>NC_143404.1:64025306-64650306 GCF_052110815.1 Crocodylus siamensis
ATGGTTACTATGTAGATGTACTGCTTTAGTTTAGTAGGAGGCGGCTGGAAAACAAACAGGATCAGGAAAAGCCATGCCACACTAAGCACTGAAAGTTATGGGACAAAAGGACTGCCATTGTCTCTGAGAGTCCAAGTCAACCTCATGGGGAGCCTACCAAATTGGTTTTGTCCAGATGGACAAAGGCTTAAAACTTTACGTGGCCGGGGAGTGTCATCCAGTTTGCTTAGTAGTTCTTGAAGAGTTAGTTGGGAAAAACAAACTGACACAGGCACCTGCTAGGACATCTGAAGTCGCTATATGTGCCTGGGCCACCACTGCAGGATGGCTGCTTTTGGGTATGCAGACAGTTCATTTTTTTATGTTTTATTACTATTATTATAACTAAGTAAGACTTTGATTACAAGATTTATCTCTGGTCAATATGGTCAAAAATTCCCAAAGGTAAGAACCACAGGTATCTGTACTTAGTGGTACCTCCTAGATGAGCATGGTGTATACAGAGCCTAGATTTACACCTCAAGGAAATAAAGCTGTGAAGCCAGATATCAAAGGGGTACAACAGAGAGGCACCAAAAAGGAGCCTCTCATCTGTGGTGAAACCTCTTTTCTGTGGTGTTCACGATTACACTATCTGAGGGTATCCACATGCTACCCATCACTGGGAGGGAAACATCTCCCCTATTTTCCAAATGTGATAGGAGCGGGGAAAAATAATAACCCTATGCCCAACACACACTTCCTTGTGAGGAACAGCTCACAGATAGCACGTGTATTGTTAGGTCACAGCCTTCATTTCAATCGTTTCAGCAAATTCCAAATAATAATGCACAGCAATATTCAGAAACGAAAAGTCCCTTTCTGGTGCACAGAATGGATCCAGATTGCTTTGTGCCGTCCCTGCTCCAAAACGGTTTTTGCTCCTGACTCGGGGAGCTGCTAGATTAATTCACTGACCACAGAGAGCAGGGATTTTTCCTTTATACACTTCCCCTCAATTTCTTTTTTTGCTCTCTGTTTTGCCACCCATTTCATATCGAGCAGCCAGATAGCCGGAGCTGGTGGTGACACCAGCTTTCTCAAAGCCTTTTTTTGTCAAGTTTCTGAGCAGCTTTTCATCAGTTTGTTTTCTGTCCGGTGCCACAGACACAATGTTGGCTCTATGCGCTAGAGGCCGTCTGCAGTAGGGACAGGAAATCCTGTAGAGACTGCATGGAGGAAGGCTGCTTTTCTAGACAAGGCTAAGGAAGACTTTTCGTTCATTTTGGTGCCGATGAGAAGACAGAACTACTTGATGGTGCTAGAGGATAAAACCCTTCCTTTATTCCTCCACCCATCTGAGATACTCAGACATTTCTATAATGATTTGGCACATCTCAAAAATGCATGGTACAAAAAAAGGTTTTGTACAACGCAGTTTATTTTCTGAAAGCAAACAACTAATTGTATGTATGACCAGTCAAGAGCATGCACTTAAAAAAAAAAAGAAGAAAAGAGTACCCACTACATTCTCAACAGTATACTTTTGTGAGTAACTAGAAGAAGCTATTCATTATTTGCCTCTAAATATATCTCTATTCAGAAACTCCTCTGTTTAGGGGAATCTCTATTAATAGCAAATAAGCAAAATAATGTCATCTTTGTCTCTTTCCAAGACGTGTCCTTATTGTGTTTTGGACAATTGGGTCATTTACAATGATGAAGTAACTAGTTCTGAATCCTAAAAATGTACGTATTTTCAGATGAACGATCAGTAAGTTTACTAGTTGTTGCAAATGTCTTTGCAGCTTTCAACCAGTTTGCAACTAGCAGTTTTCCAGTATCGATGTCAATGAGAGAAGGGGCATGCAGATGTCTCCTCCTATGAGATGACATAGATTTGAAAAAGACCTCATAAGATATCTGCAAATCGTTAATCAGCCTCTTACTGTGAGAGTAAGGCACAAGCTCTCAAAATGTGGGTGGCATCTGAAGCCTACAAATCCTGTTGCCCCTTCCAAATGTAAGGACCCTAAAACAGCCCAGTTTCCTTCATCTTCTTTTCACTATGGGCTGCCATCTCTTATTTTTGCAGCCAGGTGCTTTGTTATTCCCCTTCCAGGTTCCTTTACTTCAAGGTTGGCTTTCATCCCCCTTCAGAGATAAAGGAGGATGGTTAGCATGGCAGCAGCTGGCATTGCACTGATCTTAAGCAGGAGCTTATAACACCTGCTTAGCAACTTTGCTAAGTTGGGCCTCAGCTAGACTTCAGGCCTGGGGCCTGTCTATACACAGTGTTGTTCCGCTGTAACTATATCAGTAGACTTACAGTGGTACAGCCTGGTATACCCCAGTGTGGACACAGGGGTATTGGTCTAAAGACCTTTAGCCAATGTAGCGAGAGAAGGGATCAGATATACCAGTGGAAAGCACTTGGATATCAGTATGCTGATCACAAGAGGGAAGACATGGGTGTAACTATTTGTGTTGAAAAGAACTGCACACTTCCTTGAAATACAAGAGTTGCTTATAAATCAGGCCTCAGTCCTGCTCACATTCAAACCATATGTAGCCACCTTTAGTGATCTCTCAGGCATACTGTTTCTCTACACAAGCTGCGAGTGTCACAGCTGAAAAGCTTCAACTTAAAAAGTAGGCAATTAGTGCTCAGCAGGTAAGAAGACTTTTGGAATAATTAATCAAATGCTTTTCACTTGAGAGAAGGCACAGTTTGTCACCTCTCCCAAAACCTGATGCTGTAGCCCTAATGTCTCAGGTAAAAACTCTGCTTCTGCCTCAATACTGCAGATACTTTTGAACAGGAAATTTGGGTACCTGAGCAGGTAGGAGATAAAAGTTGTGCCTGTATTCTATCTCTGAATGTGCTGAGCTTGGTTAACTTGTTTTAGGGGTTTTTTTCACATCCCCTCCCCCCCCCCGTTTTTATTGCATGTTACTTTCTGATTTTATTGCTGGGTTAGGAAAACAAATGAAGAAAACCAAATTTAAAATCTGAGAGAGGTATTGGGATATGTCTGGGCACAGGTGTGTCTGTGGTTTAAGTGGAATCAGTTTAAATTTCTATTTCTGCAAGCTAGTGAAAGCTATGGTGTGGACCTAATTACATGGGTTTAAACTGGTGATATCAGCTTAGACACTTACTCTGGCAAGCTAAGTTTATGTAACATTAAAATGAATTGATTAACACTGATCTTAAGAATTCACATGGACAATTGTACTGATTTAATTTAATCTCAGTTGTACTGGTTCAGTTTAATCTGTCTCATTAGTTAATCCAGTGACTTTATCTAGGCTTTAGAATATGGATGCAGAGTGAAATTCTGCTGTCAGTGGGCACATTTACACATTCATTAATGTGTCATAATTATGGCACATTAAGTTTTTAGTACCTGTAGTTACAGGCACTACATGTTTCAGAATTGGCACTACTGCGCATCAGTGCTGGGGGTTTTTTTGTGAAGCTAATATGCAGTAGACTAATTTTACTGCACATTAGCATGGGTTTTACCTGCCATGCTAATGTACAGTAAAATTAGTCTACTGTGCTTGAAACATCTCGTGTAGACGCGCCCAGTGTGTTTGTTGCATTGAAAATCTGGATTAGTGCTGTCTACCCTTGTGCATTTGACAGCAGATGTTAGCCTATCCAGTAGCCCAAATTCTCATGCCATGAAAGCTACTATGACCACAGTAGATCATGGGATCTGTTAGAGTGAAACAATCAGCCAAATAAAATCAGATGGTCTCTTTCAAAGCTATATATCCCAGCTTTTTTTTTAAATATAAAAAATATAATATAAAAATTATTAGCAAAAGAAGCCAAATGGCTTCCATGGCTACGTTCCATGATGTTTTTAAGACTTAAAACTTGGGGAAGGGGGTTGGGGGCAGGAATGGGACTGGGGCAAGCAAATGCAGTAACAGTTGTGAAGCTGTGAATTGTCTCTGGTTTACTTATGTTCAGCTGATGAAGGCACTTTATCCCTCCCCGATTTATTTCTCCTATGATTTATTTCTCCTTCCCCACAAAAATAACCACGGACCAGAAAAGACATCACTAGAAGCAGTGTAGCTATTTTAAATGAAAACACCAGTTTGCAAGGACAGAACTTCTGATGCAGAGGCAATGCCTGGAGAAAACCATCCACCTGGCATTTCACAGAGGGATGCTTGTCTTTGCCTCTGTTTCCCAGTTTTACAGATGGGTAGTAAGCTACTCGCATTGAGATCTACAGATAAAAACAGTAGAGTCGCTGAAAACATTGCAGCAAGTACTGGAAATATTCTGCTAAAATCCTGTAGCACTAGAAGGGCACATCTTCCACTGATGTACACTAACAAAGGCTCCACTGATCCGGTGCAGCTACAGTGCTGATTGAAGACCTGGTCCATTGGTTCATCCCCTCTGTTGCATCCCGGTGGTGCTGGATGCCTGCCTTTATTCTCCTACAGTATTTACAAAACTATCATGATTAACTAGATGATGACTTAATAAAAGTGGATGATAAATTCTTTCTGGCTTGAGTGTTGGCAGCTTCTACTCGCTTAAATTAAAACAAGAAGTTGCTTCAATGTTCCATTTCCAAACAGGCAAAAACTTGCACTGGCATTCCCAGCCATAAAACAAAACCAGCACAATGTTGTTGTCCAAGTGGGTGGTGGCAGAAGCTGTTTTCCTTCGATGTTCTCATGTATTCACACACAAAAAAGCAGCATTTTGCTTTGAATGCAGCTTCCTGGAAGAGGGAAAATGGCTCCCTCCGAATGAGTGTTTTCTGTCCGAACTCAGCATTAGTCATGTGCTTTACCCCTGAATGTATGCATGCACGCGCACATGTATATGTGTATACCCCTGCATGCATGCATGTATGTATGCAACTATGCATGTGTGTTTGACTAAATTTAGCAAGTGCTCCCTCTTTAATTCTTCCATTAATGACTGCATTCACGTGCCTACTGACTGGTTCTTTTTAAGGGAAATTATTGCAATAATTAAAAAAAAAAAAAAAAGGTTAGAAAAAATGGTCATCCATTATTTTAAGCATTTTTTCAAAGGAGTTGTTCTACAGCTGCAGTTAATTTATGTCTGATTAGTCTGACCTTTCACCCTATAAGGAGGGAGTTTAGCAGAGGGAATAAGTGTGGTCACAACATATATATATTGTTTTATTAGTTTATGCTTTGCATACAGCAGTTCTGATTGCAAGCATTTATGTACATTAGTATCTCTGCTAATGTTTACCATGCATTTGAGAAGTTGCATCTGATTTGCCCCTTGCATGTGATTTTGATGAATCCAGACTTTCAAGAAGTTCCCAGTTTGTTCTTCCTGACTGGCTTACTGGAAGTAATAAAATAAAAACAAAACAAATACAATAGTATTGTTTGTCTCTCTTTCTGAAGACGTGCCCAGATTTTAACAGTATCTTACTCAGTGACCAGTCATTACAGAAATCTAAGCCTTTGCTTATGTTTATGATGCCAAGGCAAATTTATCACAAATAGTTCCCAAGTAAAACACAGATCTGATGTGGGGAAATGCAGGAGAGGTTTTTCTTTAATACATTTGAGGGAAAATTTTAACCACTGAACGAAATGGTTTTTGTGTGCAAACAAAGGTATATCTCATCCTAAAAGCAGGACTGAACTCTGGGCAGATGAGAACGCTATTGACTGTGATAAGTGTTTTGCCTGTGTCGAAACTGAGGCAGGACCTGTTTTCAGTGAAATGGATCATTTCTAAGGACCTTATCACTGCCTTTTACTACTGTTAAAACATTATGAAATGCTTGTATGTTCTGTCTTGGGCTCTGATCTTTCAAACTTCCCTGGAGGTGCTTCACATTTAAGGAGATGAGCAGAGTCACTTTAACTGCAGAGGGCCTGCTCCCATCCTTAAAGATAAGCATTTACATATGTATGTGTTGGGAGGCTTGGAGGCCTCTCTGTGCTTAGGAATAGAGGAAGGGATAAACTATGAGGTCTAAGTCAGGATGCTGATTTGAACTTCGCCAAAGTTCATATTGGCCCTGAACCATTGCTTTTTGGTACCCGGTTTTACAGGACAAGTGTGCTGCATTAGGTGTTAGACCTGTACTCACCCAATAAATCTCCAAGCTTGTGGGCTGTAACCTCCTGTGGGGCATTTTTGAGGGCTGCACGTCTGAGGGTACTGCCCTAGACAGTATCACAGGGTCAGGGTATAATGGTCAGCTTAATGTTGTAATGGACTTCATGCTATGGACTTCTAGGGCTTTGGGTCAGCTGTTTAATGTTGTGCCCCTTGGTTTTTCCTTCACTGAAATGGGGCTGCCTCTATGCTGTACTGTGAGGTATAACATGATGACGTTTTTTAAGTGTGTTAATATAGACACATAGTCTTGTGAATTTTAAATGTTGTTTTTCTTACTTTTCCTGCTAGCTCAGCATGTCAGAGGAGCTAAAAAAAAAGAAGTGACACTTACATATATTTTTCTTCTTGATTTTACTGTGTCTTTAAAAACCCAAAATTCCAAACTGGCCTGAAACATTATTAAATGTTGATTTCCCACCCGCCCCCCCAAGAGTTATCTAACTAGGTACTTTTATGGTTCTCGTTGCTGGATTTAGGAGTACAATATAAACAGGAAGTGGTTGAAAGTGCTGTAAATATTTCCAGGAAAACCTGGGATCATTTGTTTTGACTTATAGGCACGTGGCAATCTACGACAACTTAACCGCTCTCATGAGTAGTCCATGCAAGAAAGACCATTAAGTCTACCACAGTGGCCGGCTTGAGATGATGCTTCTTGAACTCAAGTAATCCCGGTCTATGTTCTTGACTGACAGCTCCCTGGGGCTCTTCTTATTTTTGCAACTTTTACAAAGTTTGATTCCATTGAAAATGTGTATTTTGTCCTTGTCTCCCATAATGTGAAATATGCGTTTCTTTGCTCAAGGCACACTTACATGTGTTACTCCAAGAGATAATTAACATGAAGCCTGATATATAAAACTTAAAGTATTTAGTAACCATAGCTCCTTCATTCATGCTTCTACCAAGAGATTCTGGTAAAAAAAATTCTGTCTAAAAATAGCTGGTCCTGAAAACCAGGATGTCCCTTGCTTGTGTGGCTAGAGATCCATAGCTTCAGTTACGTGTTTGTAACAGCAGCAGTGGGCATCAATTTAGATTTCAGCTGTTCCAGGTTTATCTATGCAGTCATCTGTTGGCATCTCATGATGACACCTATGGCAATGGCATCATTTAGAGAGTAGTCCATGAAACGTACGGCTCTTCACTGGCTGCCAGTCACTAGACAGTGTTATACCAATGCCTGTGATTCAGTAAAAAATTTAAATCTTAAAAAATAATGCATTTATTGTCCCCTTCTCTCTCCTCTGCTTTTTTACCTGTGGCATGCTGTGGGATTCATTGTTTCTTTTCTATGAGGTGCTCATTGCTCTGGTGTGTGAGCTGCAGGTGGGCACCTGGTGCAGAGAGCTTATCTAACATCTCTCCCAACCATATGGTTGGTCCAATAAAAAGATATCCCTAAAAAGGAAAACCCCTTTTATAACTGACATTTAAAAATTTGGAAAATATTGACATACCTTCTAGAGAAGTTTAGTGATTATAAAAACTGAGAAGGGATCAATCTGAATTATGCGCTGTGTTGGACTGAGATTAATTTCCGTTGACATTATTCTCTTTATCATTAAATCCTATTCTTAATTTTAAACGCCCTGTCCTCATCTTGCTGATGATGATCGAGATCAGCCACGTACCTACATTACAGAGTGCATATTAGGGTGTCTAAGTTACTGTCACCACAGGAAGATCTTGCCCAAAGCATCATAGTAAAGTTCACATTGGGAATCTAGTTAAATTGAACACTGAACAAGAGTTCAAAATATGATCTCATATTGTCACAAATTTTTTGTTGTTGGCTTCAATGAACGCTTGGGTTGTGCTGTCAGATTTTTCTTACTGACTGCAGGGAATCTGTATTGTTGTAGCCATTATATTGAAAGGCCTGGAGTCAGAAAGCTGCCAGCAGTAGTTCTGGTACTTTGTTTGCCAGGAACAGTCAGAATAGTAAGAGCTGCTGCTCACTAAATAGTCTAATTCCAGCATCTGTCAAAGAAATAAGGCTGATCAAAAAAAGAGTTCATTTGATTGCTTTGAAAAAAAAAATTAAATGCTGGCTTATGACACACAAGGCATAAATTAAATCATAACTACAGCAAGATTACTAACAAGAAGTGATGACGGGTGTTGTGAATAAGTTGACGCAAGGGCCACTGCCCTGCCTAACAACTGTCACTCATCGGCCAGTTCTGAGGCACGTATGTGGCTAATGGGGAATAGTTACTAGAACTCGCAAAGCACTTAGTTGCTTCCTAATACTTTCAAAATAATTTATAGCACAAATATCTGCTCCCTAAGTCAGCACAAAAGAGATGTGTATATGATATTGCAGTACCAGTAAGAAACGCACAATTATTGCCACTGCACAAAGTCCTCTGCTTTATAAATGCAGAATGAGGAAGGGCTTTGGTCCAAGATCCAGAGATCTGTGTTCAGTTTCTAAACTCTGAGCAAAAAAAACATTTGCTCCCTTTGCCTGAGCTCTGTGAATGGACATGACGTCTTTCTTGATTGTCTCACCTGGTTAGATTTATTAGGTCTTCCTATGTATTTGTACAGCATCTGGTTCAATGAGACTAACATGTTGTATGATGGTAGCATGAATGGATCCGAGGGGCCCATCCAGATGAGCTCCTAAAAAAAAAATTGGGGATGTACATGGTGGCAGCACATGCCACCTAAAACTGGAGTCTGGTGGCCAGAGCCACACTCCTGCTGCCAGCCAGGCTCCCTGCTGCAGTATTGCCATGGCTGCAGCTCCCAGAGGCCCCCAGTACCCTAGGTAAGGCTGCTGGGGCTGGCCTCCCCTACCCCACCTGGGGTAAGATGCAGTGCGCCAGAGCATGCATGCCACAGGCGTTCCTCGGGGACAAATAGCAGCAGACCAAGGTCCCCAAGGAAATGCACTTTCCCACTCATGGAGATGCACCCCAGCTGAAGAAAAACAAGTAAGCCATGCTCCTTGCCTCAAAGAGCTCAGCATCCAAAGAAACCAATAGCAACTACTGGCTCACAATCCAAAGAACCAGTAGCAACTACTGTCTGCTACTACACTTGCCACCAGATGATACCCGGGTGCTTTTTATCTGATAGATATGGACCAATGCCAAAAATATATAGAAGAAAACATATAATCTCTATTGGCAGGTTTGACATGTGTATATGATACTCTGCAGGGTATGATGGTATGCTCTGTACTTCAGGGCGCATAAAAAGAGAGCGTCCCTGCAGCACTTTGCCGAGACGTGTATATAGAGAGAAATGTATCTAAGAGTAAATATCTGCCAGCCTGGCAGTGGCCCCCCCCCATCTCTCCAACATCATTCTCAAGAGAAAGGCATCATTATTTTGAACTCTGTTTATAAAGTATCGTTAGCATTATTCAGTTACTGACTTTGGATGTCTTCTTCTCTGGTCAGAATAATCATGATAGGTTTATCCAAGAAGAATTGTGACAGATGTCACAGTGTGTTACATTCATTGTATGCCATATTTAGCCTCTAGTTATGTACTGCTTGGGTACTGTCTCTAAAAGCATCTTGTGAGTACCCTGCAGTAGAAACTAGTGACAAGGACTTTGGAGATATTTGTGACATTGCATGGGCGAGTTTGTAGGATGGTGATTAGGATGTGGTAAGCAGGGTGAAACAAGGAAGCACGAGATACTTTCAATGAAGATGTTGTCCTACCTTTCTTCTAATTGCATCTGTGGGTAGCAAAGTGAATTTTGAAGGACTAGCCATATAGGCAGAACTAGGCAAAACTATCAGTCCAAGGTCATTTTGGCCAAAAACAACATCTACTAGCCTCACTTAGGATCTCTTGTTTCAGCAGTTTGATATGAGTTATACAAATTAGGGGAAGGCAGAAAGGAAATGTGAGAATGTCATGGTATCTTGTAGCCACACAGGCAGGGTCTTGTCCTCTGAAGACTGATTGATTAATTCAAGGTGGTTCCCAGCTGCAAAGCCCAAGATTCATCTGAAATTCATACTGGAACTGAGATTTTGGTCTGGCCAGTTTATTATCAGGCCAGGGAGGCCAGCTGCAAGGGTTTCAGACTGGCCAGTTAGAGAGATTAGAATCCAGTATGATTGCACAGATTTGAACTAGCATTTGGGAGTGTTTTAAATATGTGTTTTGTTCTGGGACAGTCTATTATGTCAATGGCCATAAGAGTCCATTTTTTGTCTATACCCATTTTGTCTTACATGGGCCACCGTGATTAGAACGGCTTCTTCCCAGTCAAGCGGGAGTGCTCAGTTGAACCAAATTTCAAAAGGGATGTAATACTTTTACATTTGCACCTGGAGGCCAAAGCTGACAGCAGGCTCTGGTGCTGTGTTCCAGGCCTATTATCTATCAAGGTGGTGTAGAGACAACCTGTAACTAGCCATACAACATGTGATTAAAATAAGCATATGCAGGTATGTGCATATACACACTTTCTGTCTCCCCCACCTAGTGCTCCCTCCCTCTAGAAAATGTATTGAAGTTTTCATATTTAAGAGCTATTATTCAGTTGTGTTGTCATTATCCCCCATATAGTTTTCTGGACTACTAGTGAGAGAACAGAAGCAGGGTTTACTAATTACTGACAATATTTCAGTCTTCAGGACATGCTTTTTGAAAGCTATGAGTCAATGTGTTGCAGTTCCTACACTCCCTAGCTCTCAAGATGCTGTAAAGTGTCTTTTCAAACTTTAAATGTGCCTTTAAATGCTTACTTCTAAGAATAAATCACAGTATATAAAATATTATAAATCTGTCCAAAGATCCACAAGACACTTGCTTCTTCCAGGATAACTTCATTCTTCTGCAAAGGCCATTTGTTCCATCGATGCTTTCTAATGAACGCTGCTGTCCCTTAATTAGGAGATTAGGGGAATTCTTTGGCGGAAAATTAAGAATCACTGCAGCTTATTTTATCACTGAAAGATCATTCCAACAACTTCCTCCAGGAAATTGCAACGGGAAGTCATTATCTGAGGGGAGCAGAGGAGGGAAAGCCGGCTAGATTGTACATGTGAACCCCAGATGAAATGCATATTAAGTGGGGAGGGGGGGAGGTTAGAGGGTGTTTACTAGGTCATTTACCATGTTCGTGGTTTTTAAAGTTTCCTTTTCCACAATTACTTGTTGACCTTAATTGTTTCCATGCCCATGAGATAAGTCTTTGTACTTCCTACTGAGGCTTAGCAGAGCCGTCTGGGGATTGCTCCTGCTAATTGCCTTGTATTTCCACATTTCCCTCGAGTAGCTGTGGCAAGCCTATTCCCACATGCTACCAAAATCCATTTTAATGGAAGGGGCAGCAACGCACAGCTGACGACATATGCTTAGCTGCATTCAGTACTCGCTGAAACATGTCTATCATGTTACATAGAAGGAGAAGGTCAACAGAAAACAAACAGCTTTTTACAAGCTGCAGCTTAAGGACTCCATACTAGCGGACACTTGCAGCGTGGAGAAAGGAAAATAAATTTGCTGTTGGGCTCTGTTCTCCGTCTAGGTGTCTTTTTGCAAAGACTGAAAATGTTGTTAGTCTCCCAAGACAGCCTGCATTAAAAACATGTTTCTGGCAACGTACGTTCACAACGGACATAAAACATGAGTCAGGCAGATCTTCCACAAAATCCGCATCGTTCCATTGACGTCAGTAGGCGCCAAACCAGCTTCTGTCGGCTGCGCACCTGGCTGTGAAATTTTCAAAGGGAAATCAACCTCATCTTCAACCTAGAGGGGGAAACTTGGCTATAATGAGGGTAAAGTAAAGGACTGTAAAATGGCTGGCTGTGGAAAGAGATCGTTTTAATGTTCTCTAGCGTGTCTACATGCGCAGAGTGACTGCCCAGTAGTTTAAGTTACTGTATAGTAACCAAAAACTATTACGCAGTACAGGTGCACGTCTACATGTGTGTGCCCATACTGCACAGTAACTATAGCAATTTATGCCAATTTAGGTAGCAAACTTATGCCCAAGTAGTTACTGCACAGTAAGGCACATGTAGATGCTTTACTGTGCAGTAACCCCGGGTGTGTGGACTGAGACTAACTTTATTCCCAAGTCAGTCTACACACTGTTACTTCACTGTAATGCCCGCACATGTAGATGCCAGCACAAAAAAGACTTACTGCACAGTAATGCATGTTTAGACACTCCCACTGTATAACACAGAGTTGCGCTGTCAACATAAATCTGTGCATGTATGTGCACACTCACTGTTTCTTCACAAATCAGCTTGAAACAAAACACTAGATGGACTGGAGGAGATTTAAAAAAAACCACAAACTCCCCTTAACTTTCAACAGGAGTTAGGCATGCAATTTATCTCTGAATTTGAAAACGTACTTCTCCTTGCTCACTGGACAGAGGTATGCCGACAGAGCACTTAAGGCATCTTGCTGTGGATCAAGTTTTGCTTTAGTCCTGCTGGAAGTTGTTCATAGTCAAATCTTCAGTAAATAGGTAACATAATCGGAAGCACATGGATGTGCTATGGTGTACCATTGACTAAAGAAATGAGTATTCCTTAACCATGTCATCCCAAAAGCGCAGGATGGACCTCTGAACCTTCATCTTTGCTGTTTGGAGTTCAGGACCACCCATGGTCCTCATCAGAGAAGAAAATTTTCATTGCTGCACAGAATCAGCCCCTTGTGTAGCATGGCCTATAATATCCCTGTGTCTATACCTGAAAAGGCATAATATCACCTGGGATATTTAATTTTTTTCCCTTCTCTTTTATGTTAGATTCTACTTCTTCTGTGTAGCATCATTCATTGTTTGCAGCAATAACTATGAAGCACATCAATATCTTCATAGTTGCCAACAACACCAAACTCTGGGGTAAAGCATTCATACCTGAGGACAGGAGGGTGATCCAGGCTGACCTTGACAGGCTCAAGAGATGGGCAGACAAGAACCTGATGGTGTTTAACACTGAAAAATGCAAGGTTCTCCACCTTGGGAGGAAAAACCTGCAGCATCCTCACAGGCTCGGCAGTGCTACGCTGGCTAGCACTATGGACAAAAGGGACTTGGGGGTCATGATTGACCACAAGATGAACATAAGCCTTCAATGTGATGCTGCAGCTAGTAAAGCGAGCAAAATGCTGGCTTGCATCCATAGAAGCTTCTCAAGCAAATCCCAGGATGTCCTTCTCCCCCTGTACTCGGCCCTGGTGAGGCTGCAGCTGGAGTACTGCGTCCAGTTTTGGGCCCCACAATTCAAAAAGGATGTGGAGAAGCTTGAGAGAGTCCAGAGAAGAGCCACATGCATGATCAGAGGTCAGGGGAACAGACCTCATGATGAGAGGCTGAGAGCCATGGGGCTCTTCAGCCTGGAAAAGCGCAGGCTCAAGGGTGATCTGGTGGCCACCTATAAGTTCATCGGGGTGGTCATCAGGATCTGGGGGAACGTCTGTTCACCAGAGTGCCCCACGGGATGACAAGGTGGAACGGTCACACACTCCTCCATGACCATTTCAGGATAGATGTAAGGAAGAACTTCTTCACTGTCCGAGCCCCCAAGGCCTGGAATAGACTGCCGCCAGAGGTGGTGCAAGCGCCTACTTTGAACGCCTTCAAGAGACATTTGGGTGTTTATCTTGCTAGGATCCTATGACCCCTGCTGACTTCCTGCCCCTGGGGCAGGGGGCTGGACTTGATGATCTCCCGAGGTCCCTTCCAGCCCAAAAATCTATGAAATCCCATTCTTAGTATGTGCATATATATGAATACAGCAATGCCCAGAGGTCCCATGGGACTACTAAGCACTGTGTAAATGAGTGGGTAAGAGTCTGTTCTGGTCACAAAGACTACCTGCTAACCTAATCCAACAAAAATAAGCAATAAAAAGTAGATAACAACAGAGGGAGAGTGAGTAAGTAGGGGAGAATAGATGAAGGTGACACTGATGAGGACATGGGGCCACACGGACTAGTTTTGAGCCCAACTTATACTTTTTGCAGGTGTGGAAATTAATAGCTTCCTAGTTAGGTTTGTTTGACCAGCCTTATCACATGAGCAAACATAGCTATATAAGCTAGTTTAAACTGTGCATTTAGATTTTTGGATAGGACCAGATTTTTAAATTGCGCTGCTACAGTCACTGAAAATAATATTGAAAGTAAAGTCCATGTGTGCTATTGTGCATACCTGAAAATCTGGGCAATGAAGTTGCGTTTTACTGTCCATTTTTGGCTACATCTAAGGTCTCTTCCTGCTCAGTGTTGAGCACTGCTTGCAAGTGCTCTCAATTTTGTTTTTCAAGTCAAAGGGAACCAACAAGGCTCAGGGACTCTTAGGACTGTGCTCTTTTCCCCCCTCTCCCCCCTCCTTCTTTTAATGTAAAAGCACTTGCTTGCCCAGTCAATGATTTAATTCCCATGTGAACATTTACATGCAGCCCTGTTCATTGTGTGATGCCAAGGTGCTTGTGCGATTACAGAGGCTGAAAACTTCAGGGTACATCTGAAGCAACACTGTCCCTGACCTGGGCCCAAAACCTGGTTTTCCTAAGGAACACAAACACCTTCCACTGAGCTGGTTCCTTGGTTTGTTTGGTTTAAATGTAGGTTTAAAAACCTGCTTTGCAGCCAGCTCGCTAAAGACATGCAAATGGTTTCAATATTCTTTTGCGGAAAGTTTATAGAAACAATTCTTGGTATAGTCTAATAAAATTCCAGGGCTTGGCCTTGAAATCGGAACACAGCGAGCTTCAATCCAAGCTCTATTATTGTTCTGAAACTAAAGTAAAAGCTTTGGGTGGGAGGAAGAATGGCTCTTTCCCCATTGACTGACACTTCTACTAACACAGTTTGTCTCCCTTGTTCTTTCCCATAATAATGTCTTCCGTGAAGACTGACTTCACGTTTGTTTTCCTGGCTGGGAAGCCAATCAGAAACAAAAGATCGTTTATAGGATAATGGTGCTTGCTGTTTATACTCAGGAAGCAAGTACCATATTTAAACAGTTATTTAAGACTATGTAAACATCTGCAGCAATTTTGACAGCAGACCTACCTGTTCCATGAAGCACTCAAGCCATAAAATGTCAATTTAATTATTGTGAAGCATGTAAGGTGCAATCATCACTGGGAAAACTCCCGTGGAGTCAGGATTTTCCCCTAGAGTGCAAAAACCGGCCCTTTGAAGCCCAATGGTGAAATGAATCTGTGCCGAGCCCTATTGGGGGGGCTTCGTGCTTTTGTGCTTGGCTTTGACACAGCGTACATCTCCTTCTATGCTGCTCTTCTGCCATGAATTGCATTCCAGTGACTTGAGCATCTGGACTCTGATGTTGGAGGCATTCGTGCTTTCCATAGCGCTGTGCGTGTTAGGATGCTCTCTGAGCTCTGGCAAAAGGGTGGGCTGCTTTGTGGGGATCTGTCCTCGCCCCAGTCTTTGGCTTAGGCTGGGGAGCAGCATTCATATGCAGGTTGAAATGTCCTTGAGTCTGAGGGGATGGAGCTTTAACAAAATCGCTATCAGTTGATCTTGCATGCCTAGATGATTTTACAGTGACTTTCTGCCAAGCAGCCCGAGGCAGTGAAAAATAAACTGCTAGCATTATAGTATCATTATGTTCTGATTCCCCAGTGAGGCCAATATTTGTTTGCTTTTCTTTGAAGTGTTTCATGTCATCAGTTTATCCTCTCCTTATTTTCAGGAAAATATGCCAGCGTGTGTATAGGGGGAGACTTCCAGATTACAGTGACAGATCAGAGGGGCCAAAACTGTGTGCATGTCTCTGATCGGTCATCCGTTAAATTATATAAATTCATATCAATCTTAGATAGTTCCAGAGCACCCATTGCTGTGATGTCTAAGCAAGTGTCAGTTAAGAAGCAGGTCAGCATCTGGTTGGTTGGCCTAATAGTTTTGCAGCCAAAAATACCATGTAATGGTCGATAGTTAGGCACAGTGCAAAAAAAATCTGAATAGTACATCCCTCCCTGAGAGTATTCAGTCTTCTTAGAAAAGGACATAGTTTCATTGCTGTTCGGGGCTGGAAGGGATCTTACAGATCATCAGGCTTGCATCATCTCCTTTTGAGGCTGGATAACTCTGTCTACACCTGTGGTAGGCATCCATAGACATCAGAAGACGCTGGATATCTTCAGCTCCCTTTTCACAGTCGTACAGAGCGATGGCCCAGCCTGACAGAATGACTGAATTATACATAAACCGGTATAAACCAGTTTAAACCTGTAACAGAATAGAAGTTCATAGCACATTGACCAGTTTCAAAATGGCAGAAACTGGTCTAAGATAGACCTGGATGGATGTAGTATCCAATTTAACTGATTAAGGCTAAACCAAATTGAACTTCTGTCCCAGATCCAGAAGCTCAAAACCTGGCAGTGTAGTTCTTCAAAGTGAACCATGGGGGGGGGGGTGTCAGTCACCTGCTGCCCGGTGAGGTCAATTCCCACTCGTCTGGGGAATTGCTTCCCTTCCCTTCCCTTCCTGCTGATTTATATCCTATGCTAACTGTGTGACTTGTTCAGTTGCTTGCCTGGGGACAACTGGCCCTGCAGTGTTCACTATCTGGCAAGCCTCTCCACCCTACAGGGAAAACAATACAGTATCATCCATCCTTCCCCTGCCTCATTTGTTTAAGAAAACCAAAAGTGACTGCTGCAGTTAATTAAAAGGTACTGTCTGATGTTTTCAAAGAGAATGTTGCCCCCTTGCTTTCTTGCCAGAGGCGGGCAAAATGGATATGAGTGACAGCCTGATTGCCGGTTCTGAGTTGAGAGCAAGGATTCAGTCTTTGCTCATGTGAGCTGCCGCGGGGGGCCCTGCAGGTACAGCGCGGCATGAGGAATGAGATGACCTAGAGGTAATTGGTAAAGTCACCCAAGCAGGATGGTTTTTTTTGAATAGTCTATCTAACCAAACTTTTTGAAATCTGCAAATATGCTGGCTTAGTTCTAGCTTGCAATAATCCTCCCCCACCCCAGTTTTACTGCTAACATTTTTTTTTTTCTGTTCCTTGTAACAACAAAAAACGTGAAATTGTTCTTCAGTCTACTATCCTGTTGCATGAACTGCAGGCTACAGACATACATATTCAGGGTTTCCCATCCCGTTCCTCTAATCTTCTAACATGATTGCGCAGGTGCTTGAGGGTGAGCAGTAGAAGGAGTCGTAATGAAAAATTCTGCCGCTCATCCTGGTCTCTTGTTTATTCTCTCTCTCCCTTTTAATGGTATCACCATGGAGCTTATTTCAAGTAGCATTCGATATCAAAGGCATTTTTGAACTGCTGACGTTATAGAAATAAAACACATTCAAACATGTAGGTTACTTGGAGAGAGAGAAAAAGATATTACCGAGTATTGGAGTGGTCTTAGCTGACCCAGGAGTTCAGTGAGGTGCCTGTACACGAGTGCGGAGGCTGCTCCTACATGTTGCATTGGAGCAGACTCAGTTCTTCAAGTCTGCTGGAGCAGGACCATTACCGCCTCCTGCGTCTTGTATATCAGCATCCCTGCACTTAAAATTATCAGTGGGGCACTTAAAATAAAGCTCATTGAATGAGCCTTAGTTCAAGCATCTGCAATGTCATTTTTAAGTGCAGGGATGCTGATATGGGAGACATGGCAGCACTTTAATTAGAGCAGCTGTAACTAAAGCACCACCCTCCCCGCCCCGGCCCTGGAGCATGTGTAAAAGTGTGCAGATTATCACGCTAGTACTTGTAATGATTATTACACTAGTAATTGTGAGGAGTAGTTGTGATGGCAATTATACCAGCATTGCTGATGTAAAATGGTTTTCTTTGCTACTTGCTTAGGGTCGATCGAAAAATGGGGGGCAGGGGGAAGAGATGATTAAAGGGTTTGACCAGATTTTTGAAAACAGTTGTTAGAACATTTGGCAGCCACAAAAATCTGATATAAATGTGTGTCATGCAGCTGGCTAAAAACCATGAATCGCTTCTTAAGACATTGTGCTTCAGATTTTTTGAGAAATGTCAAGTACATTTGTGAATCCTGTGATAAGGGAAAGATATCCTCTTCACAATATCTAAAACTTGACCAGCTGTTCTTCAGTGCAATGTTTCTCTTGCATCTCCAATTAGTGTCTGCCAGGAAGAGAGAAAGGAGAGATGATGAGGTGATGCTATGGAAGGATAGTGGTGATTAGAGTCAATGGAACAGTGAATAGTGTTATGAATAAGAATGCCAGATCCAGTTTGCTCTTACATGCGGGATTATAATCTTCATAATTTGCAGGTATGCAAACGACTGTCAACTATTAATTAAAATGTTTACAAAGCTCAATGTATTTGCAAGCTGCAGAATCTATTTAAAAAAGTCAATGTTTTTAAAATGTTAAATGTTTTAAAAGGAGGTTTAAAATCTTTGTTGTTCCATCCAAAACAATAAATAATTCTAGCTAATTTAGGTGATCAAGCACAGAACAAATTATGGATACAACTGGTTGATGAGTGACGGCTGAGAGATGCTGGTTATATATAATCAGAAGAACATTTGCAGAAGTCCGGATTGCATCCCAAACTGTTCCCTTACAAAACTAACCAACGAGATACAGTCTTAATAATTTTAGTAATCAAAATGAATAGTTGATCACTTCTGGAGAAAAGAATAAATATATTGGATGCATAGATTTTTTTTTTTTCCCCCCTGCATATGTATTATGAAATTTGGTGCTCAGGCCCTTAAAGAGCATGAGATGGGGGGTAGGGATGGACCACTCTTCCCCAGTGTTGCCAGTGGTACATATACTGATGGACTGGTATCATCTGAGAGTTTGCTATGAATTCCCTCTGAGTGGTGATGGTCCATTACTAACATTTGTGTATGGCATCATGAATGCAGGCTGCCCTCTTGGACCCAGCCTCCTCCCCTTACTTTTCAAAGGGAAAGTGATGGTGTTACAAAGAAAACTTAAAAGTTTGGCTATGCTCCTGTCTTTACCCACAGTATTTAATACTAGTAAGCAAGCTTTTTTTCCCCCCAGTAATATATTATGTCTGGATTATTGTGTAAACTGGGTTAACAGGAGAAGGAGAAGCTGGAAACTCAACTCAAAAGCCATGTACACTAGATAAAAATGAAACAAAATTGTGCTGGGGATGATTTAGCACTTAGGGTTGATCTCGGCTGAAGCGAGTCCATTTTAGTCTGACAAAGGACAAGAACCACCTATACCAGTTTCGCCCGGGATTATGACTTACATAAATTTCAGAAAGGAAAAGCTTGACTAATTAGACTATCTATCCACTTGTTAATGTGGGATGTGGTTTCAGGATAGAGAACATATATGGTATTAAGTTGATAAGAGATGCCTACTGGCCAATAAAGGCTAAAAGATGGATACACCTGTGGGCTAAATAGCTTGCTCTTGAATGGCGAGCCTTTTTCTTGCGTGCGCCATTTTTCTCAGCAGCGCAGTTGTGAAACGGAAAAAAGAATGTAGTGCCTTTTGGGTTCTTTATACCTTGTCAAGCTTCTTTTAAATAAACTGATATTCTGGCTGTTTGCTGCTTGTTAGGGAAACTGCTGCCCTCTTCTGGTTTAAAAAAAATAATTCAGACGTTTAAATGCATCTTAAAAGCATTCCAGTTTTGATGTGATAATATAATCCAATATGAGACTAATTAAGTCTAAACAACAGTTTTCCCTTAAATGCTACATCAGAAATGGGGATATGCAGCCCTATCTTGGACAAGAGGATCAGATCTAAATGGCATTTAGAAACCTCTGCCTACCCACACTCAATCAAGGGTGAATTGTAATGAGATTCACACAATTTCTTTCTGAAACAATAGCTTTAACCATTGGTTGCATAACCCATGATATCCAGCTGAGCGCCCCCCCTCCCACCACCACAAGTACAAAGTGTTCCACAAAAAACAGCGACAAAAGCCTTTTAGTTCAACTTAAATAATTAAAACAAGATCTGGAGGAACAGTCTGGATGGCGAAATGCTTTTGAGGGTGGTAGCGAGTGGAGAGAAGCAGATAGTTATCCATTTTTGTCTTATTTCATTACCTTCTGAGAGAAGTCGGCATTGTGCAAGGTACTGTGAGTCTCTCGAAAGGCACGGTGCATCCCCATCCTCCATTCACATTCACAGGAATGGAGGGGAGCACAGCATGCTGCAAGACTTAGGCCTCAGCAGCATAGTTAAGAAAAGACAGAGGTTGCTCGGTGTTTAAACGGTGATTTATGCGTCTCGCTCCACATAAAGTTTCAAGTGTTTCTCCGCTGCTCACGATGCTACCCCGAGCTGCTGAAACTCGTGCCACATTTGCAGGCAGGAATGAGGCACAACACTGCAAAAAGAAAGCACGAGTATTTTGGAACCATTACAGGAAGGAAAACAGATTCTTCTTATCCCTCAAGCTACAATGGCTTCACACACAGCAATCGGAGCAGCACAATGCTTCTTTCCGAAAAGTTACCACCAGAGAGCTGGAACCTACTGTATAACTCTTTTCTAGTGTGAGCAGTTCCACTGACTTCAAAGGAATTAGACCCTTAATAGACCCTACTGATGATGATGATCACTGGGTTTTTTTTAGAAAATAAGTCCTTTATGTGCAGCCAATTTTTTTTTAATTGGCCTCCCTCCCCCACCTCTGGATGATTTAAGGCAGTCTGCAGATCCAGCTATCGCATCCCATCCAAGTAGCATCTAGCACCGGTACCATTTGTTTGGCGATTTGGGAACCGGGTGGAATCTGAATACAAATAGGATCGACTGTTCATAGGAGAGATGTGAAGATGAATGGTAGGTGCCTCTTTGACATTTATTTAGAGCTACCTGAGTGAGGGATGTACCTTAGTTTCTTATTTGATGTGTGTGATGTGCTTGTACGCCCTTTGTCATTTGCATCTGTTGTACTGTCAGAGTGGGACAGTTCCTGGTTTAGGTTGTGTTATCAGATCGCTTCATTTATAAAATGCCATTTACAGATCCTAGGGCCAGAACCCCTTATATTATTCCTATTCATGGGGTTTACAATTAAACCCACGCGACCCATTCTGGCAAACTTCTGAGAACCCTGACACTCTGTTTCTGTTTCCTACCTCATTTTGTCTGCTTCCCTATTTGATAACAAGTAAGTTATTTAATAAATATATACAAAAAAGCTACTCTGAGAGATACCTGATAGGATGGTTGCATGCGTATAGCCACAGACCTATCTTCAGTAATATGATTTAGATGCTCAGGTCCATATTTAGCAACAGGTATCTATTATGCCTAACCAAGTTAGCTTCACAGTCCTTTTGCATTAGAGTTGGTAGACTTTTTAAGTATGTAGTGTCATAAAACGATAACTGAAATTCTGCTTTATTCACCAGCTTTTGAACTGCTTCAGTTTTTTTTTTTTTTTTTTTTGAATAATGAAGTTTTGCAAAATGTTGCTCAATATCTGAGACCCATATCTGAAACTTTTTTTACCTACCTTATCCTCCATGTAATTTTTTTTTTTTTTTTATTGCTCGTATACCCTGTAAATATGCATGGGCATTGTCTACAGTTGGTGCAGACATCCATGATCGTATCTGAACCCTGTTTTTTTTCCCCCCAGGAATTCTTTTTGAGGAACAAAACTTAAGAAGAAGGAAAAAAATATAAAAGCAATTCATTGTATTGCTGTTCTCAATTTTCAGGAAAAGATAAAGGTAGCAGACTTAATGCACGCTATGGGAATCAGTAGTTTCCCTTCAAATAACTTGTGAGCATTATAATGATACTCACTATGGTCTGCTGTAGAAACCACTAGTGACCCACCGTTACAGTAGGATATATACGTTGCAGGGCCTTATCTACCTCCTAAATATGGTTATTGGGACTTGAGTGTGCCTCCATCTTTTGACCCCTTATCTAGCATGCACTGTGAAAGAGGCCTCTTGAAAGGTGATTTTCCATCACGGGGTAGCCAAGCCATCTAGTGATTATGAGGAGAAGACCACGGTTCTCTGCCCAGTTGGGTTGCTAACTTGCTATGTAACCTTGATAGAGGTGAGTGGCCACTGTGTGTCCCCTTTTACTCATCTGTATTGAGGGGATTGTCTCAATTTCCATATGTTTGAGGTGGATTCCCATTTTAAAATGTGCCATCCTGTGTGGTGATGGTGTTTGTGACCATGACATCACATGGCTATACCCAAGCGGAGCTTGCATTTAATGTAGAGCTGGGGTTTTTGGCCTCCTGCCATCATTTCAGTGGGCAAAGCAGAAGTCACTTTGATCTATTTGATCACGTAAAATTCTTTTTAGGGACGTCAGCTCATGGTGTTAATAGGGGTTTTATCATGTAAGCTGGAAATAAATTTTAGTGAAGGTTGCCTGTGAAATCTTCCCCCAGCAGGCAAAGTGCAATCTCACCTGCTACCCTGCCGTATTGCCCCCCACCCATCCATAATGAAACGGTTAAATGGCATCCTGATTAGTGACAGGAGATCCTGTTACTAGCCAAGAACTAAGTGAGGTGATTTCTTTTTTTTTTTTTAGATGCTTTGAAAGTCAGGCTCCTTGTACCCCATTGGGAACTGCGGAACAGGCCTTGCAGTTTCAAAGAGCAGGGCTCTCCAAGCTTTCTCACATCTGCTTCTGGTCAGGGTAGGGAAATCCCTGAAAACAGCTTTCATTCCTGTGTTGTCTCGTTACTGCCAGTCCCATGGCATATTTGCAATTTAAAAATGATAAGCTACCTGTGTTTGGACTGGCAACCAAGCTTGGGTGCTTAGGTCTGGGATAGCACGAGGGTTTCAGAGAACTAAGTCAAGCAGTTTTTTTTTATTTTCTTTTTTTAAAAAAAAGAGAGTGAGACTCTGAAATTTGGCTGTAGATCCAGACTAGCATTTATTTTGCCATGGGTCTTGTTTGTCCCTTCTAACAGCCCAAACCTGGATGTTCTTGTTCCAGCCACACCTGTTAATTAATCCTCTAAATAACATACCGGAAAAACAGTATCATGGCTTGTACCGTAACCAGATGCTACTGTGGTGACTTAAGCAGAAGCTGTAGATTTTTCTCTCTCCAATGGAGATGTCCTGTGGGAACAGCCACTGCCCCTGTCCACAGCTATCCTTGTCACCAAGCTGTCCTCCATGTGTGCAACTGCAAGGCTTGCACCATGAGCTTGCATTTGCTACATGAGGAATATAGCAGCAGACAAGGCCAGAGATGAATGTCTGGGGTGCTAGGGAGACTGTGGCTTGCAGGAAATGGGACCTCGGCATATAGCCGCTCTCGGGGAGGGCAAGCGATGAAGACTGGAATGTTCCAGGGCTCAACACAGCCCCAAGCTTTTGCTTGTATTCATTGATTATAGTGGATTGGGGAGATGTAGTCTAATGATTTCCAAACTTGCAGAGAGGTGGGAAGGTAAAACAGGCTAGAGACATGAAAATAACAAGCTTCCCTGGGCAATAGTGACTGCTATTGGATCTCTTTCTATGACTATTCTAACTTACAGCTCGGGTACAAGTTTCCCAGACCTCAGCAGTTGCAGAGCGCAGCTGCTGAGCATTTTACACTCACAAAGACGAGTTCAAGCATGACACCCCGGCTTCAAATTCCAGTCTCGGCATGAAGGTGATCCAATATCCATCGGCACCATCATGCATTCTGCAGCGATTTCAGGATTTGCTTAGGCAGGGTGGCACCTTCTAACTGGGTCCAGGAGAAAAGGGTCCTAGTTTGAACTTCAGATCCCCTCTGCAGACTTGCTTCAGCCAGTTGTGGAGGCCCTGAGCCAAATTCATCTCTGGCGTAACTCCACTAAAGTCAGTGGAATTGCATTAGAGTTGAACTATTGGCTCCTTTTCGGTCTCTGCATTTTGCTGCCTTTGCTCACGTGCCACTGACCTCCTCTCCATAGTTGATAATATCTCAGCTGCTTTTGATGCCAGAGACTTTTCCATTGCAGATTTTACCTGGAACTGCCCTCTTCTACTTTCCCACCTCCTTCACTCTGTGACTCTTTTTCAAAATTTGACTGGAGAATTGTTCTTCCCTGCACCCTTTGTTTGTAGTTAATTTCCCATGAGGTTCATATTTATTATATACCACATATTATAAGTTATCATGTTACTTGGCTAGTATATATTACCTAAGTCTTATTCACAGCCATTTTTAAAGCTTTTGAGTATACTCTCTTTATGAAAAATGTTGTGCTGCAGCCGGCATAAGGACTTGGCTATGGGGTGGAGAAAAGGGAAAGGACTGAAGATAATCCCTTGTTTAGACTCGGGGCATATCCAGATGAGCATGCATGTTTGGTTTATGGTGCCACAGACCCATCTGCGTCCTGCTGTCAAAAAAGCCCAGGCCAACTAAAAGCGGGGTGGAGTGGTGCACGCGGCGGCAGCGTGCCCCAGCTGAAACCAGAGCCTGGCCAGCTGGAGCCATGCTGCACTGCCGACCAGGCTCCGTGCGCCTGGACTGCTGCTGCTGGAGCCCTGGCAAGCCTCCAGGATCCCAGGTAAGGCTGCTGGGGCCAACCCAGGTACTGGCCCCAGCCTCTTTTACCCCAGCTGGAGCAACTCTCCATGTGCCAGCGCACATGTGCAAGGGCGTTCCCCAGGGACAACTCGCAGCGTCACATATTTGTGCTGCTGCTAGTCCCCAGGGAACGCAAGTTTCCACTTGTGGGGATGCACCCCTGGGTGTCTGAGTAGGTGTAAGACTCTCCCCAAAATGTACCTTTCTGCAGATTTGTACCAAGGCTTCAGGGCAACTTGAGAGACTGCTAAGACACGATCTCGATGTGTGTGCTCAAAAGCAGGGGAAATGAGCAGTGCGATTCCAGATAACAACGTTTCGGCTGCAGTGAGATCTGTTAGGAAATGATGACCCAAGAGTCTGGCAAAAAGCTGGCTGCTTAACAGAAGTGAGTTCCTAATGAACCAGGACAGGAGTGTACGGAGTACATCTGGAGATAGAGCAGAATCATAACTTAGTGTCGGGATTGCCTAGCAAGGATGATCTCCTGAGTGGCTTCAACTCTGGCTGCGTCTTCACTGCCAGAAAGTGTGTGCGCCAGAGAGCTATGTCATGTTAGCAGTTGCAGTGTAAAGACTTTGTGGAAATAAAGCATCACGGTGTGTACTTCAGTAGAACTGCCTATACCTTGCCTCCAGCAGGATTTACATTAAACTCAAGGTAACTGTCTTGCTGTTTGGGCAGCATTTTTATTAGACTAGTATGAATCTAGCAGATGCTTAGAGGTTGATATTACAGCTTGAGGCTGAATCACTTCTATGGTCTTAACTATGAGCTGGTGATGGTTTAACCCTTTCAAATCAAAGTGCAGATCTGAGGCCAGTAATAAAACTGTATCTTCACCCCCGGCAAAATGCTCCATTCATATTGCCCAGTGTTGTGTGTGTGCACACATGCTCGTGATGTCCTCCCTCGAGCCCTCTCTCCATTTCCATTTCAAATGTTTGCTGTGAAAAAAATGGATTGGTCACAGATCTTTAACCTGATTAGGGCAGGAAGAGCCAGTCGGCAAGGTTTTCTATTACCTGGCTATACGCTGCACTCAGTACGTCTGTAGGACATCCTTTTGTATCAGCAAATGGTTTTCCACTGCCAGTGGGTGTGGTGGGTGCAAACTTAGGGCAGCTTATTGCCTGGAAGAATGTACTTGAAATGCAAAGGAGAAACAGTAATTCAATAAATCAATTAACTGTAGGGCAATAAATCAAATCAACTTGCAAATCAATTAACTTGTATGTCAGTGATTCCTTCAGTGGCACTAGCAAAGGCATGAAAAAAGGTTTAAGAATAGAAAACTATTGTTCTATGCTTGATACTGTAGATTCTGGGGAGAAATACATTCGTTTTTGAAGGATGGTAGAAAACCATATTTTAAAGTCTAAAAAAAGTCTCACTCTTGATTCCTAGTTTGTCTCAAGTGAAACAAAGGCTGAGCTTTTTTAATAAGGAGTATTCAAACATGAAAGAGTTGTCAGATAAGCCTCTTGCTTGTCACACGCAGCCCTTGCTAGCACCAGACAACAAAGCAGGCACTGAAAACAAGTTGTGTGTGTGTGTGCGTGTGTGCGCGCGCGCATGTTGCTTCATCCTTGACATGCCAACACTCCTGTATTGAGGCAAAAACTTCAAGTAGGAAAACTTTGTTGTTTCCAGGCAAATGGGTTCTTATCCACAACAGAGTCAGTGGTACTTTCAGTGCACATAAACCAGTTTGAAAACAACTGAAACTGGTTTGAGAGAAACTTTGGTGAATGTAGTATCAAACTTAACTGATTTGGGCCAAACTGGTTTATGCAATGTGTGTCCCAGACCACATAGTCTAGGGGAAGTGGGGTGTTGTGTGAGAAACATGGGCTTTTTACACATGCAAGTGCTGCAGCACTGTTTGCTTTGAAAAGCTCACAGCGCTGCAACGCATGCAGTTGTATAAGTGGAGAAACGTGCGTTAGTGCAAAGAAAACGGTGGTGAAGAAAATGGTGGTTAAATTAAAACGCCTCAGAGATGCTTTAGTTCAAAAGCGCACTATTTTATGCACGCTGACGTGTATTTTGGCACTTGTACAACTGCATGTGGCGCAGCACTGTGCACGTCAGCTCATATGTGGCGCAGATGTGATTAATCCGGTCTGCTCCCAAGCGGCAGATCTCCTGGTGCATCGCAGGACAAACAAGGTACATGTATAAATGCCCAGTGTGGTGTTGGGGACTAGAATTAGCCCTCAACATCTACATGCAGGCCTTGAAGTGCAGCTGGAACATAGTGGCCATTGCTGCTTGGGCAGGGCATCCCAGCTTTCACAGGCTCTCACTCAACCGTTTTCATGGGAAGCTTAAATATCACACTGAGGCCCCAGTCTATTTTCCAGCCCAAATGCTCTACTGACACCTGCTCCACTTACGGTTCTTGCCCTGACAGAGCTCTGTAAACTACTTATAAAGTTCAGCAGGACCCCCTAGCGTACAGGGACATAATAGCAAGAAGAGAAATGTGCTGGAAGAATCAAATCTTGTTAAAGAGCTTTATGAGAGTCTACTGGTTGAGGCCTATAGACAATTTAGGGCTTCATACAGCTACAGAAGAAGGCTCCTTGCCCATTAAGGTACTTTGATACCTCAAGGGGGCAGTTGAAAATTAAATTAAACCAAGATGCTCCACTTGAACTCTTCTCAATTCACTAGGTGTTTGGAGCAAGGGATTTTTTTTTTTTGCTTCCAAGTTTATTGCTACTTAGCCTTTACTGAGCATTATTAAGACACCACTCAGGTGTTTCTGGTAGAGAAATGTTTTACTGAATCTTTCTGGACATGGCTGTGCCAAAAATGGGAGGAGATTAAAGGAAAGCATTCCGGGGACGTGTTCAAACGTATCGTATTAATATCTCTGTGCAGCAATCCCTAAGCTCCATCCACCAAAGACTCTCTCCTCGCAGCAGTGACAAATTCCAATCCCAAACAAACTACCTTGGGCATGTCAAATCGTTCAACAAAAATGTCAGAGGTCTATATTGCTTCCAATATGCTTTGACGTTGCTTATGATGTGGCCTCTGGCAAATTCCCAGCAGAAGAAAGTTCAGTTATATTTCTTTCAATTAAAGAATTGGATTTAGCCACTAATCGTGTCGAAGAATGCGCTAAGGGGAGGGGAAGGAAGTGGTGAGTGAGAATACAAGTATTTTGTAGAGGTGCACTTTGGTTTGTCTCTTGCTCTCGACAAGGACTTGGGGGCAGGTTTATGAAAATTCAGATCATCTGGGATAACTGTTGGCTCATGTACAAAGGACCTAGGACAGGGGCATACTTAAATGAAATTTCATCTGCATGGTCGGTCTACTCAACCAAAAACTAAGTGGATCCACACTTAAAAATTGATTTAATCCTGAGTTAGTATGCAGCTGAAAAGATTGACTTGATTTCTGTTTACTAAGACTGTAGCATGATGTAAACCTGTCTAGGAGCTCCTTTTGAGTGCTGCCTTGCACAAATCTCATTTTGTCTTAGAGTGAAAATTTGGTGATGACAAAATACCTGCAAACATCAAGACGCCTTATGCTTCTTTGTGTAAATCTGATTTAACACCACTTAACTTTATATCTTGGGTAATGTCCTTCTAGATGGGCACATCCACTCCTGGATGGCTGTATACCATCCTAATGTGTGGCGATGGGTGCATACATTTCCAGCCACCACTGCCTTCATTGATTTTGTTCATTTATTTGCTCAATAAACTTTTAATACCCCAGACCCTTATCCATGCTCATACTCCAACTGCATACACAGTTCTAGGAGGCTGCTTATCTGTGCATGGCCTGCTGGCATTTGTACATGTTTTTACAATCAAAGCCCAAGACTGGAGAACTCAGGAGGTGACTGAGGGGAAAAGCCTTATTCCTGTGCACTTATGGCAGTAATCTAAAAAGAGCCAGTAGTAGTATCCCCAGGAGTGACAGCTCACCCAGTTGTGTGAGAGCTCCACAAGCTGTCCTCTAACACTGAAGAAACTAAAGCTGAAGCCCAAATGCAAAATACTGTGGGTTTAGGAAGAGAAATGACACATTTCCTTGACAAATGGAAAGTCATATGCGAGCAAACACCACCCTGTTAGCCAGGCCTCTCGCTATCCTTCAGAGTTGCAGCTGCTGCTAATTGTTATTCATTAATAATCAAATGGCCTAAGAAACAAGTTTTGAGATCACAGATTGATTCACTGATCCAGAGGCTTCTGAATTTCTGGTGGCTCATGGCAAAAATGATTCCTTCATTTTACTGAAACAGAGTAATGCTCATCTACAGTCTCCATGACATAGGCATGTGTCTTCTGCCTCTGGCCTTAAGTAAAAAGTACAAGGCTCTGTCTATGCAGGGTCAGGTTTAAAGAGAGCAAAATCTTCTAAGAGCAGTAACAATGCTACTGTGAGGTTGTAGTCTTAGATTATGTCTTAAAATGTGTGCACAAAGCATACACGATGTGCTATTTTTCTCACCGTACAGCATTTCCTCATGCTTTCTAACTTCATTTTTAAATTTGTATTCTGTCAGTGCTGCTTCTTTTATAGATATGGAATACGAATATTTCATCTGGACATTAAGGAGGAGACTTTCACAAGTATTCAGCGCTGGCTGAATAAAATAAAGGTACCTGGTAAAGGCAGACCAATCTTGAGTGCTTTTGTAAATCCTGTGCTTATCATGGGTTTGTTTGTGTGTGCACTAGTGCCCTGTTAGTTATGTGAGAGGCAAGGATTTTGTGGGCAATATCGTTTATTGGACTACCTGCATGGTGAGTTAGACTTAGACTTAGACAAGCTTTCAAATGTGAAGCATTCTTCATCAGGGCTATGAAGAATGCTTTGCATTTGAAAGCTTGATTACAACATCACCCCAACAGTACTCTACTGGATATGTGTTGTGCGTGTGGCAAGTGTGTATGTGTGTGCACATGTATATACATTTCCATTACACCAGCTTACACATACTGTCTTGTTTACACAGACTGGTATTTTCTCTCTAACATTTTCTACCACGTTTTAAGTACTCCATTAGTGCAACTAATATATAGCATCTCGGTGACGGTGATTTTTACAATATAACAGAAACTTAGAAAAGACAGTTTAGAAGCTAAAACAGTTAATGGATCTTTATAGCTCTCTGAAGGTTGTATGCAAAATTGTTTTTTGTCCAGACAATGAGGACTTTGGCATATGTACCAGGGCTTGTCTTTATGAATCAGATAACAGCGCTGCTAGTAGCCTTGCCTTTGAAAATCTGCCATCTATAATCAAAAAGCAGACTATTGAGCACATATATATAATGTCAAGATTTCTGCCCCATTTTCTGTAAGTCCTATGGCATATTGCATATCTTTATATACATTTATAAAAATGAGCACAGTTGGCTTATCCTACAATAGCAAACTTCAGTAGACTTACAAACATTCCTTCTCACGGAGACCAAGAAATAGTACGTAGGTACCATAAATAGACAGTTTTCTTCACATTGTAGAAATACCATTACAGTGGTCACAGTTAAACTAATTATTGCTTCTTACCAGCCTGAGAGAGGTTTTCAAATGGAGAAGATTGCTAAAGCTTTTAATACCTCTCAAGCCAACAGGCAGTTTTGAAATGCACCCAATGTATGTGTACATCTTACAGCATGAACAGGCACTTGCACTTTTATAAGCAAAAGCACTCTAATCAGTTAGCACTTAAATAGATAACATCCATCTGAATGTCTAGGGAGTATGATCCAGAGCACAGGATTAGGAGTTTAATGAACATGTAAATGGTCCCCTTATGTGCTATAGTTACTGTGCCTTAAGTTTAGTCCTTGGTTAACCAAATACTAAATCAATGTGCAGTAACACATGCTACTGCCAGTGCGCAGTAGCACCAGCGCACAGCTATTCAGTAACACTCGCTGTGCAGTACCCTGATATTACTATGCAGTGTGAATTAATGCAGTTTTTGCCCAGCATGCTACTGCGCCATGTTATTAGGCTTCTGCACGGTTAGTAAATGTGTCTAAAGACACAGCTAAGTGATTAGTGCTATTTTACCTAATGCCAGTACAAACAATGGGAATTAGGTGCCTTGGCCTTTTAAAAATCCCATGAGGCATATATTTCCAGTCCATTTAGGGGAACATTATAGTCGCAGGACGTTGGTATGAAGTGAAGGTTGATTTGATGATTATTCCCACTCTTGTGTTGTGGCTATGGGGGAAAAAGGACTAACCTGACCCCAGGATGCACCTGGTAAGGTATTTCAGGTAGTCATAGGGAAGTTCTAATACCACTGTCAGAGGCACTAGTGCAACCTCATCCGTTCAAGGAAGATGGATTCAAGCTGGAAGAGGTTCAGAGAAGGGCTAGTAAGATAATGAAGAAATGATGGACAGTTGAGCTAATGAGAAGAGACTAAAAGAGCTTAGTCTCAAACAAAAGATGAGAGGCTAGATTTGCTTTCTGTTTAACCACATTGTGGGAGGAGACTTAAGAAACTAAGAGAAAATGTTGGAATGAGAATAAAAGGGCATTAATTGTGGCCAGTTTATTTAGGCTGGAAATTATTAGAAGGTTTCTAGCCCTCAAAACAGTGAGCTCCTGGAAGAGCTTTTCAACAGGAGCAGTAGAGGCAAAAAACCTAATTTAAGATGGAGCTTGATAAAGTAATTAAAAATATTCTATTGTGTGGTGGCCTAAGATAGCAAGGGAGCCCTCCTATTTTTATGTCCTTCTCCGGTGCCATCCTCTTGGGGCACAAGCAGGCAAATGCACATCCTAGCTAGGTACAGAGGTTCAAAAAGCCCGAGGTGGATTCACAGTAACTTTTGCAGCTTTTTCTAAGTGCCCGAGATCAGCGTTTCTCAACCTGTGGGTCGCAACCCAAAAGTGGGCCGCAAAACTATATGAAAGGGTTGTGAATGAACTTTAAAAATGGATTCCCCTTTAAAGGAGAAAAAAGTGGGAAATGGTGGCATTTCCCTGGCAGGCTAGCAGCGTTCCAGCCTGCAAGGGACTTCTTGGGACCCCTCCTGCCCCACACGCTGGGGGAATGGAGGGAGGGGCCAAGTGGGTTGGGAGTGGGGGGCACTGGGTCAGGACTGGCCACTGATGTTTACAAATGGGTCCTGGTACAAAAAAGGTTGAGAGCCACTGCTCAAGATGAGTTCAGGAGCAAATAGGACTCGCATTTGCCCTTGGGGAGCAGGGGGCACAGAGGCTGGCAGGTTGGGGACGCTCTTACATGCCTCCCAATGGGCTGCCAGGAAATGCTGAGCCTGGCCAAGGAATTGGCCACCTGTGATTGGCCAGCACGGCCACAGCCCCGCCCTCCATCAGCTGGAATGAAGCCGCCCACCACGTGGGCCCCCCCAGCTATGCTGGCTTGGGTCTGGTGGGGCCGGAGCTGGGGCCAGGGCTGCCCAGCTCTCCGCTGTGCTGGGAACCGGCGGCAGGGAGGGCACGTGCCCAGAGCATGCCAGAACCAGCCCAGGCTAGCACGCCACTCTGCTAGGGGTGTCTGGGATGCTGGAGGACAGCGAAATAAGGTGATTCTCTATGGGGTCTGAGACAGGTTTGATATACTGCTCTAATCTGAACCAGTTAAGGCTAGTACTGCGTCCATCCAGGTATTAGACTGGGTTCCATCATTTTGAAACCAGTCTCTGCATGCTGAACTTCTGTTCTGTTACAGGTTTGCACTGGTTTCTGACAACTTATACACGTTTATGTGAAATGCCTGTACCAAGCCCCTGCGTAGCTTGCACTGGGTGCATCTCCTACCATAGAGTACACTGGGATCAGGAACTCATAGATGTGTGAGATCCTGGGTGTAGTTCACAGGGGAAGCGATGGGCCTTCTCACCTGGCCGTAAGGGAGCAGGTACCAGGTTTTTTGCCTTTTGTAAATAGCCGTAGGCCATGGAACAGGGTGGGCCACCCAGGCCGAGGCCTGACCAACTTTTAACGCGTTAATTTAGCCAGCTATGCAGTTTAAAAAATAGCTATACCGTTTTAACTGGAATGACAGTTGGGCATTTGTGAGTTATATAAATTAACGTGCTAAAAATTGGTCGGACCATGGCCCGGGTGGCCCACTCTGGTCCGCAACATATGTAAATAGCTAACCTGGAATGAACACGGACGGGTGAAATCTAAAGCAATGCCACTTATGCCAGTAGAATAAAATCCCTGATCATTTGAGGGGTAACTGAGAGAAGTTTAGATCATCACCTATCCACTACTTTTTTTAACTCTGATTTAAATGTTTCATCTGTTCATGCCCCTAGACTTTGTGACAATTTACCTGTCATTACAAGTGAAGTATATTGTTATCTGTCATTGTAAAGCATTCTGAGATCATCTGGATAAAAATATACTGTTATTTCATATTTTTATAGTTTATTAATAGCAATGTATGCATAACTAGTCCATTTCTCCATGCATGTTTACAGCTATAAACACGGGCCACGTCCCACTTTGTCTCAATTTAGGAAAGAATCCAACCTCAGGGAAGCACACTTAGCAAGGATTTTAATGCTTCCCTGAATCAGGACTATGCATAATATACATGGGGTGCCTTTTCATGCCCTCTGGGGTAGAGGGAGGAGGACGTGTTTTAATTATGGTGGTTCTCAGGAGCCGCCCTAATTAAAACACTGCATCATCTCATGTATTCAGTGTCCCACATTTCAAAATGGATGTGGGGACACTTTAGCTAAAGCTTGTTCAACAAATTTTAGTTAAAGTGCCCCCGTGGCCATTTTGAAATGCAGGACACTGAATACACGAGATGCCGGACCGTTGTAATTAGAACGCTCCAGCAGACTTGATTCTAATCAGAACGCATCAGAGCATGTGTATAAGGACTTCTTCAGCATGGGTATAAGGACCCATGGTGACTATATAATGGGCAGAAGGTGCTGATGACAGATTGCAAAAGAGCTGCCTTGCCACGTTCCCAAAGTACAGGTACTTACCTGGAAAAGACTAGACATCTGAACATGCCAGATCCCCTTCACACCACATCTTCTACAGCTCTCGAAACCTCTTCTGTAAGCCACTTTCTTTTTCATAATTTGATATGAATCCTTCTGATTGATGCAGGATCTGGCTGCACTTTCCGAACAGCAGCAGATGCTTTTTGTAAGTACTAAATTTTTCTAGAGAGGAGGGGAAAAATATAACTAAGGATTCCTCCCCCTCCCCCCCCCATCTGTGATCCTATCATGTTTGCCTGTAGACAATAGACTTGGAAAAACAAGGCTGTTGGGAAAGGAGGGGGAAGAAAGGACTTCATTGGCTCCTCTAGTGTGGAATGAAAGCAGTCCTGAACTAATGAATAGAAACAAGATGTTTTAACCACCACCTAGAGAGGTTGTTGAGTGGTCATAATCAGTACTCCCTAGGAGGTGGCCAAAAAGTCTCCCCTCTATTCATTAGGTCAGAATAGCATTCTTATAATGTGATCTTTCTTCCTGATCTTCCTTCTGTTTTTAAATGACTCCAGGACTACAAATCCCCTTCTAGTAGTAGCACTATTTATTTTACTATCATGTGTCTGTTAAAATCAGGTTGCAGTCGCTTTTTGAGAGAGGTTGTCATTTCCAATCAAAATGAAATCCAGTGATAACGAAGCACAGGGCCACCACATTTCTTACTGAAACATATACCCTCTGTGCCCTTTCACGCAGGAGTAGTTGGTTCATGCTGTAGCTAACTTAGCTTTTTTTCTGTGCGATGCTTTGGAGTATGTTAATGATTCGGTGCTTTGATCGCTTAAAATACTGGGACCAATTTTCAATTGCATCTCGAAGTTCTTGGCTACAAACTAAAATTGCATCACTTTCCCTATACCAGCCTATTGAAAACAGTTATCACCTGAGCCCTACATCCAGTTAGACAATATGAAGATATTTATATTACTGCTTAGGAAGGAGAATACATTAAACATGAAGATTTAGGTAGCTATTTTCATTACAACAAAAAAAAATCACAAGCAAACTGGAGCAGAAAGAATGATTAAAAAGTGCAGACCAGCTTTGCGCCTCTACAGATTATTCAACATAACGGACGTGCGTTCCCAAAGCCTGCACTGGAACGTGTGAATACATACAAATCAGTTTTGTGCATTTAAATGGGGCAAGTGTGTGTGTGATGCACGATGTCTCAAGCACCACCTTGATCACATGGATTCTATGTAATTGGACAGATTATCAGAAGCACGTAGGTCACATGCACGAGTCAGTGGACCTGCTATTTTTATGCAGCTTGGGGTAGCATGTTCAAAAAAACCTTTAGTGCCTTAGGACAGGAAAGCTTGAAGGCAGTATCTACAGCAGGGCTCTGATTTTTAGAACGATACTGTTGGGACTTTGGCTTCCATCTTTGATCGATCGATGCATTACAGCCTGCTGCAAGTTATTCTGCAGGTTCTACCTGCCAGTGGGAGCTCTGGGCTTATAGCAATATTATACTCTCTTCCTAGGTCATTTTGCCCAGCTCTCTGTCTTGGGAGCTGAGAAATTTGGAAAAATATCAAGTACCTTTCCCGTTCATACAAAAATGTAATGGCATCCTCCACTCTATGGAATGATCTCTCAAGCTATTTTGTAAGTTGTACAAAAGAGTTAGACTTCATTAACCTTTCCTTCCTGTAATTTTAGAGCTATGTTTTCTGCGCTACTTTCTCCCCAGAATGACTTCATTTTTTGTTAAGGAGAGAAAAAACCCCACAAAGTATTCTTGCTGAAGGGAAGTGTGGGCTATATATTAGGAACAGAAGAACTGGCAGAAGTGCAGACCCACATGTAGCCTGCTTTTTTTCTTTTTAATTATTTTTTTTCCTTTTCAGTTAACTCCTTTCTTTGCCTTCTGTACTTGTCTCCCTCTCTTCATATTTGTATGAACTGACTTTTGTCATTAGTTCTTCTAAGAAATGCATTTTGAATATGTGTTGATATTGCAACATCGCAATGTTCAAATGGGCTGCAAGAAGATAAAATCATAGGTTATGTTCCCAGCTTCGAAATACCATCTCTTTTCCAGGACAATGGTATGAAATGGCCTACTCCCTTTTGTAGTTTTCTTTTTTTTCTTTTTTTAACATCAATAATATTTTTCAGAAAGTAATACGGTAAGGTTGTGGAATACCTCGCTAGTCCATGCAGTATCGTTTTTGTGACTTAGGACAATACAGTGTGAAGAGGGTATCAGTTTTGTTTAGTGTCTTTTTACAAGTTGATTGGATGGGTTTAAAGGCCTTCACGCTATCAGTGTCTTTGTAACTGAGAATGAAATATGGAAGTATTGGGGAGCTGTTCGTGCACCTTTCCAAGGCCTAGTCAGACAGCAGCAGGATCAGGTGCTCGATCTGTCAACCACAGTTGCCCAACTGCTGTTCTCTGTAGCAGCTTGACTGATGATTGTTCTGATCTGAGGAAAAAAATGAGCACAGAACCAAGGAGGTGATACTTCCCCTCTATCGGGCCCTGGTCAGGCCGCAGTTGGAGTACTGTGTCCAGTTTTGGGTGCCACACTTTAAGAGGGATGTGGACAACGTGGAGAGGGTCCAGAGATGGGCCACTCGTATGGTTAAGGGCTTGCAGGCCAAGCCCTATGAGGAGAGACCAGGGCACCTGGACCTCTTCAGCCTCCGCAAGAGAAGGTTGAGAGGCGACTTTGTGGCTGCCTATAAATTCATCATGGGGGTGCAGGAGGGAACTGGTGAGGCCCTACTCACCAAGGCACCCCTGGGGGTCGCAAGAAATAATGGCCATAGGCTAGCAGAGGGCAGATTTAGACTGGATGTTAGGAGGAACTTCTTCACAGTTAGAGTGGCCAAGGTCTGGAACGGGCTCCCAAGGGAGGTGGTGCTCTTCCTACCCTGGGGGTCTCGAAGAGGAGGGTGGATGGGCATCTGCCTGGGGTCATCTGAACCCAGCACTCATTCCTGTCTATGTAGGGGGTCAGACTCGATGATCTATGGAGGTCCCTTCCGACCCTAACATCAATGAATAATTATGCACCTGCATTTGTTCCCTCTGCCACGCTCACGGACCCGATGATCTTACGAGGTCCCTTCCAGCCCCTAATGTCTATGAAACATCCCCTTCAAAATCAGACTCAATTTCTTTAGTTCTCTTTACTATGCAGGCATTTCCCTCTCAGTCTTTCTAAGAGTTTCTCCGCAGACCATAAAAGACCTGAGATGTTCAAAGCCACAATAGACATCTCCTGTTGTGCGGTTCCCAACAAAAGTCCCCCCACTCTCCCCGCACCGGCACCACTCCCCATGGAGTATTTTGATCACGTGTATAAGGGAGGGGGAAACTTATCTGAAATTTTCAACCAATTCTTTTTTTTTTTTTTTTTTTTTGACAAAATAAAAATATATCAAAACTTGCAAATCAAATTGTTTCATTCAAAACCTGCAGAAAACAGAATGGAAAACATTCACGTATGGGGGGGTTAGGTTTTATTTAAACAAATATTTATATTTTCGGGGGGGAAAGAATGTAAGAAACTTTCTGTGAAATTTTTCACTTAGTTGAAAACCCTGGTTTGTTTCAGGGGAAAGTTTTGGCTGGTTAATTCTTGCTCAGTGCTAGCCTAATCCTGTGTGCTTGCCAAAGGACAGCTGCCATTCTGGTGCTCCAGGTCATCACCTGAATCCATGCCCTGGGGAGCATGAGTAGAGAGACTTGCTCCTTCTCCACAAGAGAGTGCTTTCCTATCCCTGAAATTTTTAATACACTGGTATTATTGCAAATTTTATGGGGATGATGATATGCATTGTGCCTAGATGAGGCAGCTGCCTCATCTAGGCACAATGATCTGCTATAATATTACATTGCCATAGGACTGTGCTGAAGAATCATTATGCACCCTTCTGAAAACCCCCGGTATTTTCTAACCTGGCACTGAAGTGACATTAAAGAGCACAAAACGTAATAAAATTAGCCACTGCAAAACTATGAGAGATCAGTGGATGACATTGCTCCTAAGATGATAATAACTCCAGGCTTGTTCCATTATCCTTTACCTACCTCTCTTACAATTTGGGGGGGAGGAGAAATACCAGTGAGCACTAACAAAGCCTAGAAAAGAATATAAATTTGTCATTGGGAGCTACTCTTCAACTTCAAAGCATCTTCAGGCTCTTAAAAGGATTTACATTTGAGCTGAAGGGAATTTAGGTAATAGGAGGCTCTGAGAGATGTAGCCTCTAGCACAGTTTTCACATATCACACAGCTAAAGAAACAATCCTTACTGAGTTTTTTCACATGATGATTTATGATCTCTACAATATTTCATGCTTCTCACTGCCTCTTCAGCATCCACTGCACACTCTGGGAGACCTGATTTAAAAAAAATAATCATTACTGTACAACCAAGAATTTGTTTCCTCGTGGAAATCACACTTTGCACTTCTCTAGCCATCTCAAGCACACACGAATTAACCCACAAAACCCCACTGACGCAGGTCAATGTTCTTCTCTGTCTAGGTAAGGAAACAGAAGAGCAGATCTGTTAAGTAATTTGTTCAAGTGCACCAGGACACACTATGACAGAGGCTGGAACACAGTCAAGGATTTTAATTCAACACCGTGTTCATGCTTAATTTTAAATACATGCTTAATTTTAAATACATGCTCAAGCCTTTTCCTAAGAAGAAATCAATGCCAATGTATCCTGAGCTACTGACTAATACTGTTAGCTATTATTCAAGCTAAGCAACCCTGTAAAACAGATGTTACTTAGCGCTAGCTATGGTGTTAAGTGGTGTGCCAACCAAAAGCAGACCATTTTATGTTATATGTCTGACATACCCAAATGTCAAGGACATTGGATTCCCTCATCTTTACAAATGGCCTTATCGTAACGTCAGATCTGACCCCTCCATAACTCTTGGGTGTACAGGTCTGGATTTCCCAGCTTGAGTTTTAAATGATATGGACATGGGTGTGAAAAAATAATGAGTTCCTTTATCACCCTTTGCTCCCACAGCTTTTTCATGTATTTAAACTTCAAGCCAAAGGGACTTCGGTGTGTGGAAACAATGCCTTCAAGAATGCAGATTGGGTCCCTGGCCTAACACATTTGGCAAGCATGAATGGGTTACTGTATGGACATAAACCTTACAAGATCATCCTCTTCCATTCCTCACAACTGCTAGCACATTTCCTTTCTGTGCCCTTCCAACTCCGACTTCATTTTCCATTTTTAAGGGGCTCTGGGAGCAATCTGGGGGCAGAGGGATGCATTTTCTTAGGGTGTTCCAAGTTTGCTGAATTCAAATATCCACACAAACCCAGAAGCAATAGGTTCACGTTCAAACCCTCTGGTCTGTCCTGTTCTAATAATTTCTTCCTCATATGCCAAAATGTACCACCTCTGGAGTGAAACACAGTTGCCATTTTTATTATATCATTATAGGTAAAGCAAAACAACTGTCTCACTGGTATAAAGATGATTTATATCACTATATCTATAGTAGAAGGGGGATAATTATATTGGCACAATAGATTCCACACTTGGGTTTTTACTGGTATAAAATTATTTTGGTTGGAAGGGAATTTAACACCCCCCCCCACACACACACACACACAAATAAACCTAATCAAAGCGGTTACATTAAGGACACTCTTCCTGGTGGGTCAAATCTAAGCCAGGGAGAAATATTTAAACTGGAGAGTAACTTAGCATTTTTTCATCTTTTAATAATTATATTTCACATTGCTGAAGGAACTGGGAGAGGAAATCATAACCTCTAGAAATCATAACCTAGGGCCAGGACTTGACAGACAATTTATAAGTCTGCTTTTGCACATGCTTTGTCTACACATTTTATTGTTCAGCTAGTCATAGTGCATGAACAAACTACAGCTACAGGTGTCAAATTCACCAAGCTTGGGTAATTTTGGGATTTGGGCACACAATGTGGATGCCCCCTCAGGTGTGTCTTGCTTTGCAAGCTTAATTTTTAATAGTGCAACATACTGTTGCTGCAACAGGGAATGAAATGGCTGAATGTGCAAAGAGGTACGACTGCATGTACTACAACTGCCTGAATACACGCACAGAATATCACCCATACAAAAAAAAAAGAGCTTTAATGTTACTTTAATGCCTCAGTACTATACTGCTTATGTATCTGCCTGTGTGCACAGAACACTTTGTTCTATTAAAAGGCTCCTCTTCTTCTTACAGCTTGCAGATAACACTTAGAGAAAACATACATTCCCAGTGGCCTGTAGACCAAAATATCTTTTTGAAACTGAGGATTCCCTTCTCCTTTCAGCCTTGAGGGCAAATCTAAGTGATAATATGAGATACCTGCATAGAAACTGGCATCTCTGCTCTCATTAACTGTGTATTGAACCTGAGGGCAAAACAGAGGTGAGCGTGTGTAATGCAAAGCTGTTCTGGCACAGGGTTTGACGGTTCCAACCATTTGCATCCTGAGATGATAGCTGTGGATTTGTGCAGAAGGAAAATTAACTCTCTAGACTCCAAGTTAACCAACCAAGTTGGTTCTCTGTTTTGTGCTGTTTTGGAAACAGCTGATGACAGAATGAGGGCCATTTGAAGTTTTCGTCTGGCTCAAAAAATTTGGGGAGCTGGTGGGCCTCTCCTGTCAACACCTGCACACGGTATTTTACTCCAGGAGAGAAGTAGAGAACTTTTAAATGCAGGCAGAGCTGTTTAATAAACTGATCTTCCTATTGCCACCAGCGTGCCTTATGTCTGTAACTGTGCCACCTGAGATGGAGATCTCAAGACATCTTGCCCATTAACATTTCATTTTTTCTCAAGTTATACAAAAAATGCCAGCACTCGTGCATGTTAGACACACACATGCATGTTACACACACATGCATACTTCCATGTGATCACCTCTTGAGCTCTTTACTAAGTTTTCACTCACACAAGCAGTCACAGAAGCCAATAGGCATATTTGCCCACAGTGTAAGAACAGGATGGCTGATTCATTCAGAACATGTTTCTTTACTGCAACTTGCCGGCAGTTATATCGCAGCTGACCATCACCCTACCACACAGCAGATCGTAGTTGAACGTCTCAGTTTTCCAGCTGACTGGCCACTTCTCCATTTTTGCTTTATTTTTCCGAGGGCTCTATTTTCAGAAGTGCATCGATACCTAATCTAATATGCAAAAAGTAGCAACAATCAGTGGAGCTAAGTTTTGAAAAACAGATGTTTGGTCTTTGACTGCTTAACAAATACTTCCATGCCACTGCTTCAGACACTAAAGAAATACTGCTCAATACCTGATGACAGGCGGCAAAAATCAGTGCCCAAAGTGACACTGGCAAATGGAAATTCTGTATTTCGAGAAATATAGAAAGGAAAATCCAAAGCATCTGGCAAGGTGAGAAGAGTGGTTTGGGGGCACTAGGTTATACTGTTCCTGTCTAAATCTTGCAACAAATATCTGGTTCCTGTATGTAACAGGTGTATACTGTATACACATGTATTTTCTGGCTCAGACAATGGTACCTGCCATTGGTTGTACAAAGCAGGCTTCAGGTTGGCTGGCAATTCAGCAACTTTTAAGTGAGCTTCCATGTACATTGCAAGGACTAAGGGTAAAGTTTCCAGAAGTGACCTAACATTTAGGGCCCAATTTCTGCATTTAGATGTAAAAGATCTAGTTAGGTGCCTAGGGCTTACGTAAGGCACCTGTTTCCCACTGATTTCAATGCAAGTTAGCTGCTTTACCAGGGATGCACCTTAGCCTTTTAAAAATCCCATGAGATCACTATCTGCATTTTAGACACCTAAATACCTTAGTAAATATGGCCCAAAGTACTTATAGTCACTTTTGAAAATGGGACCTCACTTTTCAAAGTGGCTTTACTTTGATTGATTGAATACACTTGCATTTCAGCTTGTGTTTTGCACTTTGAAAGCCTGAAAATGTCCTCCAGGAGGCAATATGAAGTGGAGTCATGCTGATGTCAGTTGTGCGTCTTTGTGCTTGGTTTTCAAAAGTGGAAATTTCATTTCCAACTTCAAAGTTTCCAGCACAGCTTTCCATTTTTCCAAGAGGCAAGGGCACAGACAATTTAGAGGTCTTACATGCTGTTTACATTTTATATGTTCATGAGGATATTGCTTTGAAACGAAAATGCATTTCAACAAGAATGTCATTGTTTAGTTCTGTTCTGTTAAACACGACTTAAACACACCCAGAGTATGTCTCTTTATTTATGGGTTTGATTGGCAATTTAAGAAACCACCATTGGTTATTTGAAGTGTGTCTTTATTTAGTGTTACAGTTGTGGGTCACTTCTCCTCAAAGGAAACCTCAAACATATACAATGGCAAACTTGACAAATCACGTCAACACTTGGAATTGGACACTGCTTCCCATTAATTCTTAGGTAAACTAAAGGAATCTGGCAGAGACATTTTTGCTAAGTGAACGGCAATATTTGTACTCTAACAAGTCATTTTGATTGCCATCTTATATGCAATTTGCAGCCTTTAAAAAAAAAATCAATAAAAACAGTACCACAGAAATGCTTTAAAGCTCTGTTGAAATTCATTTTTATTCTGTTTAACTCTTTAATTGCTTCCAAACTTCAGTGGTTTAGAATGGTTGGGAATGTTTCGTCTTAGGGCAGAGGTGCACACGAATGCCATACGTTATCTGATGAGAGTCCAAGCAGGGGATGACACATCCATTAAAAGTTTTAAACCTCTTCAGGATCTCCACTGCAAGAGCTTTTAGGAAAAAAGCAGCATTTAACTAGTACTGCCCTCCCTCCAAGAGGGACCAAAATGCCTAAGTGTTCAGTCTGGCAAGATCCTGCAGATGCCTCAGCAATACTCTGTGCGAACGCTGGATCTGCAAAAGGCCATTTGTACGGAGAACACATCAACAGCCAAACCAAACATCTCTGTGATTTATATAACTGCCATTAGGAATCCACAGGTCTCGCTATAAAATATGGGCTTCAAAATAACTTAGCAAAATTTAGAACGCAGATGTAAGGAGGAAGGCCTGCGTTCTGAAGAATTACTCAAATAGGATTGACCTTAATCAGGCTTAACGAAGCATGTGCTTGGAAGGAAGCACACCGTTTCCTGAATTGGGGCCTAAGGAGAGATTTTAATATAGAATACCAGCAAAACTGCCAATCCCGGTAATAAATCTACCAGGCACGCTAGGGAATGCTGGCCATCCCTACCCTGCAATTTTCTTTTGTTCCTTATAGACTCCTAGCATTTAATGTAACATCTTTAGCCTGAGGAAAGCAGGCCCTTCACAACTGCTATGCTAATCTAGCCATGCAGAAAGTTGTCTCCATCCAAACAATAGTAGTAGCAGAGATGTAAATGATATCTTCCCTGACCCTCTTCACCTCCACGAGGTGTTCACTTCAAAGCCTGGAACAGGGACGTTTAAAAGCTGACAGCATTAATCATGGTCCTTTTAGAGAAACACCCAGGTACAACTGAGACATTTGAAAAATAAACATGAAACACAATTTCTAAAGGTGCGCAGCTTCCATAGTGCTTAACGGTGACAAGGATGTTTGAAAAGGGAGCCAATGGAGTTCAGCTGAAATCTGCTTTTTTGGGGTGCCGCTGTTAGTTTTCCTCACCAGGTCAACCCCAGGGAGGAGTACAAGATTGACCTCAAAGGAAGACAAATACTGCTACTTCATGATAAAATTAGCGAGGGGTCTTCACTGTGTATTTAACTCAGATCATGCGTGCTCATGTATTTTTTTTCTTAAATTTTCCCCACTGACCTGATGCTACTGTAACCCTTCTGCTGGGCACTGGACAGCAGCAACAAGAGCCAGGTTCAATTTTTGGGTACTAAATATATTTTACCTTTGGCTTGAGCCCCCACACCCAGACCATCTGGGAAACACTAAATGAATTACTAGGGTGTCCCACATAAAAAAAGCAGTAAGCTGGAGAGGGGGGCCCATGCCGGAGAGTCCTGAGCTGCTCCTTGGGTTCACTGCACCATGGGGAGTTGCTCAAGAGCGTGGGTCCTTCTGGGTTGCGAGGGGTGCCACTGCTCCTGGAGAAGTGGTAGAGCGCCACCCCCACTTCCACATGGTGGCTTTGAGGGGTTAACTGTGGCTTTTGTCAGCATACCGCACCCCAAAATTCCCAGTCCTCATTGGTGATGTGTAGGGTGTGCACGCAGGTGCACCTGCACCCTTTGAGATTGGCTGTGCACCCCCTGGAAGTGCCAGCCATGAAACTGGAAGTGCATCCGATTGGTGATTGGCTGCTGGGGGACCCCCCCCAGTTGGCTGTCTTGTGCCCCCTCGCCAGACTTGGGAGGCACCAGTCGCCCATGCCAGTCTCAATCCCAGCTCTGCTGGGCAGAAAACTGCAATTGAACTCGAAGGAAAGCACAGGCCTATGTTGGCTTGGGCTTGAACTACAACTAGCACCCAACCACACCGCCTGTGTGTGCAAAACTGCAAAAAGAGACAAAAGGAGGCACAGGCCTATCTCACTGGGCCCGAATTGGGCAGCAAAAGCTGGGCAGGCCTATACTGTGCTGAGGCCTGGATAGACAGCAAGTAGTGCCAGGTCTTACCCTGGCCCAAATCTGCCAGCCAAACCTATGGCTGAGGTTCAGCTGCACAGCAAGGCAGAAATGCAATAGCTGTGAAATAGCAAAGAGTGCAGGCCTATGCCTGTAGCCTGGACATCCAGCCTCAGCTACACCACAATGCTGAGATGCTATAATTCCCAAACACAGGGGCCAGTAATTTCCAGGACCTATTCCTGGGCAGTTCGCTCCAGGGATTAATACCCCCATGGCATTAGCCCACTTAAGGAAAAAAAAAGGGGGGAGGGGGGAGAAAGAGGAGTCTCAAACACCGAAACAGACTTTCTCTCCCTGTGCCCAAGGCTTTCCCATCACATGGCTTTTGCTTGCCTGTTCAGTGAAGGGGGGTGACACCCCCACCCCATGCAGAGGTTTTCTGGCTCCCAGCGCAGCTCTCAGCAGCCCCAGGAAACAGCGCGAAACATTAGTTAAGTTGTTCTTCTATACCTAGTGTGACATCCCCAAAGCCTCAATCTTACTCAGTTTGCCAGAGGATTTTACATATTTTGCCCAGACACAGAGCCCAGCTTGCCATGTGCTGAGCACATGGCCAGAACAACAGGGACCATCTTGCCCACAAACACACACACAAAACCCTACAATGCATAACCGTGTGTGTGTGCATGTGTGCGTGTGGGTGGTGTTACGCTGCCTTTGTCTGGCTACTCCCCTTTGCCACCTTCTTCTAGGATAACAGGTTTCCCCATCTCATCTCCTAAGCAGGACTTCCCTGCTTAAGGATCTTGTCCCTCCCAAACCCCTTGGCAACTGTGTTACAATTTCCTCTTTTCTTAAGGTACAGTGACATCCTAGCACTTTTCTGCCAATCCAAAGGAAGGATCTTGGCAAACCTTAAATATGGGCAAAGGACATGTCAAAGACATTATTAGACAAAGTACAACTGTGGGAATTATTGGACAAAGGACACGCCAAAAAAGCAGATTTTCAGCTGAGCTCCATTGGCTCAGTTTTCAAACATCCTTGTCACCATTAAGCACTATGCAAGCTGGGCACCTTTAGAAATTATTGGACAAAATATGGACATGGGACATGTCAAAGAAATTATTTACGAAACAATCAATAAGAAGTCTGAAAATTAGCTACAGCACTCATTCGAAGGAAATCCCCAAAGTCTGGCAAAATATGAGAAAAAGTTGTTGCCAGGTAGCTTTCATTCACCGCAGAGGAGTAGGGCACACAAGGGGCATTTGGCCCAAGCAGCCGATGACTGTAAATCCCCACCCTCGTTTTCTTCATTATAATTTGCCGGCGTGTCCAAAGCGGTCTGAGAACAAAGGGCACCTGAAATTCCTAACTCTACTACTGAAACGCTTTGTCAGATCCGTTATCAAACACTGGGAGTTAAAGCTAATCTCTGTTTATCTAGAAATCTAAACCGAAGATTTCACAGTCTTTTCTGAACTCCGATTTCTTGACTCCATCTGCCCCAAGACACATCAACGAGAACTGCTTCTCGAGAACGTAGGTGCAGTCCCGCTGCTGGCCAAGAAGCAGGAAATGCATAAAGTTCAAACCAACTGAAAAGAGCATCAGCTAACTGGATCTTGTCGAGCCTCCAAAGCAGGATTAGGTTCATTCTGAAGACTGGACCAGTTCTTATTTTATTAAGTGGAGTCCAGTGTCCTGGGATATAAAAACCACGACTTTGGGACCAGTCATTTCTCTGAAAAATATGTTACTGACTGGATTTGAGACTCCTAAATTTACTTTGGGCTATCACATCTCCTACCCAGTCTCTAATACCCAAGAAATACCCTTACAGACTTTATCGTTATTTCTTAATTCCAAGATTTTCTAAGATCTGCTTTTCTTTGCATTTGGGAGGACTCCAGCAAGTGAATTAAATTACAATGCAGACAAATTCTTTGATGGAGCTCAGTTAAATGAAGAAAACAACGTTTTTTTACTGTTCTCAGGATGTCCTCTAGGCAATTCCAAAGGAGGTATCATATTTATATCCGCATGGACATAATAGGACGGATGGGTGGCTCACTCCCACACACACACCATTGAGTGCATTCGTGAAACTTTCCTAGGCATGCACACAGAAGTGCCGTGTAAGAGCCAGGGATACATCTTTTCATCCAGTAGTCTATCACTAATCCATACCACCTACTTTCTGGATAAAGTGGTGTTAGCTTTTCTGATGACTTTGTACACTGATGACTCACGTTCTTGGAGTCCACTAGGGCTCTGAGATCCCTTTCCGCTTCTGTGTTGCTGAGCAGGTCATTTCCTAGGCAGTAGGTGTGCTGGACATGTTCCCTCCCTAGGTGCAGCACTTTGCATTTCTCCTCGTTAAATCGCATCCTATTGTTTTCTGCCCATTTGTCCAACCTGTCCAGGTCTGCCTGTAGTTGTTCCCTGCCCTCTGGTGTGCCCACTTCTCCCCACAGTTTTGTATCATCTTCAAACTTGGACATAGTGCACTTCACTCCCTCGTCCAAGTCACTGATGAAGACATTGAAGAGTATCAGTCCAAGGACCAAGCCCTGCGGGACCCCACTACCCACTCTCTTCCAAGTCGATACCGACCCGTCCATCACCACTCTCTGGGTACGACCCTCGAGCCAATTTGCCGTCCACTGGCCTGTGTAATCATCCAAGTCACAGCCTCTTAACTTGCCCACCAGTATGGGGTGGGATACCGTATGGAAGGACTTCCTGGAGTCTAAGTAAACAATATCTACCCCAATATATGATATTATAAGCATAATAGTGAACTTTTGGGGTGGGTGAGAATAAGAAACTTTATTTTCTCACATCTCTCTCCTCTGGTCCTTAAGTGCACAGGTTTTCTCCTGAGATGCATCTAATATGTGCATTTGATTATTTATCCTGGGGGTCAAGAGGTGAGTATTCATCAAGAGAAACCTTTATCCCTCAAGGAAATGTGAGAGTCTGCCAATCCCAGATTTAAGTGCAGCCTACTTTTGTTCTGTTTGTTGTTTTGCTCACCCTGTTTTTTGAGCTGGCTGGTCCTCTATGGTTCATGGTACACAAAGATGCATGCTTTAGAGAAAAGCTTTGGCTCCAAACCTTAGTGAATGTGCTGTTACTGGTCATTCCTGTTTTATAAAAACTACCTGCACAATTTATTTATTTTTTGTCAGGACTCAAGCCCATGCAAGTTGTGGAAATATTAATGCACAAATTAATGTTTTACCTTCAATATAATGAAGAATCTTAGGGCTTTTTTTTTTTCTTTCACAAGATGCTATAGTATGACTAGAAAGTACTTTTTTTTTTCCCCTCACAGAGTTGAAGGTCATTATGACTTAAAGCAAAAGGTATTCCCAGGTCCTGATATTGTTTTACAAACTGTTCTAGATTAAATATCATCCTTTCAGCGAAAGCTGTCAAAACACTTTCTTTCACACTTCACCAGTAGAAAAATCTTGGTAATGCCACATAAGTCAGATTATACAAATAACTGCCAATGTTAATTAAATCTCTGGGAAAAAAAATGATAGTCTCCCACCCGTTACACACTCACATATGCACACACACAAGTATATTTTTAAAGGGTCTTGGTCTGTTCCAATTCCAGAGCTGAATCAGGTTACAGGAGTCTTGGACCTGATCATCTCTCATTTCTGTGTAAAATCTAAATTCAGAGCACCTGAGAGCAGATTCTCCTCCTTCTCCAAGTCCCCTTTAGCCCCTCCGGGGCACACAGGGGACTGATTATTGCTTCGAACCAGGCAATAGGAGGTCCCTGGAGTCCGTTTGAAGCAGGGTGGCTGGTATAGGAAGGAATGAGGATAGGGTGCACAGGCTCAGCAGCCTTCAACTGTTTGAAGGCTGCACCAGGAGAACAGAAAGGTGACTTAATTACTCCTTCTTAGGCCAGCCCTTGGAGTCTTTCTGGCTACTGCCAGGAGCTGCATAGAGAGCATCCTGATTATCCTTGCTGCCTCGGAGTCCAAGTCCTGGAATGAGACCCCATTGCTTTACACACATGGGAACAAAGAACCTCCTTGCCAGAGAGCGTGCAGTCATGACCAGATACAGACACCCAGGGGAGCCCAAGGGAATGAGACGGTGTTGAGCAGCAGTAGCTAATGAAACATTGCAGTTGTGCTCTTAGCAGGGATAAAAATGTTTGAAAGAATCATTTGTACAACTCACCGTTAAATAAATACTGCGGTGGCTTATGGGTGGCAGGGAAATGCAGCTTTTACTGCAGAAATTGGGGCCCAAATTTCTGTGAGGCACATGATTGCATTCCAGATGTCCTCACGTATGAGTCCTCACAAATGGCCCATTTGTGCATGCAAGTTTTGCAGTCTGTGCACATAATCATCCTACTTTTTTCATGCAGATTTATTGCCCTGTCGCCCGTGCATTTTCCAAAGCAGTCACACATTTAGAAATTTCTCTTTTAAGCTTTAATGGCAAAATCCAGTCTTCAATACGAGTCTGGTCTGATTGGGGACCGCAACATTTAGAGTATATTTCTGCATCAAATGTAGGTTTGATCCTAGGGTAAGCAGGCCGTTTACCTAGCCCAGGTAGCGGTAGCAGAGAAGATGGGCCGCTACGAACGTCACTGCTGTCTGCAAACCCTGCAGGGAACTCTGGGCATGTGCTTGGCCGGCTAGCCAACAGCTGAAACGTGTGTCAGTCACTTCTGTTGTTACAATCACACCTTCATTTGCTGCATGGACATAACCCTTAGTCCTAAATTCCTAACTTACTAGGAAAGCTGGGAACAAAGCCAACACCACTTCAGATGTAATTACCGGGAGTGAGAGCCAGAACAGTGGCTCGGGAGTAATCTTCAAAAACCATCTGCTCTGAGCCCCTCAGTTCAGCTCCTACTAATAGGCAGGTCAGCACTTACTTCAGGTGATAAGTACATTGCTGGACCTTTCGTGCACTGACATTTGCTCCCAAAATAGACGGGAAAAATGACCCATAAAGTTCCCATTGACCTGAAACCAGAAACATCTGTTGAAACCTGAGTGTTTGTGTGTGTGTGTGTGTATTTTTGAAACAAGATGGAGCAGTAGGAGACACAAGTTTGGGTGACCCTTTCTTCACAGTAGGTGTCACTCCGAGACTTGGGCATTAGGCTCTTCCCGAAAGGAAAGTCAGGAGGACGGAGTACAGGGAGGCCAAATGCAAAAGCCGGCACAGCCATGTTAAGAAAAGTTCTTTATGGCTCGGTTTTTAAGTGAATCCATTTGTTTCCCTCCTAATGGGAGTAGTGCTGTGAGCACAGGAAAGTTTAGAAATGTGCTAAACAATTGCAAACTAAAGCGCAGAAATCCTATCGCTCTTCCTGCTGAGATTTAAGTCCACCTCCATTACTGTGACTGCACAAAATGATTCAAAAGACATTTCCAATTAGCATCTCTTTTGCCACAACTGTACTTGATTATTTCTCCCAGTAAAAGCACATGGAGGACTGAGTGGCAAATCCTGCCTGGTTTTTGGGCAGCTCTGCTATTGTGGTCTGGGATGCTTTGAAGATTGGAAGACATTATGTGCAAATAGCTTTGTGTAGGGAAAGTGAGTGCATCTGTGCTGCTGCTGACAAACCCAGAAGCTGTGGGTTTCATGAGGAATAGTTCACGTTAGCCTTATATTGCATGGTGTCTTGCAGGGACACAGCTCCATTTCTCTGAGCCTCTCCTGACTGTCTCCTTCCTTCTGATTGCTCTTTCAGTGGCTGTTGTGGTAGATTTTCTTCTTTCCCTATCCCTTCCCTCCATGGCTTCCTCCATGACCCATCCACTTCTTGTGCACCCTGGCTGCTTCAGCCACCATCTTTAGGCAATGACTCTAACTTGTGCAAACATTGGACCTGCACCTCATTTTTGTTCCTACATAGCCATTTACAGGTGCAAATCAGGTGGAAGGAGATTAGATCCACTCATCTCAATAATGCTGCAATGAAGAGCAGGCCATGTACATGTGAGAAAAGCAATCAGAGTGCCTAATCCACAGCTTGTGCTGCTTTCTGGAGAGCAAAGTGCACTTTGGAAGATACAATTCTGGACCATCTCTGAACTTCAGGTGGGGATAACAATACTAATCTCCTCTTCACCTTGCAATCTATTGAGGAAAAGGCTAGACAAGAGCATATAACTCAGGATGAAATAATGGGGAGTTTTACTTCATGGGCCTGACTGAGAAGATGTATCTGAGGAAGATTGGGAGATACGAGAGAGAGTGAGATGGGAAGAGAAAGCATGTTGTGCATGGATTGAACACACTGGACTATACATAACCTGCAGCTAGATACACTCAGCCTCCATGAGAATGGTAATCAGCACCCCCAAAATACAGGTTCACTGGTTGACTCCAGGTGATCTTTCTCCGGACATGCATCGTTATGGACTTGGGTGGCAGAAGAAGGGTTTGAAGGCTAGGGCTCGTCCAATCTTCCATCGCTTTGGTGGTTTGGTTTTGCTTTTTGCTTATTTCTACAGTATTCAGACCACTGAGTAGCCAGTGATAGCAGGAGAAGTCAGCTCTTGGGTCTTTGATTTTGCCTCACCCTGGGCCCGTCTGAAGTCAGGATCCATGGGAGTTTTAATGGCCACCAGCTTCCACTTAGAAGTGCAATTTTCATACTAAATTACTCAGATAGAAGCACTCTATTGTAGGACTAAATATGAATAAGTACAAGAAATGCTCTAAGGCTCAGTTCTGTTGTCAGACGCACACCACTCCAGGTTTAAATTGAAATGCACTATTTCTGTCACTGTTATTCTAATATAATAATCTGTCTGTCTGTCCATAATGCTCTTGGAGCACTCCAGTTACTGAAACAACCAATCGGAGTGCTCCAAGAGCATTACAGACAGGGAGCGGCGCAGCAGAGTGCCACCACAATGGTGGGGATGGAGCAAGCCCTGGCCCTGCTCCCGGGAGGCGCATTAAGCAAAGGTGCATTAAGTTTAGACATGTGTAAATACATGCGTAGACATGCCCTGTACGTACTAATAGATCTACATATTTAGTAAAAACGGTGCCCCCTATATCTTCATAGCTGAACTCTGCTTCTTTCATCCTTGTGTTGTCTCCTGGTAAACCACCAGATGGAGAAGCAGCTCCCCCACTTGAGACCACTTTCCAGAATACTGCCTGGAAGATCATTTATGTCTGTCCAAAACAAATGACTTATTCATCCCCTAAGGGGATCAGGGTGACAGTTTCATCATAAATACATTATTTAAAATGTAAGACAAACTATATTAGTGAAACTACAACCTGGAGCCCAGAAGAGGGGCAGTTTGTGAAAAGCTTGCTGATAAGTGAATGTTAAGATGCATCATGGCATTTAGAAAATGATAATAGTCCTTGTAGCGATATATTTAAATGCTTGATGTCAGCAAATCTCAGTTCAGGTGCCAGTCTAAATCCTATTGAACAACCATGTCATGCATTGCAGATAGAGCTGACTGAATTCTTTGGTACGAAAAATATTATGGGATAGGCTCTGACCCTGTGCATCAAGCGCTTGCTCTAAGCACAAGTAGTTCCTCTGAAGCTAATGGGGCCGTATGCACCCCGATTGGCTCTGCGGCACCCCACTCAGCTCCACACTGCCCCAATGCCTCCGTGATTGCCCTTGTGCCACCTCCCACAATCCCAATCAACCCCATGCCACCCCAGTCAGCCCCAGGCCATGCTTTCCATCCCATGGGACTCCCCACAGCTCTAGAAATTTAGCAAAAAGGCAGTGGCAATTAGTTGCTACTGCTCCCCCGTCACCAAATTTTCTGACCGCATGCCAAACAACATGACTTCATGGGTCAGATCTGGCCCACAAGCTAGGGATTGAGCAGCCCTGGTTTAAACCATGCTCACACAATCTAAACCATACTAAACATCGTCAGCAAGCGGCTGATTTTTCTGATGAAGTAAGCCCTCTTCTTACGAAAGCCTATGCCATACATCTCTGATTCAGTTAGTCTACAAAGGTGCAAAGGTACCGTGCCTTCTGCCTAACTCCAGACCAACACTGCTAACTATTCCTCTCTGCTGACAGATGTAAGAGCATTTGCCCCTCCCCTTCCCGGCTGGATGGCTGGAAACAAACAGCAAATGGTCTATGTGAATTTCTGCTTAATTAATTATTGGTACTAAAATTCAACAAACATCAGAGTTTGGGGTTTAGCAAACGTTTTCATGACTTAGGCTGATGGGGTTGCAGCTGATTAGTCTTGAGATGCTGCTACGTGCACATGTGATCCCAGCTCTTGAGCCTCTGCTAGGGACCAGGCTGCACCCAGTACAGGACGCCCCAGAGCCTGCCCTTTTCTTCTGCGAGTGCAGAACCACCTTTGACTGCTGTTGCCTCTGACCATGTGCAGCATTGTTCAGGCTGCCAGGAAAGACCATTTTGACCTTTCTCAAGGGCCTTAGTTAGATTCTCCAGGACAGGGAAAAGAACCTGTTGTCCTGGCTATATAAATGAAAGGATTGAACACGACAGCAACCTAGTGGTGTGCTGGACTACAGGCACTGTGCCTCGAATTTCTCATTTAAGTGTTTTCAGTCTGCACTGAGGGGCTGCTCAGCACCTCTAAAAATCAAGTCATTTACTGTGGTGCTTCATTTTAAGCAACCAAATCTAAATAATATAAATATTTTGGGCATTTATGCACATCTGGGAGTAGCGGGGGGGAGGGCGGCATTTTAATTAGAGCGGCTCTGAGAGCCGCTCTAATTAAAGCACCCAGAGTGTCTCGTGTATTAGCGTCCTGCACTTCAGAATGGCAGTGGGGGCGCTTTATCTTAAGCTTGCGAACGAGCTTTAGATAAAGCACCCCAGCTGCCGTTTTGAAGTGCAGGACGCTGATACACAAGACGCTGGAGGTTGCTGGAGTGCGGTAACTACTACGCTCCAGCAGGCTCCATTAATTGAGTCTGCTCCAACGTGCTGTAATTACAGCATGTCAAAGCAGCCCCCGCACTTGTGTACAGGCGCCTTTTAAGACTACAAAGCAGAATATTTTCCTCTAGGGCTGTTCCCTTTACAATGGCACTGTATGTGACTAATGTGGCTTAATTAAAATCTTAAATGCCGGGGGGAAAAATGAAGACACTGGGAATAATTCTGCTTTCACACTGGCTCACCTGTTCCTGGCACGTACAAATGAAATGAGGCAAGAATTTGCCCTGTCACTTTTTTTCCCCCCTGAATGGCTCAGGCATATACCTTTACTATTTAGCTGTTTCCCAAAATCAAGTGACCCAGCTCTCAGGACTAGCTAGTGCAAGTGGCAGAGAAAAAGTGCTCCATGTACACCTCCTTGAATGTTATTAAAATTTTGGCTACTTTTGCATAGTCCCTACCATGAAGAGCAGATAAATGCTGCTAAAACATGTTGGAAATGATAACTCTTTGTAATAGTTTACTGGAACACAGCTCCTCAGATTAAATTTTCTTTACATGTATCAGCTAAACTTCACTCCTGGGATAGAGAGGAGCCTGCTGCAGATGTATTCAAACTTCATCAGAAAACAACTTCCACAAGCTCACACACAAAGCGTCTTTGTCAAAGCCGGCAATTCCCTAGCTGTAAAGGCCTCATCTGAAGCTTATTAAAGTCAGCAGAAATCTGTCAGTTGACTTTAGACTTCTGCTTAATAAATGCTAAGTCCCACGTAGGGACTGTATTTTATCCGTGTTCTCCCATGACGTCAAGAGCAGTCTACAAATCAGCACTGAAACATCTTTTTTCCATGGCTCCCATTGGAGCATCTTTCTCTGATTCTTTAAAATCGCTTTTGTGAATAGCTCTCCTCATCCCTATTTATGACACTAGGAAGCAGAAATGAGGAAAAATAGAGACTGGAATCACATGGAGCATTTTTCTACTATAGTCTCTTAGTTCATTCTGTGCTTTTATTTTATTTTTTAATTTTACTCTTTAAAAACATTCTGTGTGTGAATTGCAGGTAGAAACATGGCAGCCAACACATGGTACTTCTTTGCACGCTGGTGCATTTAGAAACAGCCATTTGAACAGGAAGAAAATAAAAATCACACTAACTTCAGCTTCCCTTTGTTCCTTCAGATTTCCTACATGCTTTTCTCTCTGTTTATAGTGTCTGACATAATTCCTTCAGTCACATTTTATGCCTGAAGTCATTTAGGTCAATTTTAGCTTCTCTTTTTCCAGGGCTTTGACGTCTCAAGCAACTTAATCTAGGTCAGTAAGTACCTGCTGTTGGAAGGAATTTTCTTGAGTAATGTTTTGATGTCAGAAGGCCCTTTCTTGGCATGTGTGTGTCAGAGGTCATTGAACATGTACAGTATGTAAAGGGCATGCAACCGTATGCAAGATGTTGATCAAGAGTTGCCTTCAATAATCTCTTTAAAAAATAGCATAAATAAGAAGTGATTTTTGGAAGTGGCAAAACTTGAATTGTAAAAATTCCAGAGATGATTTTTGCATTAAAAAGCCCAGTAGCAGTATTGGCAGTAGTAGTTGTACAACTTTCAACCCATTTTCAGAAATTCTGCCCTTAGTTGCAACCGTGCAATCCAAAAGCAGTAGAGGATATAATGATGGGTCTACCGAACTGGCAGATTTTGTGGGAGGATCACGGGGCCGGCTTCCATTGTCGTGGGCTTATCTTGGCTGGAGCCCCCCATGCATCTGCTTGGCTGAGGGGCCTCAGTTTCCCTGCTCAGTTCCTGATTGGTGGAGATGGCTGTCCATTATATGATCCCACCCCTCACCACTGATTGGTGGAGAGGGGTAGGGCCACACAACAAGCAGTCCTCAGCCAATCAGCGGTGAGGGGCAGGGGCAGCAGCTCTCTCGCCTGCTTACTTTCATGCCAGCAGGCCCCTTTGTGCTAGTCTACGCGTCTGGGAGGACTCCCACTGGGGAGCCAGCATTTTATTTTTAGCAAGCTTTTTTTTCCCCCATGAATTTCACAGAGATTGTCTGATTTCACAATTTCTTCACAATTGCAATTTGAGTAGGTCCCACGACGTAAGTGCAGGGATCCGACAGAGCAGACGCTGGCTCAGTATCCTGCCCAGAACCCAAGATGGCTCGGGACAATACTAAGCCTGATCCAAAGCCCATTGATGCTGAAAGAAAGGCTCCCGTGGACTTTAGACAGGATTCGTTGGGCAGAAGTCTGTTCCACCTAGTGGATGATCCACAGGCAGCATGAGATGAACTCGGAGTAAGCGCTCGCATTATAGAAATGGTGAAACGTGCATCTCCAAAAGGCAGTCCTCTTAGAAATGGGGGGCTTTTGTACCCAAAGGCTACACAAAAATTGCCTATGTACCCACAGGCTACACAGACTCGTTCCTACACTTCCTTGGGTAACTCAGTTAGTTTTGGGCTTCACTTTGGTCATCCACTGGATGAAACAGAATTCTGCCCATATTTTGTTTTATGCTTTTTCAGTGTCTTTATATTTAAATCGATTGCCATTGGGAGGAATCAAACTCAAATTTTCGTGAGATTTGTTTCAAAGCTTGTAACATTTTTAAAAGGAAGAGCACTGTCTCTTTTTTTCAGGTCCTGAGCTTTGGATATTGCTGTTGCTTGCAGCAGGCGTAGTGAACCACTCACAAGATGTCCAGGGGAGATGCTCCCTTCACCTATGTTCTCTTCAGGCGGAGGGGCAGGTTGTGCATGGGGGAACCACTTTGTCCCTATTCAGAGGGAGAAGGGTACAAGTGCTTTAACCTGGTTTTCCGGTATATTAGCTAAAACCATGTGTCAGTTGGACATCTGCCTTGATTGAGAGAGAGACTGAGAGGGAAGGGTTAAGGAGCGGATGGTGTGGTCAAGCATAAAATAATAAAACTCAAGGGCTGTAACTTTTGCCTGTTCAAACCTCATCATTTCATATGTGTTGTTCTCAAGTCTTTACATAGTTTAAAGATGATTTGGGCTTTGAAGTGTAAAAGTGCTAATCTCCCTTTTTGGGAAATGTGCATTGAGTCAGCCCTTCACTCTCCTTGTACACCTATGGTATTTAAAAGGAAATGGATTACAAAAGAGTGCTTACTCTCACCGACACAGCTCAGACCAGGGAAAAGCTGCCTTTTAAATAATTGCTTGATTTGAGCGAGGAAATCCTCAAATATAGCCCTAGTATTACAATGGACTTTCTGGCCACCTCCCTCAAATTTGGGTGCTTGTGCAGCCCTACCCCTTCTTCATGTCCCATTTCAATGAAAACCATAAGCCAGTCCTAAGCTTGGCTCTTGTGGCATCTATCTTGAATGCTTTACTGGTTTCAACCACGTTGCTTAGAGTCCATCAGCACAAATTAATGTCTGTTTCTCTTTCATTGGCCAAGTTTTGCCTACTTCTGCAGTTTCTGTTGAGATCCCTGCAGACATTCATTCCTGAAAACTTGGAAGAGCATCCAAGATTTGGGGGACATGCCCCAATTCAATGCACAGTATAAATGTATTGGGAACAGAGGTGGCCAAGCAATCCAAACTTGGGTGAGATGAAGGTGGTTCCCTTGCTGCAGGGAAATCCGGGACATACAGCTGCTATTCCCTTCCTCACTACAGGGTGTCAGCACGGCAGGTTGTCAAAACACTGGTCTGAGCCTGGATTTCAGGGTCACGTGTGTATCCCTGAAACTGAAACTTCTTAGCAAACTATTATTAACATTGGAGTCAGCCAATCTGGGATCTCTGTATTTCAAAATCAATAGTGTCAAATACCTATTTAATAACATCAGACACAAACTAAGACTCCAGGCTTGCACCAAGTTCTGCGTCAAGGGGCTTCTGTCAACATCAAACACTGGCATAGGACACTAAACTCACTGCGGTCATTGGGGATTTGCTACCGTTACCCATTGTTTATACACACCACATCACAGCCCAGCTTTGGAAACCTGCTCCATTTCAGGGGAAGAGTTGTGGTATTTTAGCCAGGATGAAACTTTCTATTCACCCATCTCTAAAATGTCCATGGAGTTATTTTAAGCTGGTGGTTCTTTAGCTCCGTGACACTGCATGAATGGATTTGCATTTTGCTCTCAGTAGCCCACAGCTCCTCCTTGCTAATTCTCTAGTTGTTTCATTTTATGGACTCATAAGCAGGTGTTAGGCTCAAGAGCTTGAGAAAAACATAGACCTTATTTACCTTGGTGAAAAAAATATCTTTGATTGAAAACCATACTTCAGACTCAGGCAGATACAATTTAGACTTCACCATGACCAGCTCAAATGATTTTATAGGTGTTAACTTTTGGCTACATGGGTGTTAAGGGGAAATTTCTGTTGATTCTCAGAATAGCTCTGGGGACCATCGGGGAAGGTGGGTGTGAATTTGCAAATACAAAATAGCTTGCCTCGCAGCGAGAGTGGGGTAAGCGAGGTCTCTGTGCTTGTAGTAACACACGGTAATAGCAGATGTGGTCACTGAGCTTTTGGCTGCTGAAAGCCATAGTTGGGAGGACCACTGTAGTTACTCCATGGCTGGTTAATACTGGGTACATCTACACATGCAATAAACTTAAAGCAATAAACTCTGGCGCTTATTGTGCAGGACGTTTTTGCTCCCGGGTGCGCCATTTGAACGTGTGCCTGGGCCCGTAACAGGTTGAGCCGGGTCAGAGCATCCCCGGCTGGCGGAGGGCCCAGAGGGTCAGCCTGCCAACCCAGGGCTGCTCTGACCCAGTTCAGCGTGCTGCAGGCTGGGGCATGAGGGTGCCACAATGCATGGCTAGCCGGCAGGCAACCTTTGCGCTGAAGCACCCTCATGCCCCAGCCAGCCGGGTCAGCATCTACCCATGCAATGCTGTGCACAGAAAAACTCCTCAGCGGGATAGTACTTGTGTTTACAAGTACTAACCTGCTGTGGAGTTTATTAGTTTTCTGCAGGGTCACGCATGTTGATGTTTCCTGTAGAGCTAATTAGACAACTGCAGTAAACATCTCATATAGATGCACCCACTGACTCCTGGACTGCATCTGTGTAGACGTTTATTAGGATTTGAACACAATTGATCATTACAGCTTACTTTGCTTGGAAAGTGGTGTCAGCTAAGCTGGAAGAATCACTTTCATACCAGAATAAGTGTGTTCATATGAATTATTATACCAGCATAACTATCTGTAAAACTTCCTCCGTATAGTGGAGGCCTAAACTAAACCGGTTGGATTGGGCTGTGGGGGAGAAAGGAGAGAGACTATTTGTTTTGTTACCAAACTCCAGCCAAAGAGCAACTTAACTTGCCAGGACAGAAGGTGCTGACAAGGCAGGATTTGGGATAGACAGGTGATAACTGAGAAGCCCCAGGTTGACTGGCCTTCTGTCTGAAACCCAGGCTGCTTTGCTAAGGCAAATTCGTCTCCTCCACATCCCTGTCCCTTGTCACAAGGCCTCTGAAAAGTGACCACAAGACCTGGGCAGGAAATTGTTTTCTGTCCTGTAAAACTTTTGAGAATTCAACATTTTTCTGCGCCGTGTTAGGAAGAAAATCAAAATCTTTGAAGCTTTTTATGGGGAACCCCCCCCCCCCCCGGGAGATGAGTATCTAATAGCTGTGTGACTGGGATGCGAGGGAGCCCTACAACGAAGTCCGTGGTCTGAATATTTGGGTATTCTTAGTCTGCAGCACACTCTTTTACATTTGATAATGAAGTCTCTTCTGGCCCTGCAAAACATCTCCCACTGATGCTAGTATGCTCCTGCGTAACGTCTTTTTCAACAAACTGGCATTTCTTCTCCAAAAAGTCTCGACTGAAAAATTCCCAAACTATGGTATGTACATGTGGGTCTGGCCTTTCACAAAGTTGATTGCCCACAAGAGGGCTTTTTGCTTTTTCTGATATATGATTGAAGGTAGATCATGTTTTTAAAGCTTATAATTTGGGCCTTAGAACTGGCTAACCTGATTCCACCATCTTGTTTCAGTGCAAGTAGAATTTCCTTGGATTTATTCAAGAATAAGTCTTATATAAATTACTTTTTCTTCATAGTCACTTTGTGGTAACCGTTTAGACAATAAACGCTTTTCTTCTATTGTCTGCAGCCCTCCTACCACAAGCAAAACCCCATGAGTCTCTCTCGCTCTCTCCTTTCCTATTATTTTCTTTCCTAGCTGGAGTGGTTGCAGACTTTTTTCAGGCTTTGTCTTCAAGCTTTTCATCTTTACTGGCTATTGACTTTTGTGTCTCCTCACAACTTAATAATATTTGAGATAAAGTTTCACATTAGGTCTAATTTTATCTAAATCTGTTCAATCAGTTCCTAATTTTATTGAAGACTTGCTGATACCAGAATTGTGGCATTAAATGTATGGCGGGCTATACAGTTTATGAAAGTCTTTGGAGTACAGTATACAGGCAGCACTACCACTTCCTATAGAATCCCAAATGGTTTCCTTAATACAAATGTATAACAAAAAATCATAAAACTAACTACAGCCAGTGTGCTTCAAATTTGACATCTTTTTCAGGAACTAGTGTTTAAAGGCTTAATATGCAAATAAACCAACCCTTTCTTAAGTGATGCTCAACGCTGCCGGGTCGTCACATGAAATGCACTGGGTGTCAAGTCCAGCGGTCAAAACACACTTTCTAGCATTAACGCTATGGGATGCCTTGCAAGGTTTCTTTGAAATGTCAGGGTTTGGAAAGGTTAAATCTTGACAAGCTGAAAAATTGGTGGGAAGATCCTATGCATCCATCAGGACTATAGTACTTATCAGCAAAGGTTGGCTTATTTCCACGTTCCATTAATACCCCGCAATGCACGATGTGTTGCTCCCATCCACTACGTGATCCCTGAAACACTGATGCAAACAGGAAAACACAGGTTGAAAATGGCAACCAGAAAATGTCATATTTTCACACTCAGCAATTGTGCCTCAAAGGCTAGTAATTACCGTTTATTATGGTCGCTAATATATATGTTTAAAGTGAATATTTTCTTCACATTAGAGGCAGGGCTTCCTTTGCCATAAACTTGCCTCTCTTATTTTTCATCCCAACCTGAAATAAAACTCTTGGAGATGAAAGCTTATGTAACATAAGAGGACTGTTGAAAAACAATTTCTATGACATAAAATCTGACATGATGATAATCTGAAACTGCTCTCTACCCAAAGATGACAAAACTCCAGTAACTTCAAAGGAGATAAAGAACTGCCAGAGGGAAAATTTTAATTAAAATTAGATAACCCGTATGAAAAGCATCCAATTTGTAATCTATGAAAGCATTTTGGAACCACAATTTCTCAGCCCTGGGACCGTTGCCGTAATAATTATCTCGAGACTTTTCACGATGGAATCACAACATGTTAATTTGTTAATGAGCCAGTGTGAGGAGTAAGAGAGGGCTTTTGACAGGGGAATGCAAACATACAGACTTCATTGCTATTTTTAAACAAATGAAATGTTTAAGTCAAATTCGGGCTCCTGGTTTAATTTGAAAGTTTCTCGTTCTTGCTAAGAACATGCGTTTGAATTGAGTAAAGCGGCCATTGCTTAGAGCATTTAAATTGACCTGGATTCTGCTGAAATGATTTCTGGGGGTAAGTGTGACTGGTGTTGAATCTGTGCTAAATCCAGAGCACTCAAGCCAACTTCTACAGTGGAGCTACATCTTTAAAAGGTTTTGTTCCCTGGACACCCAGTTGCAAATCACATGAGCCACTTCCCCCATCATATCCAGGGCAATGGCAGCAGTTGCTTACTAGGGCTGTGCAAAATGGCTATGTTTCATTTCCGTTTCAGACTTGGCTGTCTCAGAAGGACAGCGATTTGTTTTGGTGTTTCAGATCGCTGTTCTGTTTCGATTTGGCCGAATCTGTTTTGGAGTCTTGATGATGTTTCGGATCAGCTGAGGGAGAGGCAGGCACAGCTGGGCAGCTGCAGGTTTTACCATGGCTCCTCTGGCTGTGCCTGCTTCTCCCTGGGTGGGGGGAGCTGCAGGAGAAGCCCCCATGGCTGTCCTGCCTGGCCCCATCCCCTGCCCAGCCCCAGCATCTCGGCACTTAAAAAAAAAAAAAAAAAAAAGCACCCCCACTCACTGGCTGCAGCAGTGGTGATCAGGGCCTCTAGAAGCTTGTGGCAGAGCCCCCCCATGGAGTGTTGGGACAGTGGGGATCACCGCCCCTGCCTGGCACCTGTGCAGCAGCTGCCCTGTAGTATGGGTGTAGCACAGCTCCGCAGGGCACGGCATGCTGTCTGGGAGCTCGGGCCACTGGGGCTGAACGGTACCAGGCTCCAGCTGACAGGTGGAGCTGCCCCAGCCAGCCCTGCTAAGCCGCACTGCACCTGAGCAGTGTGACAGCCACATGGGTGCCAAGCGGGGTGGTTCTGCCATGAGCCCTCGGGGGCCCTGATCATTGCTGCTATAGCCAGTGAGTGCGGGCATTTTTTTTTTTTAAGGTGCCAGGAGGCTGGGCGGGGGATGGGGCCTGGCAGGGCAACCACGAGGGCTTCTTCCATGCATCCCCCAGCTGTGCCTGCCTCTGCCCTGGAATGTTTCAGATGATTTTGTTTCATTTTGTTTCGGAGATGTTTCGGAGACTTCCATTTCATTTTGGATTTGGTGTTTTGGATGCCAAAATGGGCTGAAACACCTCCTTAATGAAACAGCTGCCGCAGTTTCTCACAGCCCTATTGCTTACATAAAAAGGAAGCATGAGGGAAACATCTGGATATGTTCAGCTGTGTTCAGTTTTGTCCTCTTGCTCTTTGCTTCATCTTCCTCTCAATCGGTTTTGATCTGCCCAGCCAGGAACAATGAAAAGATGCACCATATGGACTGTCTGGCCATCTGTGGAACAGTAACATATACCCTGCTGACCTCATAAACCATCATTTGGATCCATATAATGGCTTTATATTTAATGAGAAGTCAGGCTCTTGCATTGTTCTGATGTTCTTCTGAAGTTAAGACCAAAGGAAGCATTGAAAATCCTATCACTTGAGTCATTTAACACTGGTTGGGTTAGTGCCCCCAAAAATATATTACAAGATGTAATCCTGAATTTCCAGGAAGATGACAAGCAGCTAGAGAGAGATTTTCCATCTTTGAATTGATCCCAATCCTGCCAGTAGCCCTATTGGCACCTCTTGTTGTGAATAGCGTGTTGAACAGATGACAGGATCTGGTCTTAAATTTTAGGCATATGGATGGCCTGGACAAATGTGTTTTGGTTCAACTACACTAAATAATTAAGGCTTCCTGGTTTTCAACACTTCTAAGCACCTAAAATTGAGATGGCTGGGGCAGTCCTCCTCTTTAGTCCATAAAATATTTACTCTGAAATCTGTTTACCAGCAGTAGTTGTATCTGGAGCAGCAGTGTGAATTAGGAATTGGACTACTCCCTTTCAGAGGGGCTTTCCCACCAGTAAGATGTACGTTAAGCTGAAATCAGGAAGCCCTGCCAGACCTTCTGCATCTAGCTCCTGCCAGACCTTGTGCATATAGCTTCTGGGTACCCATGAAAATGAATGGGGTTATTGTGAGAAGTAGCTCCTCCTTCTTGCCTTTTCCTCTTCCTTTTTTCATTCTTGTCTGGGAAGAGGATTGATTTTCACAGCAGAACCCCCTGGGTTATACAGCAGATGACGGCCTTATGATGGATTTAAATAAATGAAGCAACAGGTAGGAAGCCTAGTTAAAAATAGAATGGAAACTAGATGAGTGTAGTCATAGGAAAATAAGGCTGGCAAGGCCCCCAGGATGTCTTCTAGACCATGCTCAGGTCAGGATCCTCCCAGCTAAGTGCTTGTCTAACCTGCTCCTAAAAACGTCCAAGGTTGGAGATTCCACAACCTCGCTCGATAACCTGTTCCTAACACCCTCCTCATGAGAACATCCTGCCTACCTCCTCCTCCTACCTGTCAGGGCAGTTTAAGGAGCTAGTCTCCAAAGGAGGCATCCGAATGGTTCCCTTTCGAATGAAATATCAGATGATGTGAAACGGCATGAAACCAAACAGAAGAGTTGTCATGTTGATACTTTTCTACTTCCCCTGTCTTCCCCAGCAACGGATCCCCATCTACTCATCTCTTGGTAGGGCAAAATTCTGAACCCACCCATGGATCTGGTTTTCATCCAGGACAGGATTCCTTTATGAGTTATTTTACTTCCTCCCTTTATAGGACAGGGAGCTGTGTAGCTACTGCAGCAAGAATACTATTAATCATTGACTGCATCCGATGGCATCAGCATCCAGGTTCTTGTTTGGAAACGACCAGAAAACAAGAGATTGGGGGTAGAGGGAATAAAAACAAAAAACAAAGGAGGAGTAAAGGACAGGAGTGAACAGGCAAGTAAAAAGAGTCAAAAGAGGAGGAAGTGAGGAAAGTCCGAACAGGGATGAGCGGACAGAGGTAGAGGGCAGAAAAATGGAGTGGATTCTTACAATGCAAAGAAACTTTTTCCATGTCTCAACAAAACCATATTCCAGCTGGGTGCATAAGGCCTTGTTACACCTTATGCTGCGAGCTTTACAAATGTTGATCAGCTTAGTGCTAGCGTGGGGTTTGGAGCAGTCACACTTCCAGCATGAGCCGCACATCTGTGGGGAGTGGCCACACCTTAATGGAAGTGGAGCTAGGTTTTGCAGATCAAGAGGTAATCCTGCCCTGGCATGGCGTATCTTTGAGCTGCATAATGAGTGCTTTAAGTCACTTTAAGGTGTTAATGTGCAGACAGCTCCAGCAGCCACCCAAAATTAAAATGTAACCAGGCCCTAAAATAGGGACCCTTTCCTTCCTCTACACTCTTGTGTAACCAACCAGTAGTTTCTTCCGTGACTGATAACTCTTCAGGAGACCCCATGCAGTGGCAGCACGTTGTGTCGACATAGGAGACAGGGAGTCACTGCAGCCAGCAAGATTTGTCTGTGTCCTGCAGCTTCAGTAAGAAACCCTCAACCTAGTCATTTCATCTGAGTCCTGCCTTTTCTCAGCTGTGAGAGAGACAGGGGTCCAAGGCCTCATTCAAGGACTGTCTGTGGTTCGTTTGGTTTCTGTTATTTTCCAGCCTGTTCTACTGGGGCCCCGTTCTGCTTCGTGATGACCACTGCCTACTGTAGCAGCTTGAGGAGCCCCAGAGATCGAAGTACAGCTGCTACTTCTAGAAAGAGTGGGCCAGGGAGTCGCAGACCGGAGCCCAGGCACCAGTTCTTCAGTCCTCCCTCCACCAGTGAGCAGATGCAGGAGAAAGGCTGTAGATTTAAGGAGGAACAATAGAGGTACCAATAGAGGGTACCAAAGCTGATATCTCCCAGCCAAATCAGGGCCCCCTCAGCTTGCAGGGCCCCCACAGGTCAGGAAATTTGGTGGGAGGGGGAATGGTGGTCATTAACATTGCCACTTCTCCCCTGCTACCAAATCTCCAATCCCCGTATGACCGGATTGGGCCCATACCCAGGCCATCACTACAGGGCCAAATCAGGTCCCCACCCCACGTGCTGGGTCATGAGGATGATTTGGGTCCAGGCCAGGCTGTTGCTGTGCATCTAGATCAGGCCCCAGCCAGTCTCATCCTTTGTGCCCAGATTGATCCCCTGTGTGGGCTGTTCCTGGGCACCGGATCAGGCCCCTGTCCTTAGGGTTTCCAACCCTGTTTGAATCCGTTTCAGGAGGTTTCAGCACATGATGTACTGACACTAATGACAGATCTACTGTACTGTACCCAGGCAGGCAAATGTACGTTACTATTACATTTTAAAAACCCACTGGACTACTGTATAAATTGGATGCAACATTTAATATATGTTTTAATGAATTGCCTATCATTCATCTCCCAGGTGACTCTCAGCAGTCTCCTGGAGATTATATCCAATTCCTGGAGACTCCAGGACAATCCTGGAGGGTTGGAAACAACCTACCAGTCCTGCCTGTCCCATATACTACATCCAGCCCATGGGACAAAAAGGTCAGGCACCCCTGGTTCAGTACAATCACATTAGGCTTTTTGTCCTAGGCAGAAGGAGGTGTGATGTGTGCCTATTTTTATGTGACATCTACATCTAAGCCCTGAAAATAATGGACTGTGAAAAACTGCAGCTCTCCCAAATTCTGCTCATACTTTCTTTGCATGTCTCATACTTTGCCTTTTTGCTTTGGATGCTATAATGTTCAGTGTTTTACACCAGGAACCGTCTGGTGATCTGATTTTTAAATAGGTTGAATTACAGTGTGCTGGTCTGTATGGGAGCAGTGGCCCTTGGGGTGGCTATTAGTAGCACTGGGACAACTGCTGCTGTTTGTATTGTGTATTGTGTCGCTCTCAGATGTCACTGGATGAAAGCATGTGTTCTGTAACTGTGGTGGCAGATACAAGCCAATGTCTTTGCAGTCAGAGATGTACACCTTTCTAGGACCTACGGCCTATGGGCTGATGTGCAGAAGTGGAACTCGGGCAAGGCTTCCTGTGTAGGGAGAATGATGGTGTGAGATGAGAGTCCAGAGTGGGGTGGTAGCAAAGGAACGGACCGGCTGCTGGTGGGCTTCTCACCTTTCCAAGTCCCAGATGATGGTGCAGAATAGGACAGCATTTTTTCAGACTCACTCCTAGATGCATGGCTGTATCTCGGGGAAGGCAGAGGAAGGGGCGTCAGAAAAGAGTGCCATAGAAAACAGAGTTGTAGAATTCAAGCTGCACCCCCCAAAAAATAGGCATTGTGCCCTAGGAAACACCCCCAGTGATGCATTTGCAGTTGTATACCAGAGATAAGCAAAGAGATTTCCTATGTGATTTGAAGCAATGCCTTTGAGAATTTGGGTTTTGGGATCTCTGGGCCTCAGTTCCCCATCTGTAAAATGGGGAGCATAGCACTTTTCTAGCCCCCAGAGGTGTTGTCAGCTGCTCAGAAATGGCAACAGTGGAGCTACATATCATTGTGTGACCTTGGTCACATCACTTAAACTCACCCCATCTGTTAAATAGGTACAAAACTTTTTACTTGATTCAAAAGTGTGTGTTTAACAGTGCCTGGCCAGGCATGAACCCATCCATTTCAGTTATTTGCAGTCATTCCTGGCTGGGGCCAACAGGGATGTCCACAGATTTCCCTATCACCATGCTTCCGATTCTGTCTGAAACAGAGGGTCGTCCCCATCCCCGAATTACCCACTCATCAAGTTGTTTGCATTTGGTTTAGGACACTGCTGCAATTCAAGTTGAGGCTGGTTTGACATTTGGCTCTTCAAAGCTGTTCAGTACCCAGCCCTGCTTGTGGCTCCATCAAGTTCAGCAGTTGGCAGTACAACTATGTAATGTGTCTGAGCTTTCAGAATAACAGCCAAGAATATTAATCTTTTCCAAAGATCCAGGGTGGAACAAGCGTTGCCCTTCTGGGGTTTTTTTGTCCTAAACTTTTGCCTCGAATGCTTGTTTTCCCACCTAACCTCTGAGATTAAGTCTAGGTGAGTCCCATGCTCAGAATTTCTGTTACTTGACATCCACATAATTGCTAAATACACTAAAGCTGCAGTATTATTCCCTGTGATTCTAGCATTATCAACAAGGGAAACATGCCAATGTAATGTTGCTCTCCAAATAAACTCGAAGTGGCCTGCCATCTGCAATTCCAGCCTCCGGGTTTCAACGGTGCTTTTTATTTCACAGTTGTGGGACAACGTACAAACTGTACAAACAGGACTTGGACAGGAACCCTGGAGTTCTGACTTCCAGGTGTGAGACCATTAGCCTCCAGGGCTTGAAACGGAAACTGTTAGATGAACGGAATTAGAGAATAGGAAAAGATAGTGTGCTTTTCTATGGACCGCCAATTGTTTTAGAAAAACCTCAATTAATTTATTCTCAGAGCCAGTCTGTGCAGGAGTTTAGTACTGAAGTATGACTGTAGTATTCCTGGTTTACAGGGCTGTAAACTGATCTATGAAGAAGCGAAGTGGCTCACTCAAGCTAGCTGCATAGCACATTAGCAGCGGAGTTGGATGGAGAACCCAGGGTTCCTGACTCTGGGTTTCCGACTTTAGTTGAACATGGGAACATAGGATTGGAAGGGGCCCTCCTGTGTCCCCCAGGATCTATTTCAAACCCTCACACATAAGTACAAGGCACAAGATCAGACACACCAGAGATACGTACTTGCTTTAAGCAAAACCAAAGAAAACAGAGAATGATTGGGAACCATACTGGAATTAGTCATTCTGTACTAAGATTAAAAAGGAAATGAAAACTTCTACTAAACAATATTGTTTCCCTTTTTTCCAAAGATATTTACCACTTTTGTAGAAAGAAATGCGTGCAATACCAAACTGCTGCAGCCCATGCATTTTTGTATTCTCTGTTGCATCAGATGCAAAGGAAAGCACAAACATGGGATAAATCTTTCTAGTTCTGCTAAATAAAGATAGCGTGTGAAAGTAACCTTTCCCTCCTGCCATGATAGGGACCTGGAGCCGGACGTGGCAAAGCATACTGTAAAAAGGTGTTGTGCAAACGTCACTTCATCTGGAACTACCAGGAAAAAACCACCTTAATCTAGCAGTGCCCTCTATTGCCAAATCTATAGAGTAGCATCAACCAGCAGTCCTATTCCCCTAGGCCTGCCTAGGAAAAAAACTGGTTACAGGAGCTGAAAGGAAAGGACAAACTGTGGCAGCCTCTGGGAAGTTGAGTCTGTGCATTTTTGCCTTAACCAGCACTGTGACTAGGGGATGGCAAGCAGGACCCCAGCCTCGGGTGCCAGCTTAGAAGAATTGCCCCCATCTCTATGGAGTCTGCACCCCGGCAGCAAGAGCAGCCCCACAGCCTTGTCCTACAGCGACAGCTGGGTGCACAGCTACCACCCAGGCACTGCGCAGCTGCCAGGGTGGGCAGACCATGCTGCAGCGGCAGTGGTGGGGACAGCAGCAGCAGTCAGGGACTGTTTGGGGATTCCCCCCCAGCATAGGTGAGCCTCCTTCACCCCTCATCTCTCCCCACCCCTCTGCAGCCCCCCACTCTTGGGACCCCAGCCCTATCCAGTGCTTAAGCAGTACCCTTCCCCTCCCACTCTCCCCAGGGTGCAAACCCTGCTTGTTTGCCTTAAACCGTAGTGTAGAATAACAGTGTTAGCTTCTGCCGGACTCCCTGGACCAGCACCGCAAATGATGCTGTGCCGGGAGACGCTGAGTCACTCCCTGCCTACTTCCTTGTGACAGCCAGAGTCATCTGGGCCTCTGCCGCCTTCCTCCTGACCTTTCCACCCTGAATAATGGCTGAACTGGCCCCTGTATGAGTCACCCAAAAGGGAAGAGGCTAAATGGTAATTGAAGATTAAGATCAATCTGGGACCATTTAGAAGTTGTCAGCACAAAACCAGGCCACCCTCCTTAATCCTGCCCTTGCTGAAAGAAGTTTGCTGGAGTATTTATCTAACCTTGTGTTTAACCAGGAAACTAGCCAAGGAGAATCGCGGTCTGCCAGCAAGAAATTTGGCCATCACCTGCTGTGACAGCTTTGAGTGACACCATACACCCTGGATCTTCTTTAGATCCCCGCGAGCCACACGTTTTTTAATGATGCGTCTTTCAGAGTGTCAAAAAGCACTGTTGTTGGAGGAGACTTGAGCGTAGGTAAAGGAAACACCTGAAGATAAGCCCTGCCTTGCGCACTCTGTACATCTGTCCCCATTCTAGAGGGTACCTATTTGCACTCTGGCCTGGTCTGTCTTTCTCTCCTTATTCTGGCTTGGATCAGGAGAATCATTTTACTGCCTATCCCTAGTAGTTTGGCTAAGTCACCTCTTTTAGCATCCGTCTTCAGGGATAATAAGTGTGATGTCACCTCAGATACGGCAAACTATAAATGCACACGCATAATAATACATACTTGCAAGCCCAGACATTGGAGCTTGGTGTTTTTAAAGTGTTGCCTTTTCTCATGTCATTAAAAAAACACTCTGACACTTCAGTCTGTCCCTTCCCTTCCCTTCCCTTCAAAAGAAAATAACAGACTGCAATCACCAAAATGATTTTCCCCTTTAAATGGTTTGAAACACTGTCAGGCTCTGACAGATCCACATGGGATCTTCTGTCTCTCTTGACCTCCCTGGGGTACATTTTTAAAGAAGTGTCCATGATGGTCTTTACAAATCTCATTAACTGATAATAGGATTTGTGTGCATTCTTCTGCATGGCTTTGAAACTCTACCATCCCTAAGTAAGGGCCCAATTATACACCACATCGAGTGTTTCTGTGGGAGCTGCTGGGAGCTAAGGATCCGGAGGGGCTCCCTCATGGTTCTCAGAACTGTGCAGGATCTGACCGTTAGCTAGAAAGTCATATGGAAGTGGCCTTCATAATGTGACATTCATGCCATACTGTAATTTGGTCTATGGCCTTAGAAACATGCTTTTTTCCACATCTGGTCCTCTCTAATTTCAAGTCACAAATGCAAATCCAATCCATTCAAGCACCTGGGAAATGCAGTGTGGGTAGCAGACCCTCCAATTGCACAGGAGGGGTTAATATATGTATATCAATATATAATAATAATAATATATATTAACTCCCCTCAGTATAATATTTGTTTCTCTGCGGCACAGTGGCATGGAGGATCCTCTCTGTCATTTTGTACTGAGTGCCACATTTAGATGAACTGAAGGAGCATCGTTTCATTGAGTCAAGGCTGCTTTGCTTCATCAGAGTCAGCAGCCAGTGCAAAAGATTCCTCCCTTATCAGTGGTGACTCTTGTTTTAATCTCATTGTAACCATGTAGTTCAGAGAGCAAAGGTAGTGCTTGATGCACAGCAACCAATGGGAGTGTTTCCTTTGTCTTCAATGGCCTTTGGATCAGCCCTTTGAAGAGTGAAAACCAACCAGTGTTTGATTTTAACACGACAAAATTAACCTGCAATAAATCCAAATGCACTCAGAGCAGCGAATACAGAGTCAGACTGTTAGGCTTTAATAAAGTGTGGACACGGTATTATTCAGCATGCCTTTACAATTACTGCAGGAACAAGGACAGGAACTTCATTAACACTTTACAGGGGAAGAAAGCTGTTCTATGGGCAAATGATTTGCAGCTATCTGTCCTTCAACTCAAGACAGGCAAGTCAAATCCAGTGGAAGAGAGCAACGGCATGCCTTTGAGTGTGTTAGTAGGGAACCTCTGGGTACCGTATATAACTCTATGGCTGCCTAGAGCACTTCTGGGGCCAACTGACTACCCTATAGTATAATTAAAGCCATAACTTAGCAATGAAACTCCTGAAGAAAAGCCATGCCGAATCATTTGCAGATATGTTCTCCAGGCAGCTGGAACAGCTATTGGCAGGATTACACTTACTGCTTTTAGAACTGAAGGCAGGTTAACTGCTTTGATAAAATGCAGGTGAGCTGTATCATGTGAGTTGCATGTCAGGCAGGATTAGCTGCTTGGCAAATTATCAAAGCCAACTGATAGTGAAACAAGTTGAGACTCTCCTACAGTGGCAGTTTAAAACTCCATGTAACTTCACCCAAAACAAATGAATGCACCAGGGGAGCCGGTTTCATTAACCCATTAACAGCCAAATACATTCTTCCACTTCAGGACTCAGAAAAGCTTCCTGAACAAACTGGGAATGGCTTGAGGTGAGACCGAGAACTCATCCCCTTTCTGTAAAGTTTCTGCAGTCTGCTTCTTTTTGGGAGAAGGGAGGAGAAGAGGAAAGGTGAAACACTTTACATTTAAATTACTGCAAGTTTAATTGGCAAAATCAAGTGAAAAAGAAATATAACACTTTGCAGTGTTATCAGGGAAAGCCAGGTGACATAAAGATTATTCCATCAACACCCATATATTGTAAATACCTGTTACTCCTGTAAAACCAGAAGAGAATCCTATGCAAAGCTAGAAAGGCTGGACTTATTTTCAGATCTTCTTAAACCAGCTTTTAGTTTTCATCTCGCTGCATCAGTAAGCACAAAGCCATCCCGTGTATTTGTAACCAACACATGTGCAAGTGTTGGCCACCAGCTGGGCAATAACCACATACAAATAGCTCCCTGTGTAACGTCTGAGTGCACCCACTTTTGTGCACGTCAGCAACTGCATACACAAAACACAAGCCTTCAAACTGGAAGTCAGGCTGACAGCAAAGCAAACCAAATGATGACACAGATGATATAACAGACAAGAAGGAAAGAGGATTCAAAAGCGGGGAAACGGCTTTCAAAACACTCAGTTAATTTACTAAGCTTTCATGTGTGCCCAACATAGTTTCTGGGGGAGAAAGTCAATCAAAGCCTAAGCAGATATAATATGAATGGTTGTTAATATTAATACATCCATTCCCATTATTTTCAAAGTCAGGGAGTAAAATTATATGCCTGTTACCTAATGATTAACTGGTTCAGGATAGACCCTTTTGCGTAATTATGTTTAATAAGAGCCTGTCAGTACAAGCTCCATTCAGACGTCATTTTATTCAGTTTCAAGCCAAGCCTAATGGGTTAGGTGCGCAGTGCATGTATTAACTTCCCTGTGCTGTACTGATTTATTTTTTTTTAATTGTCTCCCCCTGCTTCTTTTGGTAATGGGAAAATTGAAAACTGATTATCATGTGGCTTCCTTTCAGACAGTTGCATTTGATCTAATTTGATTTACTGCTGCACAATCTGAATGAACATAAATGTCTCAAGGGGAAAAAGAGACTTGTTCTAGTAAATGTTTGTGTGAATATATTTTCACCTGCTTCCTTGGTGGGCTCAAGAATTAGGTTGTGTTGTGCTTCCTTCTAGCATAGGAGTCTCCTACCTTAGAAAGCTGCTCTTTTACCTTTTAGTTGTCTCTAGGAATGAAGCATTGAGCCTGCCCACTCTTTGCAATGGATTTATGTAAAATTAATTCATTCTGGCGTAATGCTTGTTTCACCTGGCTTCCTTGTATATTTGCAAGAGCAAGGATAGTTTAACTCTGTAAGTAAAGTAGCTCATAGGCAAATGTTTTTAAAGACATGTTTTGAAGGCAATCATCTTAAATGACTGGTGGACAGCATTTTCCTGGAGGAGGAGAATAGATTAGGATGGCTTGAAAAGTTAAGAGGTGCTGCTTCCTTTCCAATAAGCCCTTAAAAGTTTGCAAACTTATGCCTTGAGCAACCCTGCGCTGCAAGCAAATCAAATGTTCTGTGGCCTGTGGGTCACGGATGCAACTTGACTTGGCCTTTTCTTCTGGAAACAATAGGAGGTGCCCTGTGCTGCGTTGCCCTTCCTGCACTGGGACCACAGAGGGGCAGGGACCAATTAGTTGCCTTTGTGATCCTCTTTTGCTATTCACTGACTTTTTCCAATACTGTACCCAAGAACAAAGACACTGTACATACATGACATCCATTGTGCCATCGGAGGGCAGAATCTGGAGGACAGGATTTGGAGATTGAGTTTCCTATCCTTGCCTGTGCCATTGAACGGCCCCACGGCTCTGGGGAAGATGCAGATCCTCTGTAGATTATTCTCATCTTCTGTATAATTTGGATCATGTAGATTTCTGTCTAGATAGGGGTGATTTACATGAAACACGTCTGACATCCCCCAAGGCATGTTTCCCCCTGATTAAGCTTTGCATGGCCAAGCCTATTGTATGAGCAGCGTGACTCCTTCTCGTGAAGTATGGGTTGTAAGGGCACTGTCTTCGGGTCGGATTTTCAAAAGTGCTTAGTTTCTATGTAACACCTCGGTGAAGCGGTCAGATTATCAGTACACAGCAGCTCTCATGGGAAATTTATTTTCGGTGCTAGAAGGTGAGGTCAAGGTAAGGCTTGGCATTGATTTAGCTGGGGCCTGTGTCACTTCTCTGAGAATCTGGTTTACACACCAGCTTGAACATGTCACCCTGCTGAGAGAATCATACGTACCCAAAGTCTGTAGAAACTATATATGCAATGACCAGCTAGACATATAACCGGGTGCTGAGCACACAAATTCAACTGCATGCACAGTCACAGAAAATGTTAATGAAGGTGGGTGTCAATTTAAGAATTTTTATTTTTTTCTGTTTTCTGCATCTTTTCTGGATTCCTTGTATAAAAAAATCAAAAGATCTGATTATGGATTAACAGCAGAACTAAACAAATCCTGAAATCTTGACATTTTCATAAAACCATTTTTTTAATTTTCTAGTCAGCCTGACCTTATACATCTTTATCTCCTTCCCTCCCCCCAAAATATAATTTTATTGTAATTAACCTCTTCACCAAAGTTGTATTTAAAGTGGTTGGATTTTTCTTCAAACCTTTTCTGATATTAAAAAGATTTGTAATAGAAATTTGAGCATTTCTATGGTTTTTTTAAATTGGCAAATATTTCTATAACTACAAACCTGCTGAAGTGATTTATTTTTCAGATTTTAGGGGGGGTTTTTATATTTCCTTTTTGTTCCCATTTTTGCTTTTCCTTCTCTTCCTTCCCCTTTTTTTTCTTTTTTACTTTTTCCATTTTAGTGGTGGAGACCAAGGTGGGAGGAGTGAAAGAAAACAAGATGAAGGGAAAAATGTGCGCACACACACACACGCACACGCACGCACACACACACTCTAAAACAAAGAAAGCCCCACCCCTCCAAAGCTGCAAAATGCTTACTTTTACCAAAATGTGGCAATTTCAAAAACATGCTGTGAAAAAAAAATTGAAATTTTTTTTTCGACAGATACCCCGCTTTTCATTCGGCTGTAATCAGGAGTTTCATAAATAGCATGTGAATGCAAGAGCTTCATGTTTCATCAGAATTATTAATGACTTTGAGGTGCTTCTAATAAATCTTAGCCTTTTTAATGAATTCTTTAGAGCTGCTAAATGCTTCAGCTGGAGATTGACGAGTGTAACCGGTAGCGCAAAATCTTGGCGTGAAATAAGACAGACTGCCCCATCCTTTCCCTCTGGCATCCCATCTAAATTACTGCAACAATGATAACCAACAATCTGTCACTGTTATGAAGTTTGTGAAGTTTAATTAGGAAAATAATAAGCAACTTTGATACTGTTTCATAGTTGCCTAGGAGATAATATTTTATTTTGCTGAAGATTTTCTACTGATGCAGCACAGTTGCAAGTGTTGTAGAATTGTCACTGAGGCCCCTCGAGTGTAAATAGTTGACAGCTCTTCCATCGTGAACGCCTTCAAAATGGCATTGGATAATTTGCTACTGGGTAGAAAACGGAAACATTTTCCATGCGTTCCTGGAGCAATTTAGTACGCATATATTAGGAAGCCTGGAGCATCAGACCTTGAATCCACTGGATTTGGGACAGGAAGGCATTTGGACTTGAATTCCTGTTTCTGTGGTTTTGATTCTGAGTCTGGTTCTTGATCAAGGGGCTTTTTTTACTTTCCAAGTTGGGTCCTGTGTAAATCGTCTTAGAAAGGCAGCTCTTGAAAAATATGTCAGGCAAAAACTATAGGTTGCTGTAGCCCAGGAGGCCAAGGCTGATAGATCTTTCACCCATTGCTTGTCTTTCCCCTGCAGAATTCGCAGTCGGTGGAGGTGCCAATTCTTATGTAACAAACACCAAAATAAAAAAGAGTTAATTCAAATGCAGTTAGTAGCCCATAAACCAGGCTGATATTAGAATCATGCTTCACACCTTCAATTAATCATGAAACACCCCAGAGACCATTTGAATTTCAAGAAATCAGCATCATCCAACAAAAAACAAATGTTGTAAAAAATTCCTGACCACCAGTGCTCAGCAGGGATTGCTGCTTAGCCCTGCAGATGATCTGCAAGCATCTCAGCAAGGTCTTGATTAGAAGAGGGCTTTAGCGGGGAGCTTAGTGATAACATCATAGTCTCAATAAGGACTTTCTGAATTGAAGGCCTGACTTTTTGTGCCATTCAGTAAATGAACGAATAATGACTTTTATACTCTTTCTAAACTCCTGCAGTACAAAGACACCTTACTGACCTGCTAGGAATTCTTTACAGCAAAAAACGGAGACGACTCTTTCCAAGAAAAAAAGAAATCTGAGAACAGCAAATCTGCAGGGTGGCTGTGGATTGTGCAATAGCTCAATTCTTGGAGCCTAATAGTGACAGATGTTAGGTTTATTTATATCAAGAGAAAGGATGTTAAATAGTAATAAAACCAAAGATGAACCACCCTTTCTGTTGAAAGGCAGCCATTCTAGGCCTGTGCAAACAGACTACTCAACTCGTATGAAGAAATCTATAGACTTCTGTTGAGTGTAATACCAAAGTGTTTATCCTTAGGAGTCATGATAAGCCATACTTTCGTCGGTCTTGTCTTCCAAAATGGAGTAGCTGTGAATTGAGTCATATTTTCATGATAGCTGGCAGCAATGCCGCAATGTGTGGTACTACTACAGGTTGCAGGGTGTCTGCCAGGCTGGCTGTGTGTTTATGTGGCTATAGGAAGGGAGCTGGAGTCTGGCATTTTAATATTCAAGTGCTGTTATCTCACTGCAGGTCACTTAATCTCCCTGCGCTTCCATCTATAATAATGACTTCCTGGGGGTGTTATAAGGGATGACTGAATAATGAACTTGCCCCGTTCGGGAGCCACGTTCCTTCCGCAAGGTACTGAATGAATGCCCTCAATTCAAGTGAAGTCACTGAAGTTGGAGGAGTGATGATTTTGACCCAGTGAGACGCCTGAAATATATACACTTTCATTAAAGGCATTATGCCCCAAGGACTAGATTTGCTTATTTTATCAGTAGGATAGAAATAAACCATGTTACCAGCGGGTGAGGAACTACAGAGTTTGACGTTTGGTCCAGGAACTCCCTACCTGTTAGTCTCACAAGTTCAAATCTGGTAATGAATGACTCTTTCTATCAGTTGGCCCCTGGCCGACGTGCAGCGAGTCAGCTGGTTTCGTTCCAGGAGGACATGCACAACATACGTAAAATCACCTGCCTTATCGTGCTATCGAGTAACTTAGCACAGGCGACGGTGAACGTACCCCAGACCAGCGCATCTCAGAATAAGGATGAGGATCAGTTTGCAGCCAGTATATGGTGTCATGGGAGAATTGGGCTGAAAAGCAGTTATGTAGGTCTTGATCTGAAGTAACTCTTTTGCACTTTTTCCCCTCACTTGTATTGGTGCAAGTCAGTGAGAGAAGAATGTGGCCTTGTGTCTTTCCTCTAAATATACCTCCAGGTAAATGAGATCTGAGCCTGCCATGCACGTGCCTCCCTTCCTCCCAAACACATCCTTTGTTTTTTCATCTAACTGTTATGCAGGGGAAGAAGCAGGAGGAACTCGCCCTCCTCCTAGCTGTCACCAGCCCTGACATAGTAGGGATCACAGAAACGTGGTGGGACTCATCGCATGACTGGGCGGTGAGTGTCAAGGGCTATAGGCTATACAGGAGGGACAGGATAGGAAGGAAAGGTGGAGGAGTAGCACTCTACATCAAGGAGGAATATACTTCCTCGTTAATTAGCAAGGGGGTAGAGGGGGGGCACTCTGAGGTGCTCTGGGTTAGAGTAAAAGGCAGTCCAGGGGAGAGAGACTTAACAGTGGGAGTCTACTATAGACCTCCCAACCAGGGAGAAGAGCTCGACCAGGAATTCTTAGGTCAGCTCACAGAGGCAGTGAGGGCTAAGGATGTGGTCATCATGGGGGACCTGAACTTCCCAGACATCTGCTGGGAGGAGCAGTCAGCCAAGTCTGATCGCTCACGTCGGTTCTTAGCCAGAGTGCAGGACCTCCATCTAACCCAGGAGGTGCACAGTCCCACCAGGGGAGACGCCTTGTTGGACCTGGTGCTGGCCATGGGTGATGACCTGGTGAGGGGGCTGCGGGTGATGGGCCACCTGGGAGACAGTGATCATCGCTTGCTGGAATTCACCATCCAGCGTAAGGTGGCAAAGGGCTGCAGCAAGGCAACAGCCCTAGACTTTAGGAGGGCTGACTTCAACAAGCTAAGGAGGATCGTTGGGGAAGCGCTGAGGACCCAGAGGGGAAGGGAATCAGATGTCGAAGGGGAGTGGTTGCTCCTTAAGGAGACGATCCTCCATGCCCAAAGGGAGGTAATCCCAACAAGGGTCAAAGGGAGCAGGAGGGCACATAAACCCCCATGGCTCACTAAGAGCATCTGGGAATGTCTCCTTGCTAAAAGGGAGGCATATACCCAATGGATAGATGGGGTCATCACCAAGAAGGACTATGTTACAGTCGCCCAAGGATGTAGGGGGGCAGTCAGGAGGGCCAAGGCAGAGATGGAGATAGGACTAGCTTCCCGGATTAAGGACAATAAGAAGTCCTTCTTCAAATACATAGGGGGTAAAAAGAGGGTCCCGGGTAATGTGGGGCCCCTGCAGGACACGATGGGCAACTTAGTCATCACGCCAGATGATAAAGCTAACATATTTAACAATTTCTTTGCCTCTGTCTTCCTAAGTAGGGACCAGTGCAGCCACCTCCCTGCTGGGCCCCCCTCGGGCCCCGAGAGAGACACGCCTGGGCCAGGGGTTAGCGAGGAGTTAGTTAGGGTACTTCTGGAGAGGCTGGACGTGTTCAAGTCCGCTGGTCCGGACGATCTTCACCCTAGGGTTCTACAGGAACTGGCCGAGGTCATTGCGGGACCCCTGGTGCGGCTCTATGAGCACTCGTGGTGCTCTGGCGAGGTGCCGGAGGACTGGAAGAGGGCCAATGTGGTCCCTATCTTCAAAAAGGGAAAAAAAGAGGACCCGGGAAATTACAGGCCAGTTAGTCTTACCTCAATCCCGGGTAAGCTCTTTGAAAAAATTATCCTGGCACACATCCAGGAGGGCCTTGCGGGGGAATGCATGCTCAGGGGCAACCAACATGGGTTCATCAGTGGCAGGTCTTGTCAGACCAACCTGGTGGCCTTTCACGATCAGGTCACCAAATCATTAGACACAGGGGTTGCTGTGGATGTAGTCTTTCTGGACTTCCGGAAGGCTTTCGACACTGTCTCTCACCCTGTCCTCATCAAAAAGCTGGGAGACTGTGGTGTCGATGCCCACACGGTCAAATGGGTCGCCAACTGGTTGGAGGGCCGCACCCAGAGGGTGGTAGTGGATGGGTTCTTCTCGACCTGGAAGGACGTGGGCAGTGGGGTCCCCCAGGGCTCGGTCCTCGGGCCCGCACTGTTCAACATCTTCATCAGTGACTTGGATGAGGGGGTAGAAAGCACCCTGTTCAAGTTTGCTGATGACACTAAGATGTGGGGGGATGTGGGTGCACTAGAAGGGTGCAATAGGCTACAAGCTGACCTTGACAGGTTGCAACGGTGGGCGGATGAGAATAGGATGGGGTTTAACACTGATAAGTGCGAGGTGTTGCACATGGGGAGGAAGAACCGGCACCACACTTACAGGTTGGGGAACTCCCCTCTTGCCAGCACGGAGACGGAAAAGGATCTCGGAGTCGTCATTGACTCCACGATGAACATGGGCCGGCAGTGTGGGGAGGCAGTCAAGAAGGCCAACCGTACCCTGTCATGCATCCACAGATGCATCTCGAGCAGGTCCAGGGAGGTGATCCTCCCCCTCTATGCGGCACTGGTCAGGCCGCAGCTGGAGTACTGCGTCCAGTTCTGGGCGCCACACTTCAAGAGGGACGTGGACGATATGGAAAGAGTTCAAAGGAGGGCCACTCGTATGATCAGGGGTCAGCAGGGCAGGCCTTATGAGGAGAGGCTACGGGACCTGAACCTGTTTAGCCTCCACAAGAGAAGGTTAAGGGGGGACCTTGTGGCCTGCTACAAACTGGTCAGGGGGATCAGCAGGTATTGGGGGAGTCCCTGTTCCCCCGTGCGCTGCCAGGAGTGACCAGGAATAACGGTCACAAACTGGCGGAGGGTAAGTTTAGATTAGATATTAGGAGGCGCTACTTCACAGTCAGGGTGGCTAGGGCCTGGAACCAGCTTCCAGGGGAAGTGGTGCAGGCTCCTAGCCTGGGGATTTTTAAAAGGAAGTTAGATGAGCACCTTGCCGGGGTCATCTGACCCCGGTGCTCTTTCCTGCCAAGGCAGGGGGTCGGACTAGATGATCTACCTAGGTCCCTTCCGACTCTAGCTACTATGAAACTATGAAACTATGCCCATTTATGGTGCAATATATGTAATGATTAATGCTATTAATTAATCATGGTCTCCAGAGCTGCCAGTCCAGTACCTTTCACAGCACTAAAATAATGTGCAACACAGACTCTTGTAACAGGAACATTGCAGAGGCAAAACATTATTTTCTTCTTCCTTATTTTTTTCCCCAAGGATGCTTTCACAAGAGACTATCTCCCTGATCGAACATGACTGTCCATGAATTAATACTTAGTTTTACTTCCTTCAGCATATGGTTACTTTGTGAGGGAAAAATCCTTTCAGATTCTCTTCAAATCACAGTTTTAAATCACCAGAAAGCTACTGCAAGAAAAAAAATGATATCAAATATTTGTAGGAGTCTTTCTCTTTGTGTTTTTTTCTCTAGCAGTTACCTTTTCCTGGGCCTGTGCAAACATCATCAGCACTGATGATCAAACTAGCTGGGTGCATCTGAATTCCATGAGAAACAATGAGGGAGAGAGGGCTGGGGGAGGAGGAGAAAAAAAGAAACCCCGAAAAACCACAGCATCAGCCAAGTGAAACAAAAGCAAATTTATTTTGGAAAGAAATTTACAATTTTTTGTAAGTTATTCTGAACAACAGAGAAGAAAAAAACTGTTTATAAAAAAAAAAAAGGAAGTGCTCTTTTGTGGTTAAGGCAACAGAACATTACATCATAGCAAGAGAGGATCAAAATTGCTGCACTGAATCCAAGTTTCTGTGTCTTCCACGAGAGTTAGGATAACCAAAATCCCCAAACCAGAACTTGCCCGCAAGCCAGACTCCCTGTCCCAGAACAGGGCAATAGCACACAGTCAAGGAATCCTGCAAAATCATTATTATTTGGGGCTATGCTCCCACCCAAGGGACCCAATGGCAGGGTGGTAAAGGTCCCTACAGATCCAGAGGTACGAGTTCAGCCTTCTCTTTAGGCAAAGTTGTGATGATGTCTTTTTCTCAGCTGACTCAACTGTAGACGGGCACCTTTCTCATTTGGGCTGGGAAGGTCAAAGGCAGCCACATTGCTGTATAGACTGCAAAATGGGCACCCCTTAACCATAACGACTTGATGGGCTATTTAGGCTATCTGGGTCTTTTGACCCTGACATTCCCCCAAATCAGCTGACATGACTTTGGCACTTCCAGTCTTAACCTGGGCTAAAGTTGGATGCAAACATTTACCTTATTGACCTAACTCCTACCAACCCATTTAGGTGGCAGTGACAGACCTCTGTTTTCTGATAAGATGTGGCACTGACTTTCTGAAGCCATTAACAAATGCTCTTACTGTGTTCATCACTTGTTCTCTCAGATCTCCTAAGAATTAAAATAATTCTCTATTTAAAACCCTAAAAAATATGGTCTTTTGACCCCTTTTTCTGTCTTCCAGACTCAAATAAAAATAAGATGGACTACGCCCTGGAGTCAGTGTTTGTCTCTCTCAAACAGAAAATTAATTTCCAATTCGTTCCCCTGCTGTCTTTCATACACCAACATCCATCCCAGCCATATAGATCTAAACCCCTCACAAGCTGTTCAGTTAGCAACAATGTGTCCCTAGCACTATTAAACTAATAACACCCGATTATCATCAACATGTTTCTTCTTCATGTTAAACCCTGACTCACTGTGACGTATCAGCCCCGGACGTATCCATAGCAGAAGCAGAGAAGCGCACCTAGGAGCTCCGTACCATACCTGGTAATCTGGCCTGTGATGTTTTGCAACTATGGACATGGCATTAAGCAACACAAATGCTGTAATTGCTTTGATCAGATGTGGCGAACCAGAGCGTTATCTCACTCGCACTGGTCTAAGTCAGGACTAACCCCAGTGAAACCAGTTGAGTTACAGCAGCCCAGTGCTGTTAAAACTGGCCTGTTACATTACAGGATTTAATTCCACAAGATGCTGACGTCCATCATTATCCAGGTGCCTTTCTTACGTGCAGAAGCACACCAACAAATGTGCACCTAAACCCCGAATCTTTAATCTGCCCTGCCATTCGCTAGTCATTAGAGCATAAGTGAACTTGGAAGAGGAACCACCTGCCTCCCTAGCCCTGGGAATGAACAGGCCAAGCACTCCAGCACTGCAGGACCGTCCGCATCAACAGAAAGACATCCCAAGCAGTGGTTATTCTTTATGTTGTGCGATGAATTTTGTGACCCAGACTTCGAACACAGCAAGGGCAGGGGGGAGTTAGTATTTGTTCGTGTTGCCATGTTGATCGTTCCTGTTCTCCTGTTGTTTTTGCACAAAAGGCTATTCAGCAGTTTTGTATTCTGTAAGACAGAGTGAGCCTGGTATTTCCATAGTGATACATATTGTAATAATCGCCCTCTGCTTTGTTTCCTCTTCCCAGCCTTAAATAAGCACACAATAAGTGCGGCCACTCCGGGAACATGAGAGGCCTGATTTATCTGACCATCAAAGCCGATGCAGTAAATGGGATACTAGTAAACAGGAACTAAACTCCATATGGAGAGTTTGTGGTTTTCTCCAGCCTCTGTTTGTTATGTCTTACATCCTGTTAATTATAGAAAAAGGGCTGGAAAGTTGGAAATAATCTTTTCTCTAGATTATTTCCAGCTCTCACCAGAGAGAGAAAATGCAGTGTGGATTTGTCTTACCTTGCTTCCTTCAGACAAAGAATATTAAGAAGAATGATTCAGTGGAGATCACTTTTCAAAGGGATTATCACCAGAATGGTTTTCTTTAGTCATCAGGAAACCAAAAGGAAGATCTTGCATCCTATTAGTAATAAGAGGGAAATTTTAGTTGTAGCTTAGCCTTTTAGAGCATGTTTTCAGCTGGGCTTAATTTTTTTTCTGTACTATTTTGCAGATAATGGGCCAAAAGGTTATCCCTGATGTAGTTCCACTGAAGTCAGCTGGCAGCTCTTCTGAGTATAGTTGCCCAAGAGAACTGATGTTGTTTGTTTTAGACACGTGGCTTTGGCAATAGCATGTTTTGCTTTGCATGGTGGGGTCCATGGTTTAGCTTAGGGAAAAGGTACCAATGTCTCAAAAGTTAGCTTTTTAGAGTTGGCAGAAGCAGACATGCCTTAGAGCCGATTCCTCCAGAACAGAGGTTTCCCACTATCACTACTTTACTTCTGAGGGAACAAAAGACATTTAGTCTTTGACTACCAATTAACAGCCTTTAATCTTTAAGACTCAGTTATATTGTCCAGCAAGGTTCAGTCTGAGAGTCCATCATTATAGAATGTAGTTCATACAATGAATGTCTGCAGCCAGTGTGGTATTTGGGGGGTGAGGTCTGTATTTTATGGTATATGTTACTTAAATCTGAACAAAACCCCCGGCAGGCACGTCCAGATGAGCATGAATGTTTGGTTTCCCAGGGACAAGTAGTGGCAGTGTACCTTGGGCCTTAGCTACTTGTTCCTGGGGAATGCCAGTGCCAGGCACACTTTGGCGTGTGGCAAGTTAGGGGAGGCTGCGGCCCACATTGCTATATAGGCTACGAAATGTGTAATACCCAGGAGTTAAAAAAAAAAAAAAAACCCACATGGGGAAAAAAAAAGAGTGGAGCAGCGCACACAGGGACAGTGCACCCTTGCAGCACAGAGAGCATCTAAATGTGCAGTATGTGGTGCCACGCTTGTTTGTGGCACCACATACCACATGGCCGCACTCATCTGGACGCGACCTGAGAGTCTTACTTCTTGATAGAGGCATCTCTAAAAAGGTGATAATGAGCTAAGGGGAGCCATACTCTGATTTATGTACAATCTTAGTTTTTTGTTTCACAAAACCAAAATCGGGGAAGGTTTGAGAAGCATTGCCTCTTGAGGACAGGAAGCAAATCTTTTGTGACAGGAGTGTTTGCTCCTATTTGAAAAAATGGGGATCGGTTTTTCGGGAAAATCACAGGGCTTTTATAAAAACTGTTCGCTTCATTGGGAACACAAGTAAGCCGTGGATGAGTGAGCTTGAAAAATCCCACCTGTGGCTGCATCCTTTTTAATGGCATATCAGCCGAGCTCCTGACAGTTCTACATCCGTTATCCCAATGCGTTGGACTCTTCTTTAATGATAACCAGGTTTTTAATTACACTAGATTCCAATTTTTCTCTCTAGGAAAAATTACTAATACTCTGTATAAAATGATCAAGCACAATTGATGATGAGTAGAAATAGGCTTTTTCATAGCTTTTTTCCCCAGTTTGTTCCACCGCATAAATCATGAGGCATATAATTTGATGATATACAACACCCAGATTGAAAACAGTTGCCACAGTCTGAGCGCCCCAGGTTTTAGTTAGTATGTTAATTTGGTCTCTGTCTTGTCATTTGTTCAGTTCTGAGGTATCACATCACAAGACTCAAAGTACTAGATTATTAAATACATGTATTTGATTTATGTGCAAGAGAATTGCACAGTTATTTTTAAAATATCTGGCCCAAATGAGCGGAAAGCCAAGTATGGTATAATAGTTTCACACTGATGGAATTGAAATGGTCTTCCATTTTGGCAGCACACGCGTACAAGAAGCTATATCCATTTGGAAATCCTGTCACCAAGTGAAATACAGCCATTCAAAAGCATCAAAATGATGCGTTCTGTGAGCTAAAAGGTATGGGGCTGGTGGCCTGGGCCCAAATTTAGCATACACAGGGCATGTATACACAAGATGCTAATTGTACAGTAGCCTAATAATACTGCGCAGTAGTGCGTCACAGCATGAACAGTGCTAATATGCTGCTGCACAGTATTATTAGGCTACTGAGCAGTAGTGTCTCTAAAAAGGTGCTTATAGGCGCTACTGCACTTTCATTTAAACAAGGACTAAATTAAACTTTCCTTTAAACAAGGACTAAATTTAATGCTCAGTAATCACTTCACATTAATGAGCATGTAGATATGCCCACCAACGCTTTCCTCTTTTGAGAAAGGGAATTCAGATACCATGAACTTCATTCTGTGGGAGTTTTTCATGTGAGTCTTTGGAAAGAAAAGAACTGTCCACTCTGTGAGAACATCTGGGGAAAATTTTTTGAAAGCACTCCACTTCTTCTGTTTGCAAACCTTTCACAAAACGTACCACAGGCAGCGTACAATTTAACATATCCAATATGAACCCATGATCCTGCAGTTTAAAACGGAAGTCTCAAATTTTTGCTTGGCCTTTGCTTGCAGGTGTAGACTTTATTTGTGTAAGTGCTATCTTGAAAAGTGAATCCTGATATTCACATGATGCTGTTTAGTAAAAGTAAAAATTTATGCTGATAATCTGGCCTAAAATTTCCCTTCCCAGTGCAGTGAATGCCCATTGTTGTTGAAGCAGGTTCTAGAAATGGTTGGGCTTCAGCGATGCTTTCTTTTTATAGCTCATACATATAAACTTGAGATCCTTTAGGATGAAAATGACTACATTGACTTATATATAATGATTTCACTTTTATTAGGGTCATTATTTGAATTGGAGGCATGCTTCTGTTTTAACAACAGCGCTTTTAAAAAGTGCTCTAAAAATAGCTGTTCTAAGCTGGAAGTGGCATGGACTTTTCTTGCAAAAGCGGGTTGCATTTGAAAACGCTGATTCTTCACAACTGGCCATTTTGGGAGGGCGGTGGGATATGTCAGATACAACAAAGCTTTCAATAAGGAGATCCTTCAGGTCCAGGGTGGATTTTCTGAGAAAATCGGAGGCATCCACAGAGACACCCACACGCACATCCCAGGATAGCCAGCGATTAGGGCTCTCACCCAGAAGGTCCTTGCTCTGCTACATTCGTATCTGGACTCTGAGCCTTAAGTCTCCTAGGGTGTCTTCACGCATGCTCTGGGGGTGGGTGCTTTAATTAGAGCAGCTCTCTGAGCCGCAAGCACCCCCAGCATCTTGTGTATTAAGCGTCCCACGTTTCAAAATGGTGGTGGGGTGCTTTAACTAAAGCTTGTTTGACATTTTGAAGCACGGGGATACTGGATACACGAGATGCAGAGGCTGCTGGAATGCACTCATTGCCATGCTCCAGCGGACTCGGTTAATCAGGTCTGCTCTGCCGCACCGTAATTGCAGCATGTCGGAGCAGCATCCCCACGCATCTGTAGGCACCCCTAGGTGCCAGGCCCATATGAAAGCTTTTATTTCCAGGTTATTGGCTAGTCTGCAGTGGACCACCCTCTGCCCATGCCTTCTAAAGCTGTGCTCTCTCCAGTAGGAGATACTGCCTCCCCTCAGTTTTATATCTGCCTCGCACATGTGTGTGGCAACATTTTGCTTCCCTTAAGTTTGTCAAAAAAATCCAACCCAGACCCTTCTGATTTAAATCACAGCCTTTTCCAACTAGCAAATTTTCAAAACTGGATTCCCTTTTAATCCCTTCTAAATTTCTTTTTTTTTATATATATCTTGTCATGACAAATGAGGTTGCTTCCTGTCAGCTCCAACAATGTGGTGTAAAATTAAAAGAAAAGCTACTTTGCAGTGTAGCAAAATGTTATTAACCCCCCGTCCGAAACCCCCCCACTTTTGTCATTTGTTTTGCTCACAAGTAATTCCAAGTGGCAGTGTGCTGTGAGGTTTTCTGTGAATACATTCACAATTAGAGGCAACCGCACACTTCAGTGACTCAACTGACATGTATTAAAATATTTATGACATGAGTGCTGTGGCTTCCGCTTAGTCAGCCATCTTCAGGAAAGGTAGACCCTCTGCAGCACATACCAGAGTTAGATGCACATTTACAGGAGTGATTTAGGCCTTGTTGGACCTACGGGCAGCCAAGTTTTCACCACTAATGTAACTTAAGGGCACACCCAGATGTGCATGGATGTTTGGTTCCCTGGAGACAACTAGCAGTGGCACACCTTGCTCCACAGCTACTTGTCCCCGGAAAATGCCTGTGCCACATATGCGCTGCATGGCATAGCAAGTTGTCCCGGGTGGGGCCAGCACTGGGCTGGCCCCAGCAGCCTTACCTGGGGGCCTGGGGGCCTCCCAGGGCTGCGATTCTGGCGGCGGAGCGTGGTTCCAGGCAGCCCAGCTCCACACTTCAGCAGTGCCTGCTGCCAAGGTGTGCACTGTACCAAGTATTTTTGTCCCTTTTTTTACCTCTGGGTAAAAACCGTGGGGGGAAAAACTGGCACAACGCACACTCGGGCAGCATGCCCTTGCAGCGTGGAGAATACCGGACTGTGCGGTTCGTGGCACTACAAATGTGTTTGCGACACCATGTGCTGCCTGACCACACTCACTTGGACATGCCCTGAGTGACTTAAATTCAGCCTCTGGTGCTGTCTTTGCTGAGCTGAACATTTTGGTGCTCATCCGTTGCTGGACCCTGTTTGGGATTCCAACCTCGGTGTTCCTGTGCCTCCAGGACCAGCGTGGAAGGGGTGAGTGGAGCGTGCGTGACATCCCGACAGTGCTGCCACAAAATATAAAGTGGCTGCCACTCTCACAATTCACCCATAAATAGACAGAATTTTGTGACGATTTCTTGGTGGAGTTTCTTGAGTATTTAACTGCATGAAAATAGCACATTCGGGGCCCGTTAAGCTGGAGGTTATCCTAGAAGTGCCTACCCACTCCATGGCTGTATGAAAAGGCAATGCTGGCAGACTTCTGAAAAAAAGTGCAAATAACCTGCCTTTACTGTGATGTAGGGAGACATTTGATTACCTCCCACCAAGCTGTGTCTAAGTTGTTAATGATTTTTATCCTTACGAGCATTCAGTTTCCTGTCCTTGCTTACAACCACATCCGCTCTAACTTTTCCAGATGATATGACAGCTCTGTCGTGCTTTCTTGCATGTTTGTTTTCCCGCTAATAATGAGACCACTTGCAAAGATGATCGTTGTGGAAGTGAGGTGAAGGCAATGCCGGACAAAAGTGTGATACAGCCACACAAGCTGCAGCGAGGGGATTGCTGGTGAAAAAAAAGATGTTTGTAGCATGAAAACTCGCAGATACCTCACTGTTACAACAGAGATGGTCCGTGGGCCATGTGGAAGTGAGGTTGAGACCCACCATCTTGTTAGCATACGCCCAAGTACCAATATGCTAATGAGACCCTGGCCTACTATTATCTCATTAGTGAGACTGAATAGTTGTTTTGTTTTACCTTAACCCAATTGCAATATGGAATAATTCAGGCTGTTGAGACAAGGGTTTCTGATGTCAAGGGCCATCTTGCTGAAATACTGTGACATCCTTTTTGACAGCAGTAATATTTCACTCCAGTAATGTTGCTCATAAAATACTTTCCATCCCTCTTTCATACTTTGCTATTAATCAGAAGCAGATTTGTACTGTTTAAAAATTGCAGTTGTTTAAGATGGGAAATGTATTCCTCTGATCATTGGTCCAGTTATAATTAGGAGGGGAGGTGGTTTGTATCTTGCAATGCTAAACTTAACGCCACGCAAACATATGAAACATAAGAAAATATGAAATCAGGCAAAGTTCATTGCAGATCCTGAAACTGAGACACAGTCTGTGGTGGTCTCCAGTGAGCCTCAGGCCTGATTGTTCAGGAAAAGCCTCGTGTGAACTTTGTCTGTTCGCCACAGAGAATTTTGAGGGGGTTAGAAATTGGCCTCAACCATGGAGATGTTAGGCCAGTTTCAAACCCTGCTTCTGTTACTGATTAGAAAATGGAAAGGGGCCAGAAAATGCTGTACTAGGTCAGCAGAGAGCCCCCTATGGGCACACAAGGCACAGACAGAAGTGACAATTTTCACCTGATCTGGCTCCTGAAAGCTCTCTACAGTCGTGACCAAACCGAAGTGCACAACTGCAGAGCATTTTCAAAGGGCCCAATCCTGCAAAAATTTGAACCCACGTTGCATGGGGTTCGGGTGAAGACCCTTCAAAACAGAGTGCTTTCAGTAACAGAGCAAATCCCAAAGCGGGGAGGATCCAGTCCACCCACCCCACCCTACAGTGCTGGCGGCTGGGCAACCCCAAACTGAGCTGTCTCCCATACCTTCCCCCCTCCCATTCTGAAAAAAGCACGGGGGCTGGGGGGCGGGAGAGGTGTTGCTAGGGGAAGAGCAGCTGCAGGCTGACAGCCACCCAAAACAGCAGCTGGATTTCCCAGCCCCTGGGACCCAGCAGTGAACTTTTGCTGAGTCCGGGTGATCGTTGTAACTAATGGCGTTTTCTAAAAAGTGCCACGAGTTACAATGGGGAGCTGCCCTTCTGTCTGTGCCTAAGTTGCATGCACTGTGCCTACGCCCCACTAACATAGAGTACAGTTTGGACACTGTCAGTGGGTGAAGTTGTGGCTCTTGTCAGGGCTGGGACCAGCTCCACAAATTAGGGAAGTGGAACTGGGTCCTTGTCTTCTCTCCCTTTCCCTCCCCCATCAAAACCCTCATGCACATTCTCTCCCCACCAAATATCAGTCAGGTACAGAAGAGAATCAAACCGGCGTTTCTCCATCGTTCTGGTGTTTGTCAGTGAAAAGTATTCATTACTCTCTGAACAGTGGTATGCTTCACTGGCATGCTGAAGACCTAAACATGGGTAGCATTAATACAAACACTGATGCAGTCTCATTATAACTATTTTCTCTACATGCCTAGCATTTTTCGAGGATGATGTTGGAATAGCGAGGCTGCCATCTGGTATCTTCAGCAGTCTCCAGTATTGAAGAGAGATGTCCACAGACAGCAACATTTTCCTAAGGGAATACATTCACTCAGCTGGATCTCCAGTGACATCTCAAGAAAAAGCTTCTGCTCTAAGCACATATTATGCAGACTTTGCTACAAAAGGCTGTTTCTTGAAATTGTCCTTGGATATTTTAATGCCCTGGGGTAAGCCACAGTATTACTGACCAACTTGACCTCAAAGAATCCATCCAAGGTTTTACACCAAGTCCAGGCCTTCGAGAGGCAGGTCAGGGCTGCATTCAGGGGTAGCATTGACCTGACCTGTGAAGCTGAGAATTTTGGATTCTGTAAGAAACCTCAGTGCTTTGAATAAATCCTAGCGAGAGGGGGCAGGACGGGCATCTGTAAGTAACTCCTTCTGTAAGGTCTCTAGTATTCTGTCACTGGAGAGGACCTAGTTGGAAGAAGACAACTCTATGTGTTATATAAATACAGATTCATAGATGGTAAGGCTGGAGGGGACCTCAGCAGATCATCAGGTCCAGCCCCCTGCATCAAGCAGGAAAGAGAGCTGGGGGTCTTGTGACTCCAGCAAGGTGACTGTCTATAGTATAAATAAAGAAGCAGTTTGAGAGGCATGTACTGCTCCGGCTGGTTTCTGTAATGCTGTAACAGCTAACCACAGCAAATCATGAGTTACAGTAATCCTGTCTTGAAATCATAAAAGCAAGGATAATCCATTCAAGATCAGGGTGAAGTGGGCACAGGAAGGGAAGCAGCCTACTGATATCCCGGCCTCTGATGATAAAAGGACGTCGTAACTACATTTTTATATGCTATTTAGGGGATAAAGTGAAGTCGAGCCTGACTCCTACATTTTTTACCACCTAAGCAGGAATCATCTGATTCCCATCAGAGGAAATTGAAGGTACTTAAAGGATTTCAGGCACTATTTAGTAGCCCAAGGCAATCTCTCCATTTGGCTTGGGCACACTTCTCAGATATTCAGGATGGGGCTGGTGCTCGGTGTGCCAAGGTGAGGGAAGGCTGGATTCCTGCATGTGAAGACACAGAGCGGAGTTACTGGTCTGTACAGTGCTTCCTTCTCCCTCTTGGTTTTACCTCTCTGTTTCCCAGGCATTAGTCTTAGCCAGGTACTGACTGCAGCTAAGAACTGAGAAATGGGGAGAGGCTGTCACTTCAGTTTGATACAAAGGATCTGTTGAACAAGGCACAGCCTTTGAGCACATCTAAAGCAGTGTAAAATATTGACCTTAGGAAAGGGGATGCAACATGGGTCTAAATAAAAAGCCCTCAGGAAGTACATGTTTCATAAGGGGACTTTCAGTTTCAGCTAATATCTGTAAAGCACACTGCCACCCTTGGATGAAAGACTGTATAAATTCAGGGTCTAGCCTGAAATTTGCTTTGGATGTGAAAACGGTAGTTGAATTGACAGAGCCCCTAAATGCCGCAGCTTCCTTATCTTACGGTAAGAGCTGTAAAATATAGAACTAACATTATGCAACATAAAGTGTTGGCAAACCACCGAAACATCATCCTATTTCAGTTGCAGGATAGTGACATGGTAATAAGCTCAGACTTGTTCAGCGTCAAGCACTTTTAGCATGATGTATTAGGAAATCCCTTCCCACCAACCAAATGTTCTGCTTCTGCACTGAACGTTAGACCTTGACAGGTAAGGACTCGAGTCTAACTTTGCCCCCACCAGCATCTCAAAATATGGTGAGCTCATACAGCAATGTCTGTAATGAAGGAGCAAACCCTGAGTAAAAGAAAGGTTGGAATAGTTTGCTAGGGGTTAAAAAAGGTAATATTTCAAATGCAGCTTCCATAATTATGTTATATTCCACAATTAAAAGGTCATGCAGGACATATATGGATAATTTGTGGTTTGGGATGAAACTCCTCATTATTAATGGAACTAATCTCCATTTGGAAGAGGTTACAATACATATTTGTTTTGCTTCGCATTGCTTTGCTTTGCTGTTGGTGGAAGGCTATAATTAAGGTTATATCATTAAGGCTCTGATGTAGTGGGCGAAGAAGTTCAGAATAACATAACCAGTAGTTTGGAATGATGGTGCCATTTAGTAAATATTTCATATAACTTTAACTTTTCATTGCCTGGGATGTCCAAACTCCCTCACAAGTGTCATTCACCTGAAAGATGCAACTAAAATAGTTCATTGGGTGCATCTACATGTGTGCTTTACTGCAGAGTTGACTAATTAGCGCCACAGTAAAGTGTCACAGTCTACATGTGTGTGGGTATTAGGGTGTAGGAAATTAATTAACTCTGCCGTAAGATGGTACCGTCCGGGAAAATACTATCCACTGACATGCAGCACAAGTGCTATCCACTATCCTGCAACACTTCTGTAGACTGGGACAGAGGCTGGCTAGGGCATAAGGATGCTACGGTGTGAGAGCTGCCTGCTGGCTAGCCCTACACCATAGCACCCTTGTGCCCAAGCCAGCCCCTCTGCCACCCAACACCTCCACCGGGAGCCTGGGGCTGACCCCACAGGGTCCCCTGCCAGCCTGGGGCTGCTCTGCCCTGGCTTAAATTCCTGTAGTCCTGGGTGCACATATAAATGCTGTGTCCAGGAGCAGTTTTTTCCAGTGCAAATCGCACCAGAGTTAATTGCTCTGAGTTAATTGCCCATGTACGTGCACCCAGTATCAACAAAAGTGATTTTTTTTAACATTCTTGTTTATGCAATGCCTCTTTTCAGATAAAAAATTAATATTGTGGCCAAATGATCTATGTAAATGAATGGTTGAACTTGTAATGAGATACAGCAAACAATATTTTCAGATTTTTCCCCCCTTTTTTTCAGCAAGACTGTTTCATGGACTTGTTCTTCACTTTTTACATCTACATTGCTCTTGCCAACAAAAGCCCATATTCAAAATCGCTTGCAAGATGCAAGCATTAACTTTAGAGTTGCCATGAATAAAACGATTGGACACCGATGATAGCACTCTCTATCTTCCAAGTGCTTGGCGACTTAGAGCCCCAGTTAAAGCATCCCAGACACTACTGTGTAGAGGCCAGCTAGCTTTGCTGGACTCTGTGTAGGCAGAAGGTTGTGCCTGGCTGGCTTTCACTGTGGGAATATTGTTAATATACCACTTCACCCATTGATAGGCTGCAATTCATTATCTTCTGACTTCATCTTCTGCCCTCTAATGCAAGGTCTGCATTATGCAAAAGAGATTTTTAAGCCTTCTGCTCCTGCTGCTTGATACCATATTTTGACTGCCTATAACATTTGACGTCCAGAAGTACTTTTCTTCTTGGACGCCTTTTATCCTTCGTAGCAGAGAGCATATGCTGTTCCTAAACACTGAGTACCTAATGGGAAATCTTTGACACAGATTTGGGATAGGAATTGATACATCCAAGTTATTTCAAACTATCTTTTATACAAGGGCCATGAAGCCATTCAAACCACCCTCCGAACAGTGTTGCCCAATTCTAATTGTAACCCTGTTGCTTCCTCAAAAATGTAATAGGAGTCCAGGAGCAACTTTGTTGAACTATACGATGGGTCAACAGTGTTTCATAGGTTGAAAGGTCGCGCTGAAACCCCATCTGTTTTAGTTCTCATATGGAACCATGAAAGTACTTTAAACTTGAGATGTTCTGTAGCATTCCTAAATTATCGGTAATGTGTAGTGACACCAAGAACTGCGGTCTAGAAATGCCATGTTTCTCTCTCTGTTTTGATCTAAATGGGTGAAGCATCAGGTTTAGGAAGTAATTCAAATCAGCTGGACACAGGTCAGTGGCTGTATGCAGAAGGGAAGTATATGGCAGTTGCCTCTGGCCTATAAAAAGCCTGTCCTACTGAGAGCTGGCTCCAGGGCTTATTAAATACCAGCCATTTTTGACTAGTAAAAGACCAAACAAAAAGTGTTTTTTTTTCCCCTTTGATGATTAAATTCAGTCTGAAGTGAGGGGTATCATTTATACAAACACTAACTTTTATGCATGTGCTGTCCTAAAAGATTAGCACATCTGCTTGTGTATTTTTAAAGGCTATGTTTTTGGTGGTAGCAAATCTACCACGTACCCTGAGTGAACAGCCAGGAGTCCAGAGTGTGCAGAATAGGCCACACTAAACCCATCAGCATCTTAGAGTCTGCCTCATCCCGTGCTCAGCTTAGCCTGAGTTCCCATGGCTGTCATCGCACTTCATGGTCAAGATCTGAAGCTGTCTTGGGGGTATAAACTTGATTTCCATGTGTGCCTTAGAGCCCTGTTTTATATCAACTACTCTGGGGAGCTAGCAAATAAATGAACAAACTCGCTTAAAAATTGAGCTGTGCTCTGACATTTATTTCACTTCTCTGGATGACGGTAACCTAGTTGCAATTATTCCCATTCATGTTTGATCTGCTGGGGTCCATTGTACTTTCTGGTGCGCAAGCAATGATGGTTGACTGATGCAAAGCTGCATTCTCCCTCTCCCTGCTTTGAAATGTTAGTGCGGAGGCAGGCTCAGGCCAGGGGAGGCAGAATTGTTTTTGCTGAATAGCAGGGGGAGAATACAGGAGCTTCATTTGACAATAATCTGTGGTTTTCCTTGAGGGAATTATTGTGCTTGGGAAGGCTTAGCGCTACTAAGGGTTATGTTAAGAAGTCTGGCAGAACTCCCCCCGAGGACAGAGGAAGGCCGCATTGATTCCAGATTCAGTCTTGGATACAGTGACTGCTGTACCTTTAAAAATGGGTCTTGTCACCACATAGCCCTGCATCCAGGCGTGAGTGCAAAAGGTGCAATTGTAACCTGTCTCCTTCCTTGCCGAAGGGGCTCATGCTGCCACTGGCGCCAACCCTTGATACCTCGCAATCCAAGAGCCCACGCACCACTTGTTTCTATAAATCACAAGAACAGGGAGCAGAAGGGCTAGAAGAGCTCCAGGCCCAGGTGCTTTTACTTGGATATACCTGCCGCAGGGCAGGCTCAGAGCCAGACAGTACCTTCAAGACCATCGCAAAGCAGTTTGTCAGGGTCCCCCATCCCATTACTCAGCTTTGTTATTAGGACACAACCACAAGGGTTGCTATTATTGATGGCTAATGAGCAGACAGCAATGCCCTTGATGACTTCTTTATGTCACCTTTGACCTTTCAGCTGTATCCTCCCCTCCACTTGTCTACAACAGAGATGAGAATTACACTCCTTGCTCTAGACGGCGGTGTGATAATTGAGCAGAGTCACGCTAGCTGAACGGAGACAAATGTGCAACTGATTATGAGGTTTTCTTCTAAATTAATTGTCAGAGGCAAAGAGATGTTTGATGTTTAATGTCTTTTTTTTATTCTTGTTAAGATTGCATAGATTTCATAGACATTTGGGCTGGGAGGGATCCTGGAGGATCATCGAGTCCAGCCCCACACCCCAGGGGCAGGAAGTCAGCTGGGGTCATAGGATCCCAGCAAGATAAGCATCCAAATGTGTCTTGAAGGCATTCAGAGTGGGTGCTTGAACCGCCTCCGGTGGCAGGCTATTCCAGACCTTGAGGGCTCGGACAGTGAAGAAGTTCTTCCTTATGTCCAGCCTGAATCAGTCACGGTGGAGTTTGTGACCATTCAACTTTGTCATCCCTTGGGGCGCTCTGGTGAACCCCCACATCCTGGTGGTCACCCCGATAAACTTATAGGTGGCCACCAGATCACCCCTGAGCCTGAGCTTTTCCAGGCTGAAGAGCCCCATGGCGCTCAGCCTGTCGTCGTAAGGTCTGTTTTCCTGACCTCTGATCATGCGCGTGGCTCTGCTCTGCACCCTCTCAAGCTTCTCCACACCCCTTTTGAATTGTGGAGCCCAAAACTGGATGCACTACTCCCACTGTGGCCTCACCAAGGCCAATTACAAGGGGAGACAGTGACTCAATTCGTTGATTCAGATCATTGTTCCTGATTCGATTCGGCTGAATCTAAAGATTCGATGCTGATTTGGAGAAATAGCTGTAAAAGCTATTTCAGACACAAAAATAGCTTTAAAAGTTTTTTCTACATACCTCGAAGTACCAGTGCAGCTCGTGATTGCTATGATGCTGGGGCGCATGGAGCATCTCACGGGGTGCCGGGGGGGGGCGAGGGGCGCATGCTCAGCAGGGAACCCAGAAGTGGACCAGAAGTACTTCCAGTCCACTTCCAGGTCTGCTGGGGAGTGTGCTGGGGGCCCCCTGCACCCCCCAGCTCAGTGTTTGGTCACAAGGGAACCCTGGGTGCCCCCCCAGACTCAGGAGGCACCAGTCACTGAGCTGGGGGGAGGAGAGTGGGGGGGGCCTAGTGCGCTCCCCAGCGGACCCAGAAGTGGACTGGGAAGTGCTTCTTGGCCACTTCTGGGTCTGCTCCCGAGCACGTTGAGTACCTCCCCCCCACCCGTGCTCCTGTGGGATGCTCCACGCGCCCCAGCATCGCAGCACTCATGAGCCACCTGGTACCTAGAGGTATGTAGAAAAAACATTTAAAGCTGTGTCTATGTCCAAATCTCTGAATCTCTCCAAATCTCTCTAAATCAATTTGGAGGGTTCTGATTTGATTCGGAGAGATTAAAGGGTCCTCTGATTCGATTCAGCCACTGACTTGAGCTAAATCAAATTGGAGATCGAAGCTTTGCATAGCCCTAGTAAATACTAGGGCATAACACCATTTGCCATAACTTTTTAAAAGCTTCTTTGCAATGGAAGTGTTTGAAGCTTGGCCTCAGCTCTGTGGTGAATATTTTTTTAAGAGTCTTTAGTAAAATTCCTTCAACAGCCATTGAATATTCACAGAAATGTGGGGAGAGCGGGGGGAGGAAGAAGCAATGTTTTCAGTTCTCCAAGGTGCTGGGGAGTATCTGTGGACTGTTGCGTGTGTTGGGAAAAGCTGAAAATTATACCGTAGTCAATGAGGGAGTCAGTGGCAAGATTTAATCCTCAGCATTTAACTGAGGAAGGTTTGCTCTAGAAGAGGACCATAACTGATAGCTCTATTAACAAGTGGAGCCTACACTAGTAACTTCAGGTGCCTGTACACGTGCCAGGAGGCTCTTCCAGCATGCTGTGGTTAGTGTGCTCCAGCAAGCCTCTGCATCTCATGTATCAGTGTCCCCGCGCTTCAAAATGGCTTGTTCAACAAGCTTTAGATAAGGCGCCCCTGCCACCATTTGAAACACAGGGACGCGGACATGTGAGATGCTGCAGGCACTTTAATGAGAGTGGCTCTTGGAGTGGCCCCCAGCCAGAGCACATGTAAAAGTGCCCTTGGAGATTACAATAGAGTAAAAGCAAGTGAAGCAACCCATAATGGATTTTGGATTACCAATAATTTGTTTAAGATGAACATTCGGCTCTACTTTGTTTAGTTTTTAGCAGCTGTCTGGAAGCCACATTTGGATCACAGAAATAACAAGAACCAGACTTCAGTTTCTGCATCTCCCTGATCCCATTTGTCCAGAGAGTCTCAACAGAAAGAGGGATTGAAGTTGTAGACTCCACCTATGGGTAAATACTTGCTTCCTTTTTTTTTAAGCATGGCCAATTCAATTTGTAGCAAGCCTTTTGTAGAAAGAAGCATTTAAGCACATAATTAATACTTCTAATGCATGATGTCACATATAATCATTGGATATTTGCTATTCATTCACTTTGTTACCCACTATTATCATATGCATCATGATGATCCTTTTGGCTGTTCTTGTTGATGTAAGACCTGTGTCCAATCGTTGAATTTCCATGCAGGTCAGAATTGCTGTATCATTATTTTCACTGGCTACTCACCATCTTCACTGTGGCATTAATAATATAAAATATAGATAGCCATCTGGTTATTTCCATGTACATCTATTGTGACTGCAGACAGAATAGCAATAATTGTGTGTCCATTCTGCATGCATTTTTGCTAACTAATTAATAAGGCAGAGTTACAGAATCTAAGATTTGCACAGAAACCATGGGATAGACTCTGAGACAGCTTTTCAAAGGGACTTCCTCCAGGCCTATAAATGTGTCTCCACAATTTTTCATGTGCAGTTAATTATGTCTATTGTATGCATGAATGTTAGTCGTATATAGGCAGCTAGACAGCCATCTGTTTGGTTCACATGCACAAGTGCTGTTTGAGGCTTTGGGATGTATAAATAAACCCATACAGTTTTTGCCTGACTGGGCTTTCCTGTGTCTCGGGCATTTCCCAGACAAAGTAGTGTCAGGATCCTTGACTATTAGAGATGGGACCTTAGGCACAGTGGATCTGAACTGCTAGAAAACTCTGGGTGTTTTGATCTGTAGTTTTGATTCAGATTTGCGCCTGAGGAAAGCAAAGAACAGTAATGAAAAAAAAAAGAACGAACTCACCGTTGAAAAGTCGGGTGTGGTTTGATTTCAGTTATGAGGAAGGTTCGAGTTGGTCTTGCTTTACCCAACGCAACTCATCCCTTCTTTGTTTAAAGTAAATTTAGCTTCCCTGAGACATGTCAAGTTGGACATGTAAAGGCATTAGTCACTTTTCAAAATCTTACCCAATTACCATTTTGTGTCTCAGTGTCATCATCAACATAGCTCGGGAATTAGACTCAGTCACTTCCCTAAGTAGTCATCTGAGGGGGGTTTTGTTTGGTTTGGTTTTGGGGGGGTTTTTCTGGAAGCTTTTGACTTTAACTAAAGGGAAATGTTACAAAGGCAGTTTTATTCAATGGGGATTATTGGCATGTGAACATGAGCAATGGCTTTGAGAAAAGCACAGTGGAAAAACTCTGGTCTTTGTTTCCCTAAAGTGACACTGAAAACACATTAGAAGTTCTAATAAGATCAAGCAGATTACAGGTCTGGCTGCCCATCAGTAAAACTAAAGGCATGTGTGTGTTAACAGTCCTCTGGATTTGGCAGCAATAGTGCAGTTAGGCATTTGAATAGTAAGGGCTCATGGTTATGTGAACGAATTAATTTATTTTCATTCAAATGTAAATGAATTCCTGGTTATGCATAATTAGATAGTGGTCTGTCTGGCCCATCGCTAGTGACTTTTATCATATGTGACTTATGTTTGATGTTTTGCTAACATCCCCACATCTACAGGAAAAATCTCAGATTCCATTTTAAAAAAAGGACTTTTCCAGACATCGTGGCTGAAGAGGACAAACTTAAGGAGCTGACATTAGTATATGGTGTATCACAAGCTTCAAAAAAGTTAAAGGCAAATTTATTATTAAAAAAAAAATCTTAATATTCTTGCAAGAGCCTCACGATTTTGGGGTGCTTGACTCTTGTTCTGAATGTTGCTGGTTGGGTTTCCAAAGGCCTCCCTCCTTGGGCCTTACCTTAGACCTGGCACACATGTTCATTTCCAAGGAAGCTTTACCTGTATCAAAAGCAAGGTTGCTACAGGGCCATCCTTTCAAGTTCAACAAGGGCAAATATGAGAAATAGATTTTACATTAATAATATGTTCTGCAGTTTTTATTTTTTTATTTGATTTATATGCCATCCTTCCCCACAAAGGCTCAGGGTGGCTTACATTAAGCGATGGGGCCTTATTACACTGTTAGCCATACAAATGTTGATTGGTGTTCGTGCTAGCTCAAGTTTGGAGCAGGCATGAAGGGTTAGCCTGCCTACCCAACCCCCCAGCTGCCACTGCTGGGCTCCTGCTCTTCTTTGGGCTGAGTCGGGCCCAGAGAGTAGCCGTGTTGGTGGCCAGGCGGGGAGGTTAATCCTTCCCTGCCTGCTCCCCTGGGACACAGAGCGCGGGCAGCCACAAGTAAGCAGGGGGAAGGGAGGGGCGAGCAATGATTTGGGGTGCTAGGGTGGGCAGGGGGGACCCAATCCAGGCCCGTGGGGAAGGGGCTTGGGTGGGGTGTTTACACTAAGTTGTGGCCTAGAGTGGCTGCACCTTAGTGTAACACAAGCTGGGGAACATGACTCAGAGATCTGTGGCTTTCCCTGGAGTGGTACAATTTTAAGCCACCTAAAGAGCGCTTAAAACTAGTTTCAGGTGTTAACGTGTGGACAATCTAGGTGTTAAGAGCTCCAGGAGCTGCCCAAAATTACCTGCAACAAGGCTCACAGACATAGCAGGTAAAAGCAAATTCAATACAGTATGACACAGAAGCTGCTCGCACAGTATCCCAGCCTAGCCTGGCTTGCAAAAGGCTTACCCAAATAGGCAGTCTTATAATATTTCCTGAAGATGTCCAGGCTTGGCCTCCAGTGGGCCTCGAGTTTAAAGGTTCAGGAGCCACTGATGGGACCAACCCCCCATGTGTTTTCACCATGCAAACCTGGCAAGCAAACCGGGGGGGGATGGGCATTTGGAGTGGGGAAAGGGGAAGCTTTAATTAGAGCAGCACCAAGAAATGCTCTAATTAAAGGACCCGGGGTATCATCTATATTAGTATCCCCAGGCTGAAAAATGGCAGCAGGGGCACTTTAACTAAAGCTCATCAAACGAGCTTTAGTTAAAATACCCCTGCTGCCATTGTTCAATGCGGGGACGCTGGTACATGTGACACTGGAGTCTGGTGTAGCGCAGTTATTATCACTCTCAATTAATCGAGTCTGCTCCTATACGCTGTAATTACAATGCATTGGAGCAGCCTTGCTGCACATGTATAGGCACCGGATAGTATTCGCAAGAAGTTGCTCCTGGCTGATCTTAAGGATTGCGATGGGGGATAATGGAGAAAGTGGTCCCTTAGATACATAAAGCCCAAAATTTTAGGGCATTATAGGTCACATGCAGCATCTTGAATTATGTCCGGAGCCAGTGCAGACTCGAGCAGGGGAGTTCTGTGCTCCTGGTGACGCATCTCCGTCAGAAAGCAGGTCTGCTGCACCAGCTGCGCCTCTGGATGGTCATCGAGGGCAGCCTTAATAGGGGTCATTAAAGAAGCAGAAAGATTCTCAAGGCACTGAGATCACCCACAGTTGTCCAGCCATGCTCTAGATCTCGCATGTGTTTCATAAATATCATGTAAAGACAAGTTCAGGAGTTTCACTGGCGGTTGGCAGGTGTGCTGCACTTGGATGTGTTGAGTGCCTGAAGCAGACAAGGCACTTTAAGGAAAGACTTGAAAATGTAAAGACCTTTACTTAGCATTTGGGGGCCTAGTGAATATGAGATCATGTAGCAGGATAGCTTGCTATTCAGATAGCAGCGTAAATGGGTTTAGCGCCACTTTTGGAGAGCTTGCTAGCTGTATTAAATACTACAGAGTGATTACATAACGCGAATGGAGAATAAAGATTAGTAATGGAAAATGAGCAAAAAGTGAAATGTCCTTAAAGACCGAGACCCTCCAACTCTCTGCAGTTCCCTTGCTGCCAGCCTAACGAGGCTGTGCGGCATGGTGTCACCCTGCAGGGTGTCCCTCTGCTGCACCCAGGACTATACAGACAGGGAGTGATCTCCTGATTACACTGTGAACATCAGCAGGTTTGGGGAGGGAAAAATAAGACACTCGAAATACAGGAAGAGGGAAGTGAGGCATGGAGGACAAAGTCAGGTGGTGCTCTGAAAACTGAAAGATTTGACAGGGCTTCACCAGTTTATCTGAGGGAGAAATATTTTAGTTCTGAAACCAAACTAATGAAACTGGTAAAAGGAGAGGGAGGAAAAAAGCTTCATCATGGATTGAATCAGAACGAGGTTTTCTTTAAATGTATTTCTTCTTGAACTGGAAGAGCAAACTTTTTTGTTTCGCATCGAACAATGTTTCATTCAGCATCTTTAACAAAAGCAGAGCAAAGGGAATGAAGGACTAGTTTTGGGGACTGCTCATAAACAGGGGAGGGTTGGGTCTGATTGGTCCTCCATCATTCACAACCAAAAATATAAGCTATAATTTGGCAGTTTATAATTTTTGCAGTTGATAAATGGAGCCAGGCACTATATCTCGCCTCCCTCCCGTAATTAACAGCAGCTGACCTGCTTGTGGCCTCGCTTAACCTTTTTCATTCACCTGATATGATTCAGCCTGGACTTTTAAGGGAAAACTGGATTTGGCCTCCTGGCCTTTTCCCTTCCCTCTGTTCCAACACTGACTCTGTGAAACACAGGGCCAAATTCTGCCCTGTTATGCCCATGCTGTTGTAGTGACATATTTGGGTATAAAGAATGTAATGTGATTTGTTGGGTCCAACAAATTTCTACATGGGGTTGTTTCCAGATATACAGTTTGATCTGTCAGCTCTTTGATACCCTTTCTAAGCCTCCCATCAAAGCCAGCCAGTAAGTCACAAGCAGAACATTATATCAAGGTTCAGGTGTGATGTTCGGTTGCCTAAAAGCCTCAGATGTGAGCAGAATAAATAGCAGTTCATCAGCAAAGTTGGCAGGTGTTACTGTGCTTACAGTTCTGTGCAGGTTGTGCTAATGGGAGGGGTTTTTTGTATATACATTGATACATCCTTACAATCTTGGAGTTCCTGTCAATGTAGGCCTCTTGGAGGGATCTGCTATGACCCCCACACCACTAATATGCCTCTGGGTCAAAGCACATTAAGTTTAAAATACTGGAATGTAAAAGGACGTTGTACAAGCAGTCCATTGTACTGCTGTCCCAGGATTATATAGCACAAACCTATCTTATCTGGTAACTGGAGTTAAGGATAGCTCTTTAAAATATTATAATTATTGTTCTTGGCTATTTCTGTATGGTCCTAAATGTGCACGATGTCCTCCAGTTCGTGAACTGTGTGTAAATCCATCTTATTGAATTTAGGGTGCTGACAGAAGTGATATTTGTCATGCAATCAGCCCCTTGAAAGTGCTCTACACTTGTGCCCTGACAGAAGTGCATGGCTGTAGAGTGCTTTAAAAGTCCCAGATTACACATGAAATTAATCCTCCATTAATGAGGGTTCGGATGAAGGTTCTCCAAAGTGGAGTGCCTTCATTAACGTTCTGTCTGTTCCTGCCCTGATCAGGGCTGGGCTGATGCAGCCCAGCCCCACCTGGGGGCTGTCTGCAGGGTGGAAGGCGGGGAAAGGAGGGGAGGGAGATCCAGCCTGGGGTTTGCCTGTTACAGCGGGGAGCTGCTTATCTGTCAGCACCCGGAGAGTCTAAAATCTGGGTCCAATTGCACTGGAATCATTGGGAAGTTTGTCAGCAGGAGTTGGATCAAACCCAAATGTTACAAACTGACGCTATAGAATAAATACAGCATGGCATATGGTCCCTGTCACAGGAACAGGTGGCTAGTCATATGATTTTGGAAGGAGATGGAGGCAACTTGTTGTTCATTGGTAGAAAGGTGTTGAAGCAGTGTGAAAAAGGAATAAGACATAGAAAGTGTGCAGCAGACTACAGGAGCAAGGAGGAGGGAAGTTTCCCAGGAGCAAGGAGGAAGGTATGCTTGAACTAACTATGTAAAAAGAGAAATCCCGTGCAGACATGCATCAAGAGGGGCAACCCAGTCATGTAGAAGGAAAGGAAGGAAAACTATCTTGGTGGCTGCGTTGTGCATAGACTGAAGGAGGCCACAGGAAGAGAGGCGGGTCAGGAGCAGTCAGAGCAGGAAATTAATGGATGAAAGGAATTCATTGTTATATGGAAATGTGGGAAAAAGTCATGGCCTGAGTCACCAAATCATTTTTTTCCCATCACACCATTCCACCCCACAGATGAGCCCAAGCAGAATTTGGCCAGTAGTGTGCCTGAAGACATACCGCATGTATAAAGCAAGCATGCATCAGGCATTATCGTACAGCAGGATCAAAGAGGTCAGTTATGTACTAGACAGTCTCCAGCAGATATTCATAAAATATCTCAAAGTATACTGTGCGGAAAGCTACAGTGTGTAACTTTATAATGGAAACCCCAGTACTTTTTGCTTATTTGCACAATGAAGGCAATAAAATATAATTAAAAATGAATCCTGGATGTGCAGAAGAATTTTGTAACCGAAACTCATTGTTTATACTTGCTCATCAATTAAGCATCTGTGCTGCTAAAAAAAAGGAAAAGTAATGATTGAGAAATGCCAGCTCAGCGCTGTAGCTGCATCTTCTTCCAAAGGATGCGTTTGGAAATGTGTAAATGAGTTATTTTAATCCCTCTTGCCATCATTTTAATCTATCTCATGCGTCTTCTAAGAGGTGTCCCATAAATATCATTTAACTTTTGATACATTCTGCCAATTAAACAGAATACTTTCTTTTTGAATGAGGCCATGTTACTTCCAGAGAAGGAGCTAACCAGCCTACACATGTGAAAAAAAAAAGGTGGGGGAGGGGAGAATCATTGTGTTGGAGAGAAAGTAGAGCATCCTGTTGCAGTCCAAGATGAGGTGGCAAGGAGCCAGAATTTACATGAGGGATGTTCCTTCCTGCTCCAGGAATTATTGTTCAAATTGCTTTCCTTTGAAATGAAATTGCTTTTAATTTTACTCTGAAATGTGAAACAAACACAAGAAAATGGACAATGCACTGTAATTTAGACTTGCATGAAATCTCTGCTCTCCCTTTGAAGAGGATGGTTGTGGTACAAAGAGCCAGCTGGTACTGTGTGAAAACTGGCTATAGGGAGGACATCTGATGAGCAGATTATTGTGTTCCAGCAACAGATTCTTGTTCTGTGCTGAGCACTGCCGTGCACTTTGATTTCTGTTAAGGTACCTATTCCAGTGGGGCCCTAACCTCATTTGGGATCTCTGACTGGCCCCGTAGTAGTAGTAGTATGGAGGATTTGACCATGTACCATACACGTGTCTTAAAACCAGTCCCTAGGTCCTTCTCGCATACCTGCAGTCATGTGCAATTTATCCTAGCAGCTGGCTAAGGTTGTGTGCATTTAACTGCAATCGACTGCCTTATGGGTATTGCAAGTGCTGGAGTATTCTTTAATGTTAGGAATGCACTAAATGGCATGTGGTTTTTCATATGCTGAGCACTGAGGATTAAAGGTGAATTAGGGAACAGGCTTTGACAGTGCAGCATGAGCTCCCCCTGCATGCAGTTATCAGGAATAGAGCATCCTCCCCCTTCCCACTCCCCCCTACCTTCTTCCTTATTTTCTCCTGTAACTAAGTCCTAGACTATTACTCAGTGACAAAGTAAGTGTGTTTATTATTGCACTACTCTTTCACCCTGGTTTTATCAAGAACCAAAGAAAAACAAGTCACCTGGAAGGAGACTGCACCAGCCTGAACTCTGTTCTTGCAAGGCTCCTGTATGGGACCACCCAGACTCCCCAAGGAGGAAACAGAAGCACCGTGTGTTTCACAAGTGACACTACCCTTAGAAGGTAAAAAGCAACAGTACGTTACGTGACTGACTTTACCGAGGCTCCAGTGAAGAGGTGAATAAGCTCTTCATGTGCTGACAGCATCGCTTTCTTTTGTGTTGACCCTCCCATTGTCCTCATAGTGGGCCGCTCAAGCTGGACAAGTCAGTGGTTACTATGCCAAAAGCTGCTCATGGCTTCCCTGGAGCTGTGGTTAAGTAAAAGGTGAACAATGTGTTTGCATAAAAAGCTATCGAAATACAACAGAGTCCCAGCAAACAGCTGGATAGGCAGGGCCAACAGAACCTCATTCATGTCCCATACAAAGTCTGATGGAGAATTCTGCTAACCATTTGTGTCTGTTTTTCTTGAGGAGAGTCATTACCTTTTTTAAAGAAGTTGGTCAATTTATTCCCCTGGTTTTGTAACTGGTTCTATCTACCATCTCAGTTGCCTAAGATCCCCTCCCTGCGCAGTTCAGCTGAGCATCTGCAAATGATGCAGCTGGCACCTGCAGTCCTTTCCAGTTAAGCAGCATGCTACCCAGTACCCATCTCTACTCCAGTCCTGGCTGGCGGTACAGAAACGTCACAGAACCTGCCTGGTACCTCCAGACTGTAAAATGGTCTTATAAGGAAACCAATGAACACAGTCTCCTAAGTAACTGCGATCTGGCTTTTCTTTTACAGATTCTTCCCCGAGGCTAGCCAGGGGACTTCCTAGTAATCAAAATCAGCAGTAAGAGGGATTTGGCTTTTTTAACTTAAAAAATAAAGAAAAGCAGCAGAACGAACGTCAGTTAGAAACCATTTGTCCTCCCGGCATTCTGTCCTAACTTGCCCTTTTGAAGAGCTAAACCCCAGAAGTGGTTGCACATCCGCAATGACAACAAGAGGACAGTAAGATGACTGTTGTGGTCTTGTATGTTATGAACATTTGGTAAATCTGGATTGATGCAGATTCAGTGTAATCCCTTCCCTCTGCTGCCTATCTAACAACTAGCAGATTTTACTTCCAAAGCCCTGCCCTATTTTACATGTTTTTTTAAACAGGGAGGATGTCCCACATTGATTTAAGGTGCAGCTTTCTGTGCATTTCCAGATGTTAGAATTGCTTGCTTGAGGATGCAGATGTTTGCACTTTTCAAAATGCAGGTAGTGCTCTTCTGGCACTTGCGTAAGACCATGGGTTCCTCCACAGGTGTAACCAAAACTTTCTCTCTCTCCCAAGTGCTGTGTCCTCTCTGATGGACCCATCCCAAGTGGGACTACATGTTAACACAGAATTTTTACACGAAAAATATATTTTAAAAAGTGAGTGAAACAACAGCGTTTCCAATGCATTAGAAGCATTTAGCATAGTGTTACATAATAATAATATGAAATATTACTGCAGGCTTCCATCAGCTGTCTGTATTGCACTTATTATTCTATTATGCATAGATCTCTACTGAAAGAAATTCATCATTAGCCAAGTGCATGCTTTGAAAAGGGCTTGAATTAGCTTTTTGCAAAAAGCACTGAACTACCGAACACTCATACCAAACATCTCCTCTTTCCCTGGTAATTAAAAAATATATATTCGTTTTCCTACAATATTTTGTTAAGATATCTTAGACTAATGGTAATATGAAGTGACCTGAATGTGGCTAAAAACAATGAATCTTGGGCAAAGAGGGCTTGAAATACCAACAGTAAAAGAACCAGGTTTGCCTTTTTTGCTTTGGCAATTGGGATTTTGCAGCCTGTCTGACAACAATGAAGGCAGGCCAGTTTATGCTAGCTGGGGAGCTGTGCCCTTGTCTGTAAAAGAAAGGACATGGGTTGTATTCTGACTCCAATGCCGAGAAATAAAATCCTTTTGCCAGGTCTCCTTCGAGGGCAACAACCCACTGGCTGGGAGGCAGTCCTGGATTTAAATTCCACGGTGATCTCTGCCTGAATCTCTTTCTCTCCTTTTGGACCTGGCAGTTTCCATTTCTCACACCACCTGATTAGGATCCCTTTGTTCTTTCTCTCTTTCTCCCTCCCTGGGCACACACGAGACACTGAATGCTCAGTCGCCTAATAACTGCTCAGTAGGGTGCCGGGCAAAAACCATGCTAATACGCTAGTGCACAGTAAGCATCACTAAAAAACCGTGCGCTGGCACTACTGCGCAGTCACTGTAGTTACTGCACATTTAGTTAGTACTTCATTAAGCAAGTACTAAACTAAACACACAGTAACTACTGTGCATTAATGAATGTGTAGACGTACCCCCTAGGAGGCTTCCAAACTGGGTAACTTCGTCCAAACTGTCTCGAGAGCCTGGGGTTCTGTTTGTTCACTTTGAACACGAACTTAGACCCATTCAGTATGCAACTTCCAGCCTCACTGATTTCTCTGTGTTTTCTTAATCAGTCGTCACTCATCGTTACAGATTTACAGCCTGTTTTGTCCGTCTTTTGCTAGTGTTGCGCCTTACCAAATTTCCCAGGCCAATCTTCTCTCTGCCAGTAGAGGTCAGCAAGCTCTTCTCCAACGCGCTGAAAAACAGCACCATGATCTGACAATGAAAGAATCCAGGATCTCGTTTTTTCCCCTGGACTAAGACCCCCGGATACATCCTGGCTTTTATGTAGAAACAGAGTTTGTTTTGTGGGAAGGTGAAAAACTTCACAGAGAGTATTTAAAGCCATTTTGAAAAGGTATATTGCTAAATCCAGAGAGAGGGTCAGATGCAAATCAAGGTAGCTCCATTGACTGTATATTAGATCTAGCACTGAAGTACTGGGATTGCTAGCACTGAAGTACTGGAATTGCTAAATGTCTGGTCTATAGTCTTTTGTTAATGTTTTATATAACCACAGTTTAATATAAGCAAGCTGGTGGGCTCTTCTTTTGGTAGTAAAGACTACCCAGTATCCAGGCAGGTGTGCAGAAATTCCTGTGATGAGACAGGAGCCGACCCAGAGTTGACTCATGTGCGGTCTGGGAAAGGACAGCATCATTACAGAGTGTTCAGGAGTTGGGCAGCAGTTTTCAAAATAAGTAATTTCCTCAAAATGCAGGAATGCTTCAAGTTCAGTTAAATTTTTATGGGGGAAAAAGTCAAAAGACATCTTTGCAACTGTATTGTTCCAGTAGCATCAAATCATTTCATCTCAGTAAGGTTGAAATATGTGTTTGGATGAGATCAACACTATTGTTTCAGTCATTTTATTTATATACTTTTTATATGTTAAATATTAATGTTAATATTCTATCAAATCTTATTTTAACCTGTCAACGTAAGTCCAAATGACCCGAATCAAAATGAAATAGTTTTTCTTTATTGAAATAAAATGTGTCAACATTTTCAACACAAAATCATTTGACAACATTGAAATGAAATGTCGGTGGTTCTGCATCAAAATCTTCTGGAGTTTCACTTTGCAGGAAATTAGAAGGAAATGCCAGTTTTTTATATATGATTCTCAATGATTTTTGTTCCAAAGGCCAGAATTTCCCCCAGAACACAAATGCAGATTCCCAACCAGCTGGTCCAAATACAGAGAATAAGACTGGAATAATAATGTAGCCATGGTGGTCCGGGAAATACGTAAGAAGCAAGGGTTTTGGAAATCCCCCACCAAAATCCTTCCCCGTCCAAGAATAAAGTTTTAGAGTGCCACTCAGTGATTAGTTCATGGCCCCTTTCATTACTTCTGAAAAATTCACAGGAGATGAAGTTATGTATAACGGAGAAAAGATTTAGACCACATCAAAATGACATCTAGCAGGTTTCTGGGTTGAACCATTTATACCCGTTTATCTTATTTAAGTGAAGTAGAATGTAGGGAAGAGCATTAAAGAGAACAATTAAGGGTATTTTGCCGTCCTCCCTGACTCCAGGCTTTAGGGGACACTGATTACAATCTATTCAATATTTAATAAAATATATTATTTGGCCACCTCTCTTTCATTTGGATATGTGTCTTGCTGGGATCCTTTGACCCTAGCTGACTTCCTGCCCCTGGGGCAGGGGGCTGGACTTGATCTCCCAAGGTCCCTCACAGCCTTAATGTCTATGAAATCTGTGAAATAGTAAATAATATAAGTAGAAACATAGCTTTGATTCTTATCCATGGATCTTTAAGTCCTATCTGAGCTACCTGGGTATGTCCTAAAGAGCCATGTGTTGCTTCTTCTAGGTCTTAAATTGATTTTAGGTTGTTTTTCTATTGTCAGCATAGTTTTAGAGCCAAACAGCACCTTAATGCATAGAAGCCAGGAGCTCCAGATTTCTAATATAGATCTGTCCCTGGCCTCTGCTCGAGAGGAGAAAGTATTTCTCTAATGCTTTTTTTATAGTTTTCCTTGAATAACAACTGTTTCTCAGAATACGCAGAAGTAACGTTACTGATTTTTCTTGCCCTCGAAGCCAGATTTCCAAGCAAGTTAGACTCACACTGTGTGCTTGCAATACTGTTCCCAGTTTCTGCATGCAGTTCTCATGACTATGCACGTAGCTGTGAAGTTTAGGTGCAAGTGGTTAAGTGGATGCTTCGTGTGCAATGATCAGTGCTCACTCTTGAAGTAAACTGCACATGGAAATTATTCACACAATTGAGTGCTTAAATTCTTTGAAAGCCTGGCCCCTTGTGTCTAGTGTAACAATTTTTAAAAAGCACTTTCAGACGCTATAAAAACAGAACGAAAAGATAACGGGGGTGGGCAATGTTCATCGGCTCGTCTGTGCTGCCGGTCGCCTAGGGCTGAATTCCATCCTGTCTTCTGTAGTTAAGATCAGAGGCAATCAACGGGCCAATAACATCACTGCAATAATGTATTTCATTGCTGTAGCAGCCCCACACCTGGTTCCTTGACCAGCCCCTTATTTTGCTCATCCTACACCTGAGGCATTAGCACTGTGTTCAGAAAGCTGACGAATGGTAAAACCCAAACCTACCTGTTCCTTCTGTGCCTCACCTACTGCGGGGAGATGGTTTCATTTTTCATTTAGGTCAGTGGTTCTCAACATTTTTTAGACTTGTGGCACCCTCTTTAGACCTGAGACGCTCCTTGAGAAGTGCCAGCTCTTGGCTTTCACTTCTTTTTTGATTACGGAAAAAATAATAAAGTAGTTTTTCTGTAGCAAAGAACTCAGAAAGACCACAACAGGGCAGAATGTCTTTAACGCTATGGATTCCCACTTGAAATCTCTGGATTTATCTTATGAATCATGTTGGCACCCCGAACAGTGCTAACCTTGCACAGCACCCCACAGCACCCTTGAAAGGCTCTCAAGGCACCCCAGGTTGCTATAGCACCCTGGTTGAGCACCACTGATTTAGGTACACACACGCGATTAATGTTGTAGAAAAGGAAAATCCCTGTTTTCAGCAATCTGAAAATATTCCTGACCCAACCCGACCGGCTGTCCCAGTCTCTGTTAGCTTTTCCTTCCCATTCTACTTCTAAGCCACCACAAGAAAGTGGTGCTAATAACACGATACTTCTGTTAGATGAGCTAGAGAAATCTCCCCCAAATGCTTCTGACAGATATTATCCATTTGAGGAGATAAAATACCCCAAGAGCTTCTGGCAGCTATTACCAAATCCCCAAACGACAGAGGGACAGCATTCCCCTAGCACTGTGGATCCATGCATCAAAGATGCTGCCACTGCTGCAGTCTCTTTTTTTAGCTACTGAAAACATCTGGGTCACAAGCCAGCAGAAAGGGTCTCCACCCTTCATCAAAGCCTCTTCAGCGTTTGGGGGAGAAGTGTCAGATCCAGAATTCCCCCTGCTTACTAACCCACTTCCTCCCTTTCCTCCCTCCCTCCTTCTCGGGTTGATTCTTCATGTCCCCCGCGTAGTTCTGCAGCTGTAAACTTAAATGCATAGAAGGTCTGGGGCAAAACAAAGGGGTTATTAATGGTTTTATAGTAGTGCCCAGAAGCCCCAGCAAAATCAGGATCCTGTTTGGCTGAGCACTGTATGTACTTATCATGAAAGTTAGTCCCAGTTCTGAAGAGAAAGCTCCATGCCATGGCAAAATCATGCCTATTGTAGAGATGACCATAGGCCTTACAGTTACGACCTGGCTTAGTGTTTTCACCAATGAAATACCACAAAGTCAACTTGTGGGAAACAGTCTCCCAGGACTGCCCCAAATGGAAGAAGAGTCTGCTGTAGGGATCTCAGGAGTACTTTGAAACCTCACAACAGTAGAGGAGATGGAAAAGCAGGAGCGTTGCAGACCAAAGAAAGAATCCAGCGCCGCCTACTCCGCATGGAAACACGTCCAAGCTACAGTAGAGTCTGTCCCAATTCATCCCAGATAGGCCTCATTAGCTGTCTTTGGACACACAGACAATCAAGGAAGACAATCATCCTCGACTGCAAGGGATTGTCAAAGAAAGTATTTTCACCTGAACTTTCAAAAGGTCTAAGACATGAGAATCTGGATACAAGTTTCCCCAACTTTTGACCTGGGATTTTACTTCAGGCCTATCTCTGGAAGGCACCTAGCCAAGTTCTTTGTTCTTCCTTTGGATTTCCTGACTCTTGGCCAAATAGTAACAGTAAATAGTGCTCACTTTAAGAGAAATGCTCTCCCTGAAGAAGGGTGTTTGTACCTGAAAGTTTGCAAGGAAGAATTTTTCCAACTATTTTATTTGGTCTAATAAAATATATTGGATTTACCCAGATAACTTGGCAGACGGGCAAGCTTTCTGGTGCTTAGTGGAACCAAGAATCCAGTGCTATCGAGGACCCGGTGTTAGAGGACAAGAACGGGACTTAACTTCTCTGCCTGGTGCTGCTATTTTGGGAATCTTGGTCTTGCCTCTTGACATAAGTCAGTCAGAGTCTCAGTTGGTATAAATCAGCATAGCCTCAGGGACCAGCATAGCTGATAGCTGCCGAGGATCTACCCTTATCTATCTCATACTCTTATTTGTAATCTGGGGATATGAATACCTTCCTACCTCGAAGGATTCACAGAAGTTTAGGGCTGGAAGGGAGATCATCAGGTCCAGTCCCCCTTGCTCTGGGCAAGAAAGACTGAAATAACCCAGACAAGGTGTGCATCCCATCTTCTTTTGAAGATCTCCAGGGTAGATGCCCGCACCACCCTGCTGGGAGCTTGTTCCAGAGTCCGGGCATGTGAACCATGAAGCAGGGTTTCCTGATATCCAGTCCGAAACCTCCTTACAACAGTTGCTCCTGGTTTTCCCCTAGGGATTGTTGTAAGACTTCATTTTGTTGTTATGGTACGAAATGATAAACAAAATACATCGTATCCCAGAGACGGGTTTCCATACTGTCACATTGTTTGGGGGTAATTAGCTGAAGGTCACCGTAAAATGCTAATTATTTATCAATTTCCCAGCATTTATACAAAACCATAATGATTTCGTGTAAGTAAAGGGCAAGTGACTGTTTCATTTTGCACATTGTGCAATTACATTATGAACTCTTTCTTGTACATTGTAATAGAAGTAGAATAACAGCTGTGATGCAAGGAGGGTTTTTTCCAGCTTTCAGTGTGATTTGTTCACTGTACGATACTAACAGAGAATAGCACACTAAAATTAAATGAAAAAATCCTGGCCAGTCTGCCAGCAGAGACCAGCATGTTATACCGAGCCAGAAAACATAAACAGCCAGGAAAGAAACAAGGACAATTAGGAGCAGTTTTCGTGAGTAAGCACACGCACAACAGCTTGTGTCATATATCAAAGGGGCGCAGCCTGTAAAACTATGTCCTGCAGCTTGCGGTAAGTAGAAAGGCTAACAATAAGTCCGATTATCCCTCTTATTTTGTTTCATGAGCCATCCTGGGTAATGACTGCAGAATTGATTTCCATGCATCAAAAGAAGATTGAGGTCATCCTAGAACATGTCTGTGAGTTTCTCCGGTACCAGGAAGCTGCTTGTGCTGCATGCTTTGCTAGGTGGGGGGTTCCCAGTGTATTTGGAAGAGTATGCATTTCCTTGCCACACACATTGTATACAAATGTGTGTACCTATGTAGCTTTACGTGCGTGTGTGTGTGTAAAATGTCACTAGTTGAGTGCAAGCCTGTCTAAAAGGAAAAATCAATAGCATGGGAGCAGTTTTGCCAATTTTTCAGCCTTTGGAATATAGCTCTTATTGCCTTCCTGTGTGCCTGAAAAATAACTCGTTTGGTAAATAACAGACACCTGAAGGAGAATACGTGAGGGCCTTGGCATTAGATGTAGTATGCATCTGTCTGGGTTTGATTTGTCTGGGTACTGCCTGCAGTTTCCAAGAGTCCATCGACACCTATTTTGAGTGGCCGTTCGATGGAGCCTGCTCCCCGGGGATTTTGGCCGGCGTGCTCTTTTGTGGAGACTGCTGGTCTTTGATCGGCCTCTGAAACTCAAATAAAGGTCACTGACTGGAAATCTACAGTGGTTGTTCATTTATGGAAAACATTACCACCTTCAACACACTTCATTTACCCTCTCCCTCTGGTACTACAGAAAACTTAATTATAGAGGAGGACCTGAATGAAATTCCAAGATCTGAACAGCCACTGAGTTAGTTTGAATCCGGATGTGAACTTGTAGCTCAGACCTAGCTCTATCGGTAAATATTGCTACTAATACTCCCCTGACTTTGACAGAAGCACTCCAGATGACAATGCTGTGAGCACGATCAGGATTTGAGCCCCAGGTCCTGCGGTGTGCTAAGCACCCTCCATTCCTATCAAAAGCCGTGGTGAAATCAGTAGCCAGCAGGATGGGGCCGTGGAGGCCTTGAAGTAATTGAAACTTCTCAGTTTACCTGACCAAATCCAAACCTAGCACCTTGCCAGGTACAACACAGGATTTTTAAATGCAGCTAGGGCTTGGGTTACAGGACATTTTTGCTGTGTAATTATTAGCGTTACATTAGCACTGTCAAACTCGCATTTCACCACTGATTTATTGGATAATCCTTGCACGGAGGAAATGAAACCCTCTAATCCAGCCACCGATTCTTTGTCAAGTGGCTGCTTTCCCTTGTCCCAACATACCATTGTGTTTGCTTAGTGAAACGGGCTGCGTTGTCCGGGTCCCTGAACCTAAGAGCTCAGCTTCCAGCACCTGGCTTGGCAAAGAAGGGAAACACGTACCAGGCATGGCATTGTCATTTATTTGTTTGGTTAAATTCACCATTGTTTTCTGGAATATCTGCTTCGACAAAAGGATCGTGTCACCACGGGCAGGTGCAAAGGAACGCTCTTCAGTGCAACTTTGAATCGGGGCTGAATAATACTAGCAAAACTATTATTTGCATTTCCTGCCCAGCCTGTTCGATGATTTTTTTTTTTTTTCACACAAAGCTCTGTCTTTCAGGATTAGCTGTCAACAGGCAGCTCTTTGTTTTCAGCTGAATTTAAGATTATTTCTAAACTATAAAAGAGGAGAAAGGTGATATGAGAGAGAGTTTGCAGCAGTGAATCCTGGATTATTCAGGACCAGGACATTTTTGCAGCTGGCAAATGCTGAGTGAGGCATATCTTGCTGACACTAAGGCCCAAAGCTGGTTAGATTTCGCAGAGGAACCTGTGGCGGGTCTCAGGTTTAGGTGGCATCGTATACTTTTAAAGAGATATTTCCTGTCAGATAATCAAAGGCTATTTTCATATGTCACTGTTTTCCAGTGAGGGAATAAAAATGCTCCCCTTGTTAAGTTTTGCAGGCTGGAGCGCTGCCGACGAGAAGAGGAAATGCAGGAGCATAAAGCCCTGAGATAAAGGCCCCCGATGACAAACAATACACTCTGGTGGCATCGGGATCAGTTTATCGCACCTTTCCAGGCTTCTTAAGTTCTCTGAATACAGTTTGTCACTGCCACTGAGATGACCTCTTTTGGCAGGAATGTGCGGTTTACCGGCATAGGCATAAGCCTGTCCTAATTTCTCTATGTGCCATGCACAAGGTGCATATCTTTCTCTAGTGTCAAGAGGTAGCATGATTATCAGTCTTTTTCCTTGTGTTATCTCTGGTGGTAAGAGATGAAACAGATGCAGTGATCTTCTTTGCTTCCCCTTGCATATCTGGATTTGAGGCTCTTGCCCCCCAAATTTATCCCGTATCGATAAAATGATGGCTCCAATTATGCATCCATTGACATATTGACTAGTGCTGTGCAAATTAGTTGCATTAGTATACACGAATGACCCTTTTGCATCATTAAGTGCTGCTTATTATGAGGTCAAGTGCTATGAATTTAGAAAACGGCGCATGGTAGCTGCAATAACCTTTGGCCAAGTATCCGCTGGTAGCTACTCCCTGGATTTAAGTCAGGGGACCCAGGCACTAGATTTCTTCAAAGCCTTTGAAGTGAACCTCAGCCATGCTCTAGTCCAGGGATTTGTGGCACACACCTGGGATACAGCCCTTTGGGGAGCACCCCAAGGCCCATTTGATTGTGCCCAGGGTCCACAACTTGACTCCTCAGACTCCCCCAAAAGCTGAAGCACAGCCTTGTTCAGTGAAAGTGTGAGCCCTCCGGTCTAAACTCGAACCCTTTAGGCAGGTGCAAGTTTACACACCTGGAAATATAGGTAGGTCGCATAGAGGTTCTGAACGTACCATTGCTTTTGTACTTGAAAGATAAGCACAAGAGGTTATATATAAATTGGAAAACAACAAAAGTTACTATACGACACCCCCACCCTAGCCCAGCCTGTCCTGGGGGTCTAACGGTCTCCAGGCAGGCTAGCAGCTTACGGTTTCGAACCTCGGTCTGTCCCGTGTCTAAATCACAAAACCTGCCTGCCCCAACCTTTCTTCTGTCCCCTCATATCTGAAGCACACGGTTAGAGCAGCCCCTGTTCTTTAATAATATTCAGCACTCCCTGTCGGAGTATCTCCAAAAGGAGATCACAGATCCCGGCAAGGTGACTTCATTGCCCAGGCAACCTCCCCCTGGACAAACCAGTTCTCCATGCTAGAAGCTAGCTTATTACTAGGGCGTTTGCATTTGAATGGAGGAGCGCTTCCATTTACCACCCCTCTATTGTTAGCCTTGTGCCAGCAGCCCTTGGAATTTCAGTCCACGATGAAAGGAAAGGGAGGATTAGTTTTGCAATCAAAATGGTATTTTAGTGTGACACAGACATATCCAGGGTTCATAGCGTGAACTCACGAGCTGCATGCTATGAAGCCTGATTTTCAGACATGGCCTCAGATTTTGTCCTGCATTTCTTTCACCTGTAAGTCACAGCTGCCTTTTCTGTTTATCAGATATCTTACTATGAGGGGTGAGACTATCTATGTAACCTGTTGGCAAAATCAGGCGTTCGGATGTCAAAGTGCTATGAAATTCACTTGTGGTTGTGTCCAGGAACAGAATTCCAGCCCACAGCTTGTGTCATCCTGATCTGGAAAAACGTTGAAGCATAAACGTTAGTCTCATTGCCTTCAAAGGGCCATAATCCCATGATTAAGGACCCAGATTGAATGAAGATGCTTGACTGAATTGGGGCTATAGTGAGTCTCCATTTTCCCCAAATCATTTGAGTGCCCAGCACAGTTCAGGTTACAGGATCCATAGCTCTGGGGAAAATCAAACAGTCACTTCGTAATCGTAGGGTAGGACATGAATAACGGGTGCACTCTGGGGATCTGATTGTCTATTAGCCTCATGTGGTGATTCTCAACCGGGGCTCCATGTAAGGGTGCTGAGGGCTGCTGTTCAGTATGAGTACTGTTAAGTGTGCAAAGACCTGCACCTGTACAAAATAAACCCAGAGATTTCCATTGTGTCAGAAACATTTTGACCTGTTATAGTCCTTCTGGAGTCCCTGCAATAGAATTGCTTTATTATTTTTCCATAGTCAAAAAATGAGTGAAATTTCAAAGCTGGCATTTTCCAAGAGGTTCCTTGCGTCTAAAAAGGTTGAGAATCACTTCTCTAATGAAATGTTAGCACTGAGGCAGAGGAAAAACAAATATGGTTTCCGTGTGGTCAAATGCCAACTCTCAGAGCTCTACACGCAAATTCTGTGCAGTCATTGAACAGAAATGCATTTAATTTTGGGAAGCAGATATATTTGCAAAACAATAAAATTGGCTTGATGATTATGGTTTGTCCTGAAAATGTTAAGCTCCTCAGGGAGTGGTTTCCACTCCTTACCACAGCTGCCCTGACGCTGTGCAGAAGTCATTTCCCATAGAGGTCAGACCAAAGCTCAGCCTTTTTGCCATTTCTGCTGAAATTCTCAATAAGGGACCAATTTATAGGTTGCCCCTTGTAATACAGACACAGGCAGCTGAATTGAGATCCACCAACTCATTTTATTTTGGCCTTCAAATAGAGGGCAGGTAGATTTGCAGGTGAATAAAACTTGGATGTTATAATCTGCGTTATTTGGCCCAGTGATGATGTGGCCTGTGTTGACGTTGGAGTAGTTGTTCTTAGATGGCCAAACTTTAAAAATGAACTTGAACAGGAAATTGTGGAACAAGAAATCATCCACAGACTGGATCGTGGTAAGTGTGGCCCCAAAACTATGGATTCTTATCCCATAACCCCTATGTCCCTCAGTGAATTAGCTGCTTTGTTTTTCTTGGCTTTAGCCACATTACCTCTCCCAACAGTGCCTTCTCCTTTTTCCTGCCCTTCTCTACCCTTTATAATCTAATCACTGCTTTCTACTTAGCAGCTCTGCTTCCTATGACCTTTTCATAGCATCTGATGAAGTAAGCCACTGCTTATGAAAACTTCTGTATCTCTGATTGAGTTAGTCTATAAGGTACAAATCTACCCTGCCTTCCATCTGACTTCAGGCTAACGTAGCTGACTCTCTCTCTCTGCTCATGGATGACCGTCAAATAGCCTTTAGCTGAGAGTAACTTGCAGTTACTGGACTGAAATATATTTGATGTATATGGCAACTAACCGCACTTGAAATAATGAATGGCTCTGCAATATATAAATCTTGCTAATGGACTCCGAGTACAGCATTCAGGTTCAGATTCACCAGGTGAAGTTGGTCATCTCAGGCACAAATGATGGAGTTTAGAGTCGCTGATTTTTCAGGCCTGACCTCAGCACTGTATGGAATTTTATCCAGTAATTTCTGTATTAGAGGGAACTGTTCTTCCTCACTGTGTAAGCAAGCGATCCTTTTAGTAACTGGTAACTGAATCAGAGCGATTAAGGTCTTAATTCTAATAAAATATTTCCAAAGTCTTGGGATAGGAGGAGCATCACTTTTAGTTTCAGCCTAACTCTACCTCGGGCGGGCAGTTATTTTAGGTAGAGGGCCACTTAACGAGTTTTGGTGAGCTGTTGAGGGCCGCATGGGTACCCCCGCCCTTTGACAGTTGCCCCGCCCCCTTGTCACCATCTTGGGACCAGAAGTCTCACCCCTAACCCCTGACATTTGCCACTGGAAGTTCCCCCCTTGCCCCACAGAAATACTCCTTTGGAGGGGGGACTTGCCCTCTTAGCACCAGAAAAAAAACAAGTCGTACACTAAAAGTCAAACAACTACTATGACATATTTTAATTTTAAATATTTTTGTCATGATTTGTGTTTATGTAGCATATGTAGAGGTAATTTCATAAAAACTCAAAAATAAATTCTTAGTCTTGTATATTGTGGGGGGCGTATAGTAGGGTGTGGGTATGGATGGGGTGTGGGTGTGGTGGGGTGTACGGGTAGGTGGGTGGGTGGGGTGTGGGGTGTGTATGGTGGGTGTGTATAGTAGGGTGTAGGTGCATGTGTGTGGTGGAGTGTGGGGAGGGGGTTGTGGGGGGTGTGGCTGTGTGTCCTGAGCACCCTGCCTGCTGCTGCTGCCACCACTTGCTGGGGCTGCGCACCGTGGGGGGGGTCCCCTCACACTCCCCCTCACACCCACACACTACCCACCCAAGCTCTGCACTGCTGCCGCCCCCCTGGGTGCGGGCTCTGCACTGCCTCCAGCCCCACGCTCTGCGTTCCTACCCAGCTGCAGCCCTGCTCCCTCCGCTTCCCTACCTGCTGCCCAGAGCAAGGAAAACACCGGGGAAGCAAAGCAGGCCCTGCGGGCTGCAGCAGCCCCACGCAGAAGCTGTGCTGGCGGGGCCAGGCCCTTCCACCCATGAGAGTGGGGGAGGCAATAGGGTAAGTTTGGGGCTGTGTGTACACGTGGGTGCCTCACTCCCACTCTTGTAGTGGAAGGGCTGGGCAGGGCACAATTTGTTGGCAGGTGCTGCAGGCCAGATAAAAATGCTTGGTGGGCCACCGGCCTGCGGGCCATATTTTGCCCACCCCTGCTCTAGGTAGTATGAATACCAGGAATTCTCCCAGTCACATACTTCATAAGAAAAGGTCTAAAATTATCCTGCAAGATACCGTGGAAAAATCTTACCAGAATTGCAATAAGGACTTCTGCTGCAAACTCTCTCTCATATCATTTTGAAATATGTTACACTGTGAGTCTTGTGGTATCTATGGTTTTTCTCCTCTTAAGGATGGTGCCATTTCCCATTAAGAATGATGCAGCCAAAGGGCTGAAAACAAGGGGTGAAAGAACTTTCTCATCCCCATGCTACCGCAAGTGATAGGTCATGTATCCAGTTCCTCATTAGATTTATTTTTTTCTCTCAGGTTTTGCTCCAATGTTTCCTAATCTTGAGCCAAATTTATCTATCAGCCACCATATTCCCATAAGTTCAATATTGGACAAGAAGCGTACGGCCACCCTTAGTAACCAAACAGCAGACCAAATTCACCCTTCACATATCTCCACCGAACCAGGTAGAGTTGCATCAAGTATGAATTTGGCCTTTCTGATATCATTGGTCTTTTTGATTTACTTGTTCACCACATGCAAAGGACCTCTTCAGAAGTTCGTGGTAAATTCTGGCCTTGAGTTCAACCCTAGATTTAATTGCTACTCAGAGGATGACAAAGACCACACTCTTTGAGAGACTTGCCTTAGGGTGTGAAGCCTCAAAACCACATGGGCAAATCTTAGGGCATGTTAAGCTTGCGCAGCCCATGTAACTGCGGTGGCAGCTGTAAGAAATTTGCCAGAAAAAGCCAGGCTCCTGGCTGAGGATTGGCGGGCGGGGAGGTTGAAGCACAATATTACTTTGATGAGAAGCCAAAGTCCATGGCTGGATTCTTCCAGGATGTGGTCGCTGTACTATGGAGATGCTGACCATCAACACAGATGCTTGATGGAGCAATGGATCCCCATAGTAATGCCACTCCAAGTCGGTTACTGGTTGAGCCATTGGCATACTTTGACAATAGGTCAGTTCAAACAGTTTGTGATGGGAGTGACTCTTTCAGAGAGAAAAATATCAAGCAGGTCATGGTGGGGACTGGGCAGAGCATGGAGCTTCTCAAATAATGGGCATTTCCTCAGCTGGCACAACACCTCAAGGCTTGCTTTAAAATGAACGTAGACTTGGTGAAGTGAAAGAAATCTAGCTCTTAAAGTTGAAAAGGCTATTTCTTAGAGTATAGCAAACAGCACTTCTTTCTCACTGCCCAGAAGGTCATGTAAACAGCATTATTTTTTCTCAGAAATGTGACAACCAAGTGTGCTTCTAGAAAAAACCCATGGGCAGTTGATTCTTAGATGGAACGTGGTACGTGATACATGGTACATAGTTCTTAGATGGAAGAACTCCTGGTCTCGACTTGGTCAAGGAAATTGTACCAGACCCATTTTGGGGGCAATATTTGAATTAGGTTAAAAGAAATGGGATGGTTCTTCAGGAAGGGGATGCATGGTGTTAGAAAGTGATAACATGATGGAGTCTCTGTCATTTAGAAAATGTCTAAGATGCAGAGTCAAGTCTTAGATCTCAAATTTATCCCAAACCCATGGCTGTGATTTTTGGGGTCTACCCCCTTTGATGCAGATTTGCTTAAGACTGGAGGTGTGCCAGTCTACACAAGTTGGGGAACACTGCACTGGTAGAAATTAATTTCTGTCCCTTGAATTTAAAAAGCACTATTTACCTTTTCCATTACATGCAAGAGGACCTAGTGTGAAGGCAGCACCATAAATCATTCCTACCTGAGCCAAACTCAGGCCCCCAGTCATCCTCAGCGTACATATTTTATTATATTTGGCTGTGAGAAAGTCACCAAGCACCAAGGGAAAAGCAAAAGTGAAGGTTAAGGGGGAAAGGTGAAGGTTAAATTCAACATTCACAAGTTTATGGGGCAGTTTGTTCTCAAATCAAAGCCAGGCATTCATGTATAGCTATGTAAACAGGGACATAAGTGCTCATGTGACACCCATAGGGGGAAACAGAAGTTTTTAAAAATGTTTGCCATCTACATTTTGCTTAATGATTTTTTTCCTCTCCTGTCCCAGCACTGAGGTTGCTCATAGCTGTTACTCTGCACCGCTTGACACACCTAAAGATAAAGGGGAAGAAGGACAATTGCTGGAGTGCCATCCTATCTTTGTCTTAGGATCCATCTACACTGCAGTCAGTCGTGTGTCTGAATTTACCATGGATTTACCATGCTCTGAACTTACAGAGTATGACAGCTGCACTGGAGATACTGCAAAACAGAGCCTATATACTCAGCATGGACTTAACTGAGTATAAATCCCCACTCTTACGCCCACTTTTTCTGCCACCTTAAATAAAATCTCTTCACCTCTCTGTTTCTCAGCTCCTCCTTCATTAAAATGGAGGTGCAGCTACTTATACCTCAGTGGGAATGTCTACATGAGACATTTACTGCGGGGCTGACTAATTAGTTCCACAATAAAACATCTGCATCCACACATGCGGCGCTATCGGGACGGAGTAAACTAATTAACTCCACTGTAGGATAGTGCTGCCAGACACAAGTACTATTCTATGGCAGAGTTATTTTCTGCACCGCAATGCACTTGCAGATGGTGATGGGACTGGTTGGGGCATGAGGGTGCTTCAGCGCAGGAGCTGCCTGCTGGCTAGTCCCGTGCTATAGCACCCTAATGTCCCAGCCGTCCCCTCCACAGCACATTGAGCTGGGTCAGAGAAGCCCTGGGCTAGCAGGCTGAACCCCAGGGCCTCCTGCCAGCCAGGCCTGCCCTGCTCCAGCTCAATGCACTGCGGTCCCGGGTGCACGTATGAAGCTGAGCCCAGGAGCAGTAAATTCTGGTATGAATTGTGCTGGAGTTTATTCAGCACATTAATTGCATGGATAGATGCAGCCAGTGTGAGTAAAGGGCTATATACATGGCAGCTATCATTAATGCTTAGGTTATTACAGCTTTCTTCACCTGAGGACCTCAAACTGTTTAACCAATGTGTGTAATTATTGCATTAATTGCATGAATTGTGATAATTATTACATTAAAACTTAAGGACAAAGAATTAGGTCACACTGCAAGTCTAAGAGATACAAGAGTAGAATCCTATTCCACTGGTTCCCACTGTCAGGCATGAACCTAGGAGCCCAGATTACTATGGTTTGAAGATACCTGAAGTTCACAATAAAGGCGAAACTGTAGGAATGAAATAGTGGCAGGAGGCGAGATAAAATTTCCCCCACACGATGACATTACATTAAGAAACAAAATCATAATAGCATTACCTTGCTGCTGGGCTTCAGACACAGCAGTGCACTTGTTCTGTATGAATGGTAGACGTCTGGGGAGATTTTTCAGAAACACAAAGGGCATTTAACTCTAACTGCCTTAAAAAATCAGTGTCGGGCACTTAAAAAATTCTCCCGTAACTTATTTGGCAAGACACGAGTTGAAAGGTCTAGGACTTGACTGCCTTTTTTGTATGGAACAGTTTTGCATCTGCTTTTTTGTGTTCCCCAAAAAGCAAAGGAAATATAGCAAATAAAAATGGCCTGAGTGAAAATCTGAATATTTGCAATTCTGTATCTTGGTTTGCGCGCATACTACTTTCTGTTTGTCTGTATGAAGCTCTGGAAAACATAAGGCACAGACAGAAGAGCAGCTCCCTGTTGTAACTCATGACACTTCACAGGAAACACCATGAGTTACAGCAATTCCCAGGACCCAGAAGTTAACTGTTGGGTCCCGGGGGCTGGGGAATTCAGCTACTGTTTAGAGAAGCTGTAACCCTGCTGTTGCTCTTCCCCTGGCAATGCCTCTCCCCCGAACCAGCCCTGGCGCTGTTTTCAGAATATGAGGGGGGAACGGGAGTAGAGAGAGCTCATTCTGGGGTCCCTCAGCTGGCCTGGAGGATGGGATGGGGGGATTGGAGCTGATAACACATTTACTTAAAGGTAGAGGAGGACCAAGTGTCCTTGACACTTAGCAAGTCCATGTGACTTGCCTGAAGTCACCCAGTTTGTGAGTGCCAGGCTTGGGAGCTCCCGTCCAGTAGCACTGAGCAACTACAAAGCCAAAGACTAGGATTTCCACTCACAGTTACCCAAAAAGTGTTTTAATCCCCTAAGTGAAATGGAGGCAACCTGTTACTATTCTTGAAGATAACTCTTCATGTTTGGTTATTTTCCTTCAGGCTACCAGTGTCCTTAAGGATCAAATGGGTAGTTCTCCCATGCTTATGCTAAGGGACATAAAACCCAATAATGGGGATCGTTCTCAGGTGGGGACTTTACAGGAAGAAATCTTTTCTTTTCAAAAGTAGTTTTAAAATGCCAGTTAAACTCTCATTAGTTGTGAGCTTTTATGCTGGGGATTAGATGGGTTATGACAGAAGAGACACAGATCCTTAGGGAAGAAGAGGTGGAGGAATGGGCAGGGTTCCCGACATGCAGAAGGAAGCAGAAACGTATGGTTCAGAGAGGGTTTGGGGTGGTCTGGATGCCTGGGTAAGGTGGGCCTGATGTAACGCAGGTCTGAAATTAAACACCGTCTCCAGCAAGGGGTGGATGATGGGAAGCTAGGAGGGAAGGTTAGGGGCTGTTTCCAACACAGCTGAAGAAGATGGATCTTTTGGACCAAGGCCACTGCAGGGTGGAGATTGGAAGTACGTTTCTGGCATCAGGTTGAAGTATGATGTGAGCGGTTCTTTTTAAGAAAGATTATTTGGGTCTGAAAACTTGGTCAAATGAGCAAGCCCTAGATAATTAAAGACATGCTCATTCTTTCAGCCCTTTCTGTAATTTTATTAACTACTGGTATGTTGTCCACATGACAATCGGGAAAACAATGTTTGCAAATGCATTGAACACAAATGAGCATAACAATAGATGGAACGACTCCACCCAGTTATAAAAACTAAAGGCATTTATAAAATGATTCGAGTTGGTTACCAGTGTAACAGTGGGAAACCTGTATCAAAGAGCTATGTGTTGATATAGATGAGGGAGGCGTGTGGAGCCAAGCAATAACATTTTATAAAGGCAAAGCTTTATGCTAGGAATGGGAATGTCACCAGCTTCCCCAAAGCTTGACAAGCATCGGGGAGGAAAAACGATGCTACTGAGAAGTGCCCCTTGCTGATTGTCAGAGGAAATAACATCTTTTGGTTTAGGAAGGTGCAAAAGAGATGCCACGCAAGCTGCCTTTTCCTCAGCTCTGGATGTCCTCTGCAACTGAAGTATCCATAACTCTAACCGCCTTTGGGAAATCTTTCTGCAGGTCTATGGGAGAAGATGAGGCTGAGCTCCATCAGGGCCCCATTTCTCCTCCCTTCCTGTACCAAGCATTATCCTAGGGCCCCATCTTGCTTCCCCCTACTCTGATTGCAGTTTTGCCATTGGCATTAGTGGGAGCAGGATCCAACCCTCACTTTCCATGGAGTTTCCATTCACCTCTCCAGCCCCTCGAGAGAAAAACCTGGACCATCCATCTGTGTGCACACGGGGTGACACAGAAAGATCCTGCCACAAAGGCATCATTAGTCATGCTCTAGTGCATCTTTGGGCACATCCTCTTGCTGCAGGTTTTCTGACAGTAATGTCTTTGTTAGTCCTGGCTTCAGCGTTAACAGGTCAGATATTCCAGTCCTTTTCATTTCAGTGGACTGCAGCTGACAACTCGCAACCAATTTGCTGAAAGCTGCGGTTTCTCCCTAGCTTGCCTGCCAGAGCTCCAGTCGAACAAGGATGATCTTTTGAGCCCTAGGATGGAGAGTACTAGGGCCCCAGCATATCTCACAGCCAATCTCCCGCTGCCTCGCCCAAACACGGCACTCCCAGAACAGAACTGATTTGCACATGGCTCAGGGATTCATGTCCTGGGTCTCCGTGTACAGAGGAATTATATGCTGGGGCACACTGGCAGGTCTATGTTGTAATCAAAAGTGGCAGTAGCAGTAGGCATACCCTGAGCTAGCTTTGTCTAGCTAGCTAGGGTAACAACAGCAATGAAGGGGTATTAGCACAGGCTGGACAAGCCCCACAGATACTTATTTGTGTTGCTAACCCCAGCTGAGGTCTGTGTCATTTTCTGTTCATTGATGATGGCACCTGAGCCAGCTGGATTGCAAGTAGCATGACTATGCCGCAGTATACCTGCTGTTGCCAGGTAGCTGGAGAGGATGTAGAGGCGAGGGACAAAGATGACAGCGGGGTTGGAACGCAGGCCATACGAGGAAATGTGGAAGGGATTATGTATGTTAAGTTTGGTGGAAAGGAGATGAAGGGAGGACATGATATTGTCCTTGCACAAAAGCTGATATTGATACAGCTTTTAAAGGCTGCCCTAAATGGGATGGTGAAACATTGCCCTGCCTTATCCTGGGGGGGCAGGAGAAGAGGCAATGGGTGTAAACTCTAGCCAAGCAGACTGAGAGCACCTCTCAGTAGGCCAATGGAGGAAGCTGCCTAGGGAAGTTGCAGAATCGCCTTCACTGGAGGTTTCCAGGAAGATGTTGGAGGAGCTTCCCTCTCAGATGGTTTTAATCGTGTATCTGCACTTGGGATTGGAGTCGATAAACTCTGAGGTTCCTTCTCACCCTGTGATTTCTATGTAGACTCTCTCAGCACTTGGGCATGGAAAGAGCTAAATCTTAGGACCATAGCATTGGGATTTCTGCTTCTAGTAACTAAACATAAGTTGAATGCCTAGGAATGCTTATATCACCATTCACTCCCAGGTATTGCACTCCAACCTGCTAGTGTTTCATTTCAGGCTCACTGGCTTCAGCCTTGAAAATCTCATTCATGACATTGTGGGCTTAGTCACAGGAAAGGCCCTGCCCAGTGGGATGTCCTCTCCTATCTTTGCCTTCTCGGCAAAATCCTTGCCCTATTTAGGTCAAACAGAAGTTTGGTGTTTATTTCAGTGCAGTGGGGATTTGGGTTTTCTAAGTGTTGCAGCAGTATTTCTATTTCCATTTTGAAAATGACACTTTTCAAATCTGTGCTGTTTCTGGTTTTAAAATAGAAGGAAAACCATTCAGAGTTTTTTAATAAAAACTATTTTTTAAAACAATTTGGAGCAAACACAGAAGCTTGAAAAGAATTGGGATTGTACAGAAAGTAGTTAAGCGTCTGCAAGGTTTTCTGCTGGAAAGCCTCTCTTCTTTTTCTGTGAGTTCTTGGTGCGGTGTCCCCCAGTAAGTTCTCTGCGTCAATACGTGTATAGAGAGACAGGAATGCACAAACTATAGTTTTACAACTTTTGTCACCGTTTCTAATCTCTAACCCTGTCCAGAAGAAAATAGCTTCATGCTCCACTGATAGAATGTATTTGGCCTGTTGAATGTTATGCTCACTTGCTCAGGCAGTACGTAGAGTATGCAGGTCTATAGTTCACAAAACATATTTTTGGCTCTGCTTGAGAAGGACAGCATATATGGCTTTAACATGGATGTGGAAAGAGGAAGTCATCATTTTGGAGAGTCATTTGTACAGAGATAAATTATGCATAAGTTCTTTGAATCACACGTTTGCAAAGGAGAATCCTTATGTTGTGGACTAAAGGATAATTATTTGCCAGCCACAGTTACCCATAGATCCAAAGTAGCATTAAGGAATTAGGACTTGCCAGGGCATTGCATACTCTGTTTGTCTCTTAACTGTGGAGAGCAACTTCCTTGAAAGGACAAGCCCTTAAACCATGGTAGTCCTACCAAGCAACTCTCCCATGATAACAGGGACAGAAGGGATTTGATTTCCCTGATCATACTGCCCAAGCCCCCACCAATGTGCCAATACAGCCTAGCATAAAACTGATGTTTGTCTTCACTAATCACATGCACACAATCTGCAACCTGAACTGTGTGCTGAAATGAATGGAAAAAGTGCAACCCGACCGCAAAAGTATTATTTTATAAATAAGGCCCTTTAGTAGTAGTTAATTGGATACACATTTTGCTAGATTCATGGAACATTAAAAACTATCATATCCAAATTGACTGACTCAGTTCATATTACATCTCCCAAATTACCAATGACCATTTGCTTTGCAACATCAGACCTTGGGTTCAGAAATCTAGCTTGAGGGCCTTTTTTAAAGTACATTGCTTTTTCTTTCTAATAGAGATTGATTTAGTGTATGTTTAATGGTCCCATAAATCACTCAACATGCCCAACTCGCATACAAATTCTGCCAAAAAAAAAAAAAAAAGTTTTCAAGGAAGCAGATGCCTTGCTCTTGAAAGAATTTACCTAGCTTGCTCTGGATGCATACACCCACCATTTCAAGATCCAGCCCATTTAAATGCCCTGCTTCTCCTGATGTGAACATGGGTCATTTTCTGTGGGATCACTTTCTTGCTAAGCTATGTTAAATGTGAGCTGCTTCTTCCCTCCCCCAACCCCCTTTCTTTCTAGTGACTTGTAGGCCTGCACTAAATAAATTCATTGTGGAGAGCAGTAATTTCAACATTAAGGAGAAGACAAAGCACAAGGTAAATTGCATTCACCATCATGAAGATCTATTTTGTGTAAAGCAGCATGCTATCAAATAGCATAGGTCATTTTTCATTACCCCACTGAGGGTGCAGCTCAAAGCAAAGGATTATAGAAACTCATTTCCTTTGGTTAAGAAAAAAAAAAAGAGTCAACGTTCAATAAACCCGAAAGCTATGACGCAACGTGGCCCTCAAAACCTTCAGGGTGTAGCTGTTAATAGCTTCCTTTCCCAGGACATGGGTCTACCCCACTCACTTATCGACTTTGATGCATTAGTAAAAGAAAGTATCAACCCCTCATAATTCTCAGAAATGATACAATACATCACTTGAAAGTAAGCTAGGATCAACACGTTGTTAACTGTTTGATCTCTCGAGTCAAAATTAATGATAGGTGTTTTGCACCAAAAAAAAATAAAAATGAATGTTAAAAGCCTATTTAAGCTAACTAAAGACATCCATACAACATCAGGGTTGAACTGAAGGTGATTTCCTGCAGTGCAGCTGTTATAAGTTTATCAGTCTGCGGGTGGCAGTAACCAGTAATCATAACCAGATTGCAGGAGGGGGGGAAAGAACTTATCTTTATATAGCAAATCGAACTGACTAACTAACTAGGAAAGCTGGTTGAGAGGTAAGAGTTCAGAGTTTTCTTTACTAGAAGAATACGTCCAGGGGAAGGCAGAGTTCGGTTTGTTTTAAAGGAACAGATTGACGCTGTAGATTTAAACGCTGGCCAATAGGAAACCCAAACTCATGATGATTAAAAACAGGCCTTCTGCCCTCTTGCACTCCCAAGGTTTAAACAATAGTGATAGTTAATAAGTAATGGCATTTAGAAATGACTTCAACATTCTCCATCATGATGTTGCCATAGGCTGCTGACGAAACTTTAAGCTCGTACTCTTGTGACAAAGGGTGGAAATGTCTGAAGCTCTGCCCATATTTTCCAGCAGAGGAGAGATTGAAGAGAGTCCAAGAAATATGTCTGAAAAGCTAAAAAGAGGTGTTACATTGCAAGACGGTGCCCCTGGACGATTACAGCCTCCTCATTTCAATGCATCTTGGCTTGCTTCTGTCTGCTGCTAATCTGACCGCTGGAAACATTCGGTTTTTTGCAGTACCCTCTAATTTTTTTGAGCTGCGTGTGGGCTGGATCTGTTGCTACTAATATGAATGTTTTCCGGGTGGAATTAGAGAAAGACAAGCTTTCAAAGCGTTGTCGAGTTTCTTTGGACAAATAGGAACTTATGAACATCCTGGGAGAGCAGGAAATTGCCCGTCACACGGGTCCAGTTCAGATCAGCATCTCCGGACTGCGAAAAGGAGAGATGGAGAAGTCCTGCTGGACCACCCAGTCCCTGGAGAGACTGTTCAACTGTCTGTTTAGACCTCCTTGTTCTTCAATTTTCCAGATACTCAGTACATCTTGGGCAGTGCTTCAGGCATTTTGTGCAACTAAAAGGGTTGCATTTTACTTCAACAACTGGCTTCTCAGCTGTCCTTGATTATAAGGGATCCCTTCCATTTTCGGGTTCTTTCACCCGCACAGACCTGATGTTACATACAAGTGGATGAATCAGTTCAGAGCTGAAGAGCCAGAATGAATCTTCCGCCATCCTCAAACACGAGTGATGTATTTTAGGCCACATGCATGCAAAACCAGCCTCTGCACCAACCCCTCCCAAGCACAACTCCTTTTCCTCCCCACCCCCACCTTCCCAGGTAATACTTCTCCACCTTCCAGCTTTTGCTGCCGCTGTCTTATGTTCATATTCCCGAGCCTGCTGTACAGGTGGGTTTTAAGGCTATATTTTATGATGATCTGGTTGAAAGGCAAAAGCCAATTCTATGTTTCCAGGAACATTCCCATGAAATTTGTTAATTTTTGTCTAGCAAAAAATCCCAGCTTTAAAAACCACGTTACAAACTCTATTTTTCCTTTCATTTTTTGAAAACTGCTTTTGGCAAAATATTCAATTCTCAGAAACCATAAATGCTTATTTTTTTCCTTTTCTTTTTTCTTTTCCTTCCTCTCTCCATTCCTTCCTTCCTTCCACTTTTTTTTTTTGAACCAGTTTCAATTTCTAGCTTTTCACTGCAAAATTTAAAAATTAGTGACAAAGTTGAAAATTTTCTAGGAAAAATTGCCATTCTTCTTGGGAAAATATTTCCCATGATAACACTTCAGACAACCCTAACTTTCTGTTTCCCAAATGCCACACAGTGCAAAAACCCTGTTTTACAAAATTCCGGCTAAAATATGTACTGCTGGAACGGCAGGTGTAAGAAAGACTTACTTCAGGGGTTTCCATAGGGAGTTGAGGGAACATATAGAGAGGTATCGTGTGTACCTGACCTCCCCTGATAACCACAGCCGGTTGGTTTCATCAGCTTCACTTAAGGCAAAACAAAGTCTGGGAGTCTTTTGAGGCAAAAAATAAAGAAAATAGAAGAATGGAGAAGAAGAGTTTGAGGGAGAAACCCTAGGATGAAGCAGATTTAGATGGAGTTTGGAAGCTAAGGTTTAGGTTTGTGAGTACAATACTGCTTTAGGGCTTTCTTATTTGAACTAAGAATAAAAGCAAATCTTTGGGAAAGGGGGAAGGGGAAGATTTTGTACTGGGATACGAGCAAGGCTTTCCTCTATACTCCAAGGTTAAGCTTGGTTGTGTCTCGGTGTAAAGCAGCATTAAAAGTAGATCCTACACGTGAGCTGCTAAACTATAGCCATCCTGATCTTTTGGCACAGGAACCTGACTAAAAGCACCAAGGTAGACATGTCACATTTGTTTCACGTTTAAACCTGCCGCGTGATAGACGTGCTCCCTACGCGGAGTTGAAATTCTACATTCAGCAAGGAAATGTCATGCTTTCATCAAAATAGCCTTTCTCCATTCCAGAGCTGCACAAATGTGAAAGAACATAAGGGGCTTTATTCTCAAGTTATGCTTCAGCCCCCATACCCCACCAGTATAAGCAGGGACTCATGAACTTGCTGAGATGCCAGTGAGATTTTAAACTAGACTTGCTGCATAACCCGGTGCCGATATTAGTTTCTGATAATCAAGAGAACCCTTTTTACTGCGTGCAGGAATCATTAGCTCACTAATTGTAATGCTTGGGTCTCTGGAGGTAAAGTCTTACCATGGACAGTGTTTCTTAAATCAGGGGAGGTTAGTATTCCTAACCAGTCAGCAATTTCTGAAATGACCAAGAGCCACATAAATACATGATCGAGAGTTCATCCATCACATTTAGATGCAACAGTTGCTTGAGGCACGCACTGAACATACAACAGTCCTAGTGTCAATGAGAATTGAGACCTCTGCGATCATCCATCAGTCACTTCATTCCCAAATGCTTGTTTGTCCTGAAGTTGCTAAGAGATCATATGTTTCCCCCTGGACTTAGGATGCACAATAACGGTGGGGCTCTGATTCCACAGGCTGGTGGCTATTTAAACTGTGACCCCGGACGCGCTCCCTTTTCTATAATAGAGGATGTGAAAAGTCAGCACCTGGTGTTCGTCTGCGTTACGGGAAAGTCACATATTTCAAATATCTGGAGAGAGTAAGTGCTCCATATAACAATTTCATTAACACAGAGGAAGCATCCTCAGTGGCTGAATGATGGTCAGTGGAATTATGGGGCCAGGGCAAAACGGCGAGGAGCTTCTGAGCCTCTGTACCTTTTGCCTTCCTTGTGTCACTCATGTCATGTTATAAATGACTTACTTCAGGGACTTCTATTACTGTGAGAAAACGGTACTACTCATGTCCTGAAGATGCTAGGTATTTGGCCTCCAGCCTCACCACAGGGGCAGGATTATTTCTCACCAAACCTTCGAGACATTGCTCTTGCCCGCTTAAATGGCCGAGTGGTTTTTTGTGCTATGTGCTTGCTCCTCCTCTGTGATGCTGCAACTAAGACAATAACCCCCATTAATGGCTTAGCGTTCTACACAACACTAATACTTTGCACTTGCAATAGCACTCTTCTTCAGATCAACCTAAAGACTTTTAAAATGAGTACTTCAGTAATGCCCCCCTCCTTCCCCTTGCCCCTAAAATGGAAAAATGGATTATTATCTTCATCTCATAGCTGGGAAAATTGAGGGACAGACAGGGATGAGGTCTCTGAGCTGAAGTAGCGTTGTGTGTCAGTGAAAGAGTTGGGAACTGAACCCAAGACTTCTGATTCCCGAATCACTGGAGCCCCTTTCCTCCAGCTTAAGGTGTGCCATGTCTTGTCACTGACCCTGCTTTACTGTGCTTAGCTGATGTGTAATATAATCATTAGCCCTTGAGACAGTAACTATTTGTATTAGAACATCTGAAAGTTTGTATGTCCACACCTTGAATACTGCCCTATACCTCAAAAAGGGTAGAGAAGAACTAGAGAAGGCCCCGAGAAGGACAAGGATGATCAGTGGTATGGGGGGACTTCCAGACGAGGAGAGGCTAAGGAGGCTAGGCCTGTTCAGTTCAGAAAAAAAGAAGCTTGCGAGAGGACGTGATAAGGGTTTACAAAATACGAAATGGCAAAGAGAAAGTAAATAGGGATTACTCTCTCACACAATACAAGAACCAGGGATCACACAGTGAAACTAATATGTAGTAAGTCTACAACTAACAAAAGGAAGTTCTTTTACACACGGTGTGTAATTAAAGTGTGGAGTTCATTGCCACCAGATATTGTGGAAGCTGGCAGTTTAGCCAGATTCAAAAAGGGATTGGACAAACTCTTGGAGGATGGGGGCATCAGTAGCTATTGAGCATGGGAGTGTAGGATACAGCCTCTGAATTAGGACTTCCTAGACCTTAAATACTAGATGCTGCAAGTGAGAGAGGAACAGTGGGGGTGGGGGGCAAACCTCTGGTCATACCCAGTTCACTCTTCCTTTCAGCATCTACTCTGTGGGCACATCTACAAGGCATTTCATGCAGAGTTGCCTAATTAATTCTGTAGTTAAATCTTAGCACCTGCACATGCCGCCCTATTAGGCCACAGTAAGCTAATGAACACCACTGTAGCTTAATACTTGTGTACACAAGTACTGTCCTACAGCAGCATAATTTAGTGTGCCGCAACACAGGTATGGACACTGACAGTGCTGGCTGGGGCGCAAGGGTGCTTCCAAGCAGGGGCTGTCTGCCACCTGGCCCCACACTGGAGCATGCTTTTGCCCCAGCCAGCTCCTCTGCAGCACATTGAGCTGGGTCAGAGCAGCCCAGGCTGGCGAGCTCCCCTTTGGGCCCTCTCTCAGCCCGGCTGCTCCGACCCAGCTCAACAGCCTGTGGTCCCAGGCTCATGTGTAAATGCAGCATCCGGGAGCAATAAACTCCAGTGTGAACTGAGCCAGACTTTATTGCATCACATTAATTGCTCGTGTAGATGTGCCTTGTGTGACAGGTTACTGGATAAAAGGGACCTATGGTCTGACCAAGTAAACACCAATTCTTACTCTCATGAAAGACTTCTTGATGCTCGCTGGCTCTTAAAAAGAGCCTTAGAACAGGGCTAGGACAGCTGGTGCTTTCGCCCGGTCTTTCAGCTCACTTGCCTTCAATTCAAAAACAAAAAGCATCTTTAGAATCTGGAAAACATTTTAACTTGTAGTAAACCAGGGACAAATCTATAGGGGAATATAGTGCAAACAAAGAGGACCTTGGTGAACAACTAGTTAAGCAGCATTGAATGCCATGGGCAGTCTATTCCCCCTCCCCCCCCACCCCACTACATCTCCAACTGCTGAATTCCTAAATGTGGAATCCAGATGCAAAAATAACAAAGGCCACATCAAAGTAACGTAATAGTACAAGCTCTGGTTTTCGAGGGAAACAAGGAAGCGCATGGTGGCTGATACAAAAATGAGCAAAAGATAATGCAGCCTACAATCATCATTTCAGAGAATGTGGAAAAAGAAGGGCAGAGTGACTTGCTGTTATATCTAGCTTTCTAAGGTGAGGCCCAAGCTTGCAACGTCCATACGTGCTTAAGCATGTGCATAATCATCTTGGGAGTTTGGCAGAATCGGGGCCAGGGAAACTTGGGGAAAGAAATATCTTATCCCAGTTCAACAATGGGATTGTACACTACACCTTTACTTAACTGGTTTTCACAGAGTCACAACAGCGTTTCTCCCATTTACTCTCCCACGGCAACGTTCCCCAAAGCATCCCAAACCATACTAAACAGATTCAGTCCCACCATCACTGAAATGCATCTGGTTAGACCTATGCCTGGTTTTAACCCCTCCAGTCGCCATATATTAAGGGACTGGAACAAAAACTTGCTGGGGAGAGATTAACAGGATACAAGGCAAACCCTGCTGAGCCTTGGCAGTCAGTGCAAGGATTTCCAGGGATGGGGGAAGAAAACATGGTCTCCTGTAGCGAGGAAGCTGCTAGAAGGAGGTTGTGATGAGCTGTAGCAAGGATCCTTGAAGGAAGGCCTAGTACGTACCCTTGCAGGTTGGCAAGGCGGTACAGGAAGCAGCCCTGGCGGCAAGGAAACGAGTGGCTGATTCATCAGGGTGCCCTGTGGTGTTAGCTCACTGTTTTTCAGTTCCCTCTCTGTGAATAATAATAAAGTTCACTGGAGGAAACTTTCCTTTCATCATCTCAACCTAAGTACACACAGCTGCCATGCCATGTCTGTAGTCGATGCGGGTAAGAGTGATCTGATGTAGCAGTGTTTGGAGATTAGGTTTCAGAACATTGTGCAAGAAAGGCTCTGAACCCAGAACAGTGGCACGGCCCTTTTGGAGCCCGCAGCTGCCTCCTGCATGGTGTGCGTGTGCAGTTTGGAGGAGCGGGCTATTTGCCCGACAGGAATGTGGGCTGCTCGGAGCAAGGTAAGCGAAGCAGGATGCAAGTGGGCAGGCTTCTACACTTCTGCTTTGCCTCCGATCTGTTCAGTACCAAGAAATATTTCCTTTTATGGAAGCTAAAGGGAACTGTTATCCTTACTTGTTAAATCTGGGGTATTTAGTAATAACATGTGCAGAGGGAACAAAATGCTGACCTTGGGGAGGTGATGCAAGGTGACGTTGCGTATGCTGGGGAAGTGCAGGCCAATACAGCCGGTGAGAAAACAAATCCTTTCTTTCTGCAGAGAAATCTGTAATGAGAGCTTTAATAAACTTGCTTTTGGAAAGGCTAATTTCAAACTTTCTGCGTGGAAGACAGAATAACTTGTTAGAATTGCCACTTCCCTATGACAGATTTCATCTCCTGTTGACCGTCTTGAGGCTAGAGGGCTTTCTAAGTGCTCTGTAGAGAAGCCAACAGTGTGACCCAACAAGCCAACAGTGTGACACAAGAAGCTTTTTGAATTCACTACTAAATCTCTAGTACATAATGGGTTCTTCTATGCAAGCTGTTGTGCAGATGCTTACGGCCATCAACCATTATTCACGGCCAGTTGATAATCTTGGCATGATATGCGTGACGTTACAGCTTCCTTGGAGCTTGTGGAGACAGGGTTGGTGCTCCCTTAGCCAGGGATATAGATCTTCTCTACTAGCAGCTGAGTTGAGTTAGAGCATCAGATATTGCAGATGACACTATGGAAGAACTTTTTGCCCGTCATCTAAGGTAGTCCACGGAGGTGATGGACATGACTTCATTATGCCCACCATTTGGGCATGAGTAACCAGTTCCATGCACTTCCTTGCCAGCCATTAATCTGCAGGAGTAATGACTAGCATGGTATTTTCCATTTCCAGATCTTGTTTGTACTGGCATGATTTAAAATACTTTGTGTAATTACAGTGGTTCCTACAGTCAAACTGCTGGGGCACTGTATGCTGTTTGGATGTTTCTTCTTCAGCTAGCAATTTCAGTAATGACAGTAATTCATATAATCTATCCTTGTGGCACTGTGGTTTTGAGAAGTATAGGGGCTTTTTCTGTAATTTACCCATATCTATATATAGCTCCTTGGATATCTAGGTATCCTAAATGTGTCACTTAAAATAAACTTGACTGAGAAATTCCACTCCCATCACCACAAACTTTTTTCTGATGTTGCCTCTCCTATGTAAATGCAATCAAGTAAATGAACTAAGAACATGGAGAGATCAGAAGGGGGAAATTTAAGGAAACAAGCCTGATCCAAAAGAACTGAACAGTTTTTCTACGATCAGATACCTCACTGTGCTCTCTTTGTTGAGATAATGGGAAAATTCCCCTCCCTCGGTGGTTTGTGTGTGCTTTATGGGCCTTCCCTGTGAACCCGAGCCGCATAGACAGGAAAGAGTGATCCAGGCAGGACTGACATCAGGAGCTGACAGCGTGACTGGCCTGGGTGTGATCGCGGTGCCCTTAAGAAGGAAGAGTTTTGCTCTGGTAGAATATGAGTTTATTAAGCAAGGTTGTGTAGACCCACTCAGTGTCAACCCCTTCAAAAGACTTGGGGGTGGTTTCCTTCCATTTTGTGCTGGGGAGAGTTTGATGGAGTATCGCAGGGAGAGGGGTAATACAAAAGGATAAGTCTTTGAGCTTGAGTTTACAACTTGATGCCTGTAGTTGCCTTGCACTGTGGTTACAATTGACCTATCATTCCAAGTTCACTCCTAAATATGAGAAATCCTTTGTCTGGTTTCCAAAAGACCCCGAGAACCTAAAGCGAGGCTTTTTGCGATGAATTCCACTAACATCAGTGGAGTTGTTCCATTGGGAGAACTAACGTCGGACTGATCCGAATCTGCCTTGTGGTTCATCTTCCTCTGCGCACAGCCCCTAGATATTATTTGCTCTGATTACAAGCCCCAGCAGGCAGAAACCAGCACTTAAAGCCTGAGTTTAAAGCAGAACACACCATGGGTATCAATTGCCACTGCATGAAATCAAAAAGAATCCGTGTGTTTTGACTGAGCTGGGAAGAGCTGTAATTTCATCGGAAGTGTATTGATCTCATAATAACCCTTGGCTTTCCATAGCAGAGTCATGCAGGCTTCTTCATGTGGGGAGAGGACTTGTCCTGAAACAGCAGGTGAAAGAATTCATTCTCCGTAGGATGGGTTTGTGGTAAAGGGGCTTGACCGGTTGAGGCTTTTCCGTGGACTTTTTGTGTAACCTTTGGCAAGCTGCCTTCTCTCTCTCTCTGCCTCAGTACCCTGTTGATGAAATGGAGGCATGCCTACCCCTCTCCTCCCACCCTTTGCCCATATATTTCAGGATGAGGGCGCTCTTCTGTGTTTGTACAGTGCCTGGTAACATGGGACTTGTCCTTGGATAAGACCACCGAGCACTCTTGTGATGCAGACAGTTAACCACCCTTGTGATTGTACAGCAGTCTCATCAGATGAGCAGGTGTTTAAGTTAAATGCACACAGGCTCCTAGTGCCTTTTGTGCTCATAGAGCTTTGATTTAAATGTGTGCACTGGCTGACACCCAGGATCAGGCCAAGTGTCTCCCAGAAAGACTGTATTTGAAAGGGTGTTATCGCTCTGAACCCCTACATGGGAATGGGAGCGTAGGCACCAGTAGTTTCACTTCATGCTCTTGTTTGCAGCAGTGTTCCTGACATTGCAGAGTCCTGGAGCTGAGTCGGTACAAAATGAAATAGCAGGTTTTTCAGCCTCCTGACTCCAAGAGTGGGTGCCTCGAAACCATCAAATATCATGAGATCCACAAAGAAGCTACAATATAAGTACTGGGATGGGTGTGCATGGGCTTTCATGTGCATGCCAGGGGATGTCTGCGGGGAAACTCTGGCTGAATTCGTTGTGCATATATGACAAGGGGCAGAAACACATGGACTTGTGGTCAGGGAAAAAGTGGGTATTTCTGCTCTGTCCTGAAACTTGAAGCCCAGTAGCAAGAGGGGGCAAAGCCTGTCCTTTCTGCTTCATCCCTTCCAGTTGTACATGAGGTGCCCTAGGTAGTGATTCGCTCCTTTAGACAAAGAGAAAAGCCTGGCTCTCCTGCTGTCTGCGCAAGTGGTCAAACCACTGCACTCTTAAAAAGCAGTGTGGCTACAAGTGTAGTCCAACCACAGCAGTGGTTATGACTTGCCACAGCACCCTAGGAGCCGGAACGCTTTTGGGCAGTGGCACAAACAGAGGAGCTGGGACGTAGTGCCAGGAGCACAGACTTCCAGTTTGGAAGTGAACTTTGCAGAAGCAGCAAATGGCCAGAGCCATGCCTGGCTCGCTGGCTGGAGCACGTTTCCAGTCCTTCCCTGTGACCTTCCAATCACTCCATGACACTTTTATTTGAGTCTTTTCCTTTCTCCTGGGGAACCCCAAGTGGGTGCTTCTGAAACCCGCTGTTACCTGTGGCCATTACATGTGCCCATAGTGGATGTTGTATGCAAGCTTCTGGGCATCTGGTATATGGGGCAGTTTTCTGTAGGCCATATCTGGTGTAAGGCCAGCATTCCTCGAGGTGCATAGAGGAAACTGCCGATACTAATGATCCCTGCAATGGGATTTTGAAAGGCACGCTTACAGGTCACGTGTCTCTCCATCTAAATGAGAAGGTGTCGAGTGGATGCACAGGAGCTCCCAAAGTGCCACAGGCCACATGTGGGCCAAAAAGGGTTTCTATGGGAGACTTTTTTAATGGCTGCTATGCTCCCTAGAACGAGCCATAGCCATTGACTGTTCAGTAAGTAACGGTGCTGCAGTCTCCTTGTAGCTCTGTACGTGTAAGGCGTGTTATGTTAGGTCAGTTGAACGCAGTGGTGCTGCATTGCATATTCATTTTATTATGTGGCCCCTGGCATGATGCCCCACCTGTGACCCAAGTGGTCCTCCATGAACAAAACTTTGGGAACCCCCGGGTGTAACCCCTTGGCTACCCCGAGAGACTCTGTGCTCACTAAGGCATGCTCTCACCGCCGCTCCACACTGGCCCACGCGCCAGGACCTCTGTATCATTACCTGGAGCGACTTCCACAGACGTCCCGTTCTGAACGCCTGACCTTTGGGAGCCAAGGAGTTTTGTTTGTTTTTCCTGCTGAGCAAAAATGTCATCCTTCCAAAAAAAAAATGGAAATAAACAGTTACATGATCCACTGAAACTCATAACAACGGACAAATTGAATCCATCCAACCCTCTACGCAGTGTAACAGCCATAAATAAAGGCTTTATGACTGAGAAGTTGTAGGCACCAATCCAACAAAATCTGATTTCTCTATTCCCTTCCTCCCACTAATATATATATACATATATATATATGTATGTATATGTATATGTATGTGTGTGTGTGTGTATATATATATATATATATATATATCAGAAAATAAGGGGTTCCAGGGCAGCGATGACAGAAAGTTAACTATAGCTTCTTAAACCAGACGCCTACCAGTATTTATAGTTACACGTTCTGTGCATGGTATGTGTGTATATTACTGCACCGACTTTTACAGTTGACTTCTCAGTAGTAATGTGAAACCAAAACAACTGATGGGCCATACTTGGAATCGCTTGTGTATTTCCTGAATAAAACAAATTCAGCCTTGCCGCTCAGAAAACGACTTGGACAGCCAGTCAAGTCAGCAGTGCCAGAACATTCAAGAAATCTCCGTTAGCCTTCAGGCATCAAAATAAAGGGCTGGCGTTTTTCTAAAGAGCCCAGCATGTTGGATTTTGAACACCTGGGCAAAAAGCATTGTAATGGGAGCTGCTGGGTGAACATCTGCCCCAGTTGTGGTTGCAAGGCATTTGGAAATATGGGTGGAGCACACAGCAGTAGCATATGATCTGCCATGCCAGGTGAGATGCATGCCACCGTTCTCACCATGGGTAGTGCAAGCTGATGATGACAAGAGAAACAACTGCAAATGCAACCCCTCTGCCTTCATTATTGGCATGTGTTATACATAAAATTGCATGTGCAGATGGGCCTGGTTACCAGACAAATGCAAGGTTTTTGCACGTGTATTTCTCGGGGCAAAGCCCCACCACCCTCTTCTGTTCCGATACAAGCTTAGCTGTTAACTCTTGTGTTATGGGACTAGGTTTAATTGCAGAAGTGCTTTACATAGGCACCATTCCAAGCAAGAGGTGGACAGGAGGGTCCATCTCTGGCACAGCACTAGGGAGGATTTCTCCCTTACTTCTGTGTTCCCATGTGCGGGGGTGGGAGTGATGGTACTGACCTCTGCTATCAGTGATTGCTACCCTCCTCCTCCTCCTGGTTCTGTTGCTCTGGCCAGGGAGTGGAGTCAAAGCTTAATTAATTTCCCTCTCCCCCCAGCTGCTCTGAGGACCAGAGACTGGTTTGTAGCCTTGCTTTTTCAGCACATCTTAGATCAGTGACCCAGGCAGACCACAGCTGGACATGCATTGTAACAAGCTGCGCTCCCTTGCAGCCTTGCTTGCGTGTGTAGGTGATCACAGTTTAGCCTGGCGTGATAGCTTTGCCCTTCTTTTGCCCAGTTAACAGAGCATTGCAACTGAATAGGTCTGTCTGGGATTTATGCATCAGTGTCATAGTATTTATCTATTGCTCGTGCAGACCTTAGTTAATGTTTTTAGAATCACCGAATAAAATAGCTGCAGTTGATGAGAACGGAGAGATGATACATTTGAGCTTTGACCCTTTGTAGCCAGACCCTGAGTCTTCCCGTTTCTGTCTGTTGTAGAGTGAAGTCATCCAATGACCCTGGCATCCCAGGGGCAAATAATATAGAAATAAATCCTCCTGCATCAAGTGGTTTGCCTCCATTGCTCAGGACAAAGTTCACACAACTTCATGTCACCTTCTGTTTCTTGCCACTCCGTTCTATCTGCACCATGCTTTAGTGGGAGGAGCGGAGGGGACAGTGTGCCCTTCAAAGTGGTGTAGGATCAGACACACAAAACAGTTGCAGTGAGTCAGGTTGAAATGCAGTAAATTCCTCCCGACCACCCTGCTTTTTTTCCACGGATATAATTTGCTCATCTCTTCATGCTCTTTTTTTAAACAGACTCAACTCCAAGGGCCTGATTACATTGAGTGCTGACAAACCAATGAGTTAATGCTCCTACTGCCCTCGCTTCCTTTAAGAGGTGTCTAAAATAAGATCATTAGTCTAGCGTTCAAGTTTTATCTAAGGAACAGATTAACCCTTACCATTGTGGCTGCTTCTGCTGCCACTTTCCTTCCCAGAACAGAAATGGGCAAATGCATACTTCCAATGTGTGCGAGTCCAGGGAAGCCTTGCGGCCCCCTCATTCCAGCCCAGCATTTTTAGTGTAGGAAATCAAAATGTTTTTTCCAGGGGAAGGCTCATATGAGCATCCACACTGCAGGATCAGACCGTGTGTTGTCAGCCAGTCAAGTCCTTAACTGTGCCTGTATAAATGGTGTCTGTGAAGTCAGTGGCATTACTTGTGTGAGCAAGTTAAGCATTTATTTAACAGATTCCAGGGCGAGCCCTCAGGGCAGGATTTGTCATCCCCCTCCCCACCTTTTTTTTTTTAAAGGCAAATGAGATGATGAAGGAACTTCATTAATATTCCGTAATAAAAGATGTCAGATTTACCCAAAAAACCTTGTCAGCCCTTTACCGGATACAGTCTACTTGATCAATTAAGTCATATTAGAGCTGTAAGACAGAGAAGTTGGTTGAGTAGTTTTCTAATGAAATCCTACACAGACGGCCCTTCTTAAGATGGTAACACCCCATCTTTAATATTCTGACCCACCATCTACTTGGTTTCACCAATAAAACAGCTCCTGCTAAAGGAAATCAAATGGGTAAACAAAAGATAATGCATTTATTAAAATAAACCTTTGTGGTGCTTAAAATCTCCGAGTGATTTAGGTGGCAGCTGTAGAGCTTACAGCCAGAGTCGGGTGTGGGGGGAAGTGGAAACTTTTAGCAGTGGGTAGTTTTATTTACGACACAAATAAGCTATTAACTCTTGCAGGGGCCATAATGACCCTTTTGTGGCTCTTTTGTACTTGGGTAGAGAATGGCCGTAGTATAAAATGCCCGTGGGTTGCCTCGAGCTCTTGTCAATCATTACCTGATCAATAAAAACTTCAAACAGGCCCCTTTTTGCTTAACTGGGCAGAATTTCTCCCTGAGTGGAATGGCTATATACAGGCACCCATGTGTCCATGGCAGCCATAGAAGGCAGCAGTAGAAGTACTTGGCTGGAAATCTGCTGGGGTTGCAAGTCCCCATCTCCAAAAATGAGTCCTTCTGGCTTTGTTTCATCCCAAAAGGGTCTGTTCCAATTGCAGACAGAGCTGGAGGGACTGAACAAAGAACGGCGGATGAAATCTTGCAAACCTTGGCTACCACAGCACAGAGCAATGCTTGGGCTATTTCCACTTCCCCACTCTGCTTTTATGTTCTGCGGCTGACACATAAATAAGATCAGAAAGGTTAAATTTCACCAGCTTATTTAAATAAATACATTATCTTTTGTTTTGCAAAGCTTGGCAACACAGAGGGTGTTACCTGACGAAAGACTGCGGGATTTCACTGGCCTAATAACAATGACTGCTTCATAATGGAGGAAAAAGAAAGCATCTTCATTAAGTAAATTATAACATCTGTGAGCCCAGGCTGAAACTAACTTAGAGCAGCCAGCCTATAGGATGTTCTAGCCATGCTTTCTGGTTGCATTACTCAGACAAATCTAACTATTCTGAAGCTGATTCACATGGGTTTTATATGCCCTGCCAGTTTCTGGTATCATACATGTCAGGAGTTCTCTTTCCAAACCAGTAGATTTAGAGAGAAAACCACAGTCACATTATGGACCGATAGGAAGCTAACAAGCTCTGGAGTGGATTTTTGGCTCCCGGGAGGAGGCAGCTGCTGCTGGGCATATCCAGTAAGTTGTGTACATGGCAAAGCTGAAGGGAAGCATCAGTAAAAGCAATGAGACAGGTTCTGCATTCATCAAAGTCAACGGACAACTTGCGCCGACTTCGTTATGGCAAACTCGGTCCCAGAAGAAGGCCTGGCTTTTTTCTCAGTGAAGTTACTCCTGATTTACACTGGTTATAAATGAAGAAAATTGGGCTGAGATTGGAAGAAAACCAAGAACACCTTTACTCTGGGTATTTCAGGCCTGATTTAGGACTCAAAGCCTGCTGAGTCTTCCATTAGTGCTTCATTGGGTTTGGATCAGAGCACTAAGCAATGCAAGGATTCACTTATCATATTCACGTGTCTCCACGATTCAGAAGACTGTAGGTCGTTCCAAGAGTTTGGTGATTTCCACCTACAACCCAGCAACACATGCATGTAAACTGGTATAATTCTGCAGGCATTTCAAAGTGAACAAGAACCCAACATTTGCTGCTGTGCCCTTAAGGTATAATGTTTACTTAATTCAGGTTTTAAACCGCAATTTTCTTCCAGTTCCCTCGATAGCAATGCACTGTGGTGTCCCCAGTAGGAAACATCGTGCCAGCAGCATCTCTGAAATATGCTAAAACAATCTAAATTAGAAAATGTCAGTTTCTTGGCTGATGTTCCTTTGGAGTTTCTTTTTCCTTTCTTGTGCCTCTGTAATTTTATTGGGATGACTAAATCTCTCAACTATGTTAGCAGTAAACAGAACTAATTTACCCCCTGCTTCTTTGAAACAGCTGCTGACAGCTGCACTATAATTCAATCATGGATCTTTGCAGTGCAGCAAAACATATTCATATTTTCTTCAAAGTCTTCCCCCCCCCCCGGTTGTATTTAGAATGAGGCAGCTTCACTGGACAGTGACACGTGCCCGTTATACCAATATATAAGGCCTGATCAATACAGAAACCCTGACACTCAGCGCGAAAACTCAGCCTCAAGCAGACGCCCTTTTGATCTAGCTGGAATAACCACACAAAGGCACAAAGTTGTTGGAATATCTTTTGTAGAGTCACAATGATTTATTTCACTAGTTTGTACAAAATGCTTCTAACTGCTCTAAGAAAAGAACCAGAAATGTATACATAGATTTTGCCAACTGTTAATAAATATCATCTTAAATAAGGAAACAAATGTGTTTTAAGAGATGCAAATTTTCCTGAATGCGTGACTGAAAAGGAATTCAGAGATGATGGAAATAAATAATTCTTTTTCCACTTTTGTGACAACTATTTACATAAAAATGTACAAACAAACAGAGCCAACGTACAGCCTAGCAACAGATTCTGTCATCGAGTTAAAAAACAAAACCAAACCCCGCAGAACATCTAAGAGTCAAACACAAGAAGAAAGGGTGGTCGGCTCTGAAACTGGACTGTGCCAGTCCACTGGCTGCCAGCATTGGACACAAAGGACAATACTCATCCTTGCCCACATAAAATAATAACCCGCCCTAAACGTCCAGTGTTAACTTCATAGCCAGCACCTTAGCTTCCCATACAAGGTTTAGAGACACCTAAAAGCACGCTGCATGGGGGGACGTGCACAAATACAACACGGAGTGCTAGCTACAATTCGCGTGACTTTCTGCATTTTACATTTAAAATGATGGATGCACGGAAGGCAGCTGCAGTCCGACATTTCTCAGAGATGGTTTGTCTAAGGCTATTGCGATGCAAGCTGAAAGACTACCCTCCTAGGATTTGACTTGGTAACTATAAAGTCTGATTCGGATTTTAGTCAGGTATAGCTGTGTTCATTTTAATGGCACAGATTATATATGCCAGAGCTGAATTAGGCCTGCAGGTTCTTGGTTCGTATTTATACGTATGCATGGTGCCTCTAGTCTTCCCCTAATCCTGCTACCACTGGAAATCGCTGATAAAACCATTATTGACCTTAACAGAATTAGAAAAGAGAACTGGGACGCAAGAAACAAACTCCCAGTTTGTCTCCTACAAAGCTGCCCTTTTGTTGGTGGTGGTGTTGTTGTTGTTGTTAAGCAAAGCATCTGGTCTGGATTTTAATTGTGGTTTAGAGGGAAGAGAGCAATGAGTGATTCGCAGAACCCCACAACATCCTTCATCTCTCTTGCCTTAATAGTTCCTTGGTAATGAAAGATACGGGGTCTGAGTCTGAGTTGGACAACATGAGAATAAATTAGGAATCCCTCCTGTGAGGGCTGCAGTTATACTGAGACGTAAAATCAGTCTGAGGAGAGAATCAAGCCCAGGGATTAAAAAAAAATGTGTCTCCCTTATGCAGCTGGTCCAATAAAAGATATCACTCACAAGAATCCTTGCCTCTCCCTTGCATTGTTTTTGTAGATCTGCCTAGCAGTTTCAAAATGGGAGGCTAAGCAGGCAGGCAAAAAGCCTGGTATGTTATTGGAGAGAACTTTTTTTTTCCTGATGAAGTTCAAGTTTTGGCCATCTACGCAAGCTCCAAGAACACAAAAGCACTTCTAGCCAGCCCAATTTGTGATTGGGCTCGATGGTAGGAGCTCCCATCCACCCTGCTGCCACAGTAGCTTTAATTTAACTTTAATTAGAGATATTTGATAGCTTTTGTGACCTCTGACTTCAAAAAGATCAACCAGGAGGATGCCTTCTGGACGCTAATTCCTGTAGCCTGGTTTAGATGCTTTGAAACTGGCAATAAAATAAGCATCGCACAGAAAATACTGACCCGGGAAACTGTCTGGTCTAGTCCACAAGAAAGATTCAGGACTCAATCCTCCAGATGCCAGCTCCAGATCCAGCACCACACTTTGGGCTTTCCGCACGTCTTTGGCCTACAGAACTGCAACATTTTTGGGGCTTTATTTAGCGCACCCTGAGATCAATGGATGTTTTCCATTTGGGAGCAGGATTTTTGGCTTGCCTTTCGTAATAGTGTAACTATTGGAGATGCCCACCTTAAGAGCTGGGTTATATGTTTCCAAATTATTTCCTATTTTTGGAAAATGTTATTCTTAGCCATCTCAGTCCATTGCAAATTCAGGTTCCTGCTGGTAGCCAAAAGAGATCTGTTTGCCCTCTAACACCAAAATTCAACATCAATCCAATCTTTTATTCTTTGGAGTTTATTTCTTTCAGTTCCTACAGTGAGGTTTCTAGATGTATTTGTCCTTTTGAGTCACTTCTTCCAGAATATAGGTTCTGCTAGTGCAAAATTTAATACTGGAAGTTTCACGTGTTTAGTCTTTGCCTCTGCTTATGAAGAGGGCATAAGCAAAAAGGATGGAGTTAATTCTCTAACAAAATATCTGTTTCTCCAGGTATGTTTCATTCACTCATTTTTATTGTGAACAACATGTTACAAGAACTAAAAATGCTTATTACTTTGCACGCACTCGCACCACAGATAGATTTGTTTAAAAGAGATGTTTATAATCAACTCTGGTGAGTTAGTCATCTTCAGAAAGGCTCCTCTGCAGCAGTACGTAGTGTTTGCAACCAATTGTTTTAGGCAGACTGGTTTTCCCATCGGTTCAAAATCGGTTCAGATGTCACCTGGATCCAGAATTTGTCCTATTATCTCCTACCGATTCTGCCCTGTCAGAAGCATGATGCCTGCAAACTGTTTTTACAGCAATCCGAGGCCGGAGACCTAAACTTTTTGCTTTGCAAATCCATATAAAAAAACCCTCATTACAAATCACTCTTTTTCTTTCCTGCAAACCTAATGGCAGCCGCAGGCCCGTACTACCATGTTCCTGTATTTTTTTAAGATAACGTTGGAGCTGTCATCAAAATAGAGCACTGAGATGGCATTGAGTTGTGTAGGAGCACAGCAGGGCTTTGGCACAGTCTCTGGGTTTATAAAGTGAACCTGGGGAATGAAAAGTAAATGATGTTAAGATTTCTCTCCCTTCCCCTTTCCCCACCCCCACTTGATCTGTCTTGTGCAGACTTTTCAACACACAGGTCAAGTATACGTGCTCTGATGTGCTGTAATTACAGCACGTCAGAGCAGACTCAATCGAGTCTGCTGGAGCGTGGTAATTACTGCACTTCAGCAGACTCCAGCACCACATGTATCAGCGTCCCATTGCTGAAAAAGGTGGTGGGAGCACTTTAACTAAAGCTCATTTGATAAGCTTTAGTTAAAGCACTCCCACTGCCATTTTTCAGTGTGGGGATGCTGATACATGTGACACTCCAGACACTTTAATTCGGGGGGCTCTCCGAGCCACTCTAATCAAAGCACCTCTCCTTCCCCCCTCTCCTGGAGCACATCTATAAACACGCACACATCCTGCATCTGACTTATGTGTGTGAACACCCTTATGTACACATTCAAAGGATGAGCTTGACAAGCAGCACAGCCGGGTCCAAAGTCATAAAGATCTATTCAGGGCCTGATAAGATTCTTACTGTGAAACAGGTTTTATCAGCAAATGCCAATTTGTCAGCCACCACATTTTTGTGAAACTTTGCTGGCTTTATGATACACTTCTGAGGAGCTGCAGGCCAGTTTCCAGTATGGATCAACCTGGTTTCCTGCCATCTCAAGGCACGTGATGGGTGGCTCATCCCTATAGCTATAACTTCATCAGCCCCTTCCCAGTGGCCCCCACGTTAGGCAGATGCCATGAATTTTTGATCCAGAAATGCTTACCCTCTTACTTGCCCCCTCAAATCCTTTCCCTCTTCTCCAGTGCCATTTGTCTTCACTGGCAGGTCCCTTTACACTCATAGAGCATGTTAATGCTTCCAACAAGACTGGGTACTCCCAAGCCAGCTAGTAATTCAAGCCACTTGGCTAGACCAGTTCAGCCAGGTGCTGCAGGTATTACAATGCTTTAATGTAGACATCTGCTTGCCTGCTAACTCAGAGGCTTCTCCTTTGCATAACATTTATTCCTGTGCAGCAATAACCTTCAGAACACAAACTGAAACTGCACCTACCAGTGTCTGCACAATAGCATGGTTTGTTGCATTCATGTATGAGTTCAGTGGGAAGGCACATTCTCCTTCACAGTAATAAGCTGCATAGCCCTCCGGAGCAATTATCCAGTCCTGGATTAAATTGAGGATGTTAGATGTGGAGGAAGGATAGATTGGTATGCACAATGACATGAAAACGGCAATGAAATTCACATCTCTCAAGTCAAATACATAAAGAGACTCAAAAAAAATGTGTGCCACTCCCCATTAAATTACCTGCCCTGGCAATATAATCCGTTCTTTGCACCTCTACAGCTCCCACTTATCCTGAAAGGTCTCATATCACTTTTCAAATTGCTATACACAAAATATCAACAAAGACTGGTCCATTCAGCTTGGAAATGTAATCACTACTGGCACATAGAGTTGGAGCTGCTGAGCAACACCTAGGGGAATTACAAAAGGCGAAGGATAGAACATCCAGTTGAAGCCACAGGGGGAACTGAAGAAAGAGAAAGACTCAAGTCTGAATTTGGCCACATCTGAGGTGGTAAACATTTTCAGCCAGTCTTAAACTGGTCCCCAATCTGCAAGATTTCTTCAGTACAGTCAGAGGCCCAGGACAAAAATGTGGTCTTTGGGGTAACGCTACAAGTAAAAATATGAATGACCGCAAAGGGCTTTGTCCATCCTACGTGCAAGCAGAGAAACCTTACCTGCCATCCAAGATCCCGGAAGCTGACGTACAGCTCATGTTTTTTACAGGCTTGCCTCTGATCACTGCTGCTGTTTTCTGAGTTGGAAAAAAGTCAAAACCAGGTGAATGCATACTGGCCAACTGAACGCATTAGTGCAATTTCACAATGAAAGCAAAGCTTACTAAGACTACCTCCCAGAGCTGCTGAACCTCCCCAGCACTGACATGTCCTGGCAACATCACACTCTGAATGAGACACTACTTGCCTCTGCAGGTCTGTGCTGCTTTCTACCATTGGTCAGCTTTTTTTTTATCATTTTCAGGTTCTTGTATTTTAATTGTAAGGTGCCAGTTGGATTCAGTAAGTCTAAACCACCTACCTGGCTTCCTGTGCAAAGCCCAGGAAGTCCTGGGAAATGAATTTGTTTCTTCAGGGCTTCCTTTGACCTGTGGGAGCTTCTAGTTGGTAAAAAACAACTTTATTTTTTATATGCATCTATGATATAGCAAGAGAACCAGAAAGACATGCAGGAAAGGGCCTCAGAGAAAGACCATGCTTTCTTAATGTATCTGTACCTTGTATTTCTTTGAGTTATCAGCTACTGACTTAAATTCCCTTTGCATGCTCTAAAAAGATGGTAGGACCATAGGAGAATGACTTGAAATCTATCGTCCCATGTGTTGCAGCCATATTCTGACTGCAAATTCAACTGGTGATGAGCCCCATAGAAAAAAGATAAAAGATGTTGGTTCAAATGAGCCCAATCTTAGGTAAGCTTTAAAGCTGGACTCAAACTCCAGTCCGCTGTTTGGATTGAACCACTGAGTTTGGCAGCTGGAGAAGTGCTCTTTTAAACTATGCCAACTGGAGACAACCAGCCACCAACCATGTTATCTTTACAATCACATTTCTGACTGTTTATAGAGGTGAGAAGTTCTGTTATCTGTCACACACCGCAAGCCATTCAGTCCTGGACTAATTGCTAAACTAGCCTGGGAGAGATTTTATACAGTGAACTGCACATTTTCTTGTGATGGAAGAATTTGGAAAAACAGAGTCAGAAATCCATGCTCTCTTTAGAACGGATTTGCCCAACTTGTGAGCTTGGACATGCAATGCAGGGCAGGGCAGAGAAGAAACATGGCATCAGGAAGGAAAGAAAGAAACCACCCAGGGACTGACGAAGCAGATAAATTATGAGGAAACTTTGCAGCCAGAGACCAAGGTAGGGAACTTGTTCCCCCATGCTTCTATTGACTCTGCAGAGCTAATGGCAGCAAGGGAAGTCAGCAGCCATGACCCACTAAAATAAGATGTGTTGGATAAGAAGATGCCATTCTATGCATAGGTCTCTAGCTAGTCCTCTTCCCATACAGAATATATGTATGTGGGTGCATCTATACGTTCATTAATGCGCTTTTTCTCTTGAGCATTAAACTTAGTACCTGTCAGCACTTTTACAGGTACTCTGGGAGTGGAGGGGGCAGTGCTTTAATAAGAGTGGCTCCAAGAGCTGCTCTAATTAAAGCGCCGCTGCGTCTCATGTAACAGCATCCCTGCGCTTTAGAATGGCGGCGGGGGTCCTTGAACTAAAGCTCATTTGACGAGCTTTAGTTCAAGCACCCCCACTGCCATTGTTAAGCACAGGGACGCTGTTACGTGAAGTGCAGGAGGCCACTGGAGCTCGATTAATCGAGTCTGCTCAGACACGCTGGAACTCCAGTGCATCACAGCAGCCTCGGTGCTCACGTCCAAACACACCTTCTAATGTGAGGTACTAATTAAATGTGCATTAGGCTGCCCAACTGCGCTGTATTGAAAGCGCATGCTTTTTTAGTGACACTTAATGTGCAGTAGCCTAAGTTAACTGCACATTAGCACGCTTCTTGCTATCATGCTCTAATAAGCAGTAAAATAAGCTACTGCACATTAAAACACATGTGTAGATATGTCCTATGAAAAACAGATCTGCCTTTTTGTCCATTCAGATCCTGTACAGGATAGATGTAGTCCCCAGGATAAGGGATGAAAAAAATGTGCATGTCTACTTTGGTCTTGCACATGAAAACAGATGAATGCTTTGCATGTTTATGATGGAAAGCCAGGGGGCCTGCTCCAGACGCACTGGAAATCAAGTCAGCTGGAGCATGTAAATTGTCGTGCTTTGGCAGCCTTGTGCATCATGTGCATCAACGGTGCAGCATGCCTCCGTGCTGAGAAAATGGTGGCAGTAAACTTTGCACTAAAACATGTTCAATGTGCTTCAGTTTAAAGTGCACCACCACCATTTTCTCAGCACAGAGGTGCACTGCACCACTGATACATGTGACGCCAGGGCACTTTTAACGTGGCTTGCTAATTAAAAGCTCCCAGCACCACATTGGAAACGCATGTAAAAATGCCCAAGGAGCCCAAAATATTCAGAAAGAAGGAAGATTGTCCTTATCCAGGAAAGAGATGACAGGATTTTGGAATGATTAGTGAAGGGCTAGAAGCAAGACATCTCAGGCTAGAAGCAAGGGTGCATGCACTGGAGGGAAGCAAAGCTAGCAGAAGTACTAAAAACCTACAGAGCACGTTGGCCCTGCCTCATGCAATCTCTTACACATCCATACTCCATCAACTTCCACAGAGTTAGCTCTCCATTTCAAGCAAGCTAGCTGTTCATTAACAGAGGTCAGAAACCGTCTCAGTGTTATGAGGCACCTAAAACTTGATTCAGAATTTTATTTTAAATATCTTTCTTAAAATTCTCTCCACCTTAAAAAGCTGAGACTCCCAAATGATAGTTTTGGTCGTGCGAGTGAACAGTTGCAGTAAAGCTAGGTGGGAAACATATTTCCCATCCTGTGAAAATTTTGGAGACTTCCAAATATTTTTCCATCCAATTCAGAACAAAAAATACATCTCAGAAACCTCAGAGCTCACAGCCCAACAAATCTGTTTTCAAGCTAATTGAACTGTTTTCTCAATTTTGATCATTTTAAATTTTACTTCATATAATTAGAGTTCAAATTCCCAAAAGTTGTTTGAAATCAGAAAACCGGATTTCTTTTTGCATGTGTGTGAGGACAATATAGTCACTGTTTAAATTGCTTTTGAGCTAAAGAGAATTGTCAAAACTGACCCTATCTTGTAAGGAACTTCAGTTTCACTCAAACAGTATTTTCTAATTCCCAGCCACAAATACTCTTTGGTAGGGCTGTGCGAAGCTGCAGTCCCTGATTCAATCTGGCGGATATTCAGCCCAATTCGGTGGCTGAATCTCCGAATCCATATCGAATCAGGACACCCTTTAATCTCTCCAAATTAGTTCGGAGAGATTTGGATATAGACAGCTTTAAATGTCTTTTCTACATATTCTAGGTAGCAGGCGGCTTATGAATGCTGTGATGCTGGGGCTCATCGAGCGTCCCACAGGAGCGCAGGGGGGTCCGCAGTGCACTTGGCTTGGCAAACGGTGCCTCTTGGGTCTGTAAGGGGCACCTGGGCTCCCCCGCGGCTGATCACCAAGCTCCCGCATGCTCCCAAGCTCCCCACATGCTCCCCGGTAGACCTGAAAGTGGACCGGAAATATTTCTGGTCCACTTCCAGGTTTGCTGCCAAACGCACAGGGGGGGCCCTCCCCGCACTCCTGTGGGACGCTCCATGTGCCCCAGCATCGCAGTATCCATGAGCCACGCTGGTACCTTGAGGTATGTAGAAAAAACATTTAAAGCTGTGTCTGTGTCTGAATCGCTCATTCTCCGAATCAGCATTGAATCTTTGGATTCTGATTCAGCCAAATCAAAGCGGAGACGGTGATCTGAATCAACAAATTGAATCACTGTTCCCAATTTGGGCCGAATCCAAATCTGAATCGAATAAGGCCCATTTCACGCACCCCTACTGTTTGGGCCTGCCATGGACATTGAGAAGATGCTGAATGTACGCAAGCACATAAGGAAAGCAGAGAACAAATTGCTTGAGCAAACAGAAGTTGTCTCGTTCTGGTCTCTACCATATATTATGTGGATATTCGGTACCCAAGAACAAAATCCTCCTGTACCTGCAACGTTGGACACCCGAAAAGCTTCCTGGTTCTTTGGTGCTTTTGATCGATTCTGGCTCCTTTGTTTGCCTCCAGTGGAACGAATGCTGCGGAGATGAACCTCTGTGGCTTTGAAGAATGCTACTGTAAAAGGCTGCTTATTTTGTGGGCCATGTCTTCCAATAAGACCAGCCAACTTGGGATTGATGCTTTGTCCTTAACAAAACAGACAGAAAATCAGTCCAGTAGCCTAACAAAAGCTTTCCATTTCCAGTGACAGGAGTGACAATAATATGAGACAGAACTGGCCAATACTACTTCATACACAACATTCCTAGCTGATATCTATTTGCATGGATCAACTGAAGGACTGGACCTAAAATTAATAGGCAAAGCCACTTCTAACAGGAACAGCTCAGTACAGCTAACTTCACTTTATATCCGCATGTAAAAGGGAAATAAAATGTTCCTACATTTAATTATTTTACTCTAAATCAGCGTTAGCATTAGCTTTTGCCTGAATTCTTTAGAGGGGTTTCTTGAAGTTCACCAACCTATAATTTGAAGTGGTCCTATAAAAGGAACCATAAAGCTCAGCCCATAGGGGCACTAAATTCCCACTGGAAGGTTATTAACTTAAAATAAAAATGCCTTGTATTAAATGTTGACATCGTTCCAAAAAGATTGCACTTGAAAATAGCAAATAGTTCAGATCTGTAGAGACATTTTGTTTATTGCTACATTTGTCCTACTGAATTGGATAACCTGGTTATACATACATTGGTTATTCATTGTTCCTTTATTACGCAGGCATTTTAAATACATTTTTGTTTCAGTAAAAGCTACCTGACTGATATAGCTGGACGCTGAAGCCCACTATTTACGAAAGAGATGAGGCAGGACTAATGGCAATGACCCTACAAACCAGGGCCCTGCCAATTGGTTTTGACTCAATTGTGGATGACCCCTTCCAGAGACCACTTCAATTTCTATTGGCACCCAGGCTCAAAGTCACTGAGATGGAAAGGAATGGTGTTTAAGGATACTTCATAGGATTATAGGAAAGTAGAGCTGAAAGGGCCTACACAAGGTCCTCTAGTGCAGTGGTTCTCAACCTTTTTTGTACAAGGACTCATTTTTAAGCATTGATGGCCAGTCCTGACCCAGTGCCCCCACCCCCAGCCCCTCAGTGTGTGGGGCAGGGGGTGGGTATATGGGGCAGAGGGAACTGTGCCAGCCTGCAAGGGAAAAGCCACCGTTTCCCACGTTTTGCTTCTTTAAACAAGAATCCGTTTTAAAGTTTGTTGAGCCATTTTTTAAATTTGTTCTCAACCCTTTCATGAATTCTTGTGATCCGCATTTAGCTTGCGACCCTCTGGCTCAGAAATGCTGCTCTAGCATCCAGCCCCCCGCTCAAGGCAGGATCATCCCCAATTAAACTGTCCTCGTCAAGTGTCTGTCTAACCTGCTCTTAAAAATTTCCAGGTTGAAGACGCCACAAAGCACTCAAGTGTGCACAGAGCTCCAAGTACAGACTTAGTCTCATTGAAGTCTATGAAACTTCTCACAGGCTTAACAGCTACCATGTGTTTTACTGGCTCGAGGCTTTATTTCCTGTCCGAGAACGAGTTTAAACCGATCCAAGCTGGGATTCATGCAGTATCCCATTGAGCCCCTATAAGCAAACCTTTCTGTTTTCCACTATCACTTCCTTTAAATTATTACCATGGTTTTAAGGGGGTAAATCATTTTACCTGTACCACCTTGCTCTCAAGTATCTTAACAAGATGGATCCAGCTCTGCTTGGGTGACACAGTGGGCATGCATGAGTATATCAGAATGCAGAATTTGACCCGTGAACAAATTAATGGAGAAGGGAACTTAAAAAAACCGAAAAGTCACCAGGGCCATGCGGTGGCAAAATATATAAATTTTAAGAATGCACATTTGTTTAACTTTTATGCCCTATTAAAAAAGACATTAAAATATCCTGTGTGAGACTAGCACCAGAGAGGCAGTATGTTCCTCATTAATGAAACTGTGTGAAAAAGCCCCACTTGATTCCAGGCATTTATTTCAACTTCTTCATACAGCCAGGGACCAAATATCAAGGAAGAATGTGGTTATGTTTAAGGGCATTTGTCTAGTCCTAATTAACCAATTATGTACTTGTCTCAGATGAAATAGAGCCATGCTTGCAAATTGGAGAGTGCAGCCTATTTATCTTTAAGAAGTTTGCCTTTTTCTGTGCTGAGCAAAACAGGATATGAAGCAATAAGTAATAGGCAAAGTAAACTTAAAGAGATGCCTGTTGTCCCTATGTATTGTCAGGGACCGAGTTTAGGTTGACAGCATGCCTGAGGCTAATGAATCACTTTAGTGTTTCCCTTGCTTGTTGCTTGAGCTTATTTTGACTTTCTAAGAGTAAACAAATAACCTCTAATTCCCCCCTAGTTCCTCTCATGGAGAAACAAAGCTGGCATGCTTATAAAGAGCAGTTAAGTGAACTCATCTATTTTGTAGCTGGACAGTGTGTATTATAACTCCATCTTTTTACTATCTTACTTACATGCATGGAGAGAACCATGCAAAACGATCGGTACGCATTCGCAAACCAGGCACTACTGACTAGATTTCCTTTTTCATTATTCACTTTAAACTCAGGCTGTGTCTGCTGCACGGTTCTGCTTTGTTCACAAGCATCTAGTTTTGCGTCGAAGTCCTGAGGTGTTTGCAGGTGTGCAACGATCTGACATAAAATCCAGGTGTAACTCCCTAGCTCTGTAATTAACATGCAGTCGATCTGAACCCAAAAGAAACGTAGGGATCGGAGAAGGGCTTGCCCTTGCAGCTCACCATAGAAGGGAACGCAAACCCGAAACTGGGGAAAGCAATACTGCAAAGATTTCCTCGTGGATTTAATTTTAAAATGCGAGGTCTAGTGTCCAGGGGGTTCCATTCTCGAGAATGAAGCTGGCCCCAGAGCTTTGAAGAAATACGTCACTAGTTTTTCATCAATGTGTTTTGATAAAGCAGGGTATTATTTTCTAACATAGTCTTTTTTGTTTGCCTGATTATCATATGTTTATGAACTCTGAGAGAGATTTTCAAAGGCACATTTGGAAATTAGGGCCGTAACTCCCACTGGAAGTTGATTGGAGTTATGCAACTAGCTGTCCCCTGTGCCTTCCCTGAGGAGACAGGCTTGTTCGTAGATTGATAAGGGTCTGGTTTTGATTGTCTACCAATTTACTGTGTCTGAGAAATGACCCAAACACTCTTCACAGTTTTAACGTTCTATTCTGTGGGGGATTCTGAAAATCTAGGTCTGGAATCCAAAGTCTATTAAGTCTACTTATACTCCAGGGTAAAATATCCAGAGTTCACACACCCTTTTGTACACTCAAATCATGGTATGTGCACACACCATTGTGTATGCATATGGTCTGGGGTGTTTCCACGTTCACAATCAATAGTGAAAATCAGCTCTATAGCCTATTCATGAACTAAAAATGAAGGAGAAACTTCCTTACCTACTATAGTATTGCACATTTACATTCATTTTGAAGGTGCACATTTTCCTCTGAAGGACATAATTTCTTTCTTTACTGAAATTGCTGTGATCCTGTCTGCTGTTTATTTCACAGATCTAAGAACAGAGCACCTCTTTTTGTAAAATCCAGTGAAAATTTCTCATGTTTGTATATATAAATTTAATTGGCTTATACAATATTCAGACTTATTCTCTATGAAGTTACAACTGGTTTAGCTCCTAGTTCTCTTTCATACACTCCAGGTGTGCCTACATGTGCACTTATGCCAGCTTAAATTTACTGCGCAGTAAGTTACTGTGCAGTAAGCAGGAATAAGTTTATCAGGGGTGATCACCAGGATCTGGTTTTCGTTTGTTCCCCAGAGCGCCCCAAGGGATGACTAGGTCGAATGGTCACAAACTCCTGCAAGACCGTTTCAGGCTGGACATAAGGAAAAATATCTTTACTGTCCAAGCCCCCAAGGTCTGGAACAGTCTGCCAGCGGAGGTGGTTCAAGCACCTACATTGAACACCTTCAAGAGTAAATTGGATGCTTATCTTGCTGGGATCCTATGACCCCAGCTGACTTCCTGCCCTGTGGGCAGGGGCTGGACTCGATGATCTCCCGAGGTCCCTTCCAGCCCTGATGTCTATGAAATCTATGAAATAAGCTCATGTCTACACATGCAGGCATTAAAGAGCATTAACACTGTGTGTGGACTAACCTGGTACTCAAGTTAGTCCCAAGTTTGTCTACACACACAGTGTTACTGCACAGCAAGGTGTCTACATGTGTGTTCTTGCACAGTAACTAATCGGTCATAAATTTGATACCTACATGATATAGGTATCAAATTTACGCTCAAGTCAGAGTAAATGGCCATATTTACTGCACAGTACAGGTATGAATGTGTAGATGCATGCCCCTACTGTGTAGTAATTTTGGTTACTGCACAATAAATACACACATGTAGATGTGCCCTCCTTCTATCAAGGTTTCTTTGCTTCCTACAGCCCTGATTTTAGTCTACATTGAATGTGCCCAGAGGGCATGTCTACACAAGATGCTGCTGTGCAGTAGTATCAGGTTACTGCACAGGGAGTGTCTTGTGTAGATGTGCCCAGAGTATGGAAAATATTTCTAGACTGCAACTGTTCAGCACTAAATCCTAGCAACATAATTGGAAGACTGAGTAAAAAAGAACCATCCTTCCCCAAGATATGTGGCATGCATTTTCTAGTACCACAGGCATTATTGGCAATTTAAGCAATTTAAAAATTTTAAAGTACTCATTGGATTAATTCTCCCTCTTCAGAAAGAGAAAAGTCTTTGGAGTTCAAGCAGACTCTGAAACATGGCTGAAAATGATGTGATAGTCGATTATACTCCATGAACAACGAATGCAAATATTTTCCTTACTGGAAGAATCTTGAAATCAGTCAAGACCAGGGGTGGGCAAAATGTGGCCCAAGGGCTGGATGTGGCCTGTCAGGCCATTCTATCTGGCCCACGGGGCCCCTCAAAAATTTAGCAAATGAATATTTATCTGCCCTGGGCTGCCTGTCATGCAGCCCTTGATGGCTTGCCAAAACTCAGTAAGCGGCCCTCTGCCCAAAATAATTGCCCACCCCTGGTCTAGACCAGTATCCTGTGTCTGCTAGCACCTAGTACCAGATGCTTCAGAGAACAGGGTCAGGCCTCCTTGACAGACAGGTGTGAAATAACCAGCCCACTATGCTAGCTCTCATCTGGCCTGTGACTGTGCAAAATTAGTGGATTGTTTACAGGTGTAACAATCATGGCTATTTGATTGGCGGATTCCTGGTAAATGTGTACACAAAATATCTAGCCAGTAAAGCATTTAAGCAAATACCTACCTTTAAGCATCTCATTCCTTGCACAGATATTTAAAGTTACATACATACTTAACTGTTTTAATAGACCATAGAGAGGTAGTTAGCTGTGTTAGTCTGAAGCTGGGTAGAAGTCAGGGTAGATTTGCACTGTATAGACTAAATCCGAGATGGATTGCATAAGCTTTTGTAAGCACCAGGCTTGCTTCATCAGATGCTATGAATGGACTGAAGGGCCTTCAATAATGATGATGATTATAATAATAATAGACCACAATGTAAATACACAATTGTTTTGAAATCAGTTGTCATTTTCATATTTTAAATATGGACTGACAACATTGTCTTTTTATTGTAATAACTTTGCACCATTAATCAAATATTTGCATCTTAAGAAAATTCAAGGCAAGCATTCTTGAGACATCACACTCAGTGGAACACAACCTGCAGCGTTCAGATTCATCCCCGCGGTTCTGCGTGTCAATGTCATGACTGAAACTTACCATCTATACTCTCAACCGACAGCTGCAGGCCAAGGTTGTGTTGTGGGTTTACCACCCAGTGATTACTGGTTGCTGTGATATCAAACACCAGCCAGCCTTCTTCTGCAGCCCAGATTGTTCGAGAGTCAAGCAGGAACAGATCTGAATCCCTGGAAAAAAATATACATAGTTCTTAATTACTTACATTATTAAATGGCTGGCCAACCCCTACGGGTAAATAGTTATTCATATACTCAGGTTAGACAAAGACAGACAAAACTAGCAGGCTAGAGGCAGTATCTGGTATTAGACCAACTAAACAGTAGCAGAAAAATTTCATGTCCGAACACCCTTCGTCAGGCAGAGGCAAATTCAAATATTGTAAAAGTTCTCCTAGGTAGAAAAGAAACTTTATCTTGCACAGGGGAGGTAAAGGATGGTAGGGTCCCCTGGGTTTCAAAGTCTGTTTATGAAAAAGTTGCTCTGTGACTGCAGATTAAGCAGAGACAAGGCTCCAGCAACATTTATAGGTTTTCTTATCAGAATGCACAAGTTAAGCCAAAGGTAGGCTGGCATCGTATGCTTTTCTGTGAGCAGAGAGAAGGATGCACTGAAGCAGCATTATTGTGACTTCAGACACACACATTCAGGGATACTCCAACAGTTGCTGATGCAAACTAAAAAGAAAGAAAGAAATTGCCAGGCAAATGTATATACAATTATCATATTTGCATATGCAAACTTGTTAATTAGGCATATAATGCACCAAATTCTTATTTTTCCACACAGGATTACATGCTTTCTTTGCACAATACTACCAATAGAGAAAGCAAATTAGAGCACAGTTGTGCACATGTCTGGGATATAAAAATCTGCTCTTGTGTCTAGCGACTAACACAATAAACTCTGATGGATCACAAGACAGCATCGCCACACAAGGCAACCTCCTTTCAATCCCTTGTATAGAAAGCTGAAAGTGGCACACTCAGCTACCTGGCAAGCTAAAACTGAGAACCATAACTTGAAACGGATTAGAATTTGAAGGTGTGTCATGGGAACAGGTGAAATGGCTGAAATCATTCAATAAAACATCCCTAAATTACAGTTGATAATCTTGGTCAAATATAAAGATCACTACAGTTCCATACAGGAAATGGTCTCTTCCTTCAGAAACTTGAATAAAAATAAACCAATTGGTTAACTGTGCAGCTATCTCCAAAAGAAAAATCTTTATGAAAAGGATGGAGACACACAGATGGGGTTTGGACATGCCCTATAAAAGATGATTCTTTCATGTTTTAGTGTGCAGATGCGACAATTTGTTCAAGTGTGCCTGTAGCTTTTTGCATAATTTCTTTTTCACTATGTCTCATAAACTCAGAGGGCTTCATTAACCAGTGTTTTATTGCCATGCCAGAACAAACCATTAACTTCTTTAATTCACTTTGAACCCTTATTTGCATGGAATCCTGTTTGACTCAAAAACCTGAATGAGAGGATTTAAGCAGCCCCATCAAAATAGGATTTGAGGGCCTCACAACCTGTTATAAACCTTACTCTGGTGGTGAGAGAGGTAAGCCCCAGACAGCACCAGGTTGGACAGAGCATAGCATTGAACCTAATTTGATTCATTCCTATCATCCTATTGTCTCTGTAAACTGGATGGGTCTAGGAATTCAGCAGTAACGGCTTGCATCAACCGGTCACTGGTGTGATTAGCAGCAGGGTTGATGGTTGTTGTAACTGATGTTGTTTGGTGGCAAAATTCAGTATTTGACTTCAGTTGCTGCAGCACAAGGGACTGCATCACCAAATGCATATGGAAGCTGGATTTCATATTTCCCCCACACATGCACAGAACATTTAACTGCCAGTTGTGTAAATACTGAATATAGGGTGTAATGAATATTCCACGTTATAGTGTGAGGGAGATTAGCATGTTTCCTTATCAGCTGCTGGCAGAAGGAAGTTCCTTGTGAAGATAGAGTCTTGCTATCGGTGGAAATACGATTTTTTGTGGGAATAAGGGGACATTAAGATCTGTCCCATAACTTGGCACTTGTGTTTTAAAGGCAAGTATGGGGAATTGGGTGACACACATTAAATAGCCTTTGTTGTTTTCCACAAAGATTTGGTTAATGGAAGAAGGTGTGCTTTAGTATCCATCCATCCACCAAAACCAAACTGATTGAGGGACTGTGTTGTCTTGCTGCTTCTCACCCGTGTGTATGGCAGTGATTCTCAACTAGGGTGCTGCAAGATCCTTCAAGGGTACACCCGGGAGTCATGCAAACACCTACATGAGTCACAAGCTAAATCCAGAAATTTCAAAAGGGTCCTCAGTGTCGAACCCATTCCGCTCTGTTGCAGACTTGCTGAATTCTTTGCAAAAGAAGAATTGCTCTATTATCTTTCTGTAGCCAAGAAACAAAGCTAAGAACTGGCATTTTCCAAAGAAGGTCTGGAGCAGAGGTAGCCAACTCCTAACACATGTGCCAGAGCATGGCATTTTGCTTGGCACATGTGCCTCAGGGAAGGGGCCAAGGCTGGGCTGCCACAACAAGGAGTGGGCCCCTCACGGCTCCCCCACCATGTTTTTGGCATGCTTGCCAAAAACATTGCCAATCCCTGGTCTGGAGTCTAGAAAAGTTGAAAAGCACCGATGTATTGTGATTATGCCATGCTTAAACCAGTTACAGAACTATGAGGTAGTCTGGGGCTGAACATTATAAGACCGTCACACAAATGCATCCCTTCGGAGTGGAGGATGAGAAAACCCTGCTCTCACACTTACTTGTGACCCCTGCCATTATTTGATTCTAAGTTTCCAGGGGTGAAAGGCTTTTATGTGAACATGCTGCAGGATTTAACTATGCCCCCTGCCTCCAGCTGGCGGTCTAGTTACTGGAGCCCCAGCTTGCCGGATTCTTTTTGCAGGTTGAGGATAATAGCAATAACAATACAGAATAAGTCATTACTGCTGTGCTGCAATATTATTACTCAGAAAAACCAGCCTTTAAGCTTCCCATGCTGACATGATGCAATCAGGTTAACCAGACAACATGATGCATCAAGTGCAGGGGTGAGTCAGCCTGGGAAACTGCATAATGTGTTTGTTTTCCTGTAGTTACAGCAATGTGCAAACAATAGGCCTAGAGGGGAAATCCTCAGCCAGGGAGATCAAAGGGACACAGTGAAGGGAATCATCCTTCCCACACACATATTTGGAACGTTTAAGACCCAAAACGAGCTTGTGTCAAATCTTCTCTGGAGAGGTTCACAGTAACAACGGATTAGCGCTTCCCACTCTGGCCCCCAACCAGTGACCAAGGCTGGAACGCAAACCTGAATGGTGTTGCAAGCAGAACAGAGTCTTCAGATCACGGAGCTTGTTCTAATTAAAAGCACCCCATGTTCTCTTCAAAAGAACAAATGCCTTTTCAGTAAAATGGGCAGAAGAATATTAAAAAGGAGCTAGCAGAAGGCAGAGTCCCTCTACGTACAGTCACTATAGACAAAGCTATGGTAACAGTGGGAAGCAGCACAGCAAAGATGAGCTGTTGTATGCTGAGACCAGCTCCTCTGTAAACATTTATGAGACTTGGGGGTGTTTCTGTATGTACTGCAAAACAAAGAGTTAACACAGGAATTAGTCCCAGTTCAGTCTATACTTCTGAAAGCCACAGGGTTGGAATTACGAGCTGCATGGAGGGAACCTTGTACATATATAGCAATCAAGAGCACTCTTGCAACGCTGAACTGGGCTTCTACAGTCAGGAAACCGGGCTATCTCTTGAGTTGCTCTGCAGTACAATAGTTCCCTTCGTTCTCAGGCGGCTACAGTACCAAGCCTCCTGAACATCACCTTATACTATGTCCTGGCAGTAAGGAACACGACTGACCTCCACCTAACAGAAAGATTGAAGGGTTAAGGCCTAGATTTTCTGAGAGTTGAACACCCACCACCGCTCCAACTGTAGTCAAGACGAGTTGCAATCCCCAGCACTTAGAAAACTTGGAGCCTGCCAGCTAACTTTCACAAGAGGCTGACAACTTCAGGTGCTACTGTGCTGAGGGGTCTAATCTGAGTCATCTTTAGAGAAGCCTCTATTTAAGAGAGTGGAAGCTCAACAATTTGCCCCTTTCTGTTTCTCTGAGGTTGGGCACCAAAAACCTGAGGCATCCGGAAGTTTGGCTTTAGCCACCGTAGTTATTTTATGGTGTAGGGGGTTTCCTTGGTAGGTCTGTGATTTTCTGGATGACAGGGTCTAGTTGTGTCTTCTTTCTGACTTACGCAGCCAGAAGAAGAATTAGTAAGGGGCAAATAGAAAGTAAGGACCTGGAAGGCTAGATTTAGCATTGCCTCGAGGTGTTGATAGGGGTAATAAAATGGCTGAATAGTGGGCTTGTCAGTGCCTGAGAATGTAGCTGGGTATGCATTATACATATGCTTGATGGACATAGAGAAGGAAGGAGCCATGTAGATAAGACACGTAGAGGACAGAGATGGGTGATGTTTGAGAGACAAATGGGGAAAAATAAAAGTGGCAAAATATGGGGAAGAGGACACAGAATATGCCATGAGAAATGACAGCCTGGTGGGAAAAATACGCCATGCCTGGCAATCATAAAGAAAAGAGAGAAAATGGGGTAAGAGGATAAGAGCAGAACAAGGATAAGGGTTATAAGCAAGATAGAAATAGTTATTAATTAGAAATCCTTCAGCCAGTATGTTAAATACATTTCCCCATATACAATGTTGGCTTCTGTTTCCCTTCTAAATGCACCCAAGTATTGCAGCCAGAACTAGGTCTGAGGTCCCCACACACCAGCAAACCAATAGGGGAGAAAGGGGAGATTTTCAAAGGCACCAAACAGAGCCAAGGAATTAGCCCCTTGGCCAAAAGTGGCAACTCTCTAAAAAAATGGGACTTCTTGAATATACGGGACTGATATTGCCAGCACAAATAATTCAAAGACCAAAAGATGGGAGTAAGAAGCATGAGACTTAAGATAATAGTAAGTCCTGTAGCCTTCTGGGTTTGTATCATTAGGCTGTGTTCTGGTCGTGCTAAAAAGACATTGAAAGTGCATGAGTTGTCAAATATGCAGTAGCAACAATGAAGACTACTGCATATGAACTATAATAATTACAGGGTAAAATGCTCTAAAATAGAGGGACAGCCCAAACTTATGCTAAAAACTGCCTCTTCCATTGCCTCTGGTTCCTTTGTTCATCCTCTCCCATCCCACTCTTTAACCTTATTGTTTTCAGGATCCAGGTCAGTATGTGTTAATGAACACTAATAAAGCAAGTCTTGAATGGACGAGAGGAAGAGGGGACAGGAAAGAAGCAGGGACTCTTGGCAGTTTTCACTCCATTGTAAGGCCACAACAGATTTCAGCCATAACGGGCTGAAATTCTGTCTTGCTGGTAAGCAAGAGGCCCTGGTGATTTACTTGACCATCTTCTGTCAGAAGCAGACCCATGAAGAGGGAAAGAAAGCAAGAGTGCAAACCACCCAAATACGTTTGAGAGCAACCAATAGCTGGTGTGAAGGGCACCAGTGCTGTCTGATAGCTGTAACACTGCAGCTCTCAATTCCTATCTAATGGGAAGATCCAAGGAATGGCCCCTCTCAAGCACAGAAGCATTAGCCATTGAGAAGGAAATGGAAATACAGACACTAAATTTAAAAGTTTTGTATTTCAATAGGTCCTGCCACCTAAGGAACTCAAATTGTTTCACAAATATAGACCAAACCTTCCTTGTCCCTCATAAAATGAATTGTTAGAAAAACTGAGGTGAAGGTAATTTAAATGTCTTACGGATTCACAGAACCAGGACTAGAAAGTTAGTTTTTCCTCTTGCACTCATGTGCTCCATATTCCCATGCTCTTTTCCTACAGATGTCACCAACCTACAAATGCTTATTTGTCCTGCCTCGTTCTAAAGACGTGGGTAGCAAATCACATGAGGAACGTCCCCTAGTGACGCTGTTGGCACTACTTGTTTCCAGCCTGAACCAGCAAGTCCAAAACTATACAAAACACTGGACAGGAAGTTCTCGCATTTAACTAAGCTGGCCACATGTCTCAGAGCCTTAGAAACAGGTTTAAGATTTCAACACGCTTATATGCTAACGGTCTGCCCCTGTTAATCTTAGTCCCTTTGACATTCATTGTTTTAGAGTGATCTAAAACACTGCACAAAATCTGGGTACCAAAAAGTCAACTGAAAACTTGGCAGCAGTTAGCTTTCTGTGGAGACATGCAATTTATTCCCCCTGCCCCAGCCTCCAGTAGGAGCAGAGCTCAGGGAGTGAAGATATTCAAAGCCAGTGTTAAATGCAGAAGTTGCCATGAGAAATGGAGTGTGTGGGGTTGCTGTTCATTTGTGCATCCTTTGGCTGAGTAGGAACCCACTGTGGTATGCAAAAAATGCCTCCTGCAGCTAGTTAAGTGCCTGTGATGAGCTTTGCTTTGCTAAGTGACATCAAGATGTTTCATGGGTTTCCAGGCTGCTGCTGCTAATGCGAGTGGTCATGAGTAGTGAACCAAACTTAACCGCTTTGTCCCAGGGACCCTCTAAGTGCATCAGCACTGTTTGCTAGCACTCCATCTGCATGCAGGAGTGGGCGCTGTGATCCAATCTCTGTGTGCAAAGGTCACAAGCAATGTCTTTTTACATGATTGTAGCTGTTTAACATGATCAAAGCCACTGCAGGTACTTTGAAACACATGATCTAGAATTTGGGGAGCACTTGCTAGAGACCTGGAGCCCCCAGGCAGAACCAGTTTTGCAGTTTCCAAGGTGTGGTGCCATCTATCAGCCTGATTTCTTTTGTAACAGCTAATCACATTGATTGATTTTTTTTTTAAAGCCTGCTTAGCTTTTGGGGGTGTGAGGTGTGGGGAAGGGGGGAGTCACAGGCTTTGCTTGCCACTGGAATTACACATATACATCCAAGGACAGTGGCAGAAACAGGCACTGCGGAATAGGGTGAAACTGTTGTACAGGAACACACTGATATATATATAAAGCATAAGCTAAAATGTTCCAGCTGCAACTCATGGTTCAAGCACTTATTTCTCATGCAAGTCTATGGGCAAATATGCTCGTGTTCATCCCTGCCAATGAAGCTAATGGAACAAGCAACAGCTGCAAGGCAAACATGTAGCAACTAAACTTTAATTACCACAGGATGGTCCGACAGGGAGGAATCCCAACCACATTCCTACCAAAAGCAAAACTCCCACTGATTTCAGTAAGGCCGGATTTCATGCACTGTGCACTTCCTTGTTTTAATGAGACAAGTGATGATTCTCTGGGATTAGGATTTGCAGCCAGATTTGCAAAGGTCTTTAGGTGCTGACGAGGCAGGTAGGGCCTAAGGGGATTTTTCATGAACCCCTGGACAGCTTAGACTCTTAACTCAATACCAAGGGGAATTAGGCACCTAAATCATATCAGCTTAGGTGTTTTGAAAAACCTGACTCTCATCCCTTAAATTCTACAGGGGAAGGAGGGCTTTGGGGAATAGATATTTACTTGGCAAGGAATTGCTCTTCATGGCATCAGTTTAAAGGCAAACAAGTTCAAATGTTTAGACTCATCCTGCTGGAATAAAATCAAATTATAATAACCCAAGAGCTTTTCAAACCAGAGCTTGAAGGGGGAATTCCCTACAACTCACCATTTTCTACTCAATGGACAGATCTCCTCATCTTAAGCCTGATCTGCCTGTGGAGTATTGATTTCCAGTTTACGTGGAGTGGCGGCTGTATTTTGAAACATTTCCCATCTCGGTACCTAAAATAAACTACATTCAACACCTCCTCGTCACCCTTGTGCATCACACCAGTGCATGCTCTGCAGCACTCAGAGATGAAAGGAGTTACTGTGTTTTCCTTTGATGCTCACAAGAAGAGAGGGCTATGCTTGTGCAGTGAGAAGTACCCCGGTGTTAACTTTTAGTTTCCACTAGCATTGTTTGTACAACCAGAAATAGGGACTCAAGGTCAGGCTGCTCAGTATGTCACTTGATCCAGCTTCTTGCATTTGTAAATCTCCTTCCCAAGCTCTTAGGTGAGTGAACCATGAAGACCAAATGGGAGTTGGACATGAATCACTAGACATTAAATTATGCCCAAGGAAGCTCTGAGACATGTTATATCAGGCAAAGGATCAATTGCTTTCACAGCGTTTATGAAATTTGAAACATTTCTGTCCATGAATGTCCTTGTTTGCTTAGGACAGTACCTGATATTTTGAGACTGAAGGACATTTTATATACTTTTGTAAAGCAAATGTTGCCAGAATTCACAGAATTAAGGAGTGGAACTTTCTGTATATCACGGACCAGTAAATATTACTCAGTCACATCCGTACTGAGCCCAATAGTTTATGTGACAAAAAACATAACATGTATTAGACAAGGGGTGGGCAATAATTTGGGCCTGAGGGCCACAAAGGGAGTTCTGATGAACTGTCACGGGCTGAGTTAGCATCCCCCCACCAACAACTCACCAAAACTCCCTATGGGGCTTTGGAGAGGTGGGGAGCAGCGTTCAGAAGCAGGATGGGTGGGCGAAGCCGGGATCATGGGGCCAGGTCATGGACCCGTGTTGGGGCTGGGGCCGGGCTGCAGTCTACTCCCTGCATGCCCTGCCCTGTGGAGGGGATGTAGGAGGACATGTCCACATTAGGGCTGTGCAAAATTTCGCTGGCTGTTTTGTTTCAACACTATTCTGACACATTTCGAGCTTGAAACAGCGAAATCAAAATGAAACAAAGGGCTTCGAAACAGCCTTGAAACAAAATTAGGGCAGTCAAACCATTTTGAAAGTTTTGAAACTTTTCAACTTTTGAAGCAGCCCAGCTGAGTTCGCCTTCCCAGAGCTAGGATCAGGCTGGGGAAGGGAACTGAGCCCAGCTGAGCTGAGTTCCCCTCCCCAGCGCTAGTAGTGGGATGGGGAGGGGAACTGAGCCCAGTTCCCTTACCTAGCCCAATGGATTGCAGTGCTGGGGAGGGGAACTGAGCAATGGGGATCAGTTCCCTTCCCCAGCTCGATCAGCCTGGGGAAGGGAACTGAGCCCAACTGCACAGCCCCCGCAGCCCTCCCAGGGTTGCAGCCCCTGATCTGCCTGCCGGATGAGAGAAGCCGGGTGCTGATGCCTGGGACCGGCAGCAGCACTCGGCTTCCCTCCCTCATCTGTCAGGCAGATTGGGGGCCTGCAACCCCAGGAGCTCTGGCACAGCCCGCGCAGCCCTCCCCGGGGTTGCAGCCTCCAATCTGCCCGCCGCATGAGAAAGGCTGTTTCGAGCTTCCCCATTGCAGCCTATGGGTGAAACTTGAAACAGCGTTGAAACAGCATCATTGTTTTGACAAAATGAAACAGAACAGCGGTTTCAAATCGAAACAAAATTCAAAACGAAAAGCTGTTCTGTCGAAATGGGATGGTGCCATTTCGCACAGCCCACGCGGGGGCTGCCTGGGCACTAGGTCCTGGGAGCCAGCTAAGGGTAAGGGGAGGGAGGGGAAGGCAGAGGGGACACGTGCAGCAGATCTCACCTGGCCCCTACACTGCTTAACATGGGGCTGAGCCCTGCCCAGGGCAACCTCCACCATGCTCCCACCCATGCCTGCTGGCACCGCCCCAACCCTGAGCCTAGCCAGCGCGCAACTTCTGGCAGGGCTATTCACAGTATGGCTGCAGCTGGCTGGGTGCTGCTCTGCTCCTCTCGCCTCCAGCAGGAGCTGCCTGGCTGAGGCTTCCTCCCCGCCCACCTGGAGCAGTGCAGCAGGGGCAGGAGCCGGAGAAGGAGCTACCACACTTGCGAGCAGAGGGCAGCTTCAGCCAGGCACCTCTTGCTCCAGCACACAGGGCTCCAGCTCCCGGCCACTTTCCACCCTCTCTGCTCACCTGCAGGTGGCTGCTCATTGTGCCGGGCAGGCAGAGCAGGTAGAAGGTGGCTGGGAGTTGGAGCCAGAGCCCTGAGCACTGGGGCAGGAGGAACCTGACCGACGCTCCCCCCTGCTCGGCGTGGCATAACAAGGGCAGGAGCAGGAGGAGCTGCTGGATGTAAGGGGAGCAGAACAGCCCCACTGGCCTAGGCCTTGGCCAGTGTGCACAGCTTCCAGCGGGGCTGTTCCCGGTGCAGCTGCAGCTGGCTGGGTGCTGCTCTGCTCCCCTCACCTCCAGCGATGGTGGCTCCTCCTCCTGCTCCTGCCCTGGCCTGGGGGAGAGGAGGAAGCTTCAGCTGGGCAGCTCCCGCTGCAAGAGAGGGGAGAAGAACAGCTCCAGGAACAGACCTGCTGGAAGCTGTGCACTGGTCAGGGCTGGGGCCAATGGGCGCGGGAGGGAGCGTGCTGCGATAGGGCTGAGCCGCATGTGGAGCACTGAGGGTCGGATCCAGCCAGTTGGTGGGCCAGATGCGGCCTGCGAGTCATATTTTACCCACCCTCGTGACAGACTAAGGCATCCCATTCAGAAATGCATCCAGCCTTCTTCAGCAGGATGTACATGAGAACATATTTTTTGAATGATAAAGTTGATTTATGTCCCTTACTGACTGCATAGTTAAATGACAGAGCTTTTCAAATGTTACATTCAAATGTTAACCTTGCTGCAATCTTACACAAGTTCAGAAATGGCCTCTCTTAATTAAAATAACAACAGGCTTCGTAATTTAATTGTGGGTTTTTTTCTCATAGTTTTTGGGGATCTATATTTGGCTCTGTTGTACACCTGAAACAGGACAGGGACATCACTGCTAAATGTTAAGCAGTTCTGGGGAGAAGCTTTACAGCCAGTATTTATGGAGCACTTCTAATGTACCTAAGTGTGGGGAGGGTTTTACCACTGTCAATGGGATTACTGTTTAAAAGAAAGATGCATAAATGCAGCTAACTAAGTGCTTTTGATAAATGGTCTTGAGGTTGCTGATTAATTGGGACTAAAAACAGATGAGAAAATCAAACATATGTTCTTGTTCAAGTTCCCTGGAGAATATGTCTGAGAGCATGGCATACATTAATAATTGCTTGGAATGGATTTAATAGCTTGTCTGGTAGTTTTGCATATAGAAAACAATCGGTCAATAAGAAGAGCATGGTGTCATCTGTCTGTGTTCATTAGGCATCTCACATGCCTCCTATAACAAAAAAGCAGTAATTAAGAGATGCTATATGGCTAGAGAGGAATCATTCAGATGTGGTTTTTTCCATTCTGGGATCCATAAGCAGCAGGAAGAAGAGAGCAATTCTTTTGAAAACCTTACACTTGGAGTCTAGAGTCTTATTTGTGCCTCCACCCACATAGACACACACAGTCCTTCTGTCCCACATCTGTATAACTGCTCCGAGGCTATCAGACAGACCTTACAGGACAAGAATAGTAGCACTCTGCAGTTCCATGCTATAGTTCTCTTCTGTTGAATTTTCTCTCTGTGTTTAATGTCAGCACAGGAAGTCTTGTAATCCCCATGCTGTTATCACACATGGCAATCAAACAGTTAAGAGACCACTGAGTGATGCCAGCTTGTGCTCACCAAGATTTGTCGGTATTCAGAAGATAATCTACTCTCTCTCAAGTTGTTAAATGGTATAAGTAGGTTCTTCCTTAAGCTCCAAGTTGGAACAAACTTTATCTCTGCTTTGTTCTGTTCTTGGATACAGCAATACCACTTTTATCCACTGCAGAGAAACTGTTCTGGATTGACACTGGTCTAACATGTTAGTGTTAAACCACGGGAGAAGCTAGCTCCATATTTTCACAGTCGATTCTGCAATACGGTCAGCATGTTCTTGTCAGTCACTTACCTTCCTGGGTGTTCATGAAGTACCTGGTAGACACTGATCTGGAATGTCTCATTATCAAAGCGTTCACGGATGTAATCCTTGTATATCCTGAATTCAGCAGCAGTCACAGCTTCCCCCTCCGGGATCCTGGAGAGATCAAACCTGAACTCCCGATAGTGACAGCACTGATGATGGAACTCTCTGTCATGCTCCACTGAAACAGAAAAACAGCCTATTAGCCCACTGGCTTTTGTTTAGCTTCTCTTGTCTAACAAATAACTCACAAGTTGCCCCAATCGAAGAGGGCACAAGCATTTGATCACATCGCTGCATCCTGCTGTTCATTTCTGAAGAATTTTCATACACGTGGAATATGAAACTAGAGCATCAGACTATCCTTAAAACAATGTTAGCGCCGGGTAGTGCATTCAGCACTGCTGACCATTTAATGGCTCTTGGCAAAGCTCTGCTTGACAACGGTTCCTGGACCTTTGCCGCCGGTGATGAACAAGCTGCAGTGTGAAGGAGCTAAAGCAGAAGGGTGGAATTTTTCAGAAGTGCCGATTCTTGGCCTAACTCCCTCGCTCTCATTATTTCAGTGGCAGCAGCGTGAGACCAATATGGAGTGACTCTGGAAACCATGAAAAAAGGAGGCATTCCAACTCTCAAGACTTTTCATGGGTCATGTCCTGTGCCAGGAGAATTGATTACGGTTGCTTACAGACATTTGGAAAAAAAAAAAGAAACGCACTTTACCAGAGCAAGCAGTGCATTATTTCAGCCAGCTCTGCAGCATCTGTATAGATAGGGTGATTCGTGGGGCTTGTTGGTGCTTTTATCTAAAGTTTATTCAATCAGCTGTGACATAAAAGTGCTGCAAAAGCCCCACTAAAGCACCTGATAAATAGAGATGTTGGGTGAGCTGGGTTCAACGAACCCAGTGCCTCTCCTGGGCATGCACTGGGCTCAGCACGGGAGTGTGCCAAATTTCAAATAAAGGACTGGTTTGGTTTGGTTTGGTTTGGTTTGGTTTTTAATGTCTGTAAGCAGCCTACAGAATCAAAGATTTGCTTCACGATGTCTGAGCTTTGACTAAAAAATAATTCTAGTACTTATGGCTATTCGATATACCGTTAAAGGGAGTGCCTTCCTGGCTTTGCAACCAGCCTGTAAAACAGTTTTGAAATGTATAAATGACTAAATTCATATTGCTGTTGACAGTGAAGTGTTATAATGACAAATTAAATGTCAATGCTCCGTGCTTCTTCCAATTATTTTAATATTCACCTCATTGTTTTATTGACCTCTTATAGTACACATAATAAGTTTTAAGTTTTTGTGCATGCACGTGTATGTACATAGCACATGGAAAACAGAACAAAATTACTCTTTCAATTACAAACTGTTCAGTTCAGCATTCACCTGCACATCTAAGCGCCTTTTTTTTTTTTTAACTGTACTGAGACTGCAAAAAGACTTGACATTGGCTCAATGCCTTTTTGGTATGCTGCAAATTAGCCCCATACCCACCTGGAGTGCCACTGCAATCTCCTTCCTCTGCCCAATCCCCTGCTCTGCTTTCTGCTTCCTGCCCTGTGCTCCCTGCCTGATCTCTTGCTCTGCCTTCTGCTTCCTGCCCAATCTGCTGCTGTGCTATGCTGCCTGTCTCTTCTCGGAGCTGTCCTGCACCACGCAGAGAGGCCACTCATGCCACTTATGGAACTCATACCATGAGTTGGCCATGCCCGTACTAGATAATGAAAGCAGGTGTTTTGGTTCAGAACTTAGATCTGACCTGGTGCAAAGGATAGAGGACTATGGTCTCTTTCCGTGTACAGCATGTCCTACTTTTGTCGCTTACTGGATCCAAAATAGTAGTAGGAACGACAGCTATTTACTAACATTTGTACCATGGTAATGTCTGGAGGCTCCAGCTGAGATCAGAGCCCCATCATACTATGCACTGTACATAGTAAGAGGCAATACCTACCCCTACCTAAAGAAGGTAAATTTAAATAGATGAGGCAAATAAAGGAAAGTTGGAAAGCATGCAAAAGGACAATGTGACTTGCCAAAGGTTACACACAGCATGTTTTTGGGAGACCTGGGATTTGATCCAGTATGCTCCCTTGATAAACCACCTCACAGCAGCTCTGCCAGACAAATTAGCTCTTCGATTTTCTCAATAAGGTATGTGGCTTCTTCTGCAGACCTGTTGTTTTCTGGCATCCATTTTCTGCTTGTGTAAATGCACTGATTTCATTCCTGAGCAAGGAGAGATTCAGGCCTGAGACTGCAAAGTGCTATTTCAATGTAGCGTGCTATTTGGACCAGTGTTCATGGTCACCCATGAAGGACCAGTAGGGTTCCCCTTCATGGTAAGCTGGATCAGGGATAGCCGTGTGGAAGCAAGTAGAAGACCCACAGTACATACAGTCCATTCTGTTGTACTCCTAGAGACAGCAGCTGGCCTCACATTCTTCTTCAGCCCATTCACTGGACTATTAGCAGTTTTGTGGTTCTTTAATTATTGCTGTATGGTAGCCATTAAGGAACTTACCAGTACAGTTCATAGTAATAGCAGGGACTCCTCTTGCAACAGTTTTCTACACATCTAATCCCAGCACCTCCAACTGCTCTAAGACAGAGGTAATCAAACTGAGCAAACACTTCTGCATGTTGAAAAGCTTAAGCGTATGCTAAACGGACACGATTATTGTTTAATCCTACTGCTCACGCTGATGTAGCCATCGGTAGGTAACTTAGTCTCGCTGCATCCAAAACAGGGTGTGTTGTGAGAATTCATTAATTTCAAAGTTATTAATTTTAAAGTGATTAAAAATTCCCCATGAGCGCTAGCGATGTGATGAAAACTGCTTTGACCAGTTCCTCTGAACTATTCACAGCAAACTAAAATCGACTGTAAAGCTGGCAGAGTGTGATTTCAGCCCCCAAAGAATTTGTTTGCGTAAATTATAAAGGAGTATAAAAGACATGTAAGAATGGAATGGCTCGTGCAATCATAACTATTAAGGCACATATGCACGTGAATATAAAACATGAGGTGTTTTTAATTATAATATAGATACAGAGCAGGTACACTCTTTTTCAGAAGCCTTCCACAGACTTTTGCTTCCAAAGTGCTTATGGATGAATTTCCAAAGGGGGTGGAGGTGCCTTTTGAATCTACCTACATACTAGCTACCATCTTGGTCAGCACTTCGAAGAGTAAAACAGGAGCCCCCAGAGCTGAAAGCCTGCATCTCAGCAGCTTCAGCTATGAGGCCAAGCTTCGTATCTGATGGCCACAATACACTGATAACTTCTGAACTGAACACAGTGGGGGTGAAAGGACACAGCACACACTTTCTAGTAGGATATATCTTTCCTCTGGATGCAGGAAGCTCATCCTAAAATCTTGAGACACGCACCTGGTCAAAACCTTTCATGCCCTACACAGTGATAGCTAATGCCTGACTATGGGTTCAAGAAAATATGAATGCTTGTGGATGCCAGCAGAGCCTACATTTTGGTGGTGTCCATTGCTGAGTTCTAGGAAAATGTGACCCGTTAGGATGAAAAATGAATAGGTCAGAGCCACAAAGTTAAGATTTCTGAAACTATGAACTTTCCCAGACTTCAGGGATGTTTGGATGCAGGGTTTTGTTTTGGGTCATCCTTAGTGTTAAAGCAAATATTCCAGTGAATCTAGTCATTAAGATCATGAAAATATGTGGATATGTGACTAAAGAAAGAATCCCAAGAAACCCTCCAACTCAGTGTTTATTGTTTTTCCCGTTTTTCTTTGCACTCTGGACCTATCTGCTGACCCAGAAGTAACAAATCCTTTCAGAACTAATTTATGAGAAACACTGACCCTGAACCAACATCTGTTAGGTGACTGCAGAAAATCTCATTACATAATTAAACAACAAACTCTATGCTAAAATAATGCTAAGGGTCTAACTTGAACTCATAAAAGCAAGACACATCATAACAAAGGCTGGAGTCCTATCCTTAATTCACACTGCTGGGCTTTGGTATTTGCAAACATATGGTATGCTATATAAGATTGTATGCTTTTTGTAGACCGTTAGCACAACAGCATGAGGTAAGCAGGGGAATGCTGAATAAGTCTGAATTTCCTGATATGGAAGGGTGTTAGCCAGACCGCTGACAATACTGCAATGTGGTTGTTTCAAGTTAATGGCTGGAGCAGTGCAGCTCGGGAGTGTTTTCAAGATAAAGAAAAAACCCATGGTTGGATTGTAATTCAAAGGTGTTTGCTGAAACAGTCAAGTTAGGAGAATTGTTTGCAGCTTTCTGAGTGTGCTTAGTTTCTCTTTAGGCTCATAAAACCCCAGTGATCCCAAGTGACACAACAGACCATAATGAGAACCTCTGGGTCCCTCCAAGGGGTGCATAATCCATTATGTTTCAGTGTCTCCCTCAGCGTGGCCTATGCTACCTATGGATATTTCCTGAATATCGTTACCAGGGTACAGTCTTTTGCCTGAAAAGCAAGAATTCAAAGTTTCGGGTCACAGGGAGTGAAAATCATTCCCTGCCTCTGGGCCACGTTTGTTAGTCCAGTTTCTACTGGATGAGTGCCCTTGCTGGAAATCTCCACAGTAATACAAAGGATGGACTTGCCAGGTTAAAACACAGTGGCAAGGAAGTGTGAGAGGGAGCTAGTGCTGCCACCCTCTCTGCTGCATCTGCCCTGCGGCCAACTAGGGAAAGTTATGTCAGTACAGGACAGCACAACTACTGGAAACAAGTTACACTGCAAAAGAGAAAATATACCCTGCCCCGCTTGCAAAAAAATAGAAGTTTCTGCCTCTGTTAAAGGCACAATCCAGTCAAACCTGGATCACCTAGGACAACGTGCTAAAACCATTTCAATGTTTGGCAAATTGTTTACAAATTTTGTTCGTGAAATGAAGGTAACTGCATGTGCAAATGACCCAGTCTTTCCTTTTGCCTGAGCAGTTACGCAGTTCATGCACGTGGCCATCTCAAGTATGCATGCAAGCAGGAATTCAGGTTAATACATGGCTCAGAGGAAACTAGACAAGTGAGCTAAAATCCCCCCAAGGCTTGCATTGAGAAGTGCTTGAACTGCATTGCATTGTAGTAACACCACAAAATCATCTTCAACTAGGAAGTCCTTTCCTCAAGCAGCTGGCTAAGAAATCAGTTTGTACAAAGGTGCTCAACCCCCAGCCCACAGCCCAGCTCCATCTCGGGCACTGTCTCATCCAGCCTTATTCATGAAAATAAGGTAAAACATAACCATATCTGAGGAAGCCAGATACCAGCCTCTGTCTTATTTATTAGTACCTATATTAAACCTAAAAAAATGTTTTGTATCTTCTCTATGCCTATAGCAAAAATATCAGGAAAGGTGTTTTTCCCATACTGCTGCATTCTTCTGAAAAATGTCTTTTGTTTTGTGTTCAAAGAAGATACAGTGGTCCAAATGAAGGAGGAGAAGAAAACAAGTGAAATTTGATTATATATTTACAGGGTCAGTGCCTGAGTTAAAAGGAACACAGATGAGACCTTCCTCTCTTCTTTATATAATTATACAATTCTTTATACAATCGTATTTCCTATTTACTTGACTAGCGGATAGAGAGATTTTTTATAGCTGTGCTGTAGAGCCATCACCCTTCCAGGTATGTACACTTAAAAATCTGCCATTTTTTACTTCACATTGTACACTGACCCCATTTTGCCATGAGAAAAAATGCTAGTTCTGTTTCTGGGGACAGAGCCAACAACATTTAGCACCAGCCATCTCTATTTTACCCTCTTTTACCATAAGCATTGAACTCAGTTGATCCTACAAGCATCAACAGGGCAACTGGTTTCAGTACACAGACTTAAGCATTAACCTTTAGCATTAAGGAAACATTTACATCCAAAGCTCACTGAGGTCAAACAAGGTCTTTCCATTAACTTTCCACTAGGTCCCTAGTTCAGCAGTGCAACATTTTGCTCATTCAGGATAAGTAAATATTTCTATGCACAGGTAAAATTGCTATGAGTAAAAGTAAACAATAGGTGAGTAGATGTTATGCACAGGCTGCAAAACTGGCACGGCAGTAGCATATCTGTATTTCAGTCTTCCTGGAATGTCTTGATGGTACACATGGAATGCATTGTGAAATATGTACGTACCAAAATTATCACTAGCAAATGTGTCTGCTTCTATGCTTTTTATACGGCACTTTCATGTAGTTATCCCATTTATTGCAGTGATCTCATCAGAGGACAAGTCTTTTAGTCTCATTTGGAGAAATTATAATGTTGCTTGATGTCAATTTACAATGTTCAAAAAGCGTGCCAAAAGGAATGTGCTGTAGGATGTCTGCAACTTCTTTGCTCCCAAAAAAGGCCAGAAGGGATTTGTGAAGGACTTTAATCTTGAATAGATTAAAGGTCCTGAATTCCACAGACTGAAAGATAAGTCAAAGGAAAATAGATTCCAAAAGACAACACTGCCCCAGCCGAAGCCGCCTATAAGCATGTGACAGACTCAACTTCAGCCATCAGCAGAGCTGCCTGTGAAACCTGTCAGGAATTCAGGAACCAACCAAGGAAAAATCTGCCACATTTGGGCATCAAGGTCCTCCTTAACAGCTTGCTGTAGCTAGTGTATGCCTATGTCTGACACAGGGGTACTGTGACATAGAAAGGAGAAATCTTTTTTGTTTCTTTGTGTAGTGCAAATAAACTGAGTTCTGCAGCGATCACTGCAGACCAGGTTTGCAAACCCTTTGGGCGCATGTTTGCCTGCTTAATCTGCCGCCACGTTTTGGGTGACTACTTTCAGAAAATGGCTAACTGCACAGGCAGTCAGATCCTTTTTACACTGATACCAGTGTATCAGTTGCTTAATTAACCCCTCAAACGTAACCCTTCACATCTGCCACAACTATGCACTTCCCAGACTCCTCCTTACTGGGCACTCGCTCCCTTAAAAAAAAAAGGAAAAAAAAAAGCCTACGTTTTCAGTAGAGCCTGGTTTGAGTGCCTCGGTTCCCAGGTATCCAGCCCTTTAAAAGGTCCTGATTTCCAGAAGTCGGCTGCCTTTTCTGGGAATCTGGCTCCTTTTTAAGTGTCCCTAACTAGGCAGCTAAAATCAGTAGTCGCTTTAAAGAACTGAAGCCTCTTGAAACAAGTGACACTGAAACCAAACTATGGGCCAGCTCCAGCATTCCTCGCATGCCCCGAGCTCCCATTAAAGCCAGTTGGGAATGTTGTCTCAGCAAGGAGCGAAGGACCAGTCTTACATGCGTCTAAAGAAAAGAAGGAGTAGAAAAGGGATTGCAGTAATGCCATGCCAGCCACAGTCTACTGAAGTCACGTGCCTCCCTCCATGCTGTGCTTGACAGCAAGAGTTACAGGGGCTGCTGCGGTAAATTTATAGAGGCAAGAATCTGGGAACGCAAAGTTCTGTGATCGGTTTTCATTTGTTCAGTTCCCTCAGCTAAAAGATTTACATGCTGAGATTAGGGAGTTGAAGCAGCAGTATAAAAAAACGTTATAAATGGGGAGCTCTGGGAATGGAGGAGAGCAAATGTCCTGGCTTCTGAGTAATGGATCTGAACGCGTTTGTTCTAACAGAGCTAACGCAGTATCTGGAGGGGACTCTCAGCCCAGGTTTTGTCTGAGCCATTCTAAAAATGACTTAATTTGGAGAAGAGAAAGCCAAAGGCAGCCTTGATTTTTTTTTTCCGTGAGATCATTTTACTAGAAAAATACCGTGTGCTTTTTATGTAACTCAGCAACACGTCACTTCGTCAGCAACTGTTGTCATCCTGCCATTTGTGAAAGCACAGTTCCCTCTAACATCATTATTAGCAACCTTGTTGCACCCTCAGGGTGCTAAATGCAGTGCTAGAGACTTGCAGAGCTCTCTTGTTTGCATGTCCTGGCTCTGATCTCTCCTTGCATGAGGGACCTGGAGAAGGGATTTGGGCAAGAACTCCCCCTTCCCGCCTGAGCAGTCTGCACCGGGCAGATGATGATAATATCCTCGTGCCTCTGAAGCTGTGGGGGCACTGTGGGGTGGGGGAGTCCTGCCTTCCACGTGAAGGAAACCCGGGGGAGTCCCGTGTCGTCCAGATTGTGCCTGCTGCCATATACTCTGTCCTGAGGCTCCCTTAAGCACAATACAACCCCTCCTGCAACCCTCTGCAGGTGGCTCTGTGCTGAGCCCATCGTGTCCAAGTGCTGCACTCAGCTACTTCGCGGGAAATAACTATTTTAGGAATAATAAATAATTGTATGTCCACTCATCTCGGGTACTGTTACACCCATTTTACCTCAGGTGAAATGGAAGTACTGAGCAATAACCGGCTTGTTTGAATTTGCATGGTAAATTCAGAACATGGAAGGCAGGGACCTGATTCTCTTCTCCCCTTCTGGTGTAAATCTGGAGTAACTCACTAGTGTAAAAAGATCAGAACGTGGCTCTACAAATCTGACTCCCAGTCCTAGGAGATGCTGTGTAAAACACGGGGGAAGTTTTTTAATACTGCTGTGAAGGGAGGCAGGCAGAGTATTTGTGCTCTGGGGGAGGACTTCTGCGGTTAATCTTTTTCCTTTAGCCATCACTTTATTTTTTTAGTTTTCATCATAACGATGGTGTTGCCAATAAGACCACCTAGCCACAGACCCGGCAGGGAGCTTCCAAAATTCTGCTAAACACTGGCTCCTTGTTATAAATTCAAGCATGCTAATAGCAACAGTGCATATCACATCTGTGCCAGGCTTCAGGGCTGGGAAGGAGCAGTTTCCCTACAGCTGAATGGAACCAGGAAAGATGTTTTCAGTATCAGCATCAGCCATTTCTTTGTCAACAAATCCCTTAATACAGACTATTTCTATCATGTACAGATGTCCAAAAAATAATGGAATACTGTACTACAAGATTAAACACTTTCATGTCAGCATATGTGCTGCATGACTCTGAACAATGGTATCATTGTGCATGTACCAGAAGGGAGGGTTGAGGGAAGATGGGTTTAATTATCTCTAGAGCAGCGGCAACTTCTTCCCAAATGGAGATGAATGCCAGGAAGCAAGGCTGCACAGGCTGGAGACCAATAGTTTAAAAAAAAAAATGCCTAGGTCCTACCACATATTCATCCAATAGGACTTTAAGTGGCACACCTCATCTCTCCAGAAGAATGATGCTGAGCCACCTGGCTTCTGGAAAGGGTTAACACAAGGGGAAGTGATAGGATCAGATGATGCTAGAGTCCACCACATCCTGCCAGACCATATGTTACCCAGGAGTTTTTAAACTTTGGGGTGGTAGATGGTCAAGCAAACAAAATGGGGAGGGAGTGGTCAGGAAGAAACGTGTGTACTTGGAGAATTCCTTCAGCAAAGGCTTGGACAGTTCTTCAGCAACAAATGCGGCAGCGCTGCTGCTGAGCGTGTACTAATCTGCTAACCCGGTATATCCCGAACTGGGTCTATGGTAAGTGGTCTGCATCTTGCCCTGGCCCAAACACCCTTGAGTCAAATGGTTGTTTGGATACAGGGTGGGCCAGCAGAAGTGCTGAGGGTTGACAGTGGTGAATTGGTCCTTACCGTTTGGAAATTACTGTGTTAAACTGTTTGCCGTTTATGAAATCGGGAACAGTGTTAGCATTATGGAAGTATGGAGCAGGTGATCCAAAATTTTCCTAGTGCACCCTCTCATATGTAAGGAGAGAGCAAGGGCAGATGCTCTACCCACCTCCTTCGACACTTCTACAGCCAGATTAGATTAAAGGCATTATGAAACAGCTGCATGTGGATTTGTTCTGCAAACCTGAAAGGCACAGATTTTAGGCAAGAGACCAACCCAATGTGGTGCAAAGCCTGTCACAATTTTCACAGTATTTGTCAGGGTGGAGAGAAACTGGTCGGTGAATGAAGGAAAGGTGTGTTTCTTCAAAACACCACCTCCACCATCCTCAGCCAACCACACCCAGCAGCAGAGATGGCAGCAATAAATTACGGGTACATTTTGTAAGAAAGAACTGGCTATTTTTGCAGTTTTTGTGGAAAAAAGGGAAAGTTAAATAAATGGGAATAAGGGTGTGTTTCTTCCCTTACCTTTAACTTCCTTTCTACACACAAGGGACCAGTGCAGGAAAATCCCTTCCACAGTGTCCTTTCCCCTCCCGCCCTCCAGTCCATGGCCTCAAGGTCTTCCAAGAGCCTTTTGCTGCTCTTTGTCACAGTCCTGCAGAGGCCTTCAGGATCCCAGCTGAGTCATTCTGAGATGTGAAAGCCCCTCCACATTCCCTGCAGAGAGGCCTGCACAGATTCTGGAGATTACAGTGCCTGCTGCTTAACTTTCCTCAAATGCTGATACCAAAGAGGGTCTAAGCTAGCATACATGAGAATTGTATCTTAAAAATATCCCTGGATCATCCTCTCAGCTGCAGCAGTAGCGCCCATCTCCTGCCCTAACCTAAATGGAAAAGAGATCATGCAAATTTTGCAGCCCGTGCCAAAAGGAAGAGGACCTTTTGCTCCTTCCTTCAGCAGAACCCATTGGGGTGTTTCCCTCTGGCCAGGGCATCTGTTGAGTTGCTGTCTGCTGGGGCTGATGATGCCTTGGGCATCCACTGTATCTGGCAATCTCTTTTTCATATGCCATATTCTTGTTTTTGGGTGAGTGAAAGGTGTCTAGGAAGGCTCAACCGTGATTCAAAACTATCTTGCTCTCTAAGCCAGGGGTGTTAAACACATGGAGCACCTATATACATGTACATTGAAGCTGCTCCGGAGCTTCAACATGATAATTACCATGGTCCAGCACACTCCAGTTGCACGTCTCCATGCACAGCGTCTCCATGCTGAAAAATGGTGGTGGGTGTGCTTTAACTACAGCTCGTTCGATGAGCTTTAATTAAAGCATCCCCCGCTGCCATTTTTCAGCAAGGGGATGCCGTTACACTGCTGGGCTCCCTCTGCCACTGCCACCGTTGAGGCCGTAGTGCCCGCCCCCATGCCATGGGCTGCAAGGAGCTCTGCAGTCTGAGTTTGACACCCTTGAGCTAAGTGATCCTTTGCCTGATGCTTTGAAGTGGCAATTTTCCAAAAGAGCAGACCGGTTCCACAGCAAGGTCTGGGAGTGGGTCTGTGTGTGTCTCTATACAAAGGAATTACTCAGCAGATCCAGAGTACTGCCTCCCTCCGCTGCCCCACTCTAAAATAGAAGCGACTAGGAATGAGCTAACTGGGGACAGCGTCAGCCACAAAACATCTGAAGACCTCACCTTCCATGGGGGAGAAAGAAAGCATATCCACAGCCAGCATCCTCCCATGTTCAAGGACCAGTTGAACAGTCACACGATGGTGCTGGTGTCGTGGCCAGCCCTGCTCTGCAGTAAACAAGATGCCTGTTTGCTTTTCTCCAAGTTCACTCTGAGCTAGCTGGTTGCCACACGTACCCACAATGGCACTGTCCATGTGCATTCTGCACAAAGCTGGGGGGGAGGGGTAGATGGTGGTGCCTATTGCTGCTGGGAGGGGTCCAGTATGGGAGCGTTGCCTCCTCTCTAGAGCTTTCCCCAAAGCCATGCCCAGCTGAGATGGAAGCTGTGATCTTTCTGTCTCATCTGGGATTGTAACTACCAGTACCAACCATGTGCAATCCAGAGTGGACCAGGAGAAGCACATTTTAGAGGGAGTTGATGGTCTTTGACCAAGGACAGGCTGCTCTGGCTCAGTCTCTACAGGAGCAAACTCATATGATGCTGGACTAAACAAATATGTGTTGCATCTCCTCCTCCTTTCCACCATCACTACCTTCTGCAGACTAAGTGGTAAACTGCCCTGAGGGAATATTCCTCTTCAGAGGTGTTGCCTACCTCCGGCAGAGTTTCTTCTGCTAGCTTCACTACCTTCATGTAAAGCAGTTCACACTCCAGAGCTTGTCCAAGGAGGTCATTTCTGATTTCTGGAAGCTCACTCTTTTTGTGTCCTGTATGTACCCTATGGAAGAACACTGCCTGGAAGTAGCTGTATCACAACGGTGCTGCACTCCTGCTCACAGACTCACTAACACTGTGCTCATACTGCAGCTTGGGGAATGATAAGGCAACACAGACACTTAAACTGGCAACAGCATCAGATATATGTGTGTGTACATAGATATATCTATATACATGTGTGTATGTTTATGTGCATAGACAGATATCTCTATAAACGTGAGTGTGTACATAGATATACCTGTGTGTGTGTTTGTGTGTTTGGAATTGAGACGATTGCTGCTTTGCAATCCTTTTTTGCCATTTTGCATAAACAGCTTCCTAGGGGTGTGGTGAAACCACCAAGTTAATTACCACCTGACACAACAGTAAAACCACTACAGGTTCTTATCCTCAGAGGAAAAGAGCACCTGGAATATGCTGTGCTGGGGGAATCTGCTTGAGAAATTGCTGATGCAAAAAGAAGTTGCCTGTTCTCAGTGCTGAGCGCACACAAACAAACCTTCAGGCACAGGGGAAGAGAGACAAGTGGCTAAACTGTAAACTTGAAACAATATAGGAAACTTGGAATGGAAAATTAGGAATGAAATTATACAACATTATGAAATTTGGCATTTTTTGGTGAAAGCAATTCACAGCATATTTATTTTAATTATGTATTAGATGTATATGCTGCCGTCCCCAGAAAAGTTTCAGGGCAGATTACAGTTTTTAAAAGTAAAACTATATTTTATCTGGTTTTATAATTGTAAAATAGAATAGTATGTAATAAACAACTAATTTCCCCCAAGAGTCTCCCTAAACTTAACCCCTCCTGCTAAAAACCTGCTCAAATAAAAAGGTCTCTCAACATTTCCTGAAAATATCCAGGCTCAGGCTTTGACAAGCTACAGGGGGAGGGTGTTCCAGACCTAAGGTGTGACTACTGAGAACAACCTCCCACGTGTTTTTGCCAAGCAGACTTGGCACACACAGATGGTACTTGCAAGAGGTTTTTCTCAGCTGACCTTATGGACTGTGATGGAGCATAAGCACAGACACCTTGATCACACTGCAGCATGACAATGGTTTGATGCAATCTATAGGCTCTGACATAAAGGCTAGGTACAGACATTCAAAATGCCCAGGGTGGAATCTAACTCACAGTTTTCTGTAAGCAGCGTAGTTTAGGTTGGTATCAAACAAAACACACACCTGCCCTTTGGTGGAGGGGGTGGTGGCAAATCTTTGACCAGGTTCTGCCATTTTTAAACCAGTCTCTGTGTGCCAAACTTCTGTTCTGTTATGGGTTTCTTATCACTTATACTGGTAAAAGTGTAGTGTCTGTACCTGACCAAAGTCATTAAGTTATGCTGCAGTTCTAATAGCTAAGTTCAGACTACCCAAGGAGGTTTAAAATATATTTGATATGTAGATGCCGTTCAAGTGAAATGGCTTGAGCTTGCAGTCTGGGAGTGTAGCGCCCAAACTACTTTTACTGTGTTTTTAGTAAAAAGAATGGCCTGTCTGAATGAATGCATCACTTACCACTTAAGGGGAGTGTTAGTTCACTATTATCAGTGTTAGCACTTGTATCCCGTGACTAAGCTTCTATCTACTACCTGCTGCAAGTATTATAGATTTCACTGTTGATAAGTACTGAAGCCATCTTAGCACAAACTCATAGCAACTTGACATCATTACACTTGACAGAACACTACGCACGGAGCCAATTCTACTCCCCACTCTATTTATTATTGGACCATTTGGAGGGATATCACTTTCAAACCCATATGTATTTTTACTACTCAAACCTTGCATGTTGAGCATGAAGAACTTAAAAACTTTGCTCACAAGATGCCGGTGGTTTTCAAGCTCATACACCTCTAATTATTTTTCCATTTTGCAATTTTTTTCAAACTGCCTTCTGTTCCTTATTACTATGGACATATTATTATATCACATACAGTTACTTAAAACAGCAAGAGACTCTGCAACTGGTACAAAAAGAGAAAGACCTGAGTTTAGACTGGTACAGCTGGTTTAAGGTATTTTCGAAGTAAATGAAATCAAATGAGAATTTATAATCCTTCCTGAGGTCTGGATTCCATCAGACTAAACTCATTAGGCATTAAGGTGCAGGTGCAGCTAAATAAAGGATTGTTCTGCTTTCCTTAAGACCATAGATTCACATCTCGAGTTCAAAATAAAAGTCTTTTTAAAGTGAGTATAAACACATATATTGTACATCTACTGGCGACATTTAAAGAGAGAGAATTTACTGATAGGATCTTCAAGTGCTTTATTTTTTTTCAGTGGAAAGCATCCCTTCTGTACTGAATGGGAAGGGAACACTATTGGAGAACTGTGTAGAAATATGCCTCCTTCTGGCAAATTGTTCATTAACTTCATTGTCATGTCTTTTCCTTTCATCATCTGAACGTTAATAATACAGGTCAAATTCCTGCTTCTTAATGTTATATTGGTATTATGGTTACAGTAGTCCCCAAATTATACCAAAGATGTGGCTGACTTTCACAGGTGCTCTGGAAGCTAGTGGAATCGTATGCCTGCCCTGAGACTATGTACGTTTGGCCTTTAGAGGAGGCTTATGGTAAAAAAAAAAAAAAGAAAAGAAAACAATGCAAAAGCTAGTTTACTATGCTTGAAGTCACACAGTTCCTAGCTTTAATTCCAGATTCCTGTGGTATTGAGAATGTTGTTCGTGTGACATTACAAAATAAGCAGGAGATATCAGATGGGCAAATATCTGGTAAGAATCTCAGCCATGGATTGTAATCGGTAAAATTTACAGCTGGGAGCGTCCACATCCTGAGTTGTGCTATAATACAGTAATAGATTAGACCCTGTGAGCCTGTCTACACTGCGTCCAATTTCTGTACCTTTCTGGGTCAAGTAACTCCTGGCTGTACAAGGAGTAGCAAACTATTCAGGGGAAAGGCACATCTGCCCTAGAAGGGAAAATATATTATAAGGGGAAAAAAACCCTCAGACCAAGACTGTGGAGTTTTGCTTCATGTTTTCCACATGTGAAAGGTTCACTGATGTTAATGTCATTTTTTTGCATTGGTGTCAAATGTTGAATACCAGAGAGACAGATGCATTGTGCATTAACACAATCCTTCCCAACTCCCAAAAAAAGGACTGAAAAATGCTGATTTGAGAACAGAATTTCAACTGAGAGTTATTCCAGAAGAAGTATCACCCTCCTCATCGAATTGAAGTTTCTCTGTGACTGATTTCACATTTTATTTTAAGGCAGTCACTCACTCCTAAGTGTCACCAAGACAGTTCAGCAAGAATGCTTCTGACCACAGCTTCCTGGATTTGAACATTTCAAGGCTGGAGACAGGGCCTTTGTCTCTCTGTCAGAGTACCTTCAGTGCAACCTGAGTTCAAGACCTAGCTACTCACGTGTCTTTTTCTTGACGTAATACAAGCATGTGTGCATCTACATATACGTGTGCACTCTGTTCTTTGTGGTAAAGTATGCTAAGAACAAGATTTTCATATATAAACAGCAATAAATTATATGTTCTTTTAAACAGTTTGCCCAGAAATTTTGTGATGAACACATTAAGAATCTAAAAAATGAATGAATTCTCTATATAATGATCTTGGATCTTAGTGTGCGGAGGGGTGGTGGTCTCCCATAGTGATGTATAGTGTTATTTCAGAATTACCTTCATGATATGTATGTGCTCTGTACAATTTAGATGTTGGGAAACCAGTCCTGCATTCCTAATGTCACCTGGGTATTGAGTGAATCATATCTGCTAGCAATTTTAGTCTCCCTATCATTGCTGTACAAGATAGAGGATCTCACTAATGCTGGGCCATACTGATTTCTTGGAGCTGGTCCCTAACAGTAGGAATATTTTTCCTCAGTTACAATTTTATGACTACAGTACCCTGGTATGAAATTAGTGGTAGTACAACACTAGTTTGCCCATGTAATTTGGGCATGAATGAATACAATACAGTTGACACCCTGTTGTGTTGGATTTTTTCAAGTAGCATATAAATGAGGCTATGACAGGTGGTAAACTAAGTGTTCCCCATAGGAAAGGAACACAATGCATTCTTCTTTCATTTAGTTTCTTGCCCACATGTCATGTTTGAGTGCTGTACTGCTGAGCCTTAGGTCTTTAAGTGCCAGTTATCACTGTAAAGAGCAAGTGTCTCCAAAACATACTGACTTAAACAAATACTTTCATATAGTCTGCAGTGTATATAGTGAAATAGATTGTCCTGTCTTGCTTCTGGAATTGTTAGTAAAGAAAAAGTTACTTTTTCTTAAAAAGATTTGGATCTGCTTGAACATTTTCCATTTTGAATTCTTTAACACAGGCTTAATTCTTCTTTCTTTGATATAGACCTTTCAAAGCCTTCTGTGGGCCACACAGTAAGCGACTATAACCCATGGCACTGAGCGTAAATAGCTTTTGTATTCAGAAGCCTAAATCCCATTCATTTCAATGGAAGCAGGATCAGAACTTTGTCATCAGAGCTGGCCTTAGGGGTGGATAACACAGGGAGTGCCATGGTCGGGGGGGTGCCACAGTCACACACATGTGAGCAGCCCACGCTCATGCCAGTGCTCTTCCCTGCCCCACTGTGCCCCAGCTGATCCCTGCCTCAGGTAGGAGGAGCAGTGCCTAGCCAAGCCTGCCCACATCCAGCTGCTGCTTAGGAGGAGCAGGGCCAGGCATGTAGAGTGAAGTGATGCCTGCTCCAGTCTGCCTGCATTGCTCCTGCCCTCCTGCCTGGCGCATCATGCTGCTCCACCTCCCTGCTAAACTGTACCCCACACCCCTGCCAGCCTGCCTGCCTCTGCCTGCAGCAGTAGCACTGACTTGAGGGGGGACACCAAAATACAAGGGTACCATTTTCCTTAACTCTGGATCTGTAATTTACATCTTTTTCACCTGTTCGAACAGACAGATCGATTCACAGTGCATTAAGAGACTCTACTAGAATAAGTCTGGACACATCTTGCTCTCCTAGTGACAGAAGTAAATAACTGTTTATTCCAAAGCTGCTCTTTCTGTTGTCAGATACAGATAGACTATTTTAAGCTCTTCTCTGCTGCATTTTATCACAACTATATCTGTGTAATTAGGAGACCCAGTGGCAATGCTATTAAAATACAAATGGGCATATTTATTGTTTCCTCCAAGAGGAAACAACCAACCACCAGCAGTCCTGGATTTTCCTTGCCTCAAATAAACATTTACTGCTCCGTGTAGCTAACAGATTATGAAGCCAAAGTTATGGGCCTTTTTGCCTTTAAAAAAAGAGCTCTCCCTTCTCTTAACAAATGCTGGATTTTTAAGTGTATGGCCAGAAAGGGGAACTTAAACCCAGCAGGATGTTTATAGTACCACACAAGTTTCAGGAAAAGTGATGTGCAGTATTCTTTATTAACCTTTAAAGGGTCCCTATGGGATTATAATTACTGCACAGCAACGAATAAATAAAAGTAGGAAGATTAAAATGTTCTGAGTCGTTTGAGTGATAGCAGAAATTAGTTTTAAGCTTTTTTTTCATAATGGGGGCAGAGCAGACTGTTAGTTTTTAACATGCCAGCATAGTAGATAACATTAACAATCGATTCCCACTAGGGATGAACAATCGCCATGTGGGCTTGTGGGTGTTTGGCATTTCTAAGGGGAAAAAATATTCAGGTAAAAATAATTCAAATCCTAATAAAATGTAAGAAGCAGAATGCAGAATTTATTATCTGTACCTTTAGCTCTTCTATACTCCTATTAAAATGGCAGACCTGACCTTGCTTTCCTCTGTGTGCCCAAAAGCACTCATTAAAGTAAGTCAATGGAAGTTTCAGATATCTAAGTGATATTGGATTAGACTCTTAGTAAAATGAATTGTCTTTTCACCTCAGTTATAACTCACAGATACTGATGCAATATTATTTTACAAGTATTTTCTGGTAGGGCTTGTTTTGACCCTTTTAAAAAGAATGTTATTGCCACTGAGCTGTGGAAATCACCAGTGGTTAAAACTTTGGACTGAACAACCCCACTGATGCTAATGAATGAGGTAACTGGAAGCAAGATTTGGTCCAGTAACTGGACTCATGTAGTCAAGTACTCACCAAATTTACAAGCTCATTAAACTTGAAAGGGGGACTGTGCTAGATCCTCAGCTGGTATCAATTGTTATGACTTCATGGATTTCAATGGCGCTATGTCACTTAACTCCAACTGAGGATCTTCACCTGAAGATGTGGAGAGGCTTGCAGAGCAAAATGTAATTCAGACACAATATTAGGACCAAGGCTAAAGAAAAGAAACTTTTGGCACCTTTGAAAATAGTCTTGCATGGGCAGACACAACTCTTTTTTCATGATCCCAGATGAAATAATCAGCTTGATTTATGTGATGTTCTTCCCTCATTAGCAATAGTCCAACCAAAGACAAACAAATATTTTTAATAAGGAAAGGCAGGGGATGGTTTTTAAGAGCTTTCTTTGAAGGGTAAAAGGATTTTCTCTCCTACAAAGCCTGCATAGTTTCCCTAGCCAGGTGGACCTGATAGTGCTGGTTGCATGCTGAAAAATCTCATCCCCACCCTTCAGGCGCTTTTAATTGTAAGCCTTTCCAGACACACTGGCTAAACACTGTCAAGATGAACCTGGAGGGGCCATTGTTGTTTTAGCCATAAACTAAGTATGAGCTTGTCTATCTAATTGCAAAATGATCTGTTATACCCTTGGAGAAATATCTGCATCAGCAGAATCAGGAAAGCCCCACATCTGAACACTGAAAATTCGGAGTTTTTCTACTTTCAAAACAAGCCAGAGATTTTACTTGGTGTAAAATTTAATTCAACCTGACAACAAAAGAATCTGACTTGGAAACTATTCCAGGAAGATAGAGATGATAAAGTAGAACACGTGACCTCAGCGATGCAACAGAAACTTAATACTCTATGGATAGAATTTTTCAGACAGTTTGGACATAGTTGAAGGTAATTTACGGGAAGGCTTGAGTGACAAAGCACATTACTTGAAGTGCCTTTCCTTCATGAGGCACTTTCTAAATTCTTTCTCTTTCATTTCTTTATTCTCAGGAGACTTTTAAATCCACTGAACCAAAACAACACTTTGTTTGTTGGTATAGCACAACACTGGCACAGATGGTAGACATTGCACCTGTTCCAATAAAATGGGAAAGTTGTGAGATACAAAACCATAGCACTCATTAACAGAAATCCACTGAAACATGGATAGTTTGTGCTTTGAATCCCTTCCAAGAAAAGAGGTGGGAGGGAAGAGGGTACCCTGTTTTTCTCTTGTTAAATTTAAAATGAAATAGGTTTATTTAATGAAAACTTCGTCTTATGTACAGAGACAGCAGCACATGCTATTAGAGAAAATGTGAGTGAGTGCTCAAGATTTCACATTTTTTTCTTTAACTGCCCCTATTCTCTGAAAAAATCCATCTGTGGGTATGATCAAACTGACTTACGCAGATATACACACACATTTTGTCATGCTTCTACCTGCTGAGTAGGGCCTCTCTCTGTGAATACCTCAGAATGTATCTCATAATGATCAGATGATAATTTCGATTTTAAGCTACCAATAAAGAAACAGAAGTGTGATGGGGAAAAAAACTATGTCCACAAAATCCTTCTTAATAGTTATGAACAAAATTTGTGGTATTAAAATAAACTTTGGAGCACCAGGAAATATACTGTGTGACATCTGACAGACAGAAAAACTGGATCCTAAATGACAAAGGAGGTTAAATGAGAGCTAAGCAAAGTAAGAATTATTTTAAATGTTTCCCCTGACACTCGGTTTCTGCATGATTGTGCAACATCCCATATATAACACGCACACACAAGAATTAGGTACAAAATGTCATGAAAATTCCTGAGTATCATTTAATGCTGGCAGCCATGCACTGTAAAGCCATTATATAAAACTGTGGTTGGCAGCTCTCACTCCTCCATGGGAACAAATTAACATTGGCATTCCAAACACAGGAAAGTAAGGAAATTAGAAACACAGTTTATATTTGGCCAGTGCTTTGAAATACTGTACCATGCTACTGATGTCAATTAATGAAAAGCAGAATTTTGCGGAGAGGGTCTGGTTTTGAAACACATTAACACACGTTAAACATGTTTGCACAGGAACTAGATTGTAAGCATCTTGGTTCCAAAACAATAAAGCAATTACACTAAAACTTGTAGTCTCAGAGTTGCCATTAATTCAATCCACTCATTCTGGATCACTAAAGGATTTTCACTATACTCGACATGGAGTCGGCACAAACGTTTAAAGGAATGTGAAGAACATGTTACTGCAGGGCCCAATTCTGTAGTCTTATTCACATGAACTTTCACCAGCATTAGTGGGCCCAGCCCTGATCTTATTTTACCCAATGCAGATCAGGAGTAACTCTATTTAAATCAGTGGCGGTATGCTGATTTTCACCAGCATAAATCAGATCAGCTTGAAGTCCTCTAGTCCTAATCAGGGAAGCAAGGGCCTTGGAAACAAGATACCTTGTTTTTTAAAAACTATTTCAAGCTGCATACCCTGAAAATCTTTCTATTAGAGAAGCTGTACTGACAAAAAGCATAACCCCCCTTGTTTTTACAATTTATATATATAAAAAACCAAAACTTTTGCTGTCAGTTTACCTGCTGGCACAACTCTCTTGACTTCAGTGGAGTTTGTCCAGCAGAGACTTTGGCCCTATTGTCTTTACAACATGCTCTTTATTAATGTTACAGTTCAGATGTTTTGGTACTGGTCATCTTTCGTTATTTGGCATTCTCCATAAGAAACATGTCTTGTATTAATGAATCTCAGGTCACATTTTTGTCCTCTTTTTTTTTTAGTTTATTTGTTACTAAAGAGATAATGGAATGGAATTCAGTTGTTGTTCAACAACACTAATTCCCCTAATAATGTTAAATGGTGACTACTTGGTGCCAGTTTATATTTTGATTATTTGCAGCAAGGAAAACTTTTTTCCCCTTAACAAACAATTTAAAGATTAGGAAAGGAAACTCTGAAGCTCCAATAGAAAGTATGACAGGCAGAGTCTTTCAGCACAGGTACTTTTTTACCAGATCTGGATCCCAATTATGCTGATGTAAAAAAGTGAGTTTAGTGGAGTATCTTTGGATTTCCATAGGTCTAAATGAGGCCTAAGTGTCAGATCCTAGAGCCATGCCAATTTACACCTGGCTAAAAATCTGCTCTTGGCCCCAGTTTCATAAGCACATATGCATGTGCTTAAAGTGATCCATGTGAACAGTTTTACTGAATAGTCCTCTTTACTGCAGGCATTTGCAGGAGCAGAATCTTAATCCCAAAACTTACTTTTTAAATAGGCCAAGTTCTTTGGAAAGGTGATGCATTTTAAAATCAAAGATAAACAATGAAGTCATTAATCCAATAATTGAACAGTCTGACTTAAACCAGAGGGAGGATGACTTTGTCTTTGGGAGAGATTTAAAATACTCTGGTCTCCCTTGTGCTGTACATCACCAGGCTACCTCTCTATCTGGCCACTATTAATATTTCCTTAACTTATGCACTTGCTTAAATGACTTCATCCATCATCTCAACATCTCACTGGTATTCATCAAGTTATAACAATTTAGATGTGTAAAACTAAATGTGTTATCATTTTAACCACAAATTAACAGTTTCTATATAAATATTAGCATTTCCTCACTTGTTCCAAGGATAGAAGCCATAATAGTACTACTAGCATATTTGATTTAAACTAATTAAAAACAGAGGCTCTTGCAATTTAATATATTGATTTTACCAGTGGGACTTAAATCTTTTATAATAAGTGTACACAGCTGCACCATTTACCTACCGCCACTTTTAAACCTAATCCCCACATTCCTCCTGACAATAACATGACAGGATCCACACATCCCTGTATTAGCCTTAACCCCGGTGACACTGCCAGAATGTATTAAACTAAAGCATAGCAGTGTCCTATTTAAAAGAAGCCTGTCAACAGCCCTGACTAGGCTTTAATAGTTATAATCTTTTTTTTAATTAATGTTTCCAACCACTTGAACAACCCCTCTCCCCCAAAAGTGTTCCAGTCTGTATGTAAGCTTATTTATAAGAGAAAGCTTAAAGCCTATTTTTTATGCTGCATGCCAGCAGGCTGTTACTCCTGGTCTGAGGGGGGGAATCATAGGGAGATACACAAATACACATACATGAGCAGAACATATTGGGGTATCCTAGGACAGGGCTTAACTCTTATATAAAGCCAGAGCCCATAGTTTCTTAGGCAAAACTCCCGTTGCAGGATCACAGGTTCTGGCCCACAGGTTTGTCTTCTTCATAGTACTTTACAAGGACTGCAGTTTGACTATTAAAACTGTTTCTAGTAGGGGCTTGAGCTCCCAGGAAAGCTGTACATCCTTGGAAGGGATACAGGGAGAATGAAAGCCTCTCCCTGCAAGCAGGGGTTTGCCAGTCTAATTGGTACAAGACCAGGCTTTGGGATGGGGACTACGTGAGAATGGAAGGGACTGGGTGTCTTCTTGTCCCCTTTCACAGCCTCTGTGTATCTGCTGTGGGTCAGCTGCACTCTGTCCCCTGACCTTGCTGAGGGGTGCAAGTAGCAGCTATTCTCAGTTTCCATTTTATAGTTGGGCAAGCCAGAACTAAATGAATTATTTCCTCCAGGATTGGCCGGGACTATCCACAAATACTGTACTTGATAGCTATTTGTTGTTCAGTCACCACAATTCATTAGTTCAATGTTGAAGTCAATTTCTACAAACTTTTTTCCCATAGCTGATTTCATACCACCAATATGCCTATATGCGTACTGTCCAAAATAATCACAGTACATACCTGTTAAGGCTTAACTACTGAAACAGCGCTAGGTGAGAAAAAAATCTGATGGCTTGGCCTAATATATGGACCAAACCATGTGATCATGAACAGGCATTCAGGGCCAACATTTAATCTGCTTTGTTTCAAGTGGGAAATACGTGAAGATCAAATAAGTTCAAATCCAGGTCAAATATCCTTGAAAATCTTTGATTTATATAAGCAGGAAAATGAGGTTTAAAAGAAGTGATTATGAAAGGGTTACTAAAAACACAGCTGTACGTGTACTCTTATATCTGAGGCTCTCCAAAGAAAAACTGTGTGACATCTATATTAACCTTTGGCTGTACACCAGTGAAGGCCTGTAGTGAGCTGGAATGCAAGGCAGCCCCTTCCAAATTTTAACACAAGCCAGGTTACAGCTGCAAATGCCTGCAGCCCGTGCTCACTTTATAAAAGTATTCCCCGAAGGAAATTTTTTAACTGTTATAGAATCTTTTTCTAATACCCTACAGTGTTAAAGCCTGTTATTCAAGGGCAAAGTGATGGTTCGCTATGCCAAACACTTGTCAACAAAAAGGACATCCAGATGGTATGAAATAAAATAAAACTTGGGGGCTCTTCAGCTTCTTGATTTACATTAACAAAAGCCACTTTCATGTACTCTTTCCAAGAATGACTAATTTTCTATTTTTTTCCCTTCTCTTATTTTTTCAAGGATTAAACAATTTTGTTCATTTTAAAATGAACTATGAAACAAATTAACTAATCGCACATCACTGGTATTGAGGCTTTTAAAAATATTCAAAGCAGGACTGTTTACCAAGTCAAGACTATGGACTTAGACAATCCAATTGTTTTTAGAAGAGAAGCTCTAAGTAATCTGGGGGATGGATGTTTACTCTCTAGTTTCTGTTTATGAACTTTAAACTTGTGCAGAAAACCTTTCTGTTCTTCAGAGGTTCCCTTTGGAAACTTTATTTAATGTGGACTGTACTGAAATCCAGATGAATTAAATTATAATGATACATGTTATAAGCCTGGCCATTATTTAGATTCTACTTTCATTTGCACATAATACCATTCCTAACAGTCTCCTGCCTCATCTCTAGCAGCATTGGTGTTAATTTAGGACAGACTTCAACCCTTGAGTTAAATTAATCTAATTCTTTATCTTGTTAACTGTAAAGACATTCAAATAATGCTGCTTGCTTCATCCTTTTTGTGCTTTGTTTTTATTTCAAGCTACCCCTGGAATAAAGCACATGTATTTTCATTCCTAATAGCCAAGGTCCTTTATAAACTTTTTTAGCATATTCAACTGTGTTCTAATTCCATAGGAGTCAGTGAGCATTATTCTTTTTTTCAGAAGTTTTAATCTGGTATCAAACATATAACTTTTTTATCTCAATAAAACCATTATGTTAGATGGATGAAAAGCTATGCACAAAGAGAAAAAGTATATCAGTAAACTACTGTTTGGATGGCTTCAGTAACATACCTTGTTTACTGAAGTTTAGATTTAATGACTTCTTTACTTACATTTACGTCCCCCATTACTAAGCTGCATATTTTATTATGCTATGACACTTCCTCATTGTGCTGGTTCTAGTATGTAATAAAAGCCTACCTGTGAAATACAATGCCTGCAGAGTATCTCTTACAAAACCAGGACACAGTTTAATACAGACTGCATTTAGCAATTCAGTTCTGGTTTAAATGGGATCATTGTAGAAAACCTCCAAAAAAATATCAGTCCTACAATAGATCTTCTAATTTTCCCTGAATGTCATAGAAAACTGTACATACTAAAGCAGGTGTTGTGCTTAGCTATATATGTGAGCTAGTACCTACTCTAATTCATTAAAAAGTCCATAAACAAGTAAGTCTTTGTCCTAAAAAGATGAAAGAACTATGACTATAATGGGATGAAAGGTGTGCACAGTGATGAAGAAAGCTATTATGGATCTATGTCCTTTTTAAACTCGTCCTGGCATGCACTGTTGACAGGGGAACAAAACAGTACAGATAAACCTCTGAAAAGTGCCTTGTTGGTAATAATTCCACCTGCCTATATAAAACGCTTTGACTAATGACTAACCATGCTGGCAGAAATTAAACTAAATAATAATGAAATACTTTGGAAAGAACATTTTCATACTTTTTAAACTGATTATAAAAGCCAGCATTTTTATGCAGTTCATAATTTTGATGTTATACTGTAACCTGTGTAATTTACATATATATAATCTGTATTGATATGTTCTTTCATATTCATGGGATAGATGCATCCAAGAAAACAAATCTCAATTACAAATGTAATTGTACTAATTTCACTATGATCATACTTGGAGTTAACATGTTTGTGCAAAATAAGTTACTTTAGAGGCTAAACCATAATGTCTTTTACATAAAACTCCAGCGGCCTTCAAAGATGGCTTTCCCCCACATTATTGAGCATGGAACTGGGTCCCCAGAGCTGCATTTATGAGATCTACTTTGAAACTAACTTCACAAAAACCAAAGGATATAATTGTTCACCTGGAGGAAAATCTCACTATCTGGAGTTGACTCTATTAAATGTTCAGCCCTTTCAAAAAGAATCTACTTTTACAGTAGAAACTAAAAGTGCCAACTTTGTTTATTTCCTTTGTTTTCACTATGTCTCCGCACTGTGGCCATACATTATATGTACACTAAGGCACAGCACAGCGCAATATTAGCACCATTTCTCTTATCTCGAAAATCAAATATTTGCCCACCAGTGGTACTCCTGGCTGCACAAATATTTGATTTTAAAATGCATCAATGCTAATTGGCTTACGTACTGAAAAAACATTAGACAAGCATTATACTTCCAAATGGACTATATTAGCAGTCTGAAAAGAGTACAGCCTCTGGGCCAGTTGTAGAGTCCTACCAGTGAGGCTTATGGTATTTAATATGGAGATGCAATTCCATTGAAACTTGAGATCTCAGCATGCAGTGCTCCATTGCCAAGTATCACTTCAGGATTGGACTGAGGTTGGCTACTGTATATGATCACAGCTATTCACATATGTGTGTGTCATAAAGTCTATACAGCTACTGGTACTTCTCCTTTAGCCCATAGTGCTAGGGAAAGGACAACTATTGCACAATGCCTGTTGCCACCATGAAGCTCCAAGTGATAACCAGGAAGTTCTAGGTGATGGCAGATTTATTACAGGATTTAAGATGGGGGCATCTGCCATCTGTACCATTTCATGCATCTCAGGTGCATCCTTCTCACCCCTTGCAAATGGCCCCTCATTTAGGCAAAGTTTGAGTCAACCCTGCTCTGAAATGATCATTCAGATTTTGACTTGAATTTGCAGGCACCCAATCTGTACATGTGGTGGTTTCAGAGCCACACGTGATGAGGGCTAAAACTAGATACAGTGAACTGGGACCTATAATTATATATTTAAAATAGAATGCTTGTCCTGACAGCATTTTACTCAAATCCGGCTGAGTAAGTCCAAAAGGGTGTGCAATCTATAGCCAACGAATAGAAATCAGGAGGATATCAGCAAACTGCGGCATCCAATTAAAGCAGCTCAGTGAGCTGCATACAAAGCCTGGCAACTTTCACATCATTTGCATAAACCCATCCACATGTGTGTGTGAAAGGAAGCACGTTAGCTTGCCTCAGCTGGGGTCACTAGAAAGAGCTGCAGGAGTAAATAAGGATTTACCCTGGAATCCTTCTCAAGCCATTAAGAAAACAGACTCCAGCAGCTTGGCCCTCTCAATCTAGTTAAGGCTGCCTTGGCCACTCCACTGGGGTCTGTCCACTTAAGCGGCTCCGGTGGCATTGTGATCATCCACATGATTCCAAGCTCGGGCTTTGAACTATGCTGCAATCCAAGGTCTTTTGTTGGCTTCACATCTTCCTTGGTGGTGCAAGAAGCCAGACAGAGCCACTGTAGAGGTCCTGTACAGGTCCACTCCCTCGTGGATTCTGCAAGGTAACTCATCCAGTGTGGAGGAGCAAGGAGGGAGCATGGGAGCAGGCCGGATGAGATCTGATGGGGCACAGTAAAAGTCCTACTCATAGGACAGGTTCAGAGCCCTTTCCAGCTGATTTCCAAACCTCCTGACACTTAAATTCACACTGCAAGAAAGGCTGGATCTAGAGCCACTTCCTTCCCCTGCCCTGCTCAAAGCCACCTGCCAGCAGGGTCATGTGCGCCCCTTGCTGCTACCTGCCCCACCACAGCCCATTCTCTCCTGTCCTCACCAGAGGCTCTGGTGCCATTGGGTCCATCTCTTCGCTTTTGCCAGCAGAGAAACCAGCTTCCTCCCACCCCATCCCACTCCAGACACTGGCCCCAAACTCAGATCCTTTGCCCCTGTGCAGGCTGCCCCGGGCTGGGCTCGGACACTCACCCAGGTTCACGAAGCTCATGACCATGTCTGCCTCGGTGAGGAAGTTGCTGTCCTGCAGGCTGGCCAGGGGGGGGCCCTGGGTACTGAAGATGGGCTTGTAAGGGTAGGAGAAGCCCTCTCCCTCCTCCCCCGCCGCCCCCGCCGCCTCCTCCACCGACATGGCATTGTAGAGGTCCAGCATGAACATGGGGGCTGAGTTCTGCTTGCCGTGCAGATGGGGCCGGGGCCGGTGCGGCAAGCCCAGGATGGAGAGGATCTCCCGCTGCATCTCCCGGCGCTCCTGGCTCCGCAGCCGCCGGTGGATGAAGCTGGAGTGCACCTCATTGTCCAAGGTGAAGTCCGCCAGGATGCAGCGCAGCCACAAGCAGGAGAGGACCAGCAGCCGGGAGGCAGGCTGCCCGGGCCACGCGGCGCGCATCTCTCCTGCACGGAGGGGAGATGAAGAGATCCACGGGGCTGCTGAGCAGGAATAAATACTTTACCATGAAAGACAGCTGGAGAGGGGGAAAGTGCCTGCCCCGCAAAGCTCTGATCACTTGGCTAGAGGGCAGCCCTGCAGCTCAGGCTTCAGCAAACTCATGATAAAAGTTTGCCTCTGGGGGGGGAGGTGGTTTAGTTTGTAAAATCCATGAGATAAATAGCAAAGATCACTCCTGAGTGGTGCTTTCCACTCCCTTTCCCCTCTTCCTTTAGGGTCTGATTTCTCCCTCTCTCTCTCTCCCTCTTCACTTCTCACAAGTGTTTGAAATGCTGCTTTACAGACAGGCAGCAGGAGGTTGTATCTGGTGGGAGGAGCAGGCAGCACAACTCAACACCCTCCCTCGCTTGCTCTCTGCTCCCTCTCTCTCTCCAAACTGCTTAGAGAAGAAAATCCGTGTTACTGCCTAGAGGAGGAACATCTGATCAGGTTGCTTTTCAGGATGTTTATGGAGGCTTCTGGCTTAGAAGAAAGGGTGAGCCATTCCCAAGTAGTTAAATTAATGTAAACATGATTAAGGGGAAGGCAGTGCTGAGGGAGGGCTGTTTTGTGGAGGGGGGGGCATGCAAGTATAAAACAAAATAAACTAAGTGCAGTGGGGCAGAGCCTGCCCAGAAGGCAAAAGACCAATACATGCATTTAAAATGCAATGATACCAGTAGGAAAGGTAGCCCAAGGTCACTTGTACCCACAGGCAGTCAGAGGGTTGTGAGTGGAGAAGTGTTAAAGAAGGCCAGGCGGTTATGGGTTAATAGGTGAAAGTTTAAAACAATACAGGATACTAGTGACATAGCCCCAGACCCATCAGTTTGTGCACACAGCTAGTGGTGGTCACAGCCTGTCTCCCTCTCATCTCCTCCCCTCTTTTTTCTTCCATTGTTAGCTACACTCACTTGTTGCATCTTGTGTAAGATGGGGTTATCAGCCCTTTGGAGCAGGGGCTGTCTCTTACCAAGTGTCCCTACAAGGTCTGGAAGAATAGAGCCCAATCCTGGCTGAGCCCTGCCAGCTCTGCCATAACACAAAGGAGAAATAAATGACAGCATTCAGCAGTAATCTCTTGAAAGGAAAGGACCGGAAATAATTCAGACTATATGTTGATTTTTTGATTCAGCCCTGGCGGGAAGACAGAAAGGAGAGGAGGGAAAAGAGGTTGTTTCCATTGCCTTGACACACTCATAGCCTCTGATGCTTCCTGATGAGCCTGCCAGGCCCAGAAGTCTGAACACCTGGTCCCACCTGCCTTCTGCACCCAAAAACAAATAGTTATTCATTTGTATTTATTTATTCAGTTTATACAATGCCAATTTATATGCTGCCCTTCCTGACAAAGGCCCACGCTGGCTACAATAAAAGAACACTCCATGTTTATACAGACCAGTTGTGCAAACAGCAAGTAGCTTGTTATAAGAGCCCGGTGAAGGAGGCACTCCGCTTTTTAACAGAGGAGAAAGTGAGAGACAGAACTGGAGGGGTCCATCTTTAGACTACAGTGAGAAAGGGGAAGAATCTAGCTGCCAGCCCCTTCCTCATTCTTCTGCTGCTTTTCAAAGCGGTGGCAATAATCTTTTATAGCTCTGGAGAAGCACCACCAGCCTGCCTGGGGAGCAGGAGAAGGACCAGAGGTGTCAGGTGATTTGCCCAGTCGTCTCTTGCTGGCTCCCCATACAAACAGGAGCCATAATTTAAGGCTTCAGGTGTGTGCTAGAAGAGCCTTGTCCAATTCCCTGCTCTGCCACCAATCCCTTATGTGACCTTAGCCTATCATTTAACCTTTCTATGCTTCCCTTCTCTATCCTAAAATGGGAATACTAGTATTTCCCTGGCTCATAGACTGGTAAGGCTACATATATTTAAGTATTGTGAGTCACTCAGGTACTACGGTGATGCTATCCATAGAAGTGTCTAAGATAGTGGTAATATAGATATACCATCATAGTATCCAGAAGGGCCCTTCTAGAGTCCTTTCACATGAATTAGCTGGGATTGCAACTGCGTACAATAATACAATACCAGCTTATTTTGTATATCATCGTTTGTACAAACCCTGGATTTGTTCCTAAGTGGTAATGCCAAAACATTGCTAAGAATTGTGGCCTTCCTGTTCGAAAACATATAACTGGCATGGATTTCAACACAAAAACGGTGTTTTGTTTCCTCAGTGTATTTGACAGTGACTCGGGCCTAGTCTCTCCCCTCTGGTCCATTCCTCCTGCTGTTTCCTTGTGTGCAGGCCTTTCACCCAACAAACCTGGGAGAAAAACATGTTGAAATTAAAATGCTATACAATAAAGATTATAGAAATGGACAAGGAGCCTTAAGAGCTGGTATATTTCCAGAAACCATATATAGGGCAATTTTCAAGATAACAGTGTCCCCTTAAAAAGCACTGCTTGTTTGGGGGAAAGAGAAGATACGCAGTTCTTCTGAACTGGGAGATTTGGGCTCTGCAAAAATCTTCAGGTAGCTGATTTCTGGGATTGACTGTGTCATTTTTTATGGGAGACAAATTTTGAGACTTCTTGGTTTGGCAGGTTCTTCTGGTTCTAGTTATGATTCTTCATTCCCTACTTAACTTCCCCCTAGCTTCAGTTGGTTAAGTTGCCTTGGGGGGTGGGAGGGTTAAGATCAAGCAGTGTATCAGCTTAATCTTGTCCTTTCCCCAGGTGTAGTGAGTGACAGGGCTGTCTCTCACACTTGAATGGAAATGGATCCAATTTTTTAATAATCTTTTTCATTGCTGTTTTGTATGGCTTTATTCTTTACTTCCTGGCCTAAACTGTGGACCATCATACCTGGTTTGACAGAGGCTCAGAATCAAGTAGAGAGAGGATATTGTGGGATCTGGCATAAGCAATAAACTTTTTATGAAAGGGGATTATTATAAGTATCAGAGAACCAAACTTTTTCTTTGAAGCTGCTGCAGGTAATTTCTCCACGCACTGTTCTACAAAAATGTCTGGCTTGTGATTGTTGAGACAGACTGCTAAATACAATCTGCTGAAATAGATACATGACAGATATGCCTAAGAGTGAGTTGGCCACTGTTATATACCAGGTGCCAGAGGCATTCTTTGTGAGTGAGGGTTGAGAAGAGCAAAAAACCACTCTTGAAAAACACTCTTAGAGCGGTAGTTTTCAACCTTTTTTCATTTGCAGACCCCTAAAAAAATTTAATGGCAGTGCAGACCACTTTGAATGGTAAGTGTGGGGATTCACGCATTTCTGACTGATCGCAGTCATCTTTCCTGGACCCCTTAGATATAGTCTGCAGACCCCCAGAGGTCCGTGGAACACAGGTTGAAAACTACTGTCTTAGAGAATTAATTTCTCAATTACATGTTGACTTTGGTGAGGCTGCTGAGTGCAACCAAGAGCAGAGTATGTCCCGCTGTGTACAATATAGCACGATGGAGTATAGAATGAGATGTGGTCAACATTTAGCTGCAGACATGGATTTTACACACACATGCTGCAATTAGAGGATATTGTCTATGCCATCATTTCTGATTATAATGTTTCTTCCATCATATTTTGCATACTGCTTGACCTCACTTATTGGTGCTCTCAGGGTCAGCTCCCAAGTACTGTAGACAAATTACTGAAAATATTGGCAACCCCATGTCATCACCCTCTTTCTCTTCTCTCCCAGGTCAATTAAGAAACCAGTTTTTCCTCTTAACTGACATCCACTCCTTCTTCTCCTCCTCCTCCTCCTGCTCCGTGTCAGAGAAGGAGAGCTGAGTGCTGATGATGAAGCAATACCTGGATGTTGGCGGTAGCTGTTTCAGATGATTTCTTTAAAAAAATAACAGAGCGCTTCTGTTTTCATCTTTTGGGTATCTTAGTATTTTGCATGTGTATGATTTGTCTAGTAGGTATTATTTGTGCTTATGTAGAAATACATGCACTGTTGCTGGATGGAAGTGAGTAGTTTAGAAATAAAGGGTCCACTTCTAAAACAAATAAAGTACACACGATTTGTGTGCAATTGCATGTGCCTAATTTGTATGCATTGTTGTCATGGTCATGCATCCAAATTGCCAGATGCATACCGGTGGCTCATTCAGGTCGTCAGTATGCAAGATTACCCTAAATGAAGTAAATGTATGTTCAGGTTACACAAATGGTTTCATGCTTAACTTAAAGATTGGACCCAAAGCATCCTGTCTTCCTTCTTTTATTCTGAATAACGTTAAAGCTATTTATTCTTCTCCCTCCTAATTGTTACCTTTGTGTCTTTTATACTTTCTCTTTTCACGCCTATCTGATGTGTACAACCAGTCCCTCAGAGTATCCTTCCTTTGTCTCTCCAAGGGCTGCACTAAAATGCATGCATCTGGGGAATCTTTTCAGTGATGACTGCATGATCAGCATCTTCTGCATGCCATCTAATCTGGATTTGCTGGGACCCTCCCCATCTGTGACTCTCATCTAAAGAAAAGCCTTATTTTTATAAGATTATACAAACAACTTGCATATTGTATTATGTCATATTGGATTATACTTCTCAAAGTTTCTATTCACTCTCCTTAACAGCATTGTCGTAAATGCATTCGTCAATGTGAAAATAATCATATTATGGATAAGCCAAATATTAGCACTGTTCCAAGAATTTGAACTGATCTGGATTGGACTTAACTAAGTATATTATAAAAATTAAACAATGGCTCTCATTGCCCTGGCCTCTTCTAGTCAGAGAAGAAACAGTCATAGAAGTTGTACATTCAGACTTGAAAGATGAATGTACTACTTTTGGAAAATTGAATAATAATTGTTAGTAAGAAATTATTTTTAATGATTCAGAAGTGGTAACTTCTGAATTCCAAAACTAAAACAGTTCTTCAGGAGCAAATCCTAAGTGGTGCAAACTGCATTCATAAAACAAGCAGAATTTAGTCACAAATTTGTAAGGCTGGGATAGAAGTTCACAAAATCACTATCAAGTTTTTATAGTAAAGTAATTGCAGTTGCTCTAATAAATTAACAAAAATGTTTTTCTTTTTTTTTCAAAAGAACTTATCGTGCAAGTACTTAGAGGCCCAGACTTGCCAAAGTAACTCCTACCATTTCATCTATAATTTTGCAGTCTCAGAAGATTATGTATACACTCTTTTGGCTATATTTTTGCAACAATGGCAAAAATGTGATGTTATGTGCAAAAAACCAGTCTCTGCATCCAAAACCTGAGTCTCACACTTGCTAAAAAAATGTGCAGGCATTGCTTTCATGTAACAGATTGTTACTTACAGTCATAGGCTACATTGTGATCCTTTTGAAAATTTGCCTCAATTTGCTAAGTAATCTTTTTATTTATATTTATATTTAAGTCATATAATTAAAAAAATATATATTTTTAGTCATTTACTTTTGGTAATCACTGCAAATGGAATAATTATACCTTTTCCAGGCAGTTATGTGCAGATTTACTTTGAAACCTGACCTTTGTTCTCAGGGGTTTACAGCAATAACTGGCTCTGACTTGCAAAACACAATGGGCCAAATGCTGGCTGCCTTCACTTTTGCTGTCCAGGCAGGTGCAAAGTAATACCTCAAAAGAACCTTTATTTTGTTCCTCTATTCCAACTGGTACATAAGTGCTTGCATAACCTCTGCACAGCTGCTACAAACGGCTCATGCCACAGGCATTAGTAATCTTAGCAGGGAAGGTTGCATGGAAAATTGGGGTGTGTATGCTAAGTCATATATACTACGCTCTGAGCCTTAAAACCCTCTGCTGATGAAGCAAGGGGTCACTCAAGGCTCTGGATATTGCAGGGCAGGTTTATATGCAGCAACTGCACCCCACATTTTCTCTTCTGGTGGAGGTTTATTTTGCTTGCGTGTATGAGCACGCAGGAGCCAGGATTTGGCCCAATGTTATCTCCATTCACTATCAAATTCTATTTGATTAATGTTTCATTCCCATAGAAACAGTGATTTTAATGGTTTATTTTGAATACCTATTAAAGCTACTCTACCTGGCAGTGAATTCTGAGCTGCCAGCTTTTTGAGCTGCGTTGGGTTGCAGAGCTGAAGGGATATAACGTGCATTTTTCTCTGATCCTGTTTCTAAAATAACGTTTTCTAAATACGCAGTTGTTTCTATAGAGTCTGTGAACTTATCTGAAAGTAGACTGAAGTCAGGAATTCATTTGATTTTTCTATAGCCCTGGCCACAAAAATCCCCTCCAGAATTACACAAATGATTATGCTTTGGCCCCAGTTCTCCATGGTTTAGGGAATGTTCCAGCTCCCTCTGATTCAGGAAGAAGGTTTGCCACAGTACAAGTGGCCGCATGAAGCAATCTTCCAAAGATCCAGCAGCAGAAGATCATTAACCACAAGGTTTACACTGGAAGTTTTTAAAATAATATGAATTGGCCAGATGCTCTGCTGGTGTAAATTGGCCTCACTCCATTCATGTCAATGTATTGACATGAATGTACACTGGCTGCGGAGCTAACCTAAACTATCCTGTTAGCAAAGTAAAGGAGGAGACTAGTCTACTGTTAGAATGCTTCAGAAGGTGTTTGTTTGTTTGTTGAGTTGGATTATGCTGCAATCCCGATCGCACAAATATAATCCTACAGTGTCATGAGACCAAAGCTGTAGCTACTGCTGTGGATGTTCCTGTAGATTTTTTTAGTAGGAAACTTCTGTGACAAGTAAATAACGTTGAGCATGCAGTGGGTTTGCACCATAAATTATATCTTTTCGTCAGTCACCCGGAATCTTTTTTACAGTCCTCTGAACCCCATAGGCAAATATATATTGTTAGACGATTAAGATAATTTTTCAGTTAAGACGTCAAACTGCAAGGAGGACAATGGGAACAAAACCCCTTTTGTTCGGACTAAACTGTTCCTAATGATCCCCTCTATAAACAGTGGCACCAGTGGAGGTCTCAACAAGGCTCCTCATTGAGACCCCTTTCAAAAGGACAAGCAGAGCAGAACATGGGGCAGAAACGCTCTGAGAGTTACTGCACTCCACTCCGCTTTGGTGGTCCAACCACAAGAGAGAATCTGTTGTTGTTGTTGTTTGTTTTCCAAGGCACCTGAGATAATTTAAAAGCATACATTTAAACAATTAGTATCTTATAACACAGTCTAAATGTTGGGGTAGTTTTGTTTGTTTGTTTAATATGAATTAAGGGACTCAAACAGATTCTTCCATATTCTGCCTACATTTTGAGTAAAAAGTGGGGGGAGGTGTGTGGAGCCCACCCTCCAGGAAAGGGCAAAAGTTAAGTCCCAAAGGAGCTAAGATTTTGGAGATCCTTGCATTTATATTTGGAATTAAATTCTTCCTTTGGGGATATGGTTCTCTGCATAATGAGGTAGAGGCAAGTTTTGTACAAAGCTCCCAGGTTGCTTCTGTTCAGCTTTAGAAAAATCCAAGACAGAACGATGGTCTTCACCACTAAAGGCCAAGCACATATTCTCAGAGGATACTCTGTATGAGTATAGTTCCATAAAGAGTGTGTCTTCATGCAATTGAGGGTTATGGAGGTTATGAATTACTTTGTGATTAATTTTTTTTTTATTTTGATGTCCTAAATATATCTGAACAATAGAACAGAAGATCTTTCATTAAATCTAAAACCTATTTATAGAATGTCTTCCGTGTATGTAAATAGGAAGTGATAATAGGTCAGACAGTACAGGCCCATACTGATATAAATAGAACACTGCTACCTGCATGGGTTAGTTGAAACAGCTGGTAAAAGATCATGATGAAAGATGGAACAAGAACATTCATTTTATTCTGCAGAACAGTTTCTGACATGTCCTGGGCAGATTCACAGCATCTTCTAACACCAGTGAGGTTATGACAGAGCTAAGGGGATAACTGGGGATACAATGTAAAATGAGAGTTGATAGGAAGAGTGCATAGTAATATTGGGCCTTTAGGCAATATCAGGAAAATGAACTGGATATGCCCAGTGCATGAGGGCCACCCAAGACAGAGGAGTAATTTGGTAGAATTGACCAGCACTGAAGATTGTAGCGTTGTTTTGGAAAGTGATATGGCAAGCAGAGAAGAAAATATAGTTCTGACTTGTTTGCCCCACTCACTTGTAAGCTGCATTTCTGGTTTGAGGAATTGAAGAGTATTACAGTACTGTATCAGTTTTATGCATGGGATAATTTGAACGTAGGACATCTGTGAACTGGGCCTTTGCAAATCACTGTTCTTCAGTGCAGGGTGGCATTGCTATATGAGGTATATCCTTCTGTTTTATGAATTTTATGTTGTTTCGTGTAGGTGTGTGCATGTAATCTGTGTGACACCTATTTGGTTTCAAGGATGAAATATTCTCATTATGTGTCACGTGTCTGGTTTTCTTCAAAGTCAGCACTCTGATTTTTCTTGTAAAGGGTGGACTACAACTGGTTGAAATTTGCTGGCTGTTGCTTCAAAGACTCTCTGCTTGGGAATTCCAGGGAGATAGATTGCTAAAACACCTTACTCATCTACAGCAGCTTGAGAGAATTAAGCTATTCAAAACAAAATGAACAAATAGCTTTGTTACCATGTTAATGTCAGCTATAGTATATTTTATGTAATTATTTGACTCGTGGGGCAGTGCTCATCTTTAGGAGCTATATGAAAAGATATTTTTATTCATATATTTGTATATATTCTGATTCATATAAAAGCCTATTTGCAGTGTCTAAGACTCTTAACATTCAGTGTAAATATACTGATTAATACGTAACAAATCAAAGCATATGTAAGAGAAATAAACTTGTCTGCAACTTCCCAAAGTTTCAGCAGAGTCATGCTAAGGAGAAAAATGACCTGCAAAGTAGACTTAAAAGTGCTGAGAATTAGGATTGCCCAGAGTAAGAATTAATTTTGTTAAAAAAAAAAAAAGAATCAAAATGTTGACATTTTATTTCAGTTTTGCATTAGAATAAAAATTAGACCTTTCAGTTGTTTTCAGGTTCAAGTCTGTTCTGAGCCACTCTTCACCTCACACGCACACAAAGTCACACACACCATCAGTCTATACCCGTCACCCCCTCACTTTCTGGTATGTTCAGCTGAACCTGAGCTCAAAGACAGCCAAGCATACTGGAGAGCTGGGTGGTAGCAAAACGACCTGTTTTTAGACTCAGGAAATATTGTCACCCTAACCTTAACATGCTGTAGTGGCTCTACCTGTAGCATGCTTTACATGCTGTAAGTTCACACCCTGCCTTACTTGGCGGTAGTTTCTTCATGGATGCATAATGTTGTTCTAAAGCACAGTGGTTAGTGGTCTCACCTTGGAAGTAGAAGAACAGCTGTATGTCCCTGACTGAGAGCAGGGGACTACAACTCTCTTATTGAAGTTTTGTTGAAAAAAATACTTCACTTTGACAAGCTTTACTTTCAGTGAAATCAGCTAATGTTGAAACCAGTTGTCGCATGTGAAGAATAGAACTACTGTGTATGGGCAACAAATCATCTACCTAAAATGAACAAGAGGCCAAAATATGGCCAAAAGATGTACAAAGTAGGTTGAGGGTAGCTATGTTTGATACTAAGTGTGAAGCACAGCTCCAGTCAAAGTATGTTTACAGCATCTGTGATGCTTTCAAATTTAATGTTATTTTTTAGATGGAATACAAAATTAAGCATCTGGCCACTTACGATCTTTAAGATTCCCTGGAATCAGTGTATTAGTTCTGGTATCCTGGGAAAATTTCAGCTCCAATTCTAGTATTTTCCCCCCCCTCTCAATTCTTTGTATTTTTTATAAATGGCATTCTCCCTCACTGTTATGCAGCGTGACTCAGTGCTGTTATTTGAACTGAAAAAATCATTTATCGTGCCTTTATTTTATGTGTGTTTAATAAAGTTGTAGCTGTCTTAGCTATAACTCATGACTCTAATTCTCATTCTCCAGTGGCGGAACCAGCGATTCAGCATTCCGGTAACATCAGTTCAAAGACTCATACGAAAGACTCAAATGGATGTCTAAGCATTTTGACTTTTATTATACCTCCCCTCCTATATTTCTCTCTTGGAAAGATAAATTCTCTATTTGAAGAAATGAAAAGTACAAAGCTTCCCTGAACCTTGTAATGTAAAATGTAAAAAAAGTGATATTATCTATAGAAAGTCGGTTTTAAATGATATCAGCACTCATTTAGCATGAAGCATTTCCTATGGTAATGCCTCTCACTTTCCCAGACTTTTACAGGCACCAAGTGGCACACAGGCCACAGACCTATTTGTAATGTTAATGAATCATCTTAATGGACTACTTTAGCAGAAACATTCATCACCTTTTGTACCACAATGATTTTTTTTTGTTATAGTTAAATGGTTAAGTAGGCAATAAATGCCTATCAGACCAACCACTATGCAGTAGTAATCCACCTCACTATAAATCACTGGTGGATTATTATTGTCCTGTTTAATTAACACTCTGAGGGATTCTATCATTAGATAGATTTTAACCTCCTATTAAGAGGACATTAACATTTCAAATAAGAAAAAATGTTTTTATGTGAAAAGTGCTAATCTGGGTGACCTGTGACTGGTGGCAAAAGAAGGTAAAACAGGGTGGGGGGAGGGGGTGTTGTGATGACTTCTCACACAGATTTTCACAGAAATTAAAAATCACAAGAGATGGATGTCCCAGTGGAACTCCCACTGAAGTCACAGATAATCCTTCTGCTCATTTGTACCAGGTTCTAAATGCCTTTGGTTGTATTTAATAGTTTAAAAAAAGTATTTGACCCCAAAAGCCAGCAACATGGCATTTTTGTGAGTTTCATATGTGTGCATCTGTTTTATGTTTCTCTTTGTAGTGATTTAAGCAGGCCTTGTCATGATGAAATCTCATACCGTATTTTCCTGCAAGAAAAAAAAGGTGTGGGGGGAAGGGGAGGCTGATCCTGTTGCCCCTCTGTGAACTCTTTTCAGACTTTGCAGCCAGGAGGAGTCAGCTAAGCAGAAAGAACTCCTGGGAAGGAAAGGAACAAACAGACTTATAAAAGGTAGCTCTTTTATAGAAAGAATCCTGCAATTATATTTCAGATACAGGTTTCCCTCATTTTATACTGTACATGCATTCCTGGAAAATGGTACATAACTCAAATTTGCAGAAAGGGAACCTACTTTACAACGTAACAAATAGGAATATGTTCCACGACCTCAACTGTACTGACCCCCAGTCCTATTTCTAACACTTTTACAAGATATTTTGCTACTCGCCAACAGCAGACAGTGCACACCTGCACAGGGCGGCGGTGAATGTTCAGTTGGTGTGAAGAGAGGGTAGTGAAGGCATCATTGATGGACCAGGGAGAGGGGTAGGAGATAAGCCAGCAGACGCTTCAAAGCCATAATGGGAATGGCAACTACAGAAATGTGTCTCAGACAACAAGCGAGGAGCACAGATCAACACAGGAGACTATATTTTGGTGTGCATCACTCCCACAATGCACTGCACTGCGGGCTTCCACCACACCAGTTTCATAAGAGTGATTTTACCTTGCATACAACGAATGTTTGGTATGAAAAGGGTCCTCGCATAAGAGCAAATTTGCACATACAGAACCCGCATAAAGCAAGTGAAACCTGTATAACTCTGGCAGTGGGAGTGCAGCTTGCTGCAGGATCCCACTCTATTCCACGTTGCGCAAGGGGCAAACATTTTTGTAACTGTTGTACCTGAAAGTTGCTTTTCTGGCTGGTGGGAAAGCAGCAAGGTGACAGATTCATTTTTCTTCTAAAATTCTTTCTTCAATGAGCAAATGCTAGTTATGAGCAAATAAGCTAAATGCACTCTTTTTTTCTATCTGTGAAATCCAATTTTGCTTTAAAGATAATTTATGTCATTTTCTTTCACACAGCCATATTAGCTAATTGTCAATGTTTTTATCTTAAAATCATTTGGCAAAAATCACAAACAATAGCTGTTTGATGTAGATAAATATTAATAGCTGATGAATATCTCTATTTACAGTTACAGAAACTGAGGCAGAAAAGTCAGTCTCTTGGCCAGAGGGAGCGTGTGAGTGGCCGACTCCAGGTGTGCTGCAAAATTCTGCAATACACTTCCCTCTCCCTTTTCTATGTATATGTATGGATCTGTTAAATTAGGTTCCTGGTGTAGGTTCTTCTGCCAAAAGGAAGAACGAATAGAAGCCATAGATAGAAAAAATAAAACCAAACTTCCCATCTGAATCAAAAACTACAGAGTAAGGCCAGGTCCTTTAAGACTGAAAGGGCTTATCTTTTGCCAGGTAAATGTGAAGATGCACCATCTTATTTACCATGCTGACCAGAGGCAAAAGCATAGCATTAGCATTTTCAATTAACATTTCAATTACAGTTGCACATTAGTCTGCCTATGCCTATCCTGTAATGATTCATGGCCAGCTATGAGTTATCTTACATGAAACAGCACAGAACAACAAAGGAATGCGGCCAAAACAAAAGTAGATGAATTCAGGAGAAATTGTTGCTTTCATTCTAGAATTAAAAATAACTTAAATGAGGGAAAACAATGTATGATGCACATACTATTAATGCCACAGTTTGTTGTGAATCACTTAACACAGATACACAAAACCCACAAAAGGTTTCAAGTGTAGACATGCCCTAAGAATAACCCCTTTCATTCCCCATAGACACACCCAATTAATTAAATTCATCATTCCCTAGCTGTAAGCCCCAGGGTTCAGTCTTTTCTGGAGCAAACACAGTGCATTATCCAACATTTTAACTTTTACAACTTGGGCAGCCAAGCCTTCATGTCTGTGCACATAGTAGGACGTCTAGCCAGGATTTTCCACAGAGCTCCTCTCATCTTTGAAAGATAGGTGCTGAATTTATAAATAGATGGTATTCCATGGTCATTTTAGATTATATTCTTGTGCTAGTTTCCACAGCATAGAGGGTTAAATTCTAATAAAGTCTCTGCATCTATATTCCCTGTAGCTGCCTGTGAGAAGTGGCGGCTGAATGGATGCTGAATGACTTACACACTCCAGTGACATTTCTTTGCAATGCATCATCAACGAGTCAGCTGCACAAGCTGTCCAGTGCTGCCGTAAAGATTAAATAGCTGAAGCAGTTCACACATAGATTAAATTGTCTGTCATCTATTTTATGTTGATCATACCCAAAGCAATGGTGAAGTCTGGATAGTGAAAAGATGGGACATTTGCCCAGTTGTCTCCTGTGCTTTCACCTTCTCAGGGGCTAAATTTTCACCTCGGATCCTGTGCACTGAAATCAATGGGATGTTAATGAGAGTAAAATTGTGTCATGTATGGCCATACATTCATGCATTTAAGAAGCTAATTTTCAGTCACCAGTTGCAGTGACATAGCTGACCTATGTTTATATTTGTAGGAAGATTTAGTTCCTTCCACCTAGCAACTCCCCCTTGCCCTCTCCTGAGTTTCATTGCTTGTGCCCTGTCCAACTCTTGCTCTCAGCTCCAAAGTATAGTCTTTTAACTAGTGTTTTCCTTTATACCCCTGAGAAGTTCTGACTTTTCTTTCACTTACCTGTGAGCCTACTTTCTTCTTCCCTCTCAGGCAGTAACTGGTGGCACTAGCACAGCAGTAGATAAACACACTGGTCCAGGTTCACAACCTGATTGTCAAAATTCTCTCCTCTTTGGTTTGCTCTGGGGACACTGCATGGTCACACCTTCCTTCACTCAGATCAGACCGTACTCACAGTTTAAAGTTCAATAAAGAAATAGTATGAAAGAGTACAGATAAGTTAGAGATAGGCATACACATGGAATGTCACATTAAATTATAGAGTACCTGTGTCTTGGGAATATAGATAATATCTATAATTTTTTGTGGTATCTTACACACTACCATACTGGTAGATAACTTACCATTGGCCTTATGGGTTTTGACTGAAGTTTTGAGTCAGATCATCTGACTTCCAGTGTATCTGTATCTGTTGTTATATAGTAATGATTTTTATTGTTGTTGTTATGTTATATGGACAGCAGGTTACGTCTTAAGTGTTACTAAATTTTAAAAACAAAGACGCCTGGAGGTATTAACAAAGTGTTTGTGTTAAATAAGTACCTTGCGTGGCTTTTATGCAGACTAAATAGGCAAAATGGACCTCTTTGATTCAGTTGTGCTAGCGCTTTAATATCTCAGTGCATAGCATAAAATATTCTGAATAGACTCTTAGATAAATACCTTTATTGATGTAATGTCTGGACAGCAATATTTATTCAAGTAGCCACTGTTAATTAAGATTCATACTTAGTAGGCTACATCAATGCTTAGATTTTTTTCTGGATAGTTTTCTTTTCTTCCAAATGCAGTTGATCTGCAAGAATAAGAGAAGACAAAATGGGCTGACTGAATTAATGATGACTTTGAACTGTATAAAAACTTTGAAATAAGTCTTATCTAACACATGGCAAAAGCCTTTACTAAGTGCAAAGTTGCACCAGCTTTTACTCCTGTCTCTGTTTAAGCCTGGAGAGAATTGAAAGGAGTGACAAATACCAAGATGGTCATTTCTAATTTTAAATTAGACTACCTACCTTACATTTTTGTTTGTTTTCCCCTCTCTACCTAAAAAAAGTTATAACTAGGGTTTTGTTGTTCCATTAATTTTTAAGCAGTGCTCTTTCCTGACTTCAGTAAATGTTCTGCATAAAACCTAGAGATGCAATATGTTTACTAGGAAAAAAACAAGTAGTACTTGCATGTGCGCACCATTCATTGTCTTCAACAAGAGAAATGTACAGACCTGTATACTGACTGCAGGACAAAGCCCATTCTTGCCAAATAGAAAATGGATTGTCTGAACCAGAAGTAACAATATGAAGAAAATTATTTTTCCTTGACTGGAACGCTGAGTGGACTTTGCATACTGATAGTTAAGTTCTGTGAAATCACTTTATACAGTCCTGCCAGCAATTGTATAAAGACTCCTCCTTCAGTGCCAGGGTAGAAAGCATAGAGAGCTTGAAATTAAAATGAAATGTTTTGATTAACCTGAAATGAATATTTTAAAAAAATTGTTAGACCAAAATTTCAAATCTTATTTTTATTTCAAACGAAAATAACATTTTTTAATTGCCAACTGGACTGAAAAAATATGTTGTTTTTCTCAACTCAGTCTACAAGTGCCGTGTTTTCTACAAAGTCTTTGGGACTGCACTGATTTACACTAGCTAAAGATCTGCCCCAGAGGCCAAAGAGAGAAACAGTTGTTAAGCATTGTCAGTTAATTATGTTACTGGGGATGCAGACAGAAAAAAGATACCAATCTGAAGGGAAGGGGACTCATCAGCTCTGTTATAGCTATTCTTTTACCACAAAAAGGATAAACCAGAATAATTTACTCTGAATGAAGCAGGTGGTAAATTATTGCACTATAGCTTCAACACAAGGTGAGATAGAGCAGACAGACAAAACAGTTACAGCGGATTCAACTGAGGTAAGTCCATCCTCACCCTTTTAAAGTAGTATAGTTGTTTCATCTGTCCATACCTTGAGCCTAAAAATAAATTATCTTAAGAACTAATATTATCCTCAGTCTAGTTTAAAAGACTCAGAACCTGATAGAAAGCAATGGTAGTTTTGGTTGAGTACTGTATGCAGGGTCAGATTTTGTTATATACATTACTGGAATAGTTAAATAACATTTGCTGCAATATTATTGTTGTTAAATTTTATTTAGAAATTTTTTTGAATCCCATAGCTAAATGGGAAATGAGTACAAGTATGTTTTTCTTCCTGAGAGCTTAATATAAAACATTTTATACCGATGTTTAATGCGTGTGACCTCAGTATATTGCTGAATATATTATTACTAATGCAAGATGTCACATATCACATTTAAACAAACCCCAGATTTCAAATAAAACTAAGGTTTCTCTTAGTTCCAGTATGTGTTACAATATGACAGTAAATGCAAAGAGAAGTAAGCAAAATAGAGGAATTTTTGTTAAATTTCCCTGTCAAGATGTGAAATGAGTTACAAGGAGAATCTGAATGTATGTCCTGCAACCTCTTATTTTGCTGAGACAGGCGAGACTTCATTTATAAAATGTGAAGCCTTCTTTCACATAGCAGTGAGAGCTCCACTGGCCTGCCAACTTCATCCCCCTATAAATATTTACTTCTGGCTGCATTTAAATGATTGAGTTTTTTGTTCAAATTACACAAAATCAGAGACTGAAATCATCTGATGGCAGCTCACTCACCTCTGTTCTTTGGCCAGTGCTACTAAGATCAGCATTAAATCCCTCCACAACATGGAAATAAGTAAGGTGCAGATGTGGCAAGGTTCTCTTGAGACAGCCAGGCTGCTACAATAAAAGGGGGAACAGGGGAGTATGAAAGTCCTTGAATCAGTCAGTAGTCTTTATGAAATATTACCCTGTCCATGGAGTGACCAGTTTTTCAAAATTAAATAAAAATATAATAACCACTTTCTCTTTTTAGTCCTGTGCAGTATATGATATACTTTGCCTATTGTTCCTATGCTAATTTCAGATTTTCTCCTATTTCACATTTCCCTTATTTTCTCTCCTTCATCTGTTAGATGCTGACAGTCTGCACAGGAAATCTGCATAGGAATCTAAGAAATCTCTAGGAGATTTCCTAGATTGCTTTTTGCCTGCTTATCTTCTTCCCTAGCTCTTACGGTGAATTTTCTGATTCTCTCCATCCTAATAGTGTCATGAAAGGGATTTAGGTACCAATTCAACTAGTGACTGCTTGGATAGACCTTGGCACATGGATGGAACACCATTTGTCCTTCTTTACACAGATATGACAGCATTCACACTAGTAGGAAGGCTATGACTTTTTAACTAAACTGCCATAGTTAAACCAATACAACTTTTTGTGTACAAACAAGTACTGATACATTTACTTTTATATTTAACTTGACTACCACAAGTAATCCAACTGAAGTCAGCCACAGGAAATGCAGTGGAAAATGTGGAAGTTGGGGCTAATATACCATAGATTATCAAAGGCTCTGACTTTAGAATGGCACAGGTGCAGGAGGCCACACTTTGCTGGATTCCAATTTAGGTTCTTACCCTTACTTGTTTTATCACAAATTATGGCAGGCAGCATGGCTTTGGAGATACAGCACTGAACCAGCTAGTGTATTTGGATTATATTTTTGCTAGGAAATTGAGTTGTTCTTAGCACTTCAGATGGATTCCTTTGTGCAGCTCATCTAGTTCTTCGATGCCTCGCTTCTACAGGGCACTTTACTGTAAAAATGATACTTATCTAATTTATTTATATCTATAATATATACATTATTACATCAAATCAGCACCAGATTCATTAGACTCTCAAAACATTCTCCATAACATTTGTAACATGCTAAAATTAGAAAGTGGCTGCTGAACACTTTCAGCAACAAGCTTTAGGTTCACAATTCCTTTTGTTTCATGGTCAGAACTGTATGTGAGGCCCCTTTTAACTCAAATAAGGAAAGGTGCTTAAAACAAAACTTAATTTATAACAAACTAACACTCTGACTGAAACAGAAATCTAGAAAACCAATTTAATTTCAGTTCATATGAACAATTCCCTGCTGGTCCAGCAGCCCATGTAGTGTAATAACAGCTGTTAGGCAACACCTATTATTTAGGTTTATTACATCAGCAACAGAAGGCACCCTGTTGTTAAAATAAAAGAGTTTGGAATTGGCTTTCCTAATTCACTTCTTAGCATTCTATACTTTTGGGCGTGAACTCATCCGGTTCTTCACAGAGAGGGAAATCTGAACTGGCTGATGGGAATGCTCATTTTACTTTTGCTGAAGAATCACACTTTATTAAGTGGCTTAGAAAAGCTTCAGCCTGATTGACTGGAGATGACTTTGAACACATTCAGTTGAAGTCAGAACTAGTATACAGAGTGGGATTACACACAGTGTTTTCATTGACATCTGTTCTGCAGCAGGTATTTCTAACTCTTCTCGTTGCCATCGTGGGGTACCAGTCTTGCATTTCTTTCACATTCCAAACACTCACTAAGGGGATCAAGCACAAAAGGATTAGGGACCCTTTTAAGTTGCACAGTAGAATTTCTGCAGGAAAAAAATGGAATGGCTCAAAATATATATGCAACCTGAGTCTTGCAAGAGAACTGTCTCTCTGATAATATGGGAGGTAGAACCCTTCATCACATATTCACTTGTGACTAAGCCAGAAATGGAGACTAATCTACTGGAAGAGGTTCTTCTTGTAGCCTGTATCAATGTATTATAACACATTTTTATTGCCAACTTCTGAATCATTTTCTGCAAGGCTCTGAGTTGGACTGTATTTCTAAGCATCTGTTTGTTTACAAACTGTTAAACATTATTGTCTGTTGATTGTTATTCCAAAAGACATTTTTTGAAACTGCATACAACACAGCATCATTTAGACCATGTGGTTTCTCTTAACATAGGTGACACCATATTTATTTAGATGACTCTGTGTATCATTTTATCAACCAAACACAGCAGAAGCTAGGCTTTCACAGCAACGTGACATTATTGTGTATTTATTTGACACTATATTCATAACAGCTTGTGTGAAGTAATCTTCCAACTGTCTGCTGAGATGTGAGGCCCATCAGTCAGTGGCTGCATTATAAAATGTATGCTCTCTCTAATGGCTTGTCAACACACATTTGTTTCACTAATTTAATTAATTGGTGAAAATTTCTTGAGTGCATAAAACCTTCTGGAGTGAAGATGTTTATCAACACAATAGATTTCTTTAATATATAATATTGATTATTCTTGTAATTCAGTAAAGGACCAAAAGCTGCCACATTAAGGTAAGACTACAGATATCGTATCTACTCTAAGGTGTTTGATATTAAATATTGTGTTATAATACAAATGTATTTCTCATTTAGACATGCCCATCATGCATATATCTAAACTTGGAAATTGATTGTAACAGATTTTTCAGGATAAATGATTCTGGAATAAAAATCAGAGGAAAGCAGAAGTCACTCTGGAATAGCTTGTTCCATAATAAAAATTCTGGTCACTTTCCAGGTATGGAGAAAAACTTAGGACACCTATACACATGCATCTGGGGTGGGGGTGAGGGGTAGCTCTCGGGAGCCACTCTAATTAAAATGCCCACAATGTCTCATGCATTTAGTGTCCCATCTTTCAAAATAGTTGGGGGGGGGGGAGCTTTAACTAAAACTCGTTCCACAAGCTTTAGTTAAAGCATCCCTGCCACCATTATGAATCAGGGGGTTGCTAAATCCACAAGAGGTTGCAGAACGCTGGATTCCATTAATTGAGTCTTCTCCAATGCGTTCTAATCAGAGCGTGTCGGAGCAGTGTAAAAATGCCCTTAGTTCTCAGCCTTTCAAGCCCTTTTGAAGCCAAACAGAAATGATGCAGCTGTTACCAGGAATTAGTTCTGTCACTGAGTGCTGAATTTAAGTTGTAACATGAACAGAGACAATTCTGCTCTCCATTTGAATTTGAACACACATTTCCTACAATTTTTTTTAACAAAAAGCTTCCATTTTTTATTTTAATAGCTGGCAGTCCAAGTTTATTTGTTCTTTTGCTGTAAACCATTTTGGAGGGGACCTACCAGTGACATTTCCAAATCAATTAATTAGGTACTACTAGTGGCTTTAGGATCTCAGCCAGTGCCTTTCAAAAGGCTTCCACTGTTGACTTGAGAAGATTTGGGTCATGTTGTACAGGCAACTGCAGCAACCTGACTTTTCTTTTTGTTCTGTTTCATTTTCTGGTTTTTCATTTAGCTGTAATTCATGCACAGAGTCTTGGATTTAGAACACTTTTATCATTTCTTTTACATGATATGTAAGTCTGTGGCCCTGATTTTAAAAGTTGCAAAGGCAATGTCAAGTCTGACACTTCCTAGCCTTTTGCTTAGTAGCTGTAGCAATGTTCTTTTTAATAAAACTTCTTGTATGTAAGTATTATCATACTTCAGAGTACTCCATGTTGAAGTAAACAGTTCAACTGAGGTCTAAATACTACACTGAAATATTATTCAGTATCTCCATGGAAGGTGTTTCACATATAAATGCGTGGTACAATGAACAGAGATGGAGAGATTCAGGTTTCTGCAGAGATCTGTGAAACCTAGTGCAAAGGAATGAGAACTGATGGCTACAGCTGCACCAGAGAAGTGCAAGCCTCTCCACATGTAACACTGGCCTCTATACATGTTCAACAAAGTTCTCTTTAACAGCTCAGCCTGCCTGTTGTTCAATTATTGCGAATGAAACAAAATGTATACAACATTCAGACTGAATGGGATAAAGCATATTTTACTGATGTTACTTTGTCAGTGTTCCTTTTGTCCTCAGTAGCCCATTTCCCCACCCCCTTTAAGTGCATTAACTTCTCTAGCAGCTCTACAAGGTGTTAGGTCTGAAAATCATTGTGACAAAGATTAGATGCAAGCTTCATTTCTACGAAAGAAAAGTCCTGTCAGAATTTATTTATGGTGAATTGATAAAAAACAAAGAAAAGGGTCAGAAACTAAAATCCTCCTATTACAGTGATTTGGCTGGCTGCTTACTAAATGGTTTGCAGGAGTTTCTCACTCAAATGTCAGGTAAGCTAAAATGAGCATTAAGTTTTTTGCATCTTCAGCAAAGCAGAGCATGTCAATTGGGAATGGATATACCATTTTAAAACTTAGCTGTGAATAACTTTGCATCTCTTGCTTGTATGAGTTCGATTAAGTAAAAATGATCATTAGCTTTTTGTTTAAAGGCCTGATGATGGATCTCTCATTCTGCTCCATTTGCCAACAGTAAAAATCTGCCAATTCACGGAACATCTTTTTCCCCCAACATTGTCCAAACCACAGTGAGATAAAGCTGATGAGAAATGGAAACTCTGTTTAACTTAGTAGACTTCCCAGAAGCTCTTTTGTGGCTTCTAGAAAAATTTTCTATTTAAAAAAAATGTATCTATGTGTAGAAGTAACAGCGATGCCAGTTCCCACCTGCATAATAAGCATTCCTAACTGCCCTAAATATTTCTTTTTTGTTCCTGGCATCCTTCACATACCAATGGAAAAGGGCTCTCCCCCTCCTCAGATCAAGGGCACTAAGTTTCCAACACGATAAGTGTTAATGAAAGTTCAGGAATGGCAGAACTAAGCCAATCAGTTTTGCTTGCATGCAGAAGCATGATGATTTACAGACTCCCTTCATTTAAGATTGACTATTTAAAGTGATTTTCACACACCATTTAAAAATAACTGTGAATAGATATCTCAATTCTATGACTATGTCATTAATCCATCAAAACACTTTATTTTAGGCTCTAAGAATAATTGGCATTAAGATAAATGCATGTTACTTTAATATGATATTTTTATTGGACTTCCATAGAAATATAAACACAGTGTTAGATCAGAATATGTCTTTTCTTCAGCAGTTACAAAAATAACTTTGAAACTGGCATCAGTCTTTTTGTATGTACTCTTTTATGGCCCAAATACCTTAAAAGGTATCTTTACCTAAAGAAGACAAACATAATGAAAGGGCTTTTTGGCACAAAGCTATTTTTATGTGGGTAGAAAAATACAAACATGTCTTATTCTCTGCTTTGTTCAGTGTTATCAATGATGAGTGAAGGTATAGCTTATAACTTTTTATGATTTATGGAAGCAATGTTCTTTTTCTTCAGTCTACCATCTGTGACACCCTCTACTGCTTATGTGCTTTTAAACATAATGTTGAGGCAACTGTATCACTTATATTCCCTTTGTTCCCTCTCTCTTTTCACTTCAGCACCAGAAATAAGGAATCATTATGGATCTTTCCAGGCACATTGTGTCCATGTTTGCAGCTCTCATTTATTTTTATTCATCCATCAGAGTTTGCTGAGTAAAAAAAATAAATAAGGGCCTCAGGAAGGAGCCCAGCGGCTCAAGATTAACTGATAATTGTCTGGATAGTAGTTTGATGTGGTTTATATTTTTGTTTTGAATGAAGACTGAGGCAGAGACTTTTTCATTAAGTTTTATTATTTTATTGCTGTTGTTTATTGCTCGCAACTCCTACTTGCACTTAGCTAACACTAGAAGATGTATTTGGGTCATAATTCTTTAAACCGTTGTTTACTGTTTTGATGAAAAAAGCAAGCTATTAAAATATCTCCCTGTAAGTTCATATAATGTAGTTTTATTTGCAGCCTGTTGCTAAAGGCATGGTATAATGTTGTCAGGTCTATGCTGAACAAAACGCTACTGATTCTGATGCGGAATTGCTGAAAAAAGCTGCTGGGGTTTTGCATCACAATTTCCCGAGTGATCTCAAGATATATAAAGGCCAAAACAGTAAGATTAAAGCTCTGAGAACTTCAAGGATTGATTCATTTCCCCATCTTTTGTTTGTCTCTTTAATTGAAGTACTTTGTTTTCATTTCATCATAGCCTGAGGTTTTTCTTGAAAGAATATGTTTGTGGACTTGTTACTACCAACTCACTCTGGATTTGTTCTGCTCACTCCTCTGGGCAGAGGGCCCTAGGGTTCATTGGTACTAGCAACCCTGGGACCCCAAAGGAAGCCCATCTGCTTCTCGCATTTTAAGCACCATCTCATCCGGCTCTGCTCAGGACAAGTTTAAGCAACCCTGCGCTTAAAATGCTGCTGGCAGCTAACTACACAAACATATCTCAGTGTTATTAATTACAGTGCAGCAAAACCACTGTTAGCAACAGCGGAGTGAAAAACCAAAAAAGATCCCTAACATAGATACATCTTCCATGCACTTATCTGGGGGCCGGACTCGATGATCTCCCGAGGTCCCTTCCAGCCCTGATGTCTATGAAATCTATGAAATCTCTTAACCAGTTTTCAAAACTGCCACTTCTCATCTGGCAGTGACAAGGACCAGTTTGAAGTCGACAGTACAAAAGTCGAATAAGCATATTAAAAACTGAAAAGAGAAAAGACAGCATGAAATAATCCCAGCATCAGGGTGGGGGTCTTTGCTTGTTTGCTTTTTGGTTTTGCTTTTCTCAAGTAACTTTCCGATGTGCTGGTTGTGGAGAAAACTTCAACAACATCACCAGTGTGGATTCTAAACCCCAAAGGCAACTAAACAAATCCAAATGCTTTTTTTTTTTTAAATCTCAGGATTTTAGGTTGTTCGCTGTCTTTGCAAGGCAGGGAGGGATGCCTGTCCTATGATTTCTGAACACTTTGGGCTGATAATAGTGCAGTGCAATTTTCTGCATCCCTTCTTTGTCCTCTTCCCCCTGTATTTCTCTTACTTCATCTCTGATAAACCATGTGAGGACCTTTCCCTAGACCCTTCCCTCCTCCTGCCTGTCGCGCTTTCTGTGACATGGGGGCTGCACTTTCTTGCACTTGTAATGCCTCTAGGGAGTAGTAGCTGGCCAGAGGTTGTCTGCACAGATGTAGGCACCTGTTCTTGCACCCTGCTTTCCTCTCAGTTCCTAGGATCCACTTCTTTCCCTCCGCCGAGAAAATCTTTTACTTTTTCTGGGTGTGAGGCCCTTTTCTTAAGCTCACTTCTTATCTCCCCAGTCCTCTTGCATGGTAGCTTTTCTCACTGCTTGTTAAGAAGCCTGCCATGTCTGCCACCTTGCCAGGCAGGAAAGGTCAATTTAGGGCAATCAGGGACCAGTGAGCACATGCTTTTCTCAGCCCTTGCTCCCAGGCTACTGAATTTAAGTGCAAAAGGCCATCAGTCATAAAGTGGGGAGGAAGCTGCTGGCTAGTTAAGAAGTGGGAAAACCCAGTGGACGGTCAGCAAAGGTGGGGAGAGGCATCCATCGGGACAGTCAGAAAAGGCGGGAAAGGCCGTTGGTCAGCCAGAAAAGGCGGGAAAGGCCGTTGGTCAGCCAGAAAAGGCGGGAAAAGCCACAAGTTGGTCAGGACCAGGAGGGAAAGCCAGTGATTGGAGAGGGCAGGAAACACCTGTGGTCAGTCAGAAAAGGAGGGAAAAGCCGTTAGTCAGAAAAGGCAGGAAAAGCTGTTAATTCTACACTGCTGCTCCCGCAGAGGCTCCGCGCTCCTCCTGCTCCTGGGGCTGAGGCGGAGGAGACACCTGGATATTCAATGCCCATATAACTGATTTTAATTGCACTGCTGAGAGAGCTTCGGGATGTCTTCCTCCCTCGCCGGGAAGCAGGACTGGTCCCTGTTGCCCCAGCACAGGGCTTCCCTGGTGAAGGAACCTGGCCCCTCTAGTGACAGCTGCCAAATCACTAGGTAAAACATGGTGAGGTTACCAAAGATGTCCATATATGCCTTCCATGATACAGGTGATACAGGCAACTATACTACTGCACATTCTGACCCAGTTTGTCCATGCCAATAGGAGGGACATGTTGTCTCACAACAAATACACTGCAGACAAAAGTGGTGCTTTTGATACTGCCTACGGACAGCATCTCACTGCTTTCATACCGGTGTGTGAGATGCACTCCTTCTAGGAAAAAAAAAGGTTGCAGCACTGAATTCACCTTAACTGGATCATTCATTTTAATCCCCATAAGGAAAATAGGTCCCTGCACTATGATACATACAGTATGTCCTCCTTGACTTAGAGCAACCCAGGAGCCAGCCATAAAGCCTTTCTCTGGAGGAATAAAATGACACAGCACCCCCAGCATCAGGTTTCACTCGTGCTGCCACATGCCAGCGCTAAATAACAATGTTTAGTATCAAAGATGTCTGTTGCAATGCCATAAATTTTAAGCTGAGTTTATTAGTTTGGCTGAGAGGGCGGGTAAATAATTGAAAATCTTTTGTCTCAGACACACTTGCAAAAAAAGGTCCGAGGCTCCCTTTACATGTGGCGTTTCAGTGCAAGGCTCTCAGTTTCAGTTGCTGAAACAGAAATGGACAATCTTGCCAGTTTAATCTGAAATAAAACTTAACTTGGCTGCGACAGCTCCTGGGCTATGTGATAGTAGGGTATGAAGAAATACATTGGTTTGGGCAGTTTGAAGATCAGTTGTTTAAGTGTGCAAGAAACGTAGTAGTGTAGTCAACTGCAGTTTTTCATGTGGAGCGAGTCTAGCGTCTAGTCTACATAACATTGCTTGCTAAAGATACTGGAAAATTAGGTTTTTAGGTATTTTTATTCTTTTATGGCATAATCATTTCAAATGATTCCTTGGGCCATACCAAAACTACTTCGACCTGCCAGAGGCAAGCTGACAGGCCCTTTCTTGATCTATGATACCTCGTCCTGTTTAACATAGAGTTCATTAAATTAATATTTAGTTCATCTCCTGAAGGGCAATGAAAGGGAGAAGAGAATATATGTCAAGGTTACAAAGAGCTAGTCTCACCCTCCTGTCCCTCCTTTGGAGTACCTCCAGCCTCTGCTGGCCCAGAAAGCAATAAATTAGGCTAGAAAATAAATCCGGCCTTCCCAATTGACAGCATAGAGCAGATGATACATTTTACTAAATGAAATGGGAAGATAAATAGTCTGAGTAAAAGAGTCTAATTTGTGCAGATCTATAGCAAACTTCAAGGCTCACCTGAAATATTCCTTAGAGCCAAAGAAATACAACCAAACAGCTTGGTAAAGTCAGTAGGGCCTATCTATAAAGGTACACCTGAGCAACAAGACAATGCCATAGTTTCGAATGACTGACTATATCTATCCATACTTCCATTGAAACCAAAAAGTTTTAGAGAGTTTAAATGTGAAGGAATCTGAGATTCGAGAGAACTAGGATGTGATTATGCAGCAGCTTTACGATGGGAAATGAGCTTATACATTGGGTGCATGATCATGCGTTTTTATTTTTTTTCACTTTTCATATGCCTTACTATTTGACCTTAGGAAAGTTGCTTAATATATCTGTTTCATTTCCACATCTGTAAAATGAAAGTAATGCATACCTATCTTTGCTAGCTGTAGCATTTTTAGTAATACCAAGGTCCTAATAGTATTAAACAGTGTTTTTAAAAGAAATCTTAGACCTTCTAAAACTGTATTCATAAAAATGAGGACAGAGATGAAACTACTGAAATAGAAACAGTTTTGCTACATTTGTATTGTTCTTGACTTGTCCTCACATAACAATTGGAGCATAGCAGCTGCTGCCCTCTTGAAATGTTCTCATCAAACTGCTCCAGAAGTATGTAAGTCCATACCCTGAGATATGAAATGGAAGAAGCATGTTCAGCTAGTGAATGAAAGGTGGTAATATTACCATAATATTTCTTAAGGACACTGGTGAGGAAATTTAGATTATTCTGTACAAACTTTAAAATGCTGGTATGGATAATTAATTTCCTGACTGTGAATGTTTATGTTTAGGTGATAGTCTTCCTTAGTTTGTTGGCTAGTGACAGATTTGGGCGTTGCAGTTTGGACTTTGAGCTAAAATACATTTGGTCTATTCTCTTGTTCCTACCTAGATTTATGCTGGCATACAGTGCACTTGTAATTTTAAGGACAGCTCAAATGTTGGAATCAGATTGCTTATGAAAATAAAAGGCATCTGTCATAACACTCAGACCAACCTACTATTTTGCTATATGGAATTTGATGCCTGGTTAGTTTGTCTATTTAGGTGCAAGACATGCATTTTATTCTTTTCACAGTGCGTCTATCGAGCCAAAGCTTTCATATAATTAAAAACCTCAACAGTTCGTTCAAGGCAGCAGATCAAAAGGTTAATGTGCTGTGGTACAACAGGAAGTATTTGTACTCTTGAACATTTTTGCAATTTACAGCATTTAAAAACAAGTTAACACAGATCATAGCCAAAGCCAATATTACATCATTTAAACCAAACCATTAATCATTAGTCTCAAACCAACCAGTTGGTCTAAAAGTTCAGCTGGCTAAAAATGTGATGGTATGAGGAGTGAATGAAAATGTGCTGAATTCAGTCATGCGTGTGGAATACGGTTCTAGGGAAACTATGCTAGACAAAGTTCAGGAAAGTATGAGTGGTAGACTGTGTTGTTGTGCACATTTAAAACAATAACACTTTGCAAAAAAATATGATTTTCAGGAAGGTAATAGGTGGCAATAAATAATAGGTGGGAGAGGAATTATGTTCATTAATACAAAAGTGTCATTAAATTTCATTGTTTCAGTACTGAAGTTCTTGAAGCAATAGAAAATGTTATGCAGGATATAGTTACAAGTTTGGCTAGAAATGAAGCACCTGTTCTCATCCTGGAAAACAGATCAGATTGGGGAAATATACAGTAGGTATTATAGTTATAGATGATGTATATTTGATTAATATAAATTCCACAATACTTATTGAATGGTTTCCTTAAAGATCTTCAAGAAAGTTCACTTTATGTAGCTTCATGAACCATAGGGTCACAAATTAAATTTGTTTGTTAAAAAAGCCCTCAAAACTGGAAGCTGTTAAAAAACCTTTAACAGTCACTGTGCACCAAGAACCATTATCCCACTAGGTCGTGTAACTGAGAAAGACGGCTAGGAAGGGAAAGTGTCATAATAATAAAAAGTGGGAGAAAAAGAGGTCATACAGAGAAAATTAGATTATCATTTTCTGGAGGGAAGAGAAAACACAGGTTTTATAAGCATCTCTCCAATCTTATTGATATACAGACCCTTTGATATAGGACATACTTTTTATCTCAGTGGATTGCATAGTTTGATTAAGAAACCAGGTTGGAAACGCTGCTCTATTTTTCTACTTTCCTTTTCTCTGTTTTTCTGCTATGTTTAGTCTCCCATTCCTTTACCTGTTTTATGATTCAAACTTTTTCTACTCTAACCACATCTTGCTTCCTCTCTTCTTGTCAAATCTCTTCTCCCCTCTATGTCTTATTCTTTTTTGATCTATTTTGAGTGAATTGGCAGCAAAATAAAAGTGAACTCAGACTTTGAAACACTCTCTCATATTCTACTCACACCAGCACACTCACTTAACAGAAAAGCAATGAGCTTCAACACTTGTTACATTCTAGCTATACACATTGCCTGTGGAACAATATTTTTCTATGGATTTGTATTTCAACTGAAGATTCTTGAGCCTGACAAGATTTACTTTCAGGAAATCTAGTGGGTTTAAAAAAGCCTAGATGATCTCTTCCTTGTCCTGCAGCATCTCCAAGTGTCCTACATTAAAAGGTATGTAAAGCAGTAAGGTTGGAGAGATGCTAATAAGTGAACCCACATTATAAAATAAGAGTATGAGAAAGTATAGTAAACTCACATGCATTAACACTTTGGAGGAGCTCTCTGTCCTTAGTCCCAGTAGGGACAGGGAGGGGGCTAAGCAGTGCTGGGACCGGGGGTGGGGGTTAGGCTTGGGGGGGATGGAACAGAGAGCTCCCCTGTCCTGGCTCTACTCAGCTCCCAGCTCCTGGGGGGAGCCTGGAGCTGAGCAGCACTGGGACCAGGGACAGAGACCTCCCCTCTCCCCTCAGCAAGCAAAGCAAGGGGAGAGCTCAGAGCACTGCTTTGCCATGGGGCATTGCCCCAAGCCAGCACTGCTGAACCAGGCTGTGATCCCAAGCTCCACATGGCCAGGAGCTGTCCCCTGCTCTCAGACAGTTCCTCCCCACTCCCTGGCATTCAGGCCTGACCCCCTGCCCCTCCCTGCTTCCTGCCAGCCTGAGATTAGGACTGGCACTGGGGGAGCCTGGAGCTCCCCCTGGCTGTGCAGGGGGGCGCAGATCATGGAAGGAGGACAGGAGCAGCCCTCGACTCAACTGCTCCCACTAGGACTACGTTTGCTCCCAATGTATGCGTATGTGTAGACTACTTGATAATATAAATATCCTTGGTTAACTGAGAGCACATCTAGTAGATGTACCCTCAGTTAACCAAGGATATTTTAATTATCAAGTAGATATAAATGTTTTATGTCCTAAAATGTCAGTAAAATTTAAATCGTATTACAAAGCTTAGTGATCTTGAGGATACTGACATTCCAAGGTGGGAAAACATATATAAGCTGTTATTTGCTATCAAATCATACAGGGAGGGAAATGTAGAAAACAAGTCAGTGTTACACCGTGTTAAAATAGGGGGGTTGTCAACCAATTAAAAATAACTGAACCATTATTTATGGTGGGCCAAATTCCAATCTCAGATGTAAAGCTGCCATTACATTAGGCACTTATATTCTGCTATGAAAATTAGGAAGGAAGCAAAGAAGAAGAAAACCCCAAACGTGCTGGGGGAATAGGTAAATTGAGTTCCAAACTACAATGGCACTGCAGGGTTAACATGGTTACAGCAGAGACAGTTCCATACTGGTATTCTGCAAAAACACCAGTAGGAACATTGCCTAAAAATGAATAAACTTGGTCCTACAGTACTTTCCCTTTCCAGCTGTACCTCCTTCACAGAGGGAAAGTATTTTGTAGCTGTGGTAAGAAGATTCAAGAGGAAACTTTTCTGCTGCAGTGAAAAGGAAGCCAAGCAACACTGCTCAGTGTTTGACATAATCCAAGATCAGTTCTTTTCTGAATTCCCTCTACCTACTGCTCCCTAAATTCAGGATTTTTCATACATTATGGCATATGATGTCAATCTGGTGGAGTGTATTGGGCATGCAAGTGAAAGGCAGAAATATTTCTCTGCGGTGCTGCAGCCCAAGAGCAACAGAGCTTTTTCTGCATAAAAAGACAAATGCAATGGGTTTGGGAGATTTTCATAACTTTCATTACTAAATATACTAACTGTAAATCACCATGTGCAGTTTTGGCGCTATTATCTTTATAGGATAACTAGTAATTATTAAGAAATGCAAAAATATAGAACTCTTTGTTCAGAGATACCTTTTATTGGACCAGCTAAGAAATTGCAAAAAAAAAATCTTTTTCTGCAAGCTTTTGGGTGCTCACACCCTTCGTCATGCTCAGGGAAAGTTCAAGATGGTAAAAAGTCCCCATAAGTAGGAAATAAACTTCATTTTTGCACAGAGGAAGCTGAAGGTGGAGGCCTCTAAGAGTATCTTCGTGAGTTACTCTTTGTTGTGAAGATCAGGCAGGATTCCTTCCCTGGTGGTATCAGATGGCAAGCAGGATGGTGTAGAAATCTTTCTTGTTGTTCAGCAATGAAGTTTAAAATCCACAATGGGCTAAAATTCAGCATCTTCCATGTTTCTGGGATGTATTTGGTAGTCATGTTGGTCTGAGACAAAAAGAAATGTAAAAACCTAGAACTCTTGGTTCAGAGATGATACCTTTTACTAGACCAACTAAGAAATTGCAAAAAAATGTGCCTTTTCCTATCTGTAGGGACTTTTTACCATCTTTAATTTCCCCTGAGCCTGATGAAGGGCATGTGAGCTCAAAAGCTTGCAGAAAAAGACAATTTTTTTTGCAATGTCGTAGTTGGTCTAATAAAAGGTATCATCTCTAAATGAAGAGTTCTAGAGTTTTGCATTTCTTTTTGTCTCAGACCAACATGACTACCAAATACATCCCTAGTAATTATTAATAAGTCTGACACTGACACTTTTAAAACAATGGAGCCTTCTGTGTTCTCTGGGGTATAAAGATGATACTTCAATTTATCAGTGAAGTTACAAAATAATAGTAAATAATTAGGATTGAAAGGCATAGTGCTACGTTGTTCAGCTTATCCATTTTTTCCCTTCCATATCCATATGCTGTGTGGTGTCTTCTGCCACCCAAAGGATGTGAGAAGCAATGCATTTTACAAAAGAAGAAATACAAATTATGTTGGTGTATCATAAACTTTTATGGTTATATTGACACTGATACTTTTAAAGCATACCGGTTATCTGTTTTCAAATATTTTAATATACTCAGAACTCCTGTGGGGAAAATATGTCTCAGGCAAAAAAAATTGATAGGAATAAGAAAAATTATAGAGGTATTTTTTTACCTTATAATAAAAAAGTGGTATTAAGAAAAAACATTATGCAACATGCTCCCTTTGCACATCTAGAGCCCTTCAAATCTGAAACTGTGGAACTGACAAGAAGACATCACATGAATCTGTCTTGAGACAACAGAAAACAAAATGTTTTCCCATGGACATAGTTATAGAGAGGGACTGAGGTGCTTTGCTAATACCGGTAGCCATCTAAAATAATTCTTTTAGTTTTTTCATAATTTTGAATAATTGGGTGGAAATAATAAGCATGTTATTGAATTAAAAGTGTCAGTATAGCTGGATAAGTTCAGGGGTGTGATAGTGAATTCATTTATCTGGCCAGCAGGGATTCTTGAGACCTCGTTTTCCTTGGTCATCCCCACATAGCCAATGACAGTAGCTTTCCAGATAGTTTCAGCCTGGTATTAACAGGGATCTATCTGCATGGGGCCTGAGAATGGCCCTGGAAGATCTGATTGAGTAAAGGGGCCTTATTATGATTTCTTAGGCAATGAATAACTAATCATATCTTTAGAATTTTAAATTTTTATTTGTTCACAAACATCTCAGGTTTACAGAGTCCATAGGCCTACAAATGATATCTCATTGTACTACAAGAAAAATAAGAAGTGACTGTCCTAAATCAGCACCAAAATTTGGTAAGTTTAAAAAGTTAAGCTTTTAAAAAGTTAAGCTTTTAAAAAGTCTGACAATTTTTTCCTTGGATTTTAGATTTGTTTATCATACAATTTTATTTGGGAGTCTTTAAAAGTGCATACATCCAATAAAAATAAACTGTATCTTTTAACTGCCAATCCTTAACTAACTTTCTACTTTTCTATTAAAACACAGTGTTAATAGTAGTGGAAATACATAGTAATCAAAAAGGAGCATTCCTATTAAAAAAGAGTAATTGAGTAAATAGCAATCTCTATGGCTGCTGGTCTATAGAAGATTCATGTGGTTTAGATAGCCTTGTACTGCCCTCCTCTCAGGTCATGAAAATGTAACTGACAGACTGATTGGCTATGCCCTATTAATCCAGGAACACTTTTCTTTTTCTGCTTGATAAAATATTAATCAACTAAGGAAACGTTTTGAGAGGCCTCAGAATAGAGCACATGTCTTTAAAAAACTGGAGGAGGAGACAGCCTGTCACTTCTTGTAACCAGCACCTAATTAATGAGTGGACACGCACCTTCCCAAGCAGCTGAGTGATAATTGGAAAACCTGAAGAAGAAACTTTCAGAATAAGATCTTATGCAGAAAGCTTGCATTCAAAATGTAATTGAACTTGTTTATTCTCTATTTTAATGCTTTATAAGTTAAAAATATGCAATGGTTTTTTCTTTTCCAGCTGTAATTCTTAAAATATTATCCATGATTTATAAGATGGTACAGAACAATACTTACGCAACTAAAAGGTAATATGTTGAGTTTCTGTAACTGAAAATCAAAATTATAAGAAGCATTTTATGAATTATTTTGAGAATTGTATTATGATAAACAAATAACTTAGATATTAATCTGTTAGACAACACTTTTTTTTAGGTACAACGTTTCAGATTGATTCATGGTCTATTAAAACATTCTTTTGCAATCTCAGAATCCTATGACTATCATCATTGCATAAAAATTAGTTTATTATTACATATACAATATTCTGTCTCAATAGAGATATATACTACACCGATCCCCAACTATTTGGTAACCAGAGTATTGTGGATAATATAGTCAATGACATTTCCTGCATGCTAAAGATACCGAGAAGAAGTCTACATATAGTAAGTCTGTTTATTGTTAGTGTTTTACAATCATTAATTTCATTATTCAAGAAACTGAAAAAGTAAGGTAATGATTAGTTAAAAAATGGCAAACTAATTTTTTTGGAAATAAAAACTGTGTTATTGTAATGGACGTGGGTGATAATCGACAGAAAATATTCAAAAGTTACTTTTGCCTCATGCCTTCTAATCTGTGAGCATATTTCCCCTGTAAACACAAACAATAACTTATGTTATTTTTAGATTGAATTGCCTCCAAATCTACCTATTATGATTATGACAGCAGTGGTTAGTAACTGAGCACATTCTGCTCAGATTTTCTAGTTGACACCATTTTTTCCTATCCTATGTACAGAATTTACATTATAATTTCCAATATAGTATATAAAACTTGAGCTGCTGCAATTTTTTCAGATGTCTACAACTAAAGGTTGCATTGCTGGTAACTTAAGTTATACTGAGGAAGATGGAACAAAAGTGAATTGTACCTGCAGTGCAACAGTATGTATTACTAACAGTAACAGTAATATTTTATGTTCGTATTTTGCTGATTTCCTATATATCCTAGTTTATCATGTACAACTGTGCTTATAGAAAACTTAGCCTCTGCTATACTTGTAAACCCTCAAGACTGAAGCCAAGTTTCTACAAAGCATATACCCTTAACATTCCTATAGGGTACAGAAGAAGTTTTGCATGAGAAAACACTGCAAAATTAGTTTCCCTTCACTTTTTAAATGTCCTTGTAAACTTCCTTTCACTTTTTAAATGTCCTTGTAAATGTAACTACTACCTGCTATAATACTGTAATTTCAGGACTCCAGTCTATGCTCAACAGGAGCACTTATCCCTTGAGATAGGCAAACTGTTTGTACTGCCTTCTACCATATTTGTTCTACAGAGGTTGACACATAATTTGTGCCTGGGGCGAGGGGGGCTCTACCAGTGGCTGCTTTGCCCAAGAGGTGCTTTGTATTGGAGTTTCCTGTGTCACAGTGGTTTGCTGGAAGCAAAGGAGATCAGTTCTTTTGCATGGCTGTGACCCCATTTTCTAGGAGCTTTGAAATTGGCATGCTGCTAGGATCTCTACTAGAAGTAGTGCAGACCAAATAGTAAATCAAGCCAGGAAGGAATCTCTGCATCTAACCCAGCTGTATGTTTATTTACACAAGTTTTACACCAGTGTAACCCAATGATTTCAATTGTGAAACAAAGCCAGGAACAGAAGTCAGATTTTCTGACTCCTAGCTTTACCCTGGAAAACTCTGCCTGTTCTAGGCACAAGTGGGTTATTTAAAAATCAGGAGAGAACCTCATCTCTCTATCACCATTTTGTTGTTTGAGTCAGAACCTTAAAGTTCCTCATTGTTAGTTGTGCTCTACAGCTTCTCAGATTTCTTCGTTGAGTTGTTCCACATTGGCACCTGTAATGATGTTGAAGTAAGAAATAAAAGAAAACCAAACACTTCAATATATACAAACTATTTTGCCAAGTGCTTCTTCCAGTTCCTGTTTTCTCATCCATATGCTTGCCAGGTTGGCTCAAATCCTAATATGAAATATGAAGCAAACTTTACCGTATCTCAGGGTATCTGCTATGATAGACTTGCAAATATAAAACAAACTCACAGGACAGATTAACAAAAGGAATTTAAATATCCATTGCAGAGATCTTTAACAAACATTTTAAACATGCCTTAACTTAGCTTCACATTGCATGGCTTTCTTCCTGGCGGAGACAGATGAAAATGGGAGATGCGTTGCTCTCTGCATAATGATTACATAATGAGTGATTCTGCATGGAAGTAGCACATAGAAGGCATTTTTGAAATGTGCCTTATTGTTGAAGGAGGATCTCTACATGCCCATGTTTCACAGCAGGATATATAAGATTAAGTATGCCTATAAAACACTAAAGGTGTTAAGAATGAGTCTGTATGTAAAAAGATGAATGGTTGTTTCAGGATGTAATTTTGTCCTTCATTAGCCAATGTTGTTATTTTAAAATATATCATTTTCTCTATTTAAAATGATTAATTTCATTTTTGTTATTTTAGGCAGTCCCTGTGCCGTCTAATGTTCAAGGAATTAGAAGTATCCTTTAAGCAAGAACTCTAGTTGTAGACTAAAAAAATAAAGTATAAACAAAGAATATTCCAAGTTAAACAATGTTTTGGTAATTTTTTTCTGCACTTGTTGGCTCTGAGACTGAGTTATGAGAACTGCCTTTGGCTCCAAAACATGTATATTAGAGCATTCATTTTTGGTTGATTAAAGCAGTAGAATGCCACAAATTTCATTTTACAGGTTGCTAACCTTAGTATGAAAGATTTGATCTCAGATGCAAAATTTATACTAATTGTAGAAAAAGATGCCACTTTTCAGAGGCTCCTGGATGATGACTTCTGCAATAAACTGTCCCCGTGCATAATGATTACGGTATGCTGACATTTCATATTGTATATCTAGAACTAAGAACAATATGGTAACATTGCAGTGATTTTCAAACAGTGTTAAAAACATGTATTCAAATTAGTGAGTCATCTCTAATGCCAGAATTTTCCACCATTAACATAATAATAAAAAAATGGAGAAGAACAGAATGATAGTTAAAACTAAGGAAAAGAGGGTTTTTTTCAAAGAAAAATGTTCTTATACATATTTGAAAATATATATTTTGCAAGCACTTCTGCTATAAACTTTAAGCAAATAAGACTGTCATTAGTACTATCATTTCACCAAGTAACTGTATGGAACATGGAATATGCAGCATAGTATTTTTTTTTTTAAATCTTATGATCCTATGACAGACACACTATTAAAAGAAGGCATTACAGTTGATTAAATTAATCCGTACATTAAGGGTTTGTTTTGAGATTGCCCGGATTTGGATTTCATCTATTTGATTTAGCATATTTTAATATCAACGAAGAGTTTCCTGATATTTTGGTATGGTCTCTGTCTTAAAAGTTCAGGTGATATGTAATAATGTTATGAATACAATAGGAAGCCTTCTGTAAGACTCTTGATTATATTGCTATGTAACCTAGCTATCAAGAGAGACTTAAAATGTATATTGGTAGGGGGTCTAACAATTGTGTGTTGTTCCATCCTCCTAAAACCTGAAGAAAGTGGGCTTAGAGAGTCCAGGAACGGAATAGAGGGGTGGTCTGCCTGGTAATTATGACAAATAAGAACAGAGTTGGCACTCTGTGTGATAACTGAGAAGTTCCTGTGTTCCCCACACTCTGATCTGCATATCTAACTCATCACCTATAATGCTTTTCATTCCATTGACGTGGGACAACTATGTTCCTTTATACACCTCTACTATGTCTGTCGGCTTTTCCCACTGGACAGCAGCTGACCTGTAACACTCCTGCTCTAGCTCAGAATGGCTTTTAAAATTATTCTTCTTTAAATCTCTAGGCTACTAACTCTAGTAAACCTATTGTGCTACAATATGAAAGCGGCATGGCAGAATTTGTGAGTTACTGCAGAGCACTGAGGACCAACCTTTTTGGTAGGCAGGTCACAAATTAGCCTGGCATGCTCCATGAATGCCACTCTGATCCTTGTCCACTGCTGGTCTGCTTTTGACTCTGTACTCTGTACTCCCTGCCCCGTGCTTCCTGCCTGCTTTCCTGCTCTGCCTCCTGTTTCCTCCCCTATCTGCTGCTGTTCTGTTTGTCCTCTCTAACCTGTGACATGCCACACACACAGGCTGCTGTGCCACTTGTGGCACTCATGCCACAGGTTGGCCACACCCAGTTTAGAGGACTGTATTGAAAGGGTAACAGAATCTGCAGAATTTGTGGGACTGTACAGCTGGGAACTGTGGAGCAAATTTTGACTACTGGAGGGAAATCAGCTTACCTCCTCTACACTTTAGTGCAGTGATTCTTAACCAGGGTGCTGTGGCACACAATAATGTTAGCATTATTACGTGTGCAAAGATTCACAAGATAAACCCATAGGGTGCCTGTAGACATGCAGGGAGGCTGCTCTAACACACTATATGTAATTACAGCACATCAGAGCAGACTCAATGAAAGGAGATGCTTTAAAACTTGTTGAAGTGTGGGAATGATGATACACAAGATGCTGCAGGCACTTTAATTAGAGAGGCTCTTGGAGCTGCTCTAATTAAAGCATCCTCCTCCACTCCCACCACCAGCCCCTGGAGCACATGTGAAAACACCCACAGATTTCAGATAAGATCCATAGTGTTAAAAGCAATTGGACCTGTTGTGGTCTTTCTGAATTCCTTGCAACAGAAGAATTGTTCTATTATTTTTCCGTAGTCAAAAACTGAGTGAAAACAGCTGACATTTTCTGAGGGGATGCCTCAAGTCTGAAAAGGTTAAGAACCACTGCCTTAGAGGTACCCACATGCAGCATATTGGACATACGCTTATTATCAGCTAAGACCAACTGTATTCAGACCCTCTTATCTATTCAGTTTGTGTCAATATGAAAGCACCAGGGGACATTTTATTTTGAGACTACTATCTTCATATACATTGTTGAATCTTGGTAGTTCCCATAAGTTACACATTTCCTCACTTCCTTTATGGTGCCTGTCATTCAGGACATCTGCCACAATATTTTGTGATTTTATTATGGAGCCAGAATGGAGGCAGCTATACAATATCTGTAGGATAAAAGTTTTTGCTGAAGTTTTTTGGCAGGCCAAGCAATGTGTGCTCTCAGATTTGTTCTAATTATTTGAAAACACCCCTGATTTTCTTTTGTTTCCTTAGGGAAAAGGAGTCCCAGATCTGAACACAAGGCTTCTGGTCAGAAAGCTGTGGGATACATTTCAAACTCCCATTTTCACTCTTATGGATGCAGATCCACATGGTAGTTACTTGTAGGCTCTGCTATGTAGAATTTGGATAAAACCTAATACAAACTTTTCCAAATTAAGTTATAGTTTGGTTTAACAGATTTATGACCCCAGATAATTTGAAGGTTTATAATTAACACTTAAAAGGGAAATGGTACCATTGAAAAGGAGGTATAAAACATGAGATGCTAAAATAAATTATCTGCTTTCCCCTGTTCCTATATGGACATGACTTTTTCAGCCAGGTACCATCATGAAATTCCATTGAAAAAATCTGCAGCTCAGTAGCTCTTCTGTGTTTTAATGAAGCTGGAGACTCCATAATTAATACTAACACATGATAATAATTATTTGGGATTTGAACCACATTAAGATGTAACAGGGTGAATTTTCTCTCCATAATGCTGTTAATGAGAAAGATTTTTGATTAAAAAGCAGCATTAAAATGTTTAGGGATTTTTAATATTTAGAATGATAAATTACAAGTATTTCAAGTCAGAAAATTATAACCAAATTATAAATGTAAATGATAAGCATAAAGAGAAAAACAAAAGTTGAACCCAAAATAGCTCACTTAAGCTCCTAAGTAAATCATCAATTTGGACAGGAATTTTTTTTTATTTCACAAAAAGTGTTCTCAGTGTCCTAGTTTACAGAAAATAAACACTAGAATAGTAGTGTTTTATCCTGTAGTACATTCCACTGCGTAGTATAGCATATTCTGTTTTCTTTAGGACAATAAAGTACTAAAGACACATGCTTAAGAGCACACTGTTGACTGTTCAAACAATGGTCTAAATGTAAAATATGTGTGTATGAAAGAGTTTTCTTGGCTAATTATATATTATATTTTAACAGAGCCCAACTGTATACTACATTGGTTTGTTTTGGAAGTAGATTGAGAGAAATTATCATGCACTCCCACAGTTAATAGGTGAAATACTTATGCAACTGAAGTCAATGAGTTTTTTGCAATGTACTTCAGTGGGACCGTTTAATGTTAAAATATCCTGGGCGGTCTACACATGCACATTTAATGCACATTAGCCCAATTTAAGCTGCATTAAGGGTGCACATCTACATCTGCACACCCCGCTTTATGCACCTTAAAATGGTGCTTTTAGGCTAGTTGAGCCTAAATTTGATACCCACATAAAGCTGGTATCAAATCTATGTGCAAATAGCTAAGTGGCATTAGCAAACATGTAGATGTACTAATGTACATTAACGTGGTCTGTGTCCATTGACTTAGGACTAACTTAGTCCCAAGTCAGTCTACACACCTGCATTAATGCACCTTAGTGTGTGCATGTGTAGAGACACACCTATATCACCTTAATGTGCATTAGGCTAATTTGCATTAAGTTTAGGCACACATAAAAGCATGTGTAGACACTCCCCCTGTGTTCATTTGGATTATTATAATAGTTTTTTGCAAGGCTGGTTGTTTTTTACCAAAGTATCAGGGTCATTTATTGTAAGCTTGAAAACACTGATAATCACGCTGTAAAAAGAAAAAAAAATACATTTCATAAATTAAAATAAAAATGCATTAATTTAATGTTTAAAATTCCGTAAATGAAAAGTATGAAATATATATGTTCACTACCTCTTCAATTCTGAATTACAATTAGAAAAGTAAGAATTTTTTTTTTTTATGATAGACTGGGTACAATATGTAAAAGACAGATCAAGTAGCCATTCCTTTTTTATGGTCACTATTCATATTAGGCATGAAACATTAAATATACTGAGGTATGTGTCACAATATCCACTATTTTGATTGTATAATTTTTGACAACATGTTGTAAAGCTATTTGTAAAACAAAACAGCCCAACTTATCATTGTACCACCCCAGTTTTACATTAGTGTTATGTAAATAGAATTAAATAAACATAAAACTAAAATAATGCAGTGGGTAATAATGCCCAAATCTACACAAAGAAGCTTGACATTTGGTATTCTGTAAATTAGGTATAGAAATAATGTGCATCTACAAGTATGGATCTGTGGTGAGTATAATTTTTTTCTAATGCATTTGTATGTCAGGGCTTTGAATGTAAAAATGGTATGTCTATCTTGTTTTTAGTTTAATACTAAGGAATAACTTTTAGGCCCATGCCTGTATACATTTTCTCCCAACAGGGTTTGGCCACTTGAAAAAATGCTTTTGCAAAAAGTAACCCAACTGGATGAAAATGGCAGATTTCTCATTTTGTTAAATCTGACAAATAGAAAGTTATGCTTGATGTTCAAATTATTACTAGTGGTTAAAGGATTTAAATTGATAAAAAAGCACTGTTGTACTAGGCCAATATGGTATGCCTAGCATAAGATAGCCACTGCCCTAAAAAGAGGATACAGGTTACACCATGGATGAAGGAAGAATGGGGGGAAAAATCCCTAAAAAATAAAAGATTGTGACTCAGAACAAAACATTGATATTTTGAAGTTCCCCTTGCAATGGGAATTATGTTATTTCATTGAAAAATACCTTGTTTCACTTTTTTTCCAAGACAAATTTATGAAGCTCCCCTCTCTGTTTGATGACTTGGCAGCCATTTCCAGGCTTTCTGGTATGTAGCTAACTTGGTAGCCCAAAGTTTGCACTGAGCAGCAAGGCTGGAACCACCAAGAGCCACAGCTCCCAAGTTTTCCAGATGCCCAGCTCTGTGCTGGCTAGTTCTCAACCACTGCTAGGGAGGCAGGTGAGCTGGCAGGAAACCAGGCAAGTTTCCAAGGGAAGACTACTTATTTTAAACTGGAAAATGCAATGAAATTACCATGTTGCCATGCAACATTGTGACTTGTTGAATCAGCATTTTCCAATGGAAAACTGTTTCATAACAATATTTCCCATTACTTGTTTCTGCTCCTGCTGATTTGAATTTTTGACTGGCACTCTCAGATAATCCAGTGATGAGGGAATAAGAAACTATAGAGACTAGACCATAAAAAAGTAGTTATTCCTAGTTATGGGAAGGGCGCATGTCTGGAGCACGAGCTTTTCTCTCGACTCTTCTGGGTATGCCCACTTCCCCCTCACTGTTCTGTCCCTGCTCTTGCCAGCTTGAATTTCATTTGGAATTCTACCTCGGCATCTAGTTAGTGCTATTGCTACACAATTTTACTCTGGCCTAGAAAGGCAATAATATTTTCTCAAAGACAAATAATACAAGCTAAGGGAACACTGACAACAATGTTTGACATTTTCTATTCTAGTCAATGTCTTTTGAAGCCCACCGTCTCACAATTCCAGCTATAAGGTGGCTTGGTCTCCTTCCATCTGATGTTGAAAGGTTAGTTATTTTCTAGCAGGAATATAACTATGCTTCTGTTTTACCACAAAACATAAGTAAAAGTAACAAGAAACCTGACAAAATCAAAGACAATTAAGCCTGTTTAGTTTTATAGATCACTTTAATTGATTAAAACAAGAAATTAAATTGGAAGCAATGTCATGTTTTAATTATTAAGCAAGCTATTACTTTTATGTGCTACTCCAGATTAAATATACGGAAAGATGCTTTAATTCCACTTACTAAACGAGATCAAAATAAACTAGACAGTATGCAGACGAGACCGTATGTTGCTTGCCAACCACAGTGGAAAAAAGAAGTACGTATAAATCATATTGTTTTCTTGCTCTTAATCCCTTGAGGGCAAATCCTATCTACCAGAATCCCTTCCTTTTGACTAGAAAGAGCTCTTAACATAGGAGAATCAGTAAAGCTTTGCTGCACTAGAAGTGGGCAGGATCAAGAGTACCTCTGCTAGCTGTCTCCCTGAATCAGTAGGCTTTAAGTCTCCCCAGCCAAGGACTGGCTGCGTGTTAGGCTTTACTGCCATTGGTCATCATGGTGATCATGTTACAGAAATTACGTGTTTGGGTTGGTTTTTTTTTTTTGCAGTTGTGAATATTGTGAATGCATTACACCTCTTGCACATGAGGAACTGCCACTTAGATCAAGTATTTATACCCCATATACAGGTACCTTTAAGCCATGTAGCTCAGTTCCAACAGATTAAAATAGAGTGGTTAGCTGGTAGGAAAAGTACTGCATAGCTGCTTTTTCTTCTGGTACACCTGGCTGCTGATAAATTGCTGCAACTTTGCTGTTACATGCAGCTCAACAGAGAAAAAGCACATTAACCTGTGATGAAATAAATTCTTAATATACTATGCAGGGCCATGGCAACAAAACTTCTAGTACAATTTTTATCCAGAAAACAATGTTATTTAAAATTTATTTAACAATGACATCACCCTAGGGATCAAGCTGTTATCAGACATATATCAGTGTCTACTGGGTTTTCTTTTCCAGATGGAAATTATGGCAGCATCTAAAATGAAGGCTGAAATTCAAGCTTTGACTTCTCTTTCATCAGATTATCTATCTAGAGTTTATTTACCAAATAAATTGCGATTTGGTGGATGGATCTGATTATTTGTTTGTAAACCAACTCTTTTCGAAAGTTGATTTATTTTGGAGCTTATACGAAAGATGCAGCCATTTGCAATTTTGTGGCAATCGTACTCAAATCAGAAGAGATTCGGCTCTTCGTTTACTTAAAAAAGATTGTTCCTTTTATTTTTGTCTACTCTTTTGTAACCATAATTCCAACTCCAGAAGAGCTATACTTAAAATAGATGTTGATTTGATTTTTTGATTTTTTTGCTGATTTTAGTGAAATAAAGTTTCATTTGCAGTTTAAAACTTCCAGTCTGTGCCACATTCTACTTTATCGTACACTTACTCTGTATTGTCTTTTCTTCTTAAAAACAAGGTGTTTAAATTAATGGTTTTAAAGTTTAATCCTATGAGAGGTTACTGGAAATGTGTCGTGATATTTCGTGTTTGTTGTGCGTAAATCCAAAACAAATACACCAGACAGACAGCTAATTATTTTCTAACTGCAAACCCCAAAAACTCAAGATGAGTTTGGAAAGTCAACCTGAGTTATTTTACTTTTGCACATCTCAAGCATAAGGTTTCTGAATGCCACACTACACTCATGCCTATATCAGTGACTCTCACCCAGGGTGCTGCAGCACCCTAGGGTGCCAGGATACCCTTTCAAGTGTGTTGCAATGGAGTCACGCAGTGTTAACACTGTTAGGTTATACAAACAAAATTTGCAAGATAAATCCAGAGATTTCAAAAAGGAATCGAGCGTTAAAAGCATTTTAACCTGCTGTGGCCCAGAAAAATTGCTCTGTTGTTTTCCCATAGTGAAGAAATAGTGAAAACCAAGAGCTGGCATTTTCCAAGGGGTGCTTCTGGTGCCTTGAGCCTAAAAAAGTTGAGCACCACTGGGCTATACCCACACTGTGGGCATGTTTGCATCATCTGGGCTTGGAAAAGGCTTGAACCTAAGCCCTGTTCACCTTCATAAGTTTTAACTGAAGGGTTCAGGCACCGTCCTTGGACGAGCCGTCCGTATCGAACTGGCAGCCTTATTTGAATTTGAAGCATGAGTATTTTGTGTTCAGGAAGTATTTAACATCGTGTTTCACTGGAGTCTTCTAGCTCATGGCAACTTCCATCTGCCTCCTGACCCCGCCTTGGCACAGAGAATGGGAGGCCTGCAATGACTGATTTGGGTGATCATTTGCATAAAGCATGCTGGTCTCTGCATCCAGCTTAGGTGGGATCTTTTCTCCAGGGACTGGCGTGAGCATGACCGTCACAGCTTCGTACAGTGGTAACACCGGACCATACATCTTGGTAAGGCACCATTTGCTCCGGTCTCCGACAAGCCTCCTGCTTCTCCCATCTGCCACGACCCCAGCTTCGTTTCAGAAATCAAGCAACTAGGGGCACCTCCTCCTTTGACACCCACCTCCAGTCGTTACCCCAAAACCTGGGCTCACATCCCGCTCCTCCGCCGCCCTCGGCCACGTCACTTTCCGCCTACGTGCCTTCACCTTCCCCTCTCTGAAATGGGCCAAGGCGAGCTGCCGCACGCGCACTGACCAGCCCGAGCCCCGCCTACGTGATCAGTGACACCGTCTCGTCCCGCCCCCCTGCGAGTCGCCCCGCCCCTTGGCGCTCGCGCCCGCGCAGTAGGCAGCGGCCTGCGCCGGCATCAGTCGCCTGGGTGCGAGCGGGTGGCCGCTCACCCTTCCCGCCGGCGGACTCGGCGGCCCGGGTCCAGCGTGAGTCCTGCGCGACCTCCCCGTACTCCCCGTACGCGAGCGGTGCCCTGCTGCTGTCACCCGGGGCGGGAGGGGAGGATGGTTTAACCCTTGCGCGCCGAGCCCCCGCAGCGTGGTACGGTCCGCCCTCCCCTCCCCCGCTGGAGAATAGGTTCGCCCGGCAGAGGGGCTGCGGTGGGATCCTTCCGCCCAGCCCCCCTCCCCGCCTCCCCGCAGGGCCGCCATGAGCCTCTTCGGATCCACCTCGGGCTTCGGCACCGGCGGCACCAGCATGTTCGGCAGCACCGCCGCGGACAACCACAACCCCATGAAGGTAGGGTGGCCGGCATGCCTGCTCCTCCCCTTGGCAGGGGCACGTCAACCCTCCTACGATATCAGTCAACGCCAGTGCTCAAAACGCACCATTGCTTTTGAAGATGCAGATTTTGTTTCCAAGATACCTTTGATGAGACCAGCTAAGAAATTAGCTTGTGTGTGTGTGTGCGCAAGCTTTTGGGTGCACGCACCCCGCTTTCAGGCTCAGGAAATTAAAAGGGTAGAAAATCAACGGCATTTTGCACGGAGGGAACTGAAGGCAGGTGCCTGTTCCTCTACCGTGTGTGTGAAACCTGAGTCATTCGTGGAGAGTCCAAACCCACCTGTAGGTTTGCTGTCGGCTCTTTCTTGGGCGGCTTGCCTCGAAATAAAAGGCGTTAACTTTGAGGGCCTGGTTCTCACGCACTTGTTGTCTGACTTATAGTGAAGAGTGTTTCATAGATTTCATAGACGTTAGGGCTGGAGGGGACCTTGGGAGATCATCGAGCCTGGCCCCCTGCCCCAGGGGCAGAAAGTCAGCTAGGGGCAAAGGATCCCAACAAGATATGCGTTCAAACGTTTCTGAAAAGAGCCCAGAGTAGGGGCTTGCACTGCTTCTGGGGGGGAGTCTATTCCAGGCCTTGGCGATCAGATAGTAAAGAAGTTTTTCCTTGAGTACAGCCTAAAACGGTCTTGGAGGAGTCTGTGACTGTTGGACCTTGAAATTCCTTGGGGCGCGCTGGTGAACAGGCGTTCCCCCAGATCCTGATGCACACGTACTTGCCACCAGATCACCCCTGAGCCTGCGCTTCTCCAGGCTGAAGAGTCTCATGGCTCTCAGCCTCTCATAAGGGCTATTCTCCTGCCCTCTGATCATGCACGTGGCTCTCCTCTGCACTCTCTTAAGCTTCTCCACATCCTTTTTCAAATTGTGGAGCCCCAGATTGGATGCAGTACTCCAGCTGTATCCTCACCAAGGCCGAGTGCAGCGGGAGAATGACGTCCTGGGATTTGCTTGAGAAGCATCTATGGATGCAAGCCAGCGTTTTGTTCACTTTACCAGCTGCGAGTTTTTTAATTTATAAAGTAAATTAAAAGATTTCTTTGCATTTTTTTAGTGTACAATAGTTTTCCAGCAAATACTGTAATTTTGAGCTTCCCATATGATAATTCATATGTAAGATCTGGCAACGCTGCTGCCTCCTTCCCTGTTACTGAGAGCTGGCTCAGAGAGTATCTGTCTTCCTGCCTGTGCCAGCTGGACCAGGAAGTTTGAAAATGGACCCATCCTGTACGATTACATGTCCACTTTAAATGGCACAGTCTGGTTCACCATCCTGACCGGCATGCTGTGGTGAGGCATGACAAGCTCCTATGCTCCCAACAAACCCTGGCACCCCTAATAGCATTGAGATGTAGTTCATAAGCATGTTTCCCTTAGCACAGATTAGCCACAGTGGTCGTTACGGCAGTCTAATTGGGACAGCATGTTATTTCCGGGAACATAACGGCCCTGACCTTTCAGACGAGGTAGGTGCGCAGATGTGTGTTATGTGCTGTTATTTGAATTATGGTTGCAGACAGATGTGACAATTTTCACCTGATCTAGCCACTGAAAACAGTTTATAGCTGTGATCAAACAAGTGCACAGCTACAAACAGCTTCAGAAATGGCTGATTAGGTGAAAATCTGAACCCTCACTGCATGAGGTATCAGGTAAAGACATTTCAAAATGGAATGTCTTCTGTAACTTGTGTCTGTGCTGCCTCCCAGCCTGTCACTGTTTTCAGAATGGGAGGAGGGAAAGGGAGCAGAAGGAGTTAAATCTGGGGGGCTTTCAGTCCCCCTGGAGGGTGGAGCAGGTGTATTTGAGCCACTCGCAGGTAGGGTGCTCCAGTTTACCCACCCTTCAGCCCAGCTGGGGAGCCCCAAGAAAGAGCTCCCTTTACTGCCTTTCCTCCCTCCCCTTTTGAAAGCAGTGGGCCCTGGCGGAGGACTTGGCTGCAGGCTCGCAGCCCGCAGCTAGATTTCCCCTCACCCCCCAGAACCAACAGTAAACTTGTGTTTGGTCCAGGGTAACGCTGTAACTCAGAATACTTTTCAGAAAGTGTTCTGAGTTATAGCTGGGAACTGCGCTTCTGTCTGCATCCTATGGCCACATCCATACAAGCATGGACGTTTGGTTCCCTGGAGACAAGAAGCGGCAGCGCAGCTTGGTCCAGGGAATACGTGTGCCGCACGTGCTTTGGTGCTTTGGTGTGGTAGGGGAGCCTTACCGGGGGGCCTTTCAGGGCTGCAACAGCTGCAGTTCTGCACAGAGCCTGGTCAGCAGCCGGAGCATAGTTCAGGCAGCCTGGCTCCACTTTTGAGTGGCGCACACTGCCTGTGCACATGCTGCTTCGCTCATTTTTTCTGCTCCACAGGCTTTTTTGACCCCTGAATATCCAGCGGTCAAAAAAAATCCCAGAAAGAAAAAGTGAAGTAGAGCATGTGCGTGCCATTGCAGTGTGAAAAACACCTGACTGTGCAGTATGTGGCACCACAGATGTGTTTGGGGTGCCACATACTGTATGGCCGCACTCATCTGGACGTGGCCTATATTTGTCCAAAATGGATTATATTCATGCTGCTGAATGGGTGGCTGTTTTGTGCACACCTGTGCAAGTTGCATGAGAAAGGGCATTGAGATGGAAGGCAAAGAGGAGCAGGGAACTATTGTAGCAACCTTGTTAATCTGTGCACAAGTGATCTCTTCCTCTTTATAAAATCTACATTGCATTAACGTATTTCAGTTGTATCTGTCAAAGTAAAATCAAGGTGTATTTTATTGTCTGTTTCTGTATTAATTTTCAGGTGTGCATGTATAAAATTCAGTAGTTCACAGTATATTTTTGAGTCATTGAGCAAATATTTCTTCAGTGTATCGATATGTGTAACTCTTTCTTTTACAGGATATTGAAGTTACGTCTCCACCTGATGACAGCATTTCTTGTTTAGCTTTCAGTCCCCCAACATTGCCGGGTAACTTCCTTATTGCAGGATCCTGGGCAAACGATGTAAGTACTGAATGCCAGAACAGCAAAAGGATTAAGACAACTGATGTGGGAACTAAGTGGAATTTAGATGCAAAGTTGCAAAAGAGTAATCCTGAAAATGCACTCTATCAGCCAAGGTTCCTCGACATGTGAAGCAAAGCAGCACTACTTCCAGGTTGTCAGGGCTGAGCGGTTCAGTGTCTCCCCCATTCCTGAGCCATTTGGGATCCTCAACTTAGATATTCTTCAGCTTGTGTCAGTCAAGAGACCCCAGTCCAGTAGGTTTTCAATGAGTAGCAGTTGTGTCATTTATTATTGTAAGCTTTTCTTCTTTTACCTGCATCCTCTCCTCTCTTTTCATGTCTATTAAAACATGAATTCTTTGTGCTAAATTAAGGGTAAGATTTTCAAGGAACAGGATGTGCTTCGTTTCTGTAACACAATTATGCATTCTTGGTACTCCAGATTAATAGTATTTTAATACATCTGTATCTATGATTCTTTAGGTTCGGTGTTGGGAAGTTCAAGATAGTGGACAAACAATTCCGAAGGCTCAGCAGATGCACACAGGGCCTGTGCTAGACGTGTGTTGGAGTGATGTATGTCCTTCTTCTCAAAAAATCTCTATCATCAAGGAAATCTATAGCAGTAAAGCCCAAGTATCTTGCATGTGCATCAATTTAGAATGTAGATGCAATCACAGAATGTAACAGACTTTTGTCATATAAAGCAAAACTAAGTTTGTTGGGTTAATTTGGACTTCAGATATGTGCAGATGGAATAGTAGTTTTAAGATGGTGCTAGTGTACAGTTTCATTGTTTTGGTTGAATTTGTTGTTTACAGTGTGTGTGTTTTCCATTATTAGCTGCTTGTTTCAATTTGATAAGAATTCTACAAAAACAAGATTAGTTTTCTCTCAGTGTTTAAAATGATGCGGTCCTTATCTGAACAGATAAAAATATCATTAACTTCTCATATACAGAATTTGTAAATGTTGTGGGAATGGCTTATTAACAAGGTCCGTTTGGTTGGGGGTTTCTTAAGAGTGCTGCTTATAAGATGATATTTTACATGTCTAATTTGAGTATATCAATTCTGTGTGTCCACTCTGTGATTAGAAGCAGCAAAATGGAAGTTATTACAGAAATACTTATGACTGAAATACAATTCTGGTCTGCTGTTTGTTAGTAACAGTCCATTCAGATGTATGAAAGTTTCAGTGTTTTAGACTGCAGCAGCTCTGCCCACTTTGCTCCTGCCTGTAGTTCAGCAACCCTCGTACTGCAAGGAGGCTTGTGCTCCCCGGACCTAATCACAGGGGCTGCTGCCCCTGTCAGGGTCCCTCCCCTCTCTCCGCTCCAGCATCAGGGGTGGGGGCCCAGCCAGATGCTGGCCAGCATTGCCTCCCTGAGGCAAAGGGGGCAGGAAGGGAAAGGGTTTATTCCCCTGCCCCCTCCTGCCCCCTGGCACCCCAGCTGGGGTCTGCCTGGCCAGGAATGAGAGGCAGCGGCCAGGGCTGGCAGACCCCAGCTGTGGTCTCCCAGTGGGAGAGGGGACAGAGTGGAGAATAAATCCCGTCCCTGCCCCTTTTGCCTCATGGGGCCATGTTGGGTTAGTGTCTGGCCATGCCCACGCCCCTGTTCCAGCTATGGAGCAGGGGGACGGAGCTATCTCTGCTCTCTGGAGCAGACAGCACAGCCCAGCCCAGGCCTGAAAGACATGTTGGGATGCTGGGGGGACTTGGATTTAACTTGAACCAGGAAGGGGTCTGGGACAGAAATTCCATAAACTGGTTTGACCTCAATCAGTTAAGTCTGATACTACATTCGACCAGGTTTATCTTAAACCAGTTCCAGCCATTTTGAAACGGGTTTATGTGCACTGAACTTTTGTTCTGTTACACGTTTAAACCAGTTTCCGGTCACTTAAACCAGTTTATATGTGACTTCTATCCCTAGCCTTAATGGGTACTGGGTATTACAGACATTAAACTTTGAACTTTGTGTGTATGTGAAACTTTGAATGACTTTCTTTTTTAGGACGGGAGTAAAGTATTTACTGCTTCCTGTGACAAAACTGCCAAAATGTGGGATCTCAACAGTAATCAAGCCATCCAGATTGCACAAGTAAGTACTCTTCAATTTATTTACCTGAAAAGGGAGAGTCACTAACACCTTTTTTAATAATAGAAAAACATATTATTAATAATAATAATAATAATAATAATAAATTCTAATAGTGAATGAATATATCACTCAACTTTTTAGCTGACCTTACTAAATGAAGAATCATGTAAGTGGGGTGCCTGTCATAATGTTAGATAAATTTTAGTATGATTGCTGGAATGCAGGCATTGCAAATCTCACTCTAGGCAAAAGTCCCATGTAGCTCATGTGAGACAGAGCTCCCTTGGTGGTTCCTGCAAAGTCTAATTCCATTTTCGGTTATCCAGTGGTGTTGCTGCTCCTCTTGCTGTCCTTGTTTCAGTTACTCACACCCCACTGTTGCTTTTCTTTTGTTTCCCAGGAGTTCAGTCTTTTATTTTATTGAGATTTAGCTCATGTGCTAAGATGCTAGGAGGATAGGTTCTTCTGTAATTGAGTTTGTTTCCATAAAGGGAACAACTTCATGGGTGTAGTGTTAATAGTCAAGATTCTAACACTTATGTTTAACCTCTGTGCAAATGCTTTGTCTTAGTAATTTAACAAGATTAAAATAATGTCTCTGTTTTTGTTTTTACCAGCAAGAAGTAAATATGTTTACTCTTTCCATTATAGTTTAGTTATGGTGAAGCAGTTCAGGTTTTAATCCTTGATTAGACATTTTTAGCAATCAGTAGTAGGAAAGAAATATTTATTGCAATTGCCAACACACAAAGGCACAAATGACGTTACTTTCCTTAACTTAATACGTGTTGTTGCTCCTGAATACTTTTACTATAGTGATGAGTTTTTAGAAAAACACTTTCTGTATTCTGTGCATACTGAAATGGGAGGTGTTCAGCAAAGGAGCTGAATTCTTCTAAGTCTCATTTGATGGTTCTGTCATTTTAAAGTTTTCACAGTACAATACAGTCCTGATCTGTAATAGAGATTTTGAAGCACTGTGGCAGTGGTGATAACTTACATAAACAAACTGGAGGTATGCACAACCAGAACGTTATTCCATGAAGCCATAAAGAGGAAGAGATGTAAGCTGTTGTTTTAAAAAATGTAGATGAATGTGTTTTTTGTGTCCGTTTTCAGCATGACGCCCCTGTTAAAACAATCCACTGGATTAAAGCACCAAACTACAACTGCGTAATGACAGGAAGTTGGGATAAAACTTTAAAGGTATGATTGCATCAGAGCAAATGGTTTTGTACCACAGTATTCTCAATACTATGTAAAATGGGAATGTATTAAATAAATGTTTCTAGAGTATGCTAATTTGAAAGATTAACTGCAGTGAACGTTTCTAGCCCTGAGCTAAGGAAATGGAACTGTTCTGTCTGACTCTTGTCAGGGGTGAAACAATTTGGAATAGGATTTCTTGCGCTAACTAATCGATCAGTTTTACTATTGCATATTTATATGGTGTATTTGGAGAAGTGTCTGATGACAGATCTTATTTTAAATTCTTTCGTTTCTTGGTTTCTTTAGTTCTGGGATACACGATCGCCAACACCTATGATGACCTTACAACTGCCTGAAAGATGTTACTGTGCTGATGTGGTAAGCAAACAAATGCGGGTATTTGGATACGTGCCCATTAAATGGTTTGAATCCAGCCCAGAGTTGTATTAAATAAAAGTTCTGCATATCAAAATGGTACACTGTTATTTTGCTTCATTTGAGAAGAAGTCTGTATTTCTGCTGCCTTTGCTATATCTTTTCTACTTGCAAAATAGCTTATAGTCTCCATTCTCTCTCTCCCAGAACTAAAAATCTCATTCCTTTGATTTTTCTTATTTTGTTTTTCTTTTCTTATGGATTTGAAGGAGTTAAGTGGTTTGAAAGAGTTAGACATCTTTTTTGTGATAATGCCGTATTTGAGTCTCTTCCAGCATACTTCTCATACCTTTTCCAGGTATACCCCATGGCAGCAGTAGCCACTGCAGAAAGGGGCTTGATAGTTTATCAGCTAGAGAATCAGCCTTCTGAATTTAGAAGAATAGAATCTCCACTTAAACACCAGGTAAGTAATTACATTTATTATAAGCTCATTTGTGCAGTGTATCAGATGGTACTATAGACTTTTTTTTTTTTAAGTGTAAAAAGACCAATATTATTTTTGATGCAATTCTTATAATTCTATGTAGTTTGCGCTTTGCTTTAATTTTTGTTAACACAAAGATTTGTTTTGCGAAAAGAGAAAAAAAATGTTATCATTACTTAAAATTACTTCCTTTTTTCCAGCCCGGATTTACTTTGCCTAAAATAATTTGAGTGGTTGTTCTTAAGGTTAGGATCCATTAAATACTTCCGTTTATCATAGTTATTTGATAAGCTATTTTGAAACGGATATTAAACAGTTTAATAGTGAACTTTAGTTTGGCATAATGGGGCAGATCTAGCAAGTATTTACATGTAGTTTTGGTTGTTCTTCCTGATAGCACTTAGACTGTACCTTTAACTTAACAGAACAGTAGGGAATTCAATAGCAAGTCATCCAGAAGTTATTCCAGAAAGCAGGACTTGCTAGTGCTTTATTAGAATTAGTCTTTTCATGTATAGTGGGGAGAACAAGATTTAAAGAAGTCTTTCCAAAGTCGTCAAATCATCTACTTTATGTAAGTTTTGTGCACATGTAATGTTTTGGTGAAAGGAGAATTATGTGTGTCTAATATTTCTTCATTGTGTGTTAAAATGTAAGATTCTAAAGTCACAGTGTTTTGAAAGGGGTTTGACTCACTTTTCAATGTTATACGTCCTTTTTTTAGTAGGAAATATATATGCAGCATTTTGTGTTCTCAGACACAGTGTTTAGAAAATCTGCTTCTCGGTCTCTTTTCTAAAATGCTCTGTATTTTCCTCAAATTCAGCATCGCTGTGTTGCTATTTTTAAAGACAAAGTCAACAAACCTACTGGATTCGCCCTTGGAAGTATTGAAGGAAGAGTAGCTATTCACTATATCAACCCCCCCAATCCGTAAGTTTTTTAAACCATGCAGTATTCGCTGCATTCATTGAAATTAAGAAAATTTATAAAGAAATACTTTTCTTTTAAGAGCCAAAGATAACTTCACTTTTAAATGTCATCGCTCCAATGGAACAAACACATCAGCACCTCAGGATATTTATGCTGTAAGTATTCAGCCCATTTAACTTAATTATTTTCAATTAGTTAGAAGATATTTTTTCAGGTTGTATAATTTTATATCCAATCTACAATGAAGTTTTTGTTTTCTTGATCTTTTATTGTGCCTAGAGACTTCTTCCTTTTATATTTAAAGGGAAAAAAAATGTCACATGCAATAAAGAAAAAAGAGCATCTTTGCCTCTACTTTCTGTTAAACCTTTTTAAGATAAAGCATTTCATATACCCATCTATATCTGTGGCTTTGTCATGGAAAAACCTACTGGTCCTTAAGGACTTATTAAGTACCAAGGGAGTTAACATGTTTTCTGTAATGGGAGTGCATATGTGTAGCTGGTCCAAAACAACATGTGATATTTGTGGGGTTTTTTAAAACCCTGTTTTAAAGCATTACAAAAAATCAACTAGCCTTAATCACATTGTATTAATTTACATATAAAAGGCCTGGGTTCTCTGAGTATGAAGTGCATATACTGTGAAGTAGATGTGTCCCAGTTTATATAATTAGCTGTCTTACATAATCTTACACTATTCTGTAGGTAAATGGGATAGCATTTCATCCTGCCCATGGCACCCTTGCAACTGTAGGATCCGACGGTAGATTCAGCTTTTGGGATAAAGATGCACGAACAAAGCTAAAAACATCAGAACAACTAGATCAGCCAATATCTGCCTGTTGTTTCAACCACAATGGAAATATCTTTGCTTATGCTTCCAGTTATGACTGGTCAAAGGTAAGAAAGATTATGTTTCTATTGGCAGTTGACATTTAAGACAACCATCATTCAGCAGGTCATTGCATATGAAAGTCTCGGAGTCCTGTGCAGGTAATTGTGAAACATTGCAGATGTAACTGAGGTTTTGGGTTCACTGTAGTCAGTTTTCAGATGTAACAAGCAATATCAATGCAAAATTGTTTAGGCCAAGAAGTTGTGGCCAGCTGAAGCTGTAGTGGGGATTTGGATAAACAGAACATTACTTGATTTGGAAATTGTTTGACATGTGAGTGCTAACATACCTGCTGCTACGAGGAGTACTGTGAGATTAGGAATGCATCAGTTTTAACTACAGTGTAACAACTCTTCTAACTCTTCCCCCCCCCCCCGACAAAACATGTCCTGGGTTCCCAATTTATTATGCAACCAGTGGATTTGCACTTTGTACTGAATATACAGTACCATTTGCTACAGCTTCTTGGTGATGATTGAGATCTTTCCTCCGAGACCTGACTCAGAAGTAAGCCAACCAGATGTACTAACTTGTCCTCTTGATTTTTTTTTTTTAATGCAAACAAACCCTTAATAATATAAAAAAGGACTGATTGAAATTTTAACTGGTTCTAGTAGGTTGATTTATAGGGCTGTGTGAAATGGAAGTGTTTTATTTCGACCAGCGTTTCGACAGAACAGTGTTTCGTTTTGACTTTTGTTTTGAGTCAAAATGGCTATTCCATTTTGTTCTATCGAAACGTTTTGCTATTTCGCCCATAGCATATAACGGGAAGGTCAAAACAGGCTATAACGTTGTCATTTCTGGCCAGATTTGGATGAAACTTGCAGAAATGGTGGCCCCTTCTGAGGGCATGGTGCATGCCAAGTTTCAAGAAGATAGGTGCATGGGCTTCAAAGAAACTGCACCCCAAAATCTGGAGAGCAAAACTCATGTCACGTGTACGTGTTAAGCCACAGCAGGGTCAAAACTGCAGGCTTGTTAGCTGCTGCTGAGGTCACAAAGCCTGCCAAGTTTCAAGAAGATTGGTGCAGGGGGTTTGGGAGGGGACTGCACCCCATATTCTTGAAAGCAAAGCCCATGTCATGTGTATGTGTTAAGCCACAGTGGGGTCAAAACCACAGGGGTGGTAGCCCCTGGTGAGGCCACAAAGCCTGCCATATTTCAAGGTCATAGGTGCAGGGGTCTGGGGGGAACTGCATCTCAAGCTGCTGACAGGCAAAACTCATGATATATGTGTTAAGGCAGGGGTGCAGTATGTGAAAACTGCAGGGGTGGTGGCCCCTGCTGAGGCCATAAAGCCTTGCCAAGTTTCAAGAAGATCGGTGCAGGGGGGTTCTGGGGCCCTGCACCCCTGGATGCTGACAGGCAAAACTCGTGCCATGGGTGCTTGTGCAACTGTGTCTATCTTGGGGCACAGTTGGGGGGACTACTGCAGGCCTAGCTGCTAAGCTACTGTGTTGCCAGTTACCAATTAATCATGATTCACTCAAGGACCAGCTCAATACACAGGACCTAGCTACTGCGTAACGACTTAACAAGCACAGATTAGCACCTACAAAACCACAACTAAGGAGAGGAAAGAATCAATACAAATAATTAACTGCCCCAAGATGGAGACAGTCAGTTGCACAAGCACCCATGGCACGAGTTTTGCCTGTCAGCATCCAGGGGTGCAGGGCCCCAGACCCCCCCTGCACCGATCTCCTTGACAGCTGGCAGGCTTGGTGGCCGCAGCAGGGACTACCATCCTGCTGCACCTTAACACACACAGTGTCACCCATGTCACAAGTTTTGCTTGTCTGCAGCTAGAGGTGCAGTTTCCCCCAAACGCCTGTACTTATTTCCTTGAAACTTGGCAGGCTTTGTGGCCTCAGCAGAGGCTAGCATTCCTGCAGTTTTGACCCTGCTGTGGCATAACACATACACATTACACAAGTTTGGCTCTCAAGATTTTGGGGTGCAACCGGGAGTAACAAGGAACAACGCCCATAAGTTGACTGACAGTAGATTCAGGCTAGACATCAGGAGGCACTACTTCACAGTCAGGGCAGCTAGGAGCTAGACCCAACTTCCAAGGGAAGAGGTGCTCGCCTCTACCATGGGGGTCTTCAAAAGGAGGTTTGATAATCACTTAGCTGGGGTCATTTGACCCCAGCATCCTTTCCTGCCCATGGCAGGGGGTCGGACTTGATGATCTGCTTAGGTCCCTTCTGACCCTGCCAACTGAACATGTGGCCAGCGCGCAGCCCCTGGAACACACGGCAGTCTTTCAAGACTCCCATGTGCTCCAGAAGCTGGGAGCACCCCTCAGCTGATTGGAGCTCCCAACCAGGAAGTGCACCACATGTTCCTGCGGCCGGGAGTCCTGGTCAGCTGATTGGAGCATATCAGGGAGCATAAGGAGACAAGCTCGCTACTTGCCAATACAGAGGGGTTGGGCTACCCCTGCACTGACAGCATGGCACAATGGGATCTGATGTGGTGTCCCCCAGTTGCATCTACTGCCATTCACACGTGGCACAACATGTACATGGCAGGCCATGCGATTGTTGGGATCTCGCATCAGGTCCCATTGTGCCTTTACTTTAACATCTGTCAGGGGCCTAAATTTCAGTAGTGTATTTGCCATGTAAGGCATTGTCTCCTTTCTTGAGCCATTAGTCTGTTAGGTAAATGAAAGTCCATAACTTTTCAAATTGACACCATTGTATTGGTACAGTTGTATACGAGTGCCTGAATAAGAGAGATCCAGATGCTGAAACATGGTGTCATTAACGAGTTAAAATCTACACACATCTGAAACAAGTTAATTGTGTTGGTGTTGCAATGGGTTTGCATTCTGAGCACTCTTGTATACATGAGCATTGCTACCTTGATATATTCATCTCCATAATACTTTTCCCATCCATTGTGCATGCAAACAACAGTAAGTATGTAAGTGTATGTAGGACTTCAACTTAAGTTTATGAAAATCAATTTGGCTCAAAAAGCAAAGAATGTAACGTGAAACTAGTTCCTTGTATAAAGTTTAGCTAAAAATAAGTAATGCTAAAAGTTGACTTTCAGAGAAAACTGTTTATAAACATAGTGCACATCTACTAGTAGTATTTCTCAAGAGTTACTTGGGAAGTCTGCTGTTTAAAGGTCTGTATTTTTAAAATGTAACCTCTTCCTAAATTCAACTGACAGGATGTTTGGCTTATCGTAACCTGATTCTTTTTTTTGTTTGCTTGTTTTTCTCTGAATTTAAATAAATGCAGCTAACTTTCTCCTCTTTCAGGGCCATGAATTTTATAATCCACAAAAGAAGAACTATATTTTTCTGCGTAATGCAGCAGAAGAGTTAAAGCCTAGAAATAAGAAGTAGTGGGTACAATCCTGACTGGTGTTACAATACTGCTCTTCTGCCATTTGTGCCCCTACAGTTGTCAGTCAATTTTGGATCACTAACATTTAGCAGGAACTATTTAAAAAAAAAAAAAAATGATGCCAAGTGTATTGAGTTGCTGGAGAACATCTTTTGACTTGTGTACAGGAGTGTCAGATAAGTGCATGATTTCGCCACAGTCTGTTATATTGCAGTAATATAATTGCTGAATCTCTAAATTTCAAGACCTGCATTTCTGCTTCTAGAAATACAAGGATATCTCTCCATAGTCTTTTACTAGTACTGTAATAAAATATGATCATTGCAGTAGGTCTGGAAAAATTATACACATACTGTGCTTTTTGTAATCATTATGGAATTGGGAATAACTTCTTGAAATTTAGGGTTTTCACTGGATTCTCATTTTAATACAGATGCACTATCTACTGTATGCCAAGGAGAAATGCCTTGCAAAATCTCTTTCCTGCTCTTTCTTCCCCCCACCCCCAGCTTACCCCCCTTCAGGTTTTTGGTAGTTGTGTAGGTGGCCAGTAGTAGTGACAGAGACCCAAGATGGACTTGGTGGGCACTATTCACATTCCCCATTCTCTAAAGGTGCCCTTCGGTCCCAACCTACAAATACCTTTGCTTGTCCCAGTTCTAAGTGAAGACTGCCAGTTGTGCCAAGTGGATAGTTCAGCAATGTGAGCAAACCACTAAAAGGGGGAGAAGGTATGACCACAAAACTGACTTTCACTTGTGGCCTAAACTGTTTTCTAATCGGTATCAGTAGAGTTAAAAGGCTGCTATTTTAACTCCCTGAACCACTGATTGCCCCGTAACATTTTTGGGCTTCAATAAGTTCTTTTGTATTTAATACCAGGTAGTTTATGGTACAGATGGGTTATATCCATAATTTAACAGTGCTGTGAAGCTAAGCTGTGTGAGGGTTTTTTTTTCCTGGCTTAAATCTTCCACTGTTTACTTTTAACTGACTAGTTGTACACATGCCAAAGTTTTCTTTTTAGAGTTGAGTGCTTATTCCTGTTAAGTATTATTTTAAAAACTAAAAATGGGGCTAGCATGTATAGAAAGACCTGTTTATTGTAAAAATTAAAAAATCTCTAAAACCATATGTTGTAACACTTGTGATTACTGATTCATGCTAAGTTTAAAATAAATTTTTTTATTAAATGTTTTTGCATATTCAGTAGTTTTTTTTGTGCTTTAATAACAATATATTAGACAGGTGTGTTTGTGTTGCACTTCCAAAAGTGGTGTCTTGGCTTTTTGTTGCAATTTCAGGTTTATCTTCTAAAAATAAAACAATATATGATGGGACAAAAAATATCCTGAGCTGGATTTCTAATTCATTTTCCACTTACTGTTGCATTATGAATCATTCCTGTGGTTTTGATTTAAAAAAATAAGAGCTGTAATGTTAAATATGAAAGCCTTTTGTTCTTATAGAATGAATCAAGTTCACAGCTATCACAACAGCCAAACACCTGACCAGTTGCATTGAGTACAAATGAATCATGCTATTATCAAATCTCTAGCTTTACTAGTGCATTCACACTAGTGTCAGTACTTGGGTATGCAGTGTTCATTAGAAGGTGCCAGGTCCTTCTACTCTGCACTTCTGTCTGGTCCTAGTTTTCAAGTGACACATTGGAGTAGTTTCTCACTTTTATTTTGCAATAGAGAATTTCCATCTGTTCCAGCAATGACTGGTCATCTGCTTTTAAAGTTCCTTTATGGTTTTGTTGAAAACTATTTTTAAGGTTGCTTGTGTGTTCTGGCTGTTCTGCTGTAATCTTTGGCTGCAAGCATGTTTTTCCAGTCAAAGAAATGTTATGAATACTGTACAATAAGCCACTCATAAGCAAAAAGGTGAAGAGGGTGGAGTTTTTCTGGGGGGAGGGAGGAGATTGATAGTTTTATCTTGCCTTCTGGGACTAGGGTTAGGGTTTTCACTAGCAGTGAAAATTCCCTTTGCTTGGCTGCTTGGTTGCATTTGCATGTTAATTCGTTAAACATTCTTCCATGGGGAAATTGAGTCCTTTTGATCTATCAGCAGAGGCTCATAAATATTTAGCCATTGCACTTATTATTCAGGCTAATTTTAGAAAGAAACATTTTAATTACATATTTGGGCATTTTGTTACGCTGAATATGTTCAAAAAATCAGGCTTCAAGCTGACTTGTTTTCTGTTACTTTGGTTAGTCTGTAAGGTGCAAATCTACCCTGCTTTCCACTTGATTTGAGACTAAGACGGCTAACTACATCTTTGTTTTCCATTACCCCAGTTAGAAAATTGCATTGACAATTTGTGGCTATTGTCTGAAGTGTTGTGGGTCATCTAGATTACTCACAGTAGGTTTCCTGCTTCATCAAAAGTCATGGAAAAACATGAGCTCTTATTCAGATATTTCTCCATGTTATGCATTCAGGAGACATGCTTATTACGGCAGTCCTTTTCAGTTTTGACTGGAGATGAATGCTTAGAACCTGTTGTTGTCTTGGGCCCATCTACACATTGCATCTATTGTGCAATTACCTGATTTAATTGCACCATTAATTTAGATTGACTACATGTGCAACTTAGCTATGCCACCTTAAAAGGACCAACCAGCTATAAAGTTATTGCTGGAAAATGTGTAATAACTTAAAGCTGGATGAAAACCAGCTATAAATTTGCATGTGTGGCCTATACCCCTGCAACTGGGAGATTACAGCTCCCCAGTGGGATGCTGGGGCTGCAAATTGTGTCAGCTGTGGGACTCAGCTGCAGGTGCTTACTCTTTGCCCTGTGGGGGGAGCAGGATTCAAGGCTGTCCCATACCAGCAATAAGGTGTGATAGGATCTTATGCTGGATCCCACAATCGTGCCTCCTGCCACACACGTGTAGCAGGCAGGAGGCAAAATTGTGTGGATCACGCATTAGATCCCATTGCACCTTTACCTGCATGTGTAAAGGAGGCCTTAGACATTTAAACTTTATCTTGATGTATAAAATTCACCTTTTTTAAAGAATGACTCTTGTTTTAAGTTCCTCAAATTCTACCAGAAGAAATATCATTAGGGGCAAAAGGTTGCCCAATTAAGACAAATAGTTTCAGATTGGAAGGCTGGACGGGACCTCAGAAGATCATCAGGTCCAGATCCCTGCACCAAGCAGGAAAGATAACTGGGGGTCAGGTGACTCCAGCAAGGTGGCTGTCCAGTCTCCTTTTGAAGATTTCCAGGGTAGAAGATTGTACCACCTCTGGAGGGAGTTTTTCACAGTCTGGACAGTGGACACCATGAAGCTTTTCCTAGTGTTAAGCCTGAAATGGTCTTCCAGGAGTTTGTGGCCATTACTCCTGGTTTTCCCCTCGGGTGCCCTGGTGAACGGTTGCAGCCTTTCCTCACATGGCTTGCCTTTTAAGACTGATCATACAGATGGCTCTTCTTTGGAGTCTCTCAAGCTTGTCCATATCCTTGTTAAAGTGCGGTGCCCAGAACTGGATGCAGTACTCCAGCCGCGGTCTCACCAGTGCAGAGTAGAGCAGAAGAATCGCCTTGGTTTTGCTGGAGAGGCACCAATTGTTGCATGGCAGAGTTTTAGTTGCCCTACTAGCTACAGCATCGCACTGCCCACTGATATTCATACTGTGGTCTATTATTACCTCCAGGTCCCTTTCATTCGTGGTGCTGGTCAGTTTGGTGCCACCAAGCCTGGAGGTGTGTAGGAGGTTGCTCATCCCGAGGTGGAGCACTTTGCATTTCTCAACGTTGAACTTCATCAGATTCCAGTCTGCCCAACTGCCAGCCTGTCTAGGTCTGTCTGTAACTGTAGCCTATCTTCAAACATGACCACGCTTCCCCATAACGTGGTGTCGTCCGCGAACCTGCCCAGTGAGCTCTGCACCCCCACATTCAAATCAATAAAGATGTTGAAAAGTACTGGACTGAGCACCGACCCCTGCGGGACACTGCTGCCTACTTCTCACCAGGATGACATGTGTCCGTTCACTATGACTCTGGGTCGTATCCTGCAGCCAGTTTCTTACCCACCTGACTGTCTCAGAGTTGAGCCAAAATTCTCCAATTTTCTTTTGAAGACGTCATGGGATACTAGATCAAAGGCCTTGTGAAAGTCTAGGTATACAATGTCAACTTGCACTCTTGTGTCCAGGTGGCGAGTTACCTGGTCATAAAAGGAGATGAAGTTGGTTAGGCAAGACGTACCTACGATGAAGCCATGCTGGCTGTCATTCAGAATCCGAACTTCTGCAACCTTCTTGCAGTTGGACTCCTTGATGAACTTTTCTAGGATTTTCCCTAGGATGGAAGTTACGCTGATTTGAAGGGAAAAAGCTATAAAAACTAGGGGATGGACTATCTATGGAAAATCTATTTACCTGTTGCCATAGAAAGAGGTTGTTAAAGTAGCTTTGTAAAAATAAAACAGTTGGCATAAAAACTTCACAGGCTTGCTTTCTGTTCTACCTATATTTTTCTTGACTTCCCTATACAAATAGCTACTTGGTTCACGCAAATGAAATATTTGGCATGCTAAAATGCATAGCTATCCAATTCACATGTGAAAGCATAGCAACTGTGCAAATTAGTTTGTGTATTTTGCAGATGCAGTTTTATGCCAAATTTTTTTTAGAAGGTTGGTTTTTGGTAGGGTGATATGTACACAAGAAGTTCATGACCAGTGTAAAATATTAAAAGGGTATCATGAGCTATCTGTAATGATTACACTTGAAGTACCAAAGCAGTATTCCTGTACAAGGGATGTAGGCTAATGGTGTCAAACATGCTGGCAGTAGAGCTAGAGAGATATTTATCTGAACTTCATGTTGGTGATTGCACTGAAGTGCAAGTTGCCTCCTAGGAAGTATGACAGTACCTGAATGCTATAAATTAGAGCTGGTCTTAAAACTACCAATTTTTTCCAGTATCTGAATTTCTCATGAGACTTTTTTTATCTTTTTAGTGAAAAAAAAATGTCTACGGGAGGCCAAACAGCTTAGCAAAAGAAAATTGTTTGCCCCTCTCTAGTCCCTTCTCACCTCCTTGCATATTGACTAACTTGATTTTGCCCAGAAGGTTTGCCAACAAAGGGAAAAAGACTAGGGTCGCACTCCTGGGTCCAAGTTTGATCTTGGAAGTCTTGGCCCCATAATTGCTTTGCTGAAATTTCACATTGTTAGTCCTGGTTCAGCTCTGCCCTTGTTCAGCAGCTCTAACAAGTGGCAACAGAGTGCTAGTAGCGACAAGGCATTAGGCAGCTGCTTATTTTAAGGAATCGCATCAAACCCTGCTCAAAAAAATCTGTGCTCATACTGCGTTCTTTGGTCTGTTCTTTCACTTCTGCCTCTGGCTAGATGTGGTTAAAAGCTATCGAGGTAAAATATCAATTGGGTATGAAATCTGTTCCCAGCCACCTGGCTCTTTTCTTTAGTAGTCTTTTAAACACTGTGATTTTTGGAAATTTCATAATTGTATGGTCGTTCTGAATAAATTATTTGTTTAAAGTATTACTACAGCCCAACTGCGATTTCAGAAAGTTGACTTGACTAAGCTGTAAGATAAGTTGCACCCCACTATGTTACTTTGCTGATTAATTCTCTGGGTTTTCTCACTTTGCCTATACCGAACGCCCAGTAAAAATGTGTGATTTAATTTAAACCTAGTGCTGTAAATCTCTGTCCATGCCAGAAGATGGCACCATTGATGGGTCTTTCAGGAAAGCTTTAAACATGGTAACTGATGACTACAGCATGGAAACTGAGCTTCATCTTAAAAGCCTCTGAGTTGAGCAGTGCAAATAGAGTATCTCCTATATTTTTAATGTTGAAGTGCAGTAAACAGAGGACTATTTCTCAGTCTTACTTTTCGTGGTAAATTAATACACTTGAATATGTTTCCGAGTTTGTTTTTTTTGGTCTGATTTTTCAGCATCCATGTGGACTCGGGACCACCAACTCCATTTGTCCCTCAAGAGTTTTTTTGTTTTTCTTTTATTTGTGTAAAGATTTTTTAGTCACTAAGCCACTGCTTTCAGACTGTTACCTACCAGTGCTAGTAACTGACTGCTCTCAACATTGTTCTTTGCTAGCACACTTACAACATTTGATAAAAGTAAATGCAAATTCATAAGCAACCCATTACTTTGTCCTACCATTATACTTTAAGCAATTAATTTACTCAGGTAGGAGCGAGAAAAGAAAGCCATCAAGGAAAGCCTTCAAGGAAAAGCCAGATGATTGCAGAAAGTATAGAGATAATACTTCATCAAGAAAAGCACCCTCTTTTTGAGGCCATAGTATTAAAAAAATAGTGTGAAGACACTATGCTTTCTTCCAATTAAAACTTAGATCTTGATATATTTTTGGCCATTCAAGAAATGACCATTCAAGAAAGTAGCTTTTTCTCTAACAAGAGGGGTTAGATGTGTCATATTGGCTTAATTCAGTTTAAGCAACTGTATTTTGGCTGCACTTTTCTAGGCTTTACTGTAATGTCTTATTGGAATTGGTGTAGTTTTGTAATGTGCCTTGACGCCCTTCACTCCAAAATACTGCTCTGGAATATGCAAATAACCTATATTATTACGGTGCAGATCTGTTTCCTGGACCACTTGGGTTTTAATATTAGAAATAAAAAAAGTAATGATGCTTACTGAACAGTAAATGGCCTCCCATTTGAGTCCTCTAAATTTGATCAGGAAAAACTGGAGGCCATTCAATAGAATCTTAGAATAAAGGAGTCCTGATATGGGAATTGTGGCATTTCCTCTGAATTCCCTAAATTGGGCATCATGTGCAACTTTCCTATTTTTGGAAGGGAATTCTTCATCTCCAGATTCTGCAAAATCATCCCTGACAGGCTGGCTCTTATCTCTCAGTACTAAACATACTTCTTGTTGAGTGATTTCATTCATAGTGCATTTGAAAGGGATAGTTTACACCAAGGGAGAAGGTGTTTTTGTTCGAAATTCCCACGGAGGATGCCCCTGCTTCCTGTACAAAAGATACATTTCCCTTTTATGCAAATTAGAAGAGATTTCATTCTGACCACTTCAGAGACCATTGGCCTTTGAATCCCTGCATGGGGAGGGCACGCTTGTGATTACAACTAATTAGCACCTAACAGAAGCTCATGAAGTTTGGAAGTGTTGGTGGGGAGGGGGTTCCCAGCCTTTAAAGCATTTGCGAAAAACTGGACTAGATGATGGTATCTTGTAACCCTACCGGAAAGCCAGCCTTGAACTGAAGGCTGTTCATATCTTTAACAAAGATGGTTACTCACAAGTGTTGCTCTTAAATGAATTTAAGAAAATGTTAATACAAACTCTTGTCTGTTAATCGAGTTTCAATTCTATGGTGTCTTTGACATCTTAACACTTCCTCCCATTCAGCCAGTTTTCCAGTTAAAAAAGCATCTAGTTAAATTAAGAAGTTAAGCTGTAAAGCATTTAAACTATAAATGGCCAAGCCTTTAGTTATACACCATAAAGATGTAGAAATAGAAGGATAAAATGGCTCCTTCCTTTCCTACCCAAATATTTGATCTCTGCAAGTACCTTTGAACACTTCTTTTACTGTTAGTACCAAAATAGCTGTAGCATGTGGTGGCTATTACCTACAAAAGACAAGCTGGCCAGTAAGGGGTAAAGTCTCCCTATTCAGAGCTAGAACATTATCTTGATCTTTTATCTAGGCCTGTTCTTCAGTGAAGTTGGATACAGGAGCTATACCAAAGTACTTCCTTGAATACACAAAGCCAGAGATTAGGTTACACATGACTATGCCAGGACTAGGACAAAAGCTCCTATATTACCTGGCACACTCCTACTGAATTATTAAAGCTTCTCTTCCAGCTGAATTTATTCACTGGGTAATTAGTCAGTAGGAGAGAAGCTTTCCTTTTACAAAGCTACCGTTGACAGCTCTTGGATCTTTTGTCTTGTTTAAAGAAATGTGTTTGCAGAGCAACCGTCTGGAATTACAGTGGCCATCAGCAAGCATGCAGTCCATGCTTGTTTTGAATCTGCTTATCTTTGGAAATTTGCACTAGTAGCAAATCCAAAACCCTGGTGAATAATATTCTCCCCATTTTACAGAATGGCATACTGAAGAATAGCCTGTACTGATAAGTAAAACTGAGTCCGTGCCCACGGGGACAGTCCAGTTCTGAAATCCTGAAGTCCGGATGTTCTCTTGGTTCCTGCTGCCCGTTCCAGCTGTCAGTGCAACCTTTTCTTACATGTTTGGTATTTTGCACAGTGGGTGCATCTACACATGACAGTACGGCAACACAGTGTCCGTAGGCATCTACAAGTGACCAACAGCTACTTTGTCGTAGTGACGTTGGTACAGCATGCCACTGTGGCAAAGTAGCTGCTACAAATAACTGCACCATGTGTACAGTGCAGTATGGGCTGTAACTGCACTGTGATTTAGTACTTCCAAAAGGAAGTACTAGATCACGGCGCAGTAACAGCATCGCCATAGTGATGTGTTGATGCACCCAATATACCACAACCTTAAACGCAGCTCTTCTAAACCGATTCACTTTCTCCAGTGCTTTGGCCCCATCCCCCGGAACGTCGAGCCTAGCTTCTGTTTCTCCATATATGGAAGGCAACCAAAGCTGGAGTCAGGAGGCTATTAAAAACTGCCTGCCAAAACTGTTGTAACCAACTGATCTTAAATTGTGGCCAGTGCCACTTCATTTATTCTGATCCTGGCACGAGAAGTGTGATAGTAGCTTCCATTGTTATAATGGCTGCCAATTCCTCTTTGTGAGAGCCTGTAGCACTGCTCTGGGTTCTCTAGTACCTAAGTAGGGTTAATTTAGGAAATGAGACTGCATGTTTTTCCAGGTCCTGTTATGAACCAGATTGGTAGGGAATGAGATGTGCTACTCTGTTAACAATCTCTTGCAGTCTGGCATTCTGTTAACTCCACTAGCAGGGTGGATGCAGTTTAAAATAACTCCATAGATGAAAAGGCATGTGATAAATTAAGCATTCATTTAGTGGTAGGAGATGTTGCTAGTACACACAAGGTTTTTAAAAATCAATTTGTCACAATTACTCCTGCATTGGGTTAATGTTCACGTTTATCTTAGCCAATGAAAAGGCAATGTATTTCAGTCACTGGAAGAAAATAGTAGCTTGTTTTAAAACAGCAACTGTTTCACTGTTTGTTTGTTTTCAATAAAATGTGGAAATATAGTTATTGTCCTCAGGGTTTTGTAAATATTTAGCTCGCCACATCTGCATTTTTCGTTAACTTTCTTAATTCTACAGCACTCTGTGAAGTGACAATACTAGGAGCAGAGCAGAACAGGTTGAGTGAAATAGATGTGGTATGGTTCAGAGCATTATTGAACGCCAGTCTCAGAAGTGAAGTCTTTAACAGGCCCTGAAAATTAATTTAGATCCACAAATAACATCTTTTTCTATGGGCAGCTAGCAGAGCAGTTCAAAGATTATTCAAAAGGAGGCACCTGATAGACACAAGTGTTGTATGTGCACAGATGCTTTAGATTATAATGCATCTCCCTATATGAAACGAACTCAAAATATGCAAGAAATTATGGAAGAGGACAAACAAGCAACAAGGGGATGATGGTGGGAGAGATTGCCAGACAAAACTCCATAGAAAAACCTCTTTTGTTGGTGTCCTCTCTTGTCTTGTTGGACAAGAGAGGCTAGCGACTGAAAAAAATGTAGTCTGTATGATTGTGTCAGAGTCTCATCAAAGGCTGACCTAGGCATAGCATCACAATGGTTCTGCTTGGCTTATCCATCTTGCCACCTGAATACTTTGCCTTGGTGCTGTGCTCGCTGCTGCCATGACCACACCCCTGGGGAGATGAGAGAGAAGATGCTGAACTGACCCTTGTCACCTTCTCAGACCATGGCTCTGTTAAAGGAGAAGATCCCCAACAACTGTCTCCCCTTCAGCGAGTTGTACCAGAACGTCCTAGCTACTGTTTTACTCCTGTTGGGACTTCTTGTTGTATTGGATAATGCCATCAAAGTTGCCCTTCTGGTAAGCAAGCAAGAGTGAGTATGGGGGCGGCTTCTTCGCTTAAGCTACTAATAACCTCCTTTGATCTGGTGTCCTACGTTAGTGCTAGGGTGTTGTGTGCCAGTGGAGATGGGGTGGGTGACTCAGTGAGTTTAACTTGAATTGGTACTGGTCCCAGCTGTCATGCTCTGAACTCACATGCATGTTTAAACATATAAGGAAACATTTAGTGGTTCATCCCTGGACTTGAGTACTTACCCAGTAATTCAAAACCACAGTGCAGGGTGTGGTGTGGGTGACTTGATCAGAGCCGTTCTCTCTCCTCCCTGCCAGTACTGATGTCACTGCCCCACTGTGATGCTAGAAGTCTTTGTGTTGCCAGGAGTCAGGCTGGGGGATGCACTGGCAGTGTTTTACTCAATACTGATTTGAGTGTCCCAGATGGCTGCAAAGGGGAGCCAGGGCACACAGTGTCTTGGGGTGACTTGGTATGGGGTCCCTTCCCCCCAGTCAGTACTGACCTGTGGCCCTTATGTGACACTAAGGGAGTTGTGTTGACTGAATGGTTGGATAAGACATAAAATTGAGGTCTGAGCATTTCTGGCCTTTTTAGATCCTATGGCAGTTGATCCTATGTAAAATCCAGAGCAGTAAAGTAGTGTGCTGCCAAATTACAGCCTGGGTGACTACATCCTTTCTCTCTCTTGCTCTCAACTCAAAATTCCTCCCACAGTCATTGTTAGATACAGTCTTCACTCTTCTGAAATATTGTTTAATGTGCTATAGCATCACTGCCCAGCTGTCACTTTTCATCTGATAGGTGGCTGCCTCTCAGCAGTGAATGAACCTAGTTATTGTACGAGAAAGATGCAAGATAACTTAATGACTAGTAACATTTGTAGTTATATCCATCCGGAAAGAGTAATGAGATTTCATGCTGTGAGCTCATGCTGTTGCAGGATCGAAAAGGAATTTCTTTCCCCATAGCTGACTGGGTGTTTATGATCTTAACACTTTCTAAAAGCATGAGATATTGGCCAAAGTGGGAGGAGGTATATCAAATTAGATGGACTAGTGAGCTGATTGGTATCCTAGACCAGATAGATGCATGTTTTCTGCTAGTACTGTATAGCAAATTGGTGGGGAGAACCCCTGGTGTGATCCAATGGGATTATATAGAAAGACCCATGGGTGTCTTAGCCAGTACCACCGGTACTCTGAAGACATTTTTTCCTACAGCTGTCAATAATGTCCATCAATTACTACTGAAATATCCCTCCAAGTGATGTACCCCAGGGACAATGCCTCTTAGAGACATTCCTGCATCCTGACTGCTGGGTGGCAAGAGTGGATGGGCAATTCCTAGTGAGTCTGCCCTGCAGTTTTGTGCAAAATCACAATAAAGGTTGTTTGCCCAGTGGGTACTGAGTCTTTTGAAGGCATTTGCACTTGTGGATCATGCGAAATTGTTTGGGGTTATTTCAACAAGCCCCAACAAACAGAGCAGCGCGTATCCTAATCTACACAGCTCATGTGTGGATTTCACAAAGAACTGATTTCAATGAAGGCGGGGAGGGAATAGAAACAGCATTGTTAAAATCCTTTTGTGCCTTTTAAAAATGAAAATGCGTGTTCTTTATTTGGACGTTTTTTCATTTTGAAGTTTAATTTTAAGCAAGAAAATGTGAGAAGGAAGTTCAAAACTAAATGAACTTTTAAAAAAATTGGAAATCATTTCACGGATGTGATCTTAGATTTTTGCTTTGTGACTGTTTTCAGGATTTTATCTTTTCACCTCATGGAGATGCAGTTCTCAAAATCTCAGACATTCTCACAGAAAAGGAGAGCACTTTCTTGCCCAGTTTTATTCTCTGGAGTTAACTCCTGACTCAACTAAGATTGATGGCAAAACTCCCATTCAAAATACTGGGGATTTCAGCACAGAAATTTAGCGTGGTGGAGAAATACCCGTACGGAAAAGATGATGCTAATACTGATGGCTGTTACTCCCTTCTTCCCTTCACCAGATTTGGAGGTACCTGAACCAGTTTCTGAAGAGAACCTTCTACTTTTTCATCACCAAAGGTAAACAGGGACCGTAGTGCAACTTCTGCTCTCTAAACTGTGAAATATTTCAGGCAGTTCAATTGTTTGACAGAAGCCTTTTAATGTTTTATGTTCCTAGGAACCTGGTTTACCCTGGGTTCCCATTCACTGTGGCTATTGTAGGAGCAACAATGGAAAACTCAAGGAAAAATCTCTAGGGCAGCTATAGCATCTTTGTTCTACTTGCCTTTTCCCTCTTTCTAACCCTTGCCCTCCCCTTCCCATCTCTCACTACTGCCCAGCAGAAAGTCTGGGGTGAAAAGCGCCATATTTGACTGACTAGGAGCCACATGCATTTGCTCGGATAATTCAGCTCCAACACAAACGCTGTGCTTCCATTAATTCATTTCTTTACTCTTTCTTTTTTCTCTGAAGGAGATGGATGTATCAGAACACTGAAGGCCCTTTACTGCAGCAAGAAATGCAGCACATGGAAGGACTTGGTGCTGACTAAAGGCTGCAGAAAAATGTCCAGCCTGCGCTTCCATTGCACTGTGGATCCCTTGCAGCTAACTGTGAATGTGAACCATCTCAATGGGCTGAAAAACCATGATATCCAAGGCCACAAGAAGAGCAAAGGTTACCAAGGCCCTTGGCCACCAGGCCACCAGAACACCGATGATGACAAAGCCAGTTGGTACGCACACAAGCAGCACCCACAAGCGAACTACCAGCCTAACCAAGAGCAGAGTTCCCATGACTGGGATAGCCAGTCCAGCTCCCGCCACTCGGACACTGACAGTCCCCAGCCAGTGTGCCCACCGGGATCCACCGTGTCACTCATGCATTCTCCCTCTGGCTCCCGAGCCCAGCTCACGAAGACCAGGTGCAGCTTGGTTGACTGGAGCACTTACGCACGTGACCCCCAGAGTGCCACAGGGGATAAAGGGCCTGGCTTGGACAGTGCAGGAGAGGCTATCCAAGGACAGAGTTTCCTGAATCAGCCTGCTGGTCCCAGCACTGAGGAACCCACTGCTGCCCATTCAGAGTGCTCTGCTGCACACATTTGCCACCAAGTCAGTGAGACACCATTCATCCCCAGCCCAATCCTGCCAGGCCCCAAGCGGGTGGTGTACTCTGCCTTGACTCCCAACCGAGAGTCAAGAACCTGTCTCAATGACTGTCCCCACTCGGCACCCCCTCAGAAGAGTCCCAAACACCACTCCGGCCCTAAATTGCACCAAGGCCTCCCACTGGGCCAGAAAGCCAGACTGTACGTCTATCTTGTCAACCCGCAGCCTCCCCATCAGAAGCGCACTGCTGTAGGGGCACCCCACGATTTCTCAACGTCTCGCACTGTCTTGGCCAAGGACTTGCTGGGAAAACAGGCATCTCGCAACCATCCCCGGGAGGGTTCCAAGCAAGGCTCAAGAGGGCAGGGGATCTGCGATCCTCACATGCAGCGCAAGAGCATCTGGGAAAGAAAGCGCCAGACCAGTGTTCTGCAATCGAGTCCAGGCTATGAGAAGCTGGTGGGAAGCAGCAGTGGAACCAACATGACCCATGAAGAACCTTACTGCCCCAAGCCACCCATCCTGGTAGACAGAACAAGGGGGAGCTTGGCTTCACCAGCCCCCAGGAGCAGCAACTGAAGATACCTTCGCTTTGGGTTAACCAAGTAACAAGACTTCCCTGCCTGGTGCAATTAGGATTCTGACTCCAGGTGAACCCAGGGAGTTTGGGACTAGGCAAAGTGAAAAGTAGAACAGCCTTCTCTGCTCTTTCATAGTCAACTCTGGATGTGCTGGGTTCAATAAAAATATGCATGCAAATTCTCTGTAATGATTGGTAGTGGAGATAAAACCCAGGGGGCCTGGCTTCCTGTTTTAAGGGCCATCACTTCCTCAATACATACATTTTAACCACACCCAGGCTTCCTAAAAGCACACTGCATTGAAGTCCCTGAGTCTTTAAACATGACCTTTGGCGACTTCTCTCATAATCAGGGAAAAATTCCGTTTTCATTTGAGAGCATATAAATATTTGTATTGTGACTAGTGTGGGCCAGAAGAGAAACTTCCATATGCAGTCTAGGAAGATTGGAATAGAGTTTGCGGTGGAGATGAGATAAAATCTTTCTAATTTCCTCACACCCCCCTCCATCATCAGATTGCCTGGGAAACAGGTCTACAGCTTGTTCCTTGGCCATCACAGTGTATGAGAGACATGCTTGTTAAGTGTCCTTCATTTCCAGTGATATTACTGCTTTTAGTTCCAGAGCCAGAAATTGTTTACATCCTGAAAATAAAAGGCCCAACTGAAATCAGAGTAATTTTGACTACATAGTTTAAGTTTCATACGTGTCTAACCCTGTGTACCCTTTATCAGTGGTCTTTATCACGTGCTGCATCTGTCACTGGGCCCTGGCAGACTGAGAGCGTTGGGGAGAGCCGGGCTGGTTGCAAAAGCAGCTGTGTGACCTGCAAGTACAGTTAAACTCCAATGTGTTCTCACTCCTAATGGCTGCTCTAAAGAGCCTTCAAAATGAGTATTTCAGTAATCTACTACAAGGTCTCAGGACTTGGGCCTTGTATGGCACCATGACAGAGTGCCTGAGAAGCTCTGTCACTTCAAGGGCACAGAAAGAAGAGCAGCTCCCTGTTGTGACTCATAGCACTTTGCAGGAAGCGCTGTGAGTTGCAGTGATGCCCCCTGGACCCAACAGAAGTTTGCTTCTGTCCAGGAGCTGGGGATTCAGATGATTGCTTCCAACAACACTCCTCCCTCCCAGCCCAGATGCTGTTTCAGAATTGCAGGGAGTAAAGGGAGCAGAGGGCACTTGTTTGTAGGGTTCCCCAGTCAGTGCTGGAGATTGGAGACCCCCACCTTGGAAGGCTCCAATCCACCCACCCCACCCTCCAGCACCAGTTTTGAGAACCCCAGACTGAACTGCCTCCGCTCCCTTTCCTCCCTTCCATTCTGAAAACAGCAACAGGCTGGGAGCTCCCCAGCCACAAGTTACAGAATATGCTCTGTTTTGAAGCATGTTCATCGGAGTCCTCATGCAATGAGGGCCCACATTTTTGTGGGATCAGGGCCTTTTCAAGTGGTCTGCAGCCATTCACTTCTGTTTGGTTAAGGCTATAGATTGCTTTCTGGGGTCAGATCTGGTGAAAACAGTCACTTCTGTCTGAGCCCTAAGAGAGCCAGAGCCCAGCCCACAGCCTTGCAGGAAAACGGCACAGCTGGGCTGGGTTGCCGTAGTAACTGCTAATGGCATTAATTAGGGGGCACTTGCAGGTAACCTGAGGAAGTCAGTTGACGAGAAGAGGAGCAGGGCCTGAGAAATATAAGGCTGCTCCAGAGGCTGACTAGGCAATTTGCCCCGGGTCTGGGGGCAGCTGAGCAAGAAGGAGCTCTGCAAAGGTGCTGAAGGCTAGCAAAGGATTTAGGCCCAGGCCTGGGGCAGCAGCCTAGTTTGAGCCAGAATGGCCTGTATGTGTATTTTGATTACAACTTTGAGTCTAGGGAGGCTCAGAAACCCTGACCCAGGGGGCAGGTTTGTGTTTGAGATCTTGATTTCAGTATACTGGGCTAGCTGCTGTGGGATTGTCCCATAGTATCCCAATTGCCCCAAGGCAGGGCCAGGGTCCAGGGGCCCAAAGGTCACTCAGTGGTCATAGCTGAAATGTGTGGAAGCCTGATACTGATAGACCTGGAGGTCTGGGGGGACTTTAGAGGTGGTTAAGGAGGTCTCATAGTGCCCTGGACGGGGTGGGGGGAGGGTGCTACAGCCTGACATAGACACCCGAGCGGGGTGACCTGACATAGAAGTCTGGTCCAGTCGGCAGACTAGTGTGAAAGGCAAAAAGTGCTACAGCAAAAAGATGGAGGCCTGAGAAGAAAGGCCATTGACAGAAAGAGAAAGCCAAAGCCTGATACTTCAACAATGACAGGCTCACCATTAGACCCTTGGGCACCTTCCCTCCTAATAAATCTTAACCTCAAAGGTGTGGCAGGAGAGTAAGGGAGGTGAGGACCCTTAGAGCTGGAGCCAGGGCAGGGTTTGTGTGGCTACCTGGGGGTATCACGGCTGCCCCTAGGAACCCAACCTGTTAACAGTCACACGCAGTTCACAACAGAACAGCCTTAACTACCCAAAGAGGTCCTGACTGGTGCGGTGCTACTGCAGTGTAGACAGCTATTGCATTACATGCGTTTGGGATGCAAGAGCATCCATTTTGGTCCTTTTAACCATTTAACCAGCACTGAGGATTGAGGCTTTGAGGCACTACTTTAGGGCAAATTATAATAAAGATCTGGTCACTAACCAGTGGGGAAACTGCTCGACACAATTTCAGCAATGACCTCTTTTCTTTACGCAGACAAGACCCAAGGATCACTGTCTGCTGCCAACCAGTCCTCCCTAGGAGGCAGAAGGCCGCTATAATTCATGCAGTGAGTATCGGAGAATAGAGACTCTGGCCCAAAGCATTTTACAGCCTTGTGAAAGGGCTGTGTTGAATCCCTATTTGCAAAATAACTCCAAAGATAAGATGTTCTCATCAAAAGACTCCTACTGCAGCAGCAGGCCTTGGCCAAACCACAGTCCTGATTAGGAACATCGTCTGGCTGAATTCTTTCATTTAAAGTGGCCCACAAAGGATTTTTAAATGTCTTGTTATAGCAGCAGTTCCACGCTGAACGAAGGTCACAGCAAGCTCAGGGCATCAAAGCAGAACACTGGGGACAAAGAGAAAGGGCCTTGGATACTGTGTTTCCTACCAAACCAAACCGAATGTGTCAGCGCAGCTTCCCTTCCAGATGCCCCAACCAGCCTGCCACTCACAGCTGGGATGGTGGCTGGTGTCCAGATTCAACATGAGCAAAACTAACAAGCCTGAGAGTTCCCACAGTACGTTCCTTGCTCTTCAGATAACTACTCTAACTGCAGACTCCAAAAGGATGTTCCATCCTGTGTTGCAATAACCAGTGAACAGGTCTCCATGACAGACCCGAGAGCAGAGCCCCAGAGCACAGAAAGTCTGGCGAAGCAGTGGCATTAACTGAAATGGGTCAGAGAATCACAGTAGCTCTGCTAAGTTTTAGAAATAAAAATAGCTGGTTTTCTATGAAGTCAGTGCATGCCTCCAGTGGCTTTTGGAGCAGATCCAGGCATGCTTTGCTGTTTTTTGTCTCCAAACCCCCCCCCCCCCACCACCACCCAAAGGGGAACCAGGGACAGAAAGGCGCTTCAAGGACAGCCCCACAGACTAACTTCCAGGATCTCCCTTGGATGGGGGAGATTTGTGCACAAAGTGAGTGTGTGGCCTGGGAGAGGGCATCTGAGGATCGGCAAGGTTCTTCCAGCAAAGGGCCTGTACTCTAGGCTGAAGCTTGTCCTCACACTTGTTTCTTTTTACCACGGATGCCTGCAGAGACCTGGGTCCTGCTGCCATAAATTGTCCTTTAATCCCCTTGAAACAGTGTTTATTCATAAATGGATTCCCACCTGGAACTGTATCTAGTTTGGGAGACAGTCTGTTTTGTCAAGAATCCTTTGACCACCTCTGAAATCCCAGGCCTGATGGGGTTTTTTGGCGGGCTAGGACAGGACATGTCCATGTTGGACTGGAGTATTTGTCACAGATGGTTACGTCCAAGACAGGATGTTTTGGCATGTATACTTTATAAATCCCAAGTGGAAATGAAAGGGAAGAAACCAAAAAGATATCTGTAATTATGCTAAACTTCCTACAACTGCCTTGCAATTTGGATGCAGGATTACACCTAGCAAAGCTGACTTTTCTCTAAGCCTCAGTTCCCTACATCCGTTACCTCCAGCTAGCCCTATTTTCTCCTTCTACTGTCTCCTTGCTGACCTGTTTGCACATGGGCCAATATGATAGCTGGCACTTTCTTTATCTCCTTAGTACAATCAAAATGGCAATTGGCTACAACAATACATCTTATTCCTTGGGATTCCCTTCACCCCACTCTTTATATATTGCTGGTCTCTGTAACTTCCATGGGGTAGGGCCTTACATCTTTGCATGGGTCTTTAGCATTTAGCACAAAGTCTAGGTCCCCCCAGATAACCAGACATTATTTTCCACTGGAGGTGCCTCCTTCCTAGAGAAGCTTCAAGCTCAGTCTCCTTAGTGAGCTTTGCTGCATAACGTGCACTGATATAGGTCTGTAAGGGTACTAGGAACATAGAGAGTAGCAAAGAGTCTGCAGACTATGAGCCTGATCACACATCATTTAAGTCGGTTGGAATTTTCTCTTGCCATCAGTTAGAGCAGGATGGAGTCCAAGGCATGGCAGGTAATGGAAATCAGTCTGTACGGTAATTACATTGTAGTAATCCAAAGAGGAGCCCAAATGCCTTTAACAGATGTAAGGTAGGTAGAAGAGGTCTGACTCAATGATGGAGCACCTGAACTCCAGCATAGAGAGTCAGTGCTATGGAAAGGCAAACGATGGCATAACCTCATGGAGGTTTTCTGTACCAGATAGGGTAGTGGGTTGGAAACAGCTAGCGACTCCCACACACTCTAAATCAGAACAAGTCACACCAGACCTGTAGATTTCAAATGTTGACGTATTTCTCAAAGTGGCCCCAGTTTCTCATTCCTAGAGTTAACGTGGGAGATGCTCGGCCTGAATGAAACATGATTCTGTCCGTGCTTTGGTCAATGGACATTTGAAGTGGCCTTTCAGGGGAGAACAATGCCTGGAGGAACAGCCTGTTCTCTCCTTAATCTTTTATGAAGCCAAAGGTGTGTAGAACCATGGAGTCAAACCACAAAGTAGACAGAAGGACAACCATGCAGTGGAAGGTTTCAAAACACATTTTTTTTGCCTTCAAACAACTAGCTTTTTGTTGTAACAAAAATATCTTTAGAAAATGGCTGAGTCCAGATCTGTTGTTTTGAACTCAGATCTGGATGTGGGTTGTAGTTTAGCAGTTTTGTTGTGATGTTTCACTGGTACAAATGCTTTGGTGCTTTTTTAATGCGGCAAGAAACGCTCTTGTTTCTAAGTAGTGGCCTTGCAATTACTACATAGATACTTTTATTAAGGACATGCTTCTATCAACAGCCTCTGGCATGAGCCCTCTTCCTTCTAGCCACACATTGCATCCCAATGGTCAGGTCCGTTCTTTTGGTTTCCTTTTGTAAGCTCTTAGCAGCGTGATCAAACTGTCCAAAGAAGGGTGTTGATGAACTATTGGAGCAGTCGGCCATAGATTTGGGAAGTCAGCATGCCTGGCAATGGATCAGCCAACAGATCTGTTCTGATGGCTGATCTGTGTTTTTCCCTGCGCTTTCCTACAACAATAATGTGTAGGACTGAACCAGAAATAAAGAATTCTCCTGGGAAATTGCGTGAAGTCCTGCATGCAGTGAACCTGGGATTGTCTGTGGGTGTGCCTACCTGGCACAAGGCAGTGCGGCAGAGAGGCCTGAGATAGCTTGGATAGCAGAGGCAGTGTAGCTCTGTTAGCAGGGCACCGAGCCAGACTAATTAGCTGTGATGAGCAGGACTGATGCTGCTTCTGATACCCCACACGCATTGAGGAGGAATCTGACACACAGGGCTAAGGACCTCTCAGGCCAGGTACAGACATCTCACTTTTACCAGTATGGCTAGGGACGGCAGTTACACATAAACCAGTTTAAGTGGTTGTAAACCTAAACTGGTTTAAACCCCTAACTTAAACCTGTTCAAGTGATCAGAAACCGGTTTAAACCTGTACCAGAACAGACGTTCAGTGCACAGAAACCAGTTTCAAAATGGCTGAAACTAACTTAAGAGAAACCTGGTTCAATGTTGTATTAGGCTTAACTGATTGAGCTCAAACTGGTTTATGCAATGTGTGTCCTAGGCCTGTGATGGGAAGTGGGTTTATATCTGTAACAGAAGTTCTGCACGCATAAATTGACTTAAAAAAGGGCAGAACCAGGTCCAACATTAGCTCCTCTGGGCAAACTGGTAGTGAACTGAACACATCTCAACTGCGCCATGGACGGAAACGGCACTGGCCTCGAAATGAGGTCAGCCACCAGAGCAACTTCTAGCACGTTAATTTATATAACCCACAAATGCGCAACTGTCATTCCGGTTTTTAACTACGTAGCTAAATTCACGTGCTAAAAGTCGGTCAGGTCACAGCCGCGGGCGGCCCACCCTGTTCCTATGAAAAACGGCATAACTGAAGATTGATTTCGCCTCGGTCTTTTTAAACGCCTGCACCCAGCCCTACGACTGCCTGCTCGCAGAGGTGTCGAATCGTTCGGTTTTGTAGACTTTAGGGCTGGAAGGGACCTCATAAGAGCTGTCAAGGCTGCGTAGGTGGGGGGCACCCTGCTGCAGGCCCCGGAGCTGGGAGAGCCGAGCAGCGCTTCCTGCTCGCCTCAGGGCCCGGCTGTGAGGCGCGCACAGCCCCGCGAGGCCTAGGACGGGCGAGGCGGGTGCGCACTACGAGTCCCAGAAGGCTCTGCGCGGCGGGGCGGGGCGGAGCGGAGCGAGGCGGGCGGAGACTACGAGTCCCAGAGGGCTCCGCGCGGCGGGGGCGGAGCGGGGAGCGCTACAAATCCCCACCGCCGGGCAGCGCCGCGAGTCGCCGCCGGGTGCATCCGCGCGCAGCCGGGCCTGCTTCCCGGTGCGTCCGTCTGTCCGTGCGTGCCCGCCGCATGGGGCGGGCGCCGGGCTGAGGCGCGGGAGGCGCCCGCTGACCCCCCGCCGCCATGCACACGGGGCAGAAGGACACCACGTTCACCAAGATCTTCGTGGGCGGCCTGCCCTACCACACCACGGACGCGTCGCTGCGAAAGTACTTCGAGGGCTTCGGCGACATCGAGGAGGCCGTGGTCATCACGGACCGCCAGACGGGCAAGTCCCGCGGATACGGCTTCGTGAGTGCCGCTTTCGTCCCCGCCCCCCCCCGCTCCCTGGGGCATCGGGGTTGTGTCCAGGCAAAATGGGGAGACCCAACCCCCCTCCCCCTGCCCAAAGCAGCCTGGAGGATTTCCCCCGCTCCACTTCTGCATCGTCTCTGCTTCTTCAGCTCCAAAGCAGAAACAAAGGGAGACGTTGCTGAGGACTCGGGAACGGACCCTTCTCCCGATGCAAACGCTTTAAAGCCCCCCCCGCCCCGACTTAGTTGAGGATGCTGCGAGTCCGTGACCCCCGCCCTGAGCTTGTGCTTCGTTTCAGGTGACCATGGCAGACCGAGCGGCTGCCGACCGAGCGTGCAAGGATCCCAACCCCATCATCGATGGCAGGAAAGCGAATGTGAACCTAGCGTATTTGGGGGCCAAACCGCGGAGCATTCAAACTGGTGAGGAATTCAGCGGTTGGTTTTTTTTGTTTTGCATTAGACTCGGGTTTAGAAAGGGGGACTGCAGTACTAAACTTCCTAGCAGTTTTTTACATTAAAATAAGCCTCAGTTTTGGGGGGGGGACTGCTTGCTGGCCTACTAGTGCATCGCCTGTACTAGGCTGTAAGCGCGGATCTGTTCTGAAGGTCTGCACCTGCCTGATAGTGCAGCAGACACACAAGCAAAACTGTATAATTCATCTGTTTGCTTCCTGTTTCCTTCCTTGAACCCCCACTACAGTAGCTTCTTGCAAGTGGGATGTACGTAGGTTCTGTTAACACTTGTGCATTTTGCTCTTTGCGTTTGTGTTGTGACTGTTGTGCACTTATGTGCATCTCATCACTTTGCCTTCTGCGTTTTGTGGGTTGATTGTACGCTGTATAGAATGACTTACTGTGTTTTTAGCTCTTGATGACTGCATTTGCGATAAGTTCCCCATTCAGAGCTGTAATCTGCTCCAAAGTCATGTTACGTTAATGGATGTTTTAAGATCACTTTGCCTCTAAAAGGTATTTTGTTAAGCATTGAAAAATTGTTCACACAAGGGAGGGAGGGTGTGCACACCTACATGTGTGTGTTTACATGTTACCATGGACACTTTATTTAATCTTCTGGTTTCCAAATACTCTTTTTCAGGTTTTACTATAGGTGTGCAGCAGTTGCATCCAGCCTTTATTCAGAGACCCTTTGGGTAAGTGGAAGTTTTTGTTTGTCTTAACATAATAACAGCCTGGCTGAAGTTGAATGCATGAATTGACTTCCTCATTTCTTTTTTTTAAAAGTGAGAGAGAACCCCAGGTCATTTTTCAAAAAAAAAAAAAAAAAGCGGGGGGCTGAGCCCGTGTAACTGCCAGAGTGCTTCTCTTTTAATGGAGATTTCAAAAGTTGTTTTGTATTATGTCAGTTTTCATATGACTTGGACAGAACTTCTTATCACGTCAGCAAGTCACGTTCCTTTTAAATCATGAGTAAGTTGCTTTCCAATGTGCTCCCTGCCGCCTTGGCTATTTCAGGAATGTAGGAGATCCGAATAAATGGTACGTAATTTCTCCCATTGTAATTCTTAAGGTATCAAAGTAGGTAAAGACAGTAAAGTACCATGGCCTATTTCTAGAATGAGATCTGCTCCCTCCATCCTTTTTCCCATGTAGTAACACTTGGGTTACAGTTTTGGTCTGAACTTGGGGTCTAGTTTTGGTCTAAAATGCAAATTGCATTGGAAACGAAGTCTGATACTTAATGAAAGTAACATTAGGTCAAAAATTGATTTTGGACAGATGTTATACAGGGCTTGAATAGTCTGCAAAAGTGGGCTTTTGTCTACTGCTTTCAATAGCTTATACCATCCCTACTCAGTTAGAAAAGTCCTCTTTTTATACATCTAATAGGATCTGGCAGCTGCTCGGGGAAAGACAAGTGTGCTTCAAGAGAACAATAGCAACTGTCATACTGCCTTCATTTAACTGTTTAATGATTGATGCAGTGCTTTTTTCATCACTTCAGAAAGTGAATATTGATAGTTTTCCTTTCTGAGAGCATTAAGAAAATGGGTGCATTATCTTAAGCTTTTGAGCACTGCTGGCTTGCAGTTTTAAGTGACATATGAATGGATGTCTGACTTGTTGACAAAAGAAAAAAATATTGAATTCCTCCCCTATTCTTAATTCATCATAACATTATCTCTCTCATAATTCCCCACCCCCCCGTTTTTACCATTCTTTTGATGCCTGCAGTCACAGTGCAGCCCGTTTATGATCGTAAGAAGTGGTGTTGCCATAACAGTGCTCCCATCATATGTTTGGTTGTGTGTGGTGGAAACACATTAGTTTTTATAAATAGTTATAGCTGTGTTGGAAGGACTTGAACATCTGTTATGAAATGAAGAGTCTCGGTTGTGGTACAAAGCTGGAGTGTTCCAGGTAGACAGGCTTTTTTGTGTTTATGGCTTTGCTTACATGGGAAATACAACAGCTTTCTCCGTCTGAGGCAGCCAGTAATCTTTATACTTCTGACACTTGAACGCTGGGGCACGTAATGAAAGATGATCCTAAAAGCTGCTCAAAGCAAGACTGTTTACATGTTAAATGTAAAATAAATAAATAACTCCACTTCTGACTGCAGTGGGCTTTGGCTCAAACCTGTAATCCATGTAATTACACACTTATTCTTATCTGTGACTTCATGTAGCAACTTCGGCTGCATATTTGGGGAAAAATAGTAGTTTTTTTTCACAAGAATTTGTTTTTTTTGTTTTTATCATTTGCTTTTTTTTAGTTTTGCGTATGAAGGAGCATGAGATTAACTGCCTAGATGTTTCTTGTGATCTAGACAGTGTTCTAGTTTTTAGGCATTGGTTTCATCATTTAAGCCAGCCAGGCTACATTTAGTACATATGACAATGAAGACTATAAATTATTTATCAGTTGCCAAGAGACAGGAACCTGGAGACTGAGGAGGCCAAGGGAGGGGATTATATATCTTGTTATTTGCAAGCATCAGTAAACAAGAATTTCACTGCAGTTTGCTCCAGCCATGATTTTAATCATGGGAAATGTGGGTTGGCAGAAAGCTAGAGCAATTTACCTTGGTGCTATGAATTGGACCATACATGAGTTTCTTCTCCCCTTTCCCCTCCTCCCCCACAAGAAGGCATTAGATGCTCATTTTGAGCAACAGTTTGGCTCTTGGTTTGACGCTTTTTTTTTTTTTCCCTCAAAACAATCAGCAAGGTCATTGCCAGCTTGGAGCGCAACCCTGCATTCCTTGCTGACCCCACATCTCTCCTCATGCCATTGTGGAATGAATTCTGGAAGCTCTAGGAGTGCAAGAGCAGGTTGTCATCCACTTCTGCTTGTGGAGTCCCGTGTTTCTTTGCCCTCACCTTTTTTTTGCTTTAGGCACCCCTAACTTACCAAAGGACTGATGACCCATGCTGGGCTGCCTCTGTACCTGGTACCAGGAACAAAATGCCCTTTTCCCACTACATCCCTGTTAAAGTGCTAATGTTGCAACTGTAGGACGCATTGTACAAGGCAACTGCCCCTGTCCGCTGAGTCCGAGATGCCATAATGGAACATGGTGAAGTAATTAATAAATAATTCATGACCTGTCCTATGGCGATGTTAGAAGACGAGGCTACTTTATTAAAAGCACTGGTGCTCAACCTTTTTTGGCTGATAGGCTGGATGGGCAGTGGCTGGTCATTCCACAGGCTGGATCTGGCTGATGATCCCAATCTGGCACACGGGGTGCTTGTGGGCCCAGTCTGGCTTTGTGGAGACTGCAGGATACAGCCTGGCTCCAGCCCAGCCCCGTAGAAGGGGAAGGGGGCTTGATGTGGCCCTGATCCAGTCACAGGAGGGGAGGGAGCATGGGCCAGGCCTGATGTAGTTACTGGGGATGAGGAGGAAGATTGGGGGTGGGAAGTTGTATTTCCTGGCCCCAACCTGTTTAGGAATTTGGCAGTGGGGGATGGTGACGATATTAATTGCCACTGTTCCTCTGCTGTCTAAGTTCTTGATTCCTGGCTTGCTTTGTGGGCTGGATTCTATGGCTCTGCGAGCCAAACTTGGCCTTCAGGCCAGAGGTGGAGCACCTCACTGTTTAAAAAGATTGACTAGTAGGTGAAGCCCAAAATGGAAGCTGAGGCTTGGACTGGAGGCAGTTTTCTCTGATTACTTAAAATGACTAGTAGTAACCCAAACCACAGTGAATATTTTTCTTAAATTGAAACCTCCCCATGAGCTGCAGGGACCTGTGAGCAGCTGGAGTTTTGGTTAGGGCTGGAGGAAGAGAAAGTGAAACTAAAATGAACCTCTGTTTTCTCCGTCCCAGCAGAGTGAAGTATACACACAAAACAAACAGCCAGAAGTAAATTAGAATTGAGAGCTATTTAGTTTCAATGCAATGACTTTGGATTGTAATAGCAATGCACAAAAACAATGTATTGCTGTGTTGGGCCAGGCCTTGAGGAATAACTTGTACGCTTCTGGGCCCAAACTGCTGTGCCTGCTGGCTTAGTTTGTAGCTTTGATCCTATGGCTACTCCTGTGTTTGGGAGCTGTCTGAATTGTGCTCTGCAGACATAGAATTACCCCCATGTAATCAGGATGTGTTATGAGACTCAACAGGTGGGTTGCTTGGACTGTTTCTGCAGTGCCCCTTTCAAATGTCTTGGATGGTATAAAAGCAACTGAAGGTAACCCAGATAGTGAAAAGGAGCCTTTGGTGTAGCCAGCTTTCCAACCTCTCTTATGGTTCCCTCAATGTGGGGCCTGTGGTGCACCAGCCGTGCCCAGATATAAAATTGGTGCAGGTCGCTGGGATTCCCCAGCTACGTTCCGTCTTCCCAGCTATGCTTGCAGCATGTTGCCTGTGGCCAGAACAGAAACTGTGCTATACCAGTACGCTACATGAATACACTGCCCCTCTGTAAAGCTGCTTAAACAGCTTTCTATACAGGGACTCTCCCTGTGACTGCAGCTGTATTTTAGGGCTGCCTCTTGCTGCTGGAACTCGACAAAGGTGGCCTCGGACTACTCTTGCTGCAGGATCTGCCACTGAGTTGATCATGTACCCATTGGAAGTAGGGCTGGTGTCATCAGGCTCTTGGGTCCACTTTGCAGTTGTAAGGGTGTACACTGCTATCAGGCCAGAATAGTAGCGCTGCACACTTGCACAAATGACTGCAGAGTGGAAATTAGAAGAGAGCCAGATACGGGCAGCTCAATCGTGATGGGCCTCCTCACCCCAGCCCTGCATCTGGCCTGGCACAGCTGGCACTTTGCCTTGACATGGCTCATTCTGGCTGTGTTTTGAAGCTCACAATCTGCTGCCACAATTAGGAAGTGAAGAAAGTCCCTTTTGCAGCTGCTGTCCTTAAAACCACTCTATTGGGTTAAAAATAAATAGAAAGAAAACTTTCATCTCTCTGGCTGTCCTTACGTTGCTTGTATAGTGTGCCCGGTCAGCTGGCAGCCTCTGCGCTCTGACTTCCAGTTCTACCTCTTAGCGCAAAACCATCCGGCTGCAAGACCCCAGGCTGCCCTGTCAATCACCCGTGGCTCTCAGGGGGATGGCTCACCCGGCACCTGTTGTTTATTGGTGCCAATAACATGGAAGTTTTTTTTGGGGATTTCCAGAGAAACATTCAAATCCATTTTCCAAATGGCTTCAGCTGCTAATTCCCAAGTATGGTTGCTGTTGCCTAGACCAAACTCCTGCCAGTCAGAAATGCCTCTTTTTCTAGAACGTCTGTAAAATGATACATGCCTGGACCTGGCTGCTTTGCAGGTTTCCCCCCCACCCTCTCCCCACCCAAAGCATGTGTTTTAAAGCAGTAGTGCTCAGACTGGACCCAAAAACATAGTGCTCTCCTTTAGGCTGTTGACCAGCATCTTGTATTTTATACTAGCTGCTTATACTAGTGCAAAGTGAGCATGTAATACTGTGGTTTTGATCTGTGTAGTCCCTCATGGTTGTTTGTAGTCAGTTAAGTCTGTCTGAGCCTAAAGCCCAATCCATTCTTATTTCATGAGCCAAAGGCTGCTTGATTGTACTTTGCAACTCTGTTGACATTAAAAGGGGCACCAATGTGACAGAAAGCCAGTTGGGCCCTATATAAAAATGAATATTCATTTGGTTCTTGTATCTCAAACAGATGCAACACCATTGGCTTCAATGGAATTAGTTTATGTACCCTAGGGCAGTAGCGCTGGATCTTTCCATCTTGTTGTAGACACTCAGGATGGCTGTAAATCCCTACAATGAGAATCACGGCAGTTCTCTAGGCCCTGCAAAAAATGCTCAGAGCAGGTTTACTAACAGCCCAGCCTTGTCCATTCTAGGAATTAAACCAACAGCAGCATTTGTATAGCTGCGCGCTTGCTGGGAAATGGAGCCATGACTTTCTGGCACTGGGTGCAACATCAGTGTTTTAGATCGATTTAAATATAGTCCTACAATATTTGGCTCCGAGTCTGAGGAGGCCCATATAGGGTCAGGTTTCATTTCTGGTGATCGTTTTGCTGCAAGGACATCTGCTTGCTCATGATCTAGATTAAGACGCTGTTTCCTAAAGGCCACTACATGTAGATTTTGGTTTCTACATATTGCATCTGCCTTAATCAATTACCTTAAAGATAGAAAGCTCAGAACCCCATAGTTCATCCTTCGAGTAACTTTATTCTCCATTTTCAATCTTTAAGGGACAGTCAGGGTCCTTTTGTCATCTCTAGAGCCATCTTCACTTGTTTCTGCTTCTCTCTACCATAGTCTGAAGCAGAAATGTGCTCTACCAGCTTTATTCAAATGACTCTACCTGTCCCACTAGGCACAAGGATGCAGCCAAGGGGACATGTAGTAGCTAAAAGCATGATGACAATGAGGGCTTCAGACTTTTGAGGAGCAGGGCAGAGAAGTATTTTTTGCTCAAGACCAAGCAAGACTGCATAGAAGTAGAGCCTAATGAAACTTATAGGAAGGTGGTTTTTCAGAGGGAAAGACCATCCATTTTTCACAATATATAGTTTGGGTGTTTTTTCTGACAACTTTGATGCTTTTTTTTTTCAGTATTTTCTTAGTGTGTGTTTTATTGATGTTTTTAAAAAAAAAAAAAAAAGGTGCTCTAGACTTGCTCTATTTAAACATCTACCAGAAACTTTGGCGTGCAGAAAAATGTTTGTTTTGGTATTTTAATTTTTTTTCTGGTTTGGTTTGGTTTTGTTTGAATGGCAGAAATTTTGCAGGACTTCAAAAACACAATCAATCGCAAAACTAGTTTAACAACTCTTTTTCATCAGGTTTGCCTTGAGATATAAGAAAGATTTTGAAGATGCTTCTTCAGGTTTTAGCCTAGTTGCAGGTGGAGTTGGAACGATTTAGTTAAAGGTGGACTTCCTGGGTATTCTGGAGCTGACCATTTTGGGCCCTTTTCTCCTATGATGTTATTTGCTTCACAGGACTGTTCCAAGGCTTAATAGTTAAGCTGTTTTTAGCTTCTTGGATGCACGTCATCTTCTTTTCCAGAAATATGTCTGTTTTATCTGTGTCGGTGCATTTAGTGTTCCTTCCCTGATGGCAATGGCTATGGGAGGCATCCATATTGCTCTTTGGTTCTTGTTTCATCCAGATACTATCTCTAGCTCTTTTTTTGCTTGAGTGGAGTTTTTCTTCCAGTCTATTTGTCCAGAACCATGTCTTGTTCAGCTAGCCCATTTTATCGATAATTTGCTTGGGTTTTTTTTTTTGGGCATGGGGAAAGTAGAATAAAGCTGGGAGTAGAGCTACCTTATTACAGGGCAACAAAGTGTTGTTTGAGCTGAAGAAAAGGGACTAATGCTCTTTGAGGGACATGTTCTGTTCTTTTAATTGCATGTGGCTTTGGCTTTTTTCTTTTTTTCTTTCATACCCCTGCACTGGCTATATACATCCTGGGGTAAGGGTACAGGATGAAGAAGACTCAATCTCTTTTAGGTGGTTAAAGAAGGTACTTGTATAGTGTAGAAAGTGTGAATGTTGTTAAATCCATAATATAACACTGTAACAGCATAATAAACTTAAAAGGTTCTACTCAAATCTGTCTAGGCTGCAGAAATGGGGACATAGAGGGAAATTGCTGGTTCTCACTTAATTGAACCTGGCTGTCACAGATCCTGTTCCCTCTAGCCATGGTTTTATTAGCCACAGAGTTGGAAAAAAGCCTTGGATCCTATTATCTTTGTGTGTACCCCTCTCGCTTCGCTCTCCCCTTCCTCCTGCCCTAATCCTCTTCTGATCCCAGTCTGATATTTGACGCTGGTACGAGAGAGGTCTTTCCTGGGTTCCCTGATTGTATTGTCACTGTAGTCTCTACAGGGAAGTAGTAAACACAGTTGGTTGTTGTAAGCTTGCCCAGACTGCTCTGAAAATCTGAACTAGAGGAGGAAGAATGGAAGATGGATAGTGAAAGAGAAGAGAAGTATCGAGTGCTTTCACAAGATCTTTGGTTTTAAAGACATGAGTGTAAAGGTTAGCAAGAGCAGGGTTTTTTTTGTTGCAGGCAGGATACTTGGGAAGTATATTAAAGGCACATAACAGATATGCAAAGAGAGAACCCTAGTAGGAGTTATAGAAAACTCTTCCATGTCCTGAGTTGGTTTAGAAAGGAATGGAAATAAAGTTTGATGCTACAGAAGGTACTAAAATATAGTCCTGTATTTCCTGTCTCATTCTAAACTTAGCCTTATTTGGTAAGCTGGAGAGTTGGGCTGGACTGGAGCCAGCAGCGTATTGGTGAAGTGTTAAGGTTCCCATCTGAGAGGTGGTCTGATACCCACAGAATCACCAGTGATGTTAGGAGCAGGCAGTCTCATGTCAAAAGCCTTGAGGAGTTGAACTCTGCCTCCTACCTCTGTCACAGTCTTCCTACGTGGCCTTAGTCAAGGATCATAGGTGCCATCCTGGGAACACGTAAACACGTGCTCTACTAACATGTGCTCTACTAAAGCCACCTGAGTAGTGCCAGAAAAGCAAGTACTTGCCAGATTGCTGTCCTTAATCCCACCTCCTTTCCACCCCCTCCTCCAGTAGGAGTAATAGGTTTTTGAGCCGAGTTTGAGGGAGGCGCTGTCTGTCTGCGTACGTACAGCGCTGAGCACGGCGTGGTCCACCTCCGGGCGGGGGGGGGCCAAATGCTAATGTATAGGGCACCTCGGCTCCCACTGCCAGGGGGCAGGCACAACCAAGGGAGCTTTCCAGATCTCCAGACCAGCCTCAGTCTGCAGGGTGTTGGGACTGGTTTGGTTTTGTTTTTCTAATGACCTTTTGCTCTGCAGCCAGAGTTATGAATAGAGCACAGGTGCCCAACCTAGCTTTTGCCTAGCAAGCTTGGATAACAGTAGCTGCAGAATGCCAAGGCACGTACCTCAGCACAGGCTGGCAACTTGAGCAAGTACCCAGGGTCCCTTGGGGGCTGGTACAGCCAGCACAGAAGCCTGTCGCCATGTCCTCATTGCTGGTGACCAGCACTTAATTAGCCCTGCTGCAGTCGCCTCCTGAGCTGCTGAGGGGTCGGCTCTAGCGAGAATAGAGACCGCATTCCAGCAGCGAAATGCCGGAGCCCTGCCCTCGCTGGTGAACACAAAGGGCCCTGTTCCCTTATTTATTTATTTGTGTAAGAAGTTAGGAGGCTGCTCGGGCGATGGCATTTGTAAGCTGCTTTCTGCCAAGCTCCCTGTGCAGTTGTGTACTGGAGGGATGGGCACGCTGGCATTTCTCTGCAGAGTCCCCTGAGCAAGCTGTCTGCTTCTGCTCTGACCTCATTGCGTGCTGCTCGTTCTCCAAATGCTTCGGCAGTGCTGTTGCCTGTCGCATGGGATGGGGCCTGTTTTTATTTATAGGGATCCCATCAAGGTCAAAAGGGAGTCCCAGGCAATGAGCTGGGACTCACTTTTTCTACAAAGTGCCATGTCATTCTCTGGGGGTTTCAAGGTGGGCATTTTTATTTTGTGGGGGTTTTTTGTTTGTTTTGATGGGGCGCTCAGTTGTGCCAGCCACATCCCAAACCACCCAACAAGCAAAGGCCAAGTTCGTGGCTGGCTGGGGAGTGACAGTCAAGAGCCAAAGAGCTCGTGCCTTCCTTACCGGCCCACTTAGCAGGTCTCCTTACTCCTGTACTCCCAGATCTATGAAGCGCCTAGAGGCTGTCAGTAGCCTGGTAGGAGCCTGCTGCATGGTAGAGACCAGGGAAGAAGTATTTTGGGCATTCCTGCCCCCTCACTGTCAAGGAGAGAGGTTGGGCAAGAGCCCTTGAGACCAGCACTTCTGTTGGGTGCTGTTCCTTAGTTTGAGGGGAAGGCTCCTGGCCATGTTCCCTCCCACATGGATGGCACCTGGAGCGCAGCTTGCTGGCCAGGTTTATGAAACAAACCTGAAAGCCTGGTATTCAAAGTACTCCCATCATTCAGTAGTGAGGTTGTGGTGGCTGGGACTAACTATGGTGTGTGAGGGGAGAGGGAAACGACTCTATGTGCTCTTGGTGAGAATTCAAGTGTCAGCTTTCAAAAATGCGAGGGGTGTATTACCTGGTTGGGCTGTTCTGTATAGATATCATCTTAAGCCTCTCTCAAATGTGCCAGAAAGTTGCACAGTTTGTTCAGTCCACTGTATTTGAGGCCAGAGCCCTGCTTCAAATGTTCAGCTGTGTAACGTGTCTCCAACAGGAACTGAATTGAAAAGAAACTCTGTTTTTGTCCTTTCTGGGTTAGCTTCTACAAAAAAAAAAAAAAAAAAAAAAGCTGTTTTCTGCTGATGGTCTGTAACCACATGTTTTGTTTTTATGTCTTTTTAATTTTGGCTACGGGGGCAGGTGTGGCTCCGTGCCACCTAGTTAGGAACACGCTGGGTTAGCGCCCTGATCCTCATCGCCAGCCATCTCACGCTGCCTTTGGCCAAAGGCTCAAAGCAAAGTACTTCATGAATGTCTCCAGCAGGGACCAGTGGTTCTAACTTTAGGTTTGACCATATTCATTGTGTTCTACAAGTGTTTGTGGTCTCTGCCAGTGATTAATCATAATGCCATGAAGCATCTCATACCTTTGCTGTTCACAGGATGACTTTGATGTGTGATGACATTTGCTGATCACTTGATTGACGTTTTATAATCACATTTTGTATTCTGGATCAAGTTTTCTTCTGGCTTGCAGAACTTTGAGGGACGGGGAGACTTTTGATTGATACGTATGCTCAGAAGACCGATAGCCACATACGGGGAAGGGGAGGGAGGTCTGAATTTGAAAATGGAATTAATTCTGGAGAAAATAAGATTGGCACTGGCTTTTCGTGTGTATAATACAAAAATTTACACTGCCTTAAAATTTCTTCAAGCAATTACCCTTCTAAAAGCATTTTTAAAGAATATACTGTATTGTGGAGACCTATGAATTGTAAACTGAGCCAGTAGATAACTTCATCCCGTTGCACTTTGTTTTGTTATGTTTTCTTTGTGGTTGCTAGTAATCAAAGCTGACATTACCTTGGTTTGTATGTTTTTGTTTTGATCAATAAATGAGTTGCCATCTGGTCACCCAATTAAAAAGTCCAACCTGCATCATACCCTGATTGAAATTTCTGCCTGGATTAAAAAAAACAAACTTCCACTAGTCCTTTTATATAGGAATGAATTCTGGAGTTTGTGTGATTGTTTTAGTTTTGAGTTTGTTTTTTTTTAATGTAGTGTAAAATAAAATGTACTTCTAGGCATCGTGAGCCAGGGCTTATTTTTTGGAAAGCACATTTGCTGTTTATATTTGGTGAACACTTATTATTCTGTGTAGTATTTTGTAGTCGATGATTTAGAAGTGCTAGCCCTTGACTGGACAACAAAGGAAATATTTAAAGCCCAAATCAATTTGTAGGGGTGCATTGATTTAAAGATATTTTTGGCCAGTCCTGAAGACTGATTATTAACCAGCCATGTTGGCAGTACTGATCCGCTAGTCAATATGCAGCCCAGCAGTTTGGAGAGCAACATCCAGCCAGTAAGTTGGGAGGGAAGGGGGGGGGGAAATCAAGCCCCCACAGTGAGGGAGGGAAAGGGGCAGGGAGTGGGGCGCAGGGCAGAGATGCAGGCAGCTTGCTCAGGGCAGGCTGCTCCCTGCCACTGTGCACCCCCAGCAGAGGCATGGGGGGGCATGTACCCCTTGGATGTTTGGGGTGAGGCTGGGCTGCCTGCTGCAGACTCAGGGCCAGGAGCTGCATATTTCTTCCTGTCGGAGGGGCTGGACCAGGGTGGGTGGGGCTGGGATAGGTGGCAGCAGCACTGCAACGGGGGGAACTACGGCAAACTTTGGGGTGGCTGTAGCCCACCCCGTAGCCCCCCTCCCAGTGCTGCCCTTGCCTCGTGCACAAATCTGGGGATGCACGTGCTCCTCACTCCTCCCCCAGAAATGTGTGCAGTGGCAGGAAGCTGCTCCCCACCCCCCACAGCTCCATTCCCTGCCCCAGCCCTATTCCCTCACTGGGAGGGGGGGCCTTGATCTGCCCCTTCCTCTGGACTTGCTGGCAAGTGGACTTGCTGGCTGGATGCTGCTCTCCAAGCTGCCAGGGTGCATTCCTGGCCATGTGTACAGTATGCTGCAGCTGCATGCATGTACATGGTATTTACTGGTGACTTTATCAGCTACACAGGCCAAAAGAAGTTGATTGCCAATTAATGCCAATTTTCCTTTTTATCACTGCTGATCCAATATGGACCGAGATATTGGTGCACCTCTGACAATTTGTGGTGGTGTTGCCAGTAATTCGGGGAAAGCAGAGATGTTTTTTGAGCCTTCTCCAGAGCAGTTATTTTCTAATCCTGCCCAAGTACTGAGCAGCTTATTTCCTATGTGAGTTCTGGGCTCAACACTTCATAGATCGGGGTGTTTCTCTTAGGAAGGCACATGCACACGGCCACATAGTTCAGAAGGCAAAGGGGTTACAGAGAGCACGCAGCAAAATGTGGGTTTTGAATTATTTATTTTCTGCTCCTGCCCATGGGTTCATTCTCTCTGCACTGTATGCACCTGTTTTTTCAGATTTGGCCCCAGATAGAAGCCTAGTATCAGAACCATGGCAAAGAGAAGCTGATATGTGTGTACTGTGAGCATGTTTCTGGCCAAGTGTCGCACAATTTTTCGAAAGCTGCTAACCTGTACCCTTTTCTTGTTGTCTAGAAATGCACTCTCACACGGGAATGTGGACAGTTGGATACTACAAATTGCCTTTCAGCAGTGCAGCTTAGTCTAGAGCTCTGCTTGTGTGGTGTTGGTGAGGGGTGGAGACCCAGGAGACTTTTAACATAAAAAGTGTTGGGGTCAAACTGTGTCTCGGATCCCAGGCCAGCTCATGTGTTAACACTTTGCATGCCCGGGCGAAAACCAACTGTGCACAGAATTTCTGAGGGCATGCAGTTTTGTTTTCTTGCTGTTTTTGTTCTTTAACACTTTTTTTTTTTTTTTCAGTGACTTTTCTATTTTGTTTTATGCTGCAGTCACGATGAATGCATTAGAACAGAAGCTGGGAGAAACTGTAGGGTGGAGCATTAGCTTCCAGTTACCTGTAGCCAGGTGGGAGAGCCACTTCAGTATCAGAGTACTTGTTTTATAGGGGAGATGTAGAGAAGGATGTGTAGATCTAAGAGATGAGCTGATCCTTCCCCTAGAGGGGAGGAGAGCACTTGTTTAATTCCTTGTGCAGCTTGTGACCTAACAAGCAGTTATACATTGTGTGTGTCTCTGCATTAGGTAATGGGACTAGAACTTAATCCCTGGGCTGGATCTAAATTTCTGGACCAGAATCGGCCTTAATGGGTAGGCTCCCAGCTGGTTTGCAGTCTAAACTGGGCTTGTTCCCTGGGTTTGAGTTGGAGTCTCCCAAGCTTGTGAGATTCCAGGAAAGCTGGGACTGAGTTTGCGCTCTTAACATGCCAGCCCAATTAATTTTTAATGTTAGAATTAAAACAACAGGACTTGATCTAGCAAAACTCTACCAGATTTTTTATTAAGCTGCACAAATGAAAGCAACCAGAGACCTGAGGCTCAGTGTATAATGTTATTGCTAGAAGGCATTGTTATAAGGCAGGGGTGTTAATGTAATGTAATGGCCCATCATCTGGCCCCTGGTGCTGTCCCTGAGTGTGGACCCACACTCGGCATATGCTGGACCAACCCCCCACACAGGACCCCACATGTGCACCACACGGTGCCCTCTTCAGCTGGCCCAGAACCCATGCTCCTCCCTCTCTGGCTGGTCCAAGACACGAGCCACGTATGGCAGCAGATCCCGGACCCCCACTGTACATGGCACTTGCCCTGACAGGTCTAGGGCAGGTACCACATGCAGCCCAGGCCCTGGAGCAGGTGCCGCATGCTGCTTGTGTCCAGACTGGTGCCACACGGGTCCTGTGTGCAGCACACTCCCGGACCATCCAGAGCAGGTACCACGTGCGCTGGGTCCAGCATACAGGATGGAAGACAGTACGTGGACCCAGTCTGGCCCATGGGGCAGGCCTTACACTATTCATTTGGCTTGTGGAGTGGGACAAAGCTGGTCATCTGACACGGGGCATCTCTACTATATGATCATTGTTCGATGGAGGTTTGGGGTGCCCTCTAGATTTGTTACATCAGCAGGGATGCTTTCAAGCTATGCCTTCCTGGTAGGTGCCCAGGTATTTTATGCAGCCCCATTTTTGGCTGATGATACCAAAGTGAGGTGGTAGTTAAGGTGGCTGTGGAAGATAGCAGTGCCTGGCTTTTAACCCACCCTGATCTCATGGATGCCTACAGAGGAAGAAATAAAGGGTTGGCTAGATAATTCTGCTTGGATGTGCTTCTCATAGCCTGTGGCATGCTAAATAGGGAGTCAGACGAGGGGGAAAGGATTCTGCCATCAAAACACCGGGGATGAATAAATCACTGAAAAAAATCTTAACTAGCAAGCAGAAAAAGATGGGTACAGTGAGATGGGAGGAGAACTACTCAGAAACCCATGCCGCTTGGTCTACTGTAGGTATCGGGCAGTGTCCTACATAGTCAGGGTCTATAGTGAGGGAAATCTGGTGGGACTCATACAAACCAGTGAATCTTTGGTGCCTGACTTCTTGTTTCTCAAAGCTTAGTAAGACATTCCCGGTTGCCAGACAGAATCATGCCACTGCTTTCTCTGATGGATCTTCTCCAGCTCTAGCTGTGGTCAAGTGACCGATTGGGCATTTCAGAAAGTTTTGCCTGGCCAAGTCCTAGTTTTTTGAAAAAGGTGGTTTAGGCACTTGGACCTCAAGTCTCCACATCAGGAGAAGGCTTTTGAAAGCAGGGCGTCTGCAATCTCAGTTCTGGGTGCCTAGTAAAATGTGTTGAGCCACTGACTTCTCAGCCAGTCTCTGCCACGGTAGATCTCTTGTGCTCCACATTTCTCTCGCATATGAAATAGTGGTCTCCTTGCAAAATCCAGCTGTAGTAGTTGGCAAAAGGAGCTCTTGTATTTTTAAATTCTGGTCTCTTCCATCCTGAGTTGGCCAGGTAATTAGTAGGGGAATTGCTAAACTCCTCTTTGAAATGCAGCCACTGTTATGATGAGACGCATCTGTTCTTCAGCAGTGTGCAGCAGGTTGGGACAAAGTGAAGAATATACTATCCAACTTAAAGGACAAAAAAAAATAATGCTTGGGAGTGTGAATTGATTGAGTAGGCAGCAGGCCTGGCCATACAAGGCTCCTTTACAAGCTTAAACCCTCATTTGTAATAAAAAGCCCTTTGATAATTTATGCAAGTGGAGCCTGGCCTTGCTAGCCTACTGGAGCATTATGTCTGCTTTCTTCCTAGAGGGAGCCTCCATGTTTTCCAAGGGAGATTAGCACTGGGTAACGCTAGGCAGCTCTCATCAGCCCTCTTTTGTCTGGGATGCTGGCTGGATAGATCATTCACTGAAAGTGAAACAAAGGTCGGCAGGACTGAAAATAATGCAAGTCACTGCCCGTCATTGAATAGCTGCTGGGATGGGGGGCTTGTTGACACAGTAACTGCTGAAAAATATTACTCATTGGAAGAAGCCAGAATTAATGTTTTGTGTTTTTCCAACAAACACTCTGTAGCTATTGCCCTCAACAGCCACTATTATGAAAACACTAGTTTAAATATGTAGTAAGTGATAACAAGCTTGAAAGCCCTTTAACTATTCCCAAGAGGTGCCAGGTCATACTTTAATAAAATCATCTTGATTGGGGCATACAGGGGAATGGCCTCCAATTCCTGCTACTGAAAAGCTCCCCAGGGGAGGGATGAGAGCCCATGGGACTTGTCCAGTGACCTGGGAAGGACTGGGGGGAGCAGGGACAGGGAGGAAGGAAGATGGGCCCAGTCAAGTGGCAGCACAAGTATGGAGGATGGGAGAGAAGCAGCTGCAAAGATGCCGTGTATGTGGTTGATAGAGCAGCAGGCAGCCGAGGTATTTTAACAGAGCTGCTTCTGAGAGAAGAGACGGAAAGCAGCTGCTAGAAACTAGCTGGCAGAGCAGGCCTGAGGCAGAGACTTACAGACACCCCTTGTTTTCTAAGCACCAGCACCAAGGCAGTAAGGCCAGGAGAACTCCTGTTTCTCAGGGCTCGCTTGCTATCTGGCAGGATGGATGTGATGAGCTGGTGCGGGGGGGTGGTCTTGCTTTTTAACCCCTTGCGTTAACTAGCACTGTCTCTTGTGCATGGGCTTTCCAGAGGGAGAGCATCTCTGGGAGTGTTTGAGTAATGGGAGGAGGGTGAAGGTTTTGATGAAAGAGGCAAAGGGGAGATGGGGAGGCCAGCAAGTGTGGTAGGTGATGCAGGCCAGGTCAGGACTACAACGGTACATGGATATGGAGGGTAGATAAAATCTGCAGACCGGTTTGGACGGGGGTCATACACCATGACTTACCACCTTGTGGTAGCCTGGAGGGGCGCAGTCTGGGTAATGAGGAGGCAAGAGAGAAGAAGGCTCTTGGCTCAAGCAGGCTGAGTCAGATGACTAAAGGCAGGAGAGAGAAGCCATGTGGCTCCCAGCGGTGGTGCATATGTGGGAGGAGTCCAGGGGACACCGAAACTGAGGTGAGGAAGGAAAACAGGCTGAGGTCAGGCCATGCTGTTGGCATGAGCTTTCAACAACTCGGCATGTTCTGCTGGATGAGCGGTTGGACGGAAATGATGGGTGATGGGGGCAGGTGAGATCTGTTGTGAGGGGATGATGCCCTCGAAAGGGGAAAGAAGAAGAGTTGCTAAAGGAGATGGAGAAATAGCAGCAGAACTAGGAGAACAAAATTTCTGAGCACGTGAACAAGGCAACAGTACAGGACACTGGAGAGGCAGCCCAGTCCACTTACTTTCCCATTTAAATCTGGGGGTGGAAGTGGCCTGAGAGCTGAGGAACGGGAGAGGCAGGATGAGTGTTAGCTTAGTGCCTGTAGGTCAGGCGTCACCTTGTGCTCTGCTACTCTCCATTTTCAGTTTTTGCCTTTTTGTTTTATTCCACACCCCCCATCCCTCTAATTACTCCTAGTGCAAGGGCAGTACTGCCAGGCAGCACTGCCTCCATTACCACGACGCTTGCATCGGGGGAGAGGGGCAGTCCTGACTGACTCTCTCTGTTTGACTCCACAGGCTAACTCCTCACTATATTTATCCTCAAGCAATCATTCAGCCCAGCATGGTCATCCCTACCCCTGTGCAGTCTATCACGTCTCCCTACATAGACTACGCCACTGCGAGCCAAGCCTATACCCAGTACACCACAGCTGCCTATGACCAGTACCCCTACGCCGCCTCTCCTGCTGCTGGGTTTGTGGGATACGGCTACCCAAGTGCAGTCCAACCGCCCCTCACAGCGAGCAATCCAGCAGCACCCACCACTGCTTTTGTTCAGTATCAGCCCCAACAGCTGCAACCTGACCGCATGCAATAAGGGTCCAGCCCAGGCATCTACCACATAGGACAATCTTACCATGGAAGGATACAAAAAGAGCAAAAACAAAAAACCCCAAGAAAAACAAAGGGAAAAACAAATGAAAAGAAACGAAATCCTGTTAGGTGCATATGAATACCGAAGCTATTTATAGTGTTAAGGGGGAACCTGAACCCTTGCAATCTGGCTACACTCATGAAGAAGGACTTCCGGTAAGCTTTTGGACATGGATCATCTTGAAGACCATACTTTAAAGTCTCTGAAACATTAGAAGGAAAACTACAGTTTCTTGCACACTTAGTGGTCTGCTTCCATCGTCTGTCGTCTCCTCATCCCCTCACCTTATCCCCCCCATCCATCAGTTATCCCCACCCCAGCTCCCTTGGCCACCATCAGACCTGCAGTCCTCTTCTTTACTATCGAGGTACGCACGGTACTTGGAGAACAGTGGGGGGAGGGAAAGCGATCTTATTTTTTGGTTGTACAAAAACTTTGTAATACTCAGAGATGCCTTACAGAAAAAAAGAAAAAGAAAACTATTTTTTAATATTTATTGCGATTTTATTCGCATGAGCTGTGAATTACAGACAGAAGAAGAATAGTAAGTATCTGCCTTGTTTAATTCTCATTTTACTAAATTATTGTATGTAGGTAAAAGTTCCTAATTGCTGAATCACTTCAACATGCAAAAGGGAATATTGGCTTTGAGGAAAGCAGAATATTCCTTTAGTCGACGCACTGTAATATTTTCTTATTGTAATTGTTACTCTGTTAAGATTATCTCAAATTTAGGTATATTTTTAAAATGGGGGGAGGGGGAAAGAAACAACCAACCAAGAACACCGAACATGTTGTCTACTTTGATAAATCTTTTGTTATAATGCTGCAATTTATGGAGACATTTACAGTATTTATGTAAATCTAGAGTTTTCAGGCTGTTGTCTGGTAAAACTAAGGAGAATGTCAGGAATGGATTAAAAAAAAAAGAGCTGTTAGATACTGAACAAATGGGTGGATATAATAACACTTTTATACATATGGTACAACAGCCAAATAAAGAAAGGAAAACAGACGACGTAAGTCAAGTGCATTTTTACAAAGAGCAATAAACTAGTTTGACTTTTTTCTTCAATGCTACATTGTATGTTCTAGCCAAATAAATGTGGTATTAAGGACAGAATGAATTGGATACGCTGGTCTTCTAATTGTTATAGCTGTGCTGGGCCAGAGCCTGAGAGCTGCTGAACCACCTGCAGTCCCTTTGGCATTCCTTAGAATTTAAAGAGCAGCTTCCACCAACTTTCACTGCAGCCACATGCCTGTGAAAGGGGCTTGGCTTTCACCTACTTTTTGCATTCCTGTATTTCCTTTCGCACCAACACAGAGTGGATTCAAAGCACTACCATCCTGATTTGGTAGCCTTGCCCTGTGCCCTGGTGCAAAATGGTGATGAGAGCAAATGGCAAGGAATGCTAGATTGGACAAATACAATTCTGGCAGGACTTTCATGGTATCGCAAAGAAACCAAACAAAATTTTCCTTCTGTTTATTATTTTTAACTCTTCTCTTGAAAGCTGAATGCATCCAAAAGTATGATCTGCCAAAATTCTGTCTTGGGCGGGGGCTGGGTTTCCAAGAGGTTCTTCGCTGGGTGGGCTGCGGACATGCCAGAATTGGTGCTGGCCACGTGGCATGGTGGCCTCTAGAGCCCTGGGCCTCCTTTGCGCTGGTCATCTCGTTCCATTTTTATTTTTCCCTTTTGAGTTTCTTTAAATAATTTGGTTTTTAATTTTTGACTCTTGAAAAGAGAGTCCTAAAATGTTTTAAAAGTAAATAAAAATAATCTATTTAAAGATGTTAATTTTCTATTCCATCTCTGTAACGTGGAAGGAATTATTGTTTCTAACTGTGGGTTGTTGAGGGGGTGGAGGGAGGTTCCCTGCCAGTCATTGAAGAACTCAGGCTAAATTAATGCAGGTTAAAGTGATGGTGATAGTGGTGGTGATGTAGCCTAAGTCTTGCATGCAAACAAGATGACCGTCAGACACAAACACTACTAGTTTTGGTCACACTTACGGTTGCAAATAAAATCCCACGGCCAAGAACCACTTTTGTTTTCTTTCTCTCTTTGTAATTGTTGTCTGGGTAAAGTGCTGGACCTGTCAAAGTTGGATCAGTGGAGCACTTTATTGCAGCAGGTCCTATGTCATTGTGACCCTACTTGGGAGAGCATCCTGGCCTGAGAAATCACTAGCTTTAAAATACTATAAGCAGAGTGGATTATTCAGAAATATTTCTCTTCCACAAGCTTTTCAAGCTTTTGGTGGACCATAAAGGCTAAATGCGCTGTGAACTTCAGGCAAAGAAAAATATTCATTTGTAGGACTTGCCAGCATTCCTGCTTCCTTACACAGGCAAAGCTCCCAGTTAACTATATGTTAGTAATGCTGAATGTATTCTGTTTGTCTTCACCTAAGACCTGTTCTCACTTAACTCCAATAAGAAGACCGAGGCCACTAAAGATTAATTTGTAGGTGAAAAATGAGCCCAGACCACATTAAAAATAAAAGAGGGAAAGAGAAGATTTTTCCATTTAGCTGTCTCTAATTTCCTGAAGGGTGGCCAAAACTGACAGGAAGAGACAGCTATAAGGAAAAGCTAACTAGAATGCCTCTATTTTGACAGATATTCAGCCCATTATTATAAAATGAGATTCCTGGATTCAGGTCAACTTTGCTCTGGCTTTTTTCTAGAACCGGCCACATCAAAACAATAGTCAAACCTGCTGGCTTCCTATTTGGGAAAACCCAACTGTGAAATTGTGGCTCAGTGGAATAATAATGAAATCCACTGAGCTTTCCAGGTGGAAATGGATTTGTGAGAGACAATGGAAAGTGAAACGTTAGCCTTCAGCAAGAGAACAAAACTTGTCCTTCATCCAGTGCTAGGTTAGCACTGAAAAAGGGCCCCTTGGAGCATAGGAGGCAGAGGCGAAGCCCATTGAAAAAGCAGTTCACTGATGGTGATATAAGAATAAGAAACTCCAGCCTTTGGCTTCTTAAGTGCTAAAGTGTCATGCAGAGAGAAACTCCCTCCCCTTGCAAAATCCTGAAGGACTGATGTTGTCCATAAAGTCACCAAATGAATGATTTCTTTTCCTTCCCTCTTCCATCCTCCTCCTTTGGCTTGATATTGCCACCGTGCATTGTAAGATTAGTGAACTAGTGCAACCCCACGTGTGCCTGGCAGGGCAGTGGTTTTCTGAGTGAGGAGGGTTGGGTTATATAACAGAAGCTGCTCAGTGTATAGCTTAGTGAGAGCATGTACCACTTCCAGGAGAATGACTAAGAGGATGGTGTGTCAAACCAGGGTATATATACTAGGCGGGTGTTTGCAATGCTGGCTTGCTAAGGGAGTAGGCTGGGATGCTTCTAAATATAATGGCACTCTCAAAATGGTAGAGACTGGTTGGACACAGAAGGCGTGGATGGGGTGAGATGAGGGCAGTGGAAATGGCACTTGTGGAGGGACCTTGAGGTGATCCCATTTGCCTGATGCAGCGTGGGGAAGTTCACTCTCAGACCAGAGGGGTGCTGCTGGAGGTTGAGCATTAAAGCAAGCTGTATGCTTCACTTGTATTTTCCTTTTGGCCCTGCCTGATGTCTGAACCCTGTACTAGTGATTGGTGACACTGTCCTCTGGTCCGCTGTCCCAGTTCACTGTCCAGCCAGGGGAGCATTAAAGGCCTTATTTACCAAAAAAAAAAAGCATGCTCTTCCATGTCGTCTTTGGAAATGTGCAGCCTCAGAGGGGTGAGTTTTGGAGCGTGGGGGTGGTTTGGAACAGCCAGTTCTCCCTTCGGGCACGGGGTTCGACTAAATGACCTTCCAGCCTCGTGGATGTGGGCCATGCATGCAACAGTTTCATACTGGTGTTGGACAAGGGGCAGGATTGTGTGATGAAGTCTTAAATCCCTGGACAGATTCTTTGAAGTAGGATGCCATGAATCATTAAAGTTAAAAGGAGCTCCTACTTGGATAGTGGGAGAGAAGGACATGGCTCTCTCTGCCAACACTGGGAGTGATAAGGGACGGTCTGCAAGCTGGGCCAGCGTACCAGATTCCAGCTTTGAGCTGAGCACTACAAAACTCTCATCACCTTTTGCTTGAGACTTTAGCCCCTGTGTTGGAGCCCTGTTGTTCAGGTGGGAGTTGTACTGTTGGAGGCTTCACCCTACCAAGCTCAAAGCCTGTAGGACTTTTTCTTTGTACTTGGGCAGGAAAACACTGTACCCTCTTCCCTTCCACACCTAAACTGTAAGGGCAAAGTGGGGAGCAGATTTGCTGCTACACAGCATTTGCCTGATGAAGGATGCCTGGTGGGGAGGGGGCCTGAAGTCGCCACTGGACTAGACAGGTCTGCGTGTTGTTATCTGGTTAAGGCACTTGTGGAGACTGTTTCCTGTTCAGGGGGAGGCCTTGGTTTGGGCTTCAGCCCAGTGACACTTAGAGCAACTCCTGCAGGGAAATGAATAACTCCCCTCACCCCCCAAGTGGCATATTTAGAAATCTCCAGAGAAAGGACTGAAGTCCTAGCCTTCCTGCATTACCCAGTTCTCTGGTTTGGTTGTGTTATAGGCATCACAAACTCAGGCGAGCAAGAATGGCTGGACCAAGGGCTGGGAGAAGCTCTGAGCGTTATAGGGACAGGGGGCAGGGATGCGTCTTTCAGCCCAGCGTGAATTCAGTGAGCTGGTTCAGTTTATCTGCAACATTCAGATTACTAGGTGCAAGTCCAAACTGTTTGCATTGGTGTCTGTTCTGGTGCTGCAGCACCTGGGGGAAGAGAAGGGGTTTGATCCAAAACAATGGTTGGGTGCCAGGGTGCCTGTACAGTGAATAGGGAGGAGGAAGTGCCCCCAGCCAGGGCAGCCACAGGCTCTGACAGCTTGTCTGGGTGAGCAGAGATGCAGCCCCCGCTTCTGGCCGGGTTGCACCTTTGATCCCCAGCAGGCTGTCCTGGAGTTGGAAGCTCTCCCTCCCTTCCCCCCTTAGGTTATGCTACAGAAGGTATTGCTGTGTCATAGTTCCCATTTCAAACAGATGCTTTTGTAATGCTCTGCCACTTCTGGGCCACAGCCAGCTCTTTAGCACTACATACATGTCAAAGTCCTGAACAGCTTCTGGAGGCAAGCAGTACTTTGATGTTGACAACCAGCTTTGAAACGTGTTACCTTAAACTGCTGCTTGTTCTGCGTGACATTAGCTGTGTACACTGGAATAATTACCGCGATCACTAAGGAAAAAGACATGGTTTCATTTCAAGAAAGCAGCCCCAGTCTCACCATCAGAAGGGAAACAAGCAACTACTTTTTTTCAGAACTTAGACTAGATAAAAGAAATGAAGAGCTGTACAATGCTGTTTAGTGGATGACAACAAGATCCTATGATTTAGAGCACCGGACTGAGCGTCAGGTCTGTTGGAGTTGTATCTGCGGTGGGACTGATATTAACCTTTCTGCAAATGGAGTCATTTGCTGCTGCTATTAGAAACCCAAGGCACCCTTTTTTTTTTTGCCTTTACAACACTCCCATTGGCACATCCAAATGTCAGGTTTCTGCCTGCAGTTGTATCCATCTTTGACTAGCTTAGGCTGCTTTGCCCGCAGCCAAAGAGACTAACACAGTAGTGTATTAACGTTGCATAGCAAAGTTACTACGGAAAGAAAGTAAGAGTATCCTAGATGACAAATGGATCTAGCATGAATGTTTGGCTTTAGGACAGCACAAAAGTACCACTAGAACCTAGATGGAGGACCAACAGCCAGGCTCTCATTTGGCAATGTCATCCATTTGTATGATGCCCATTACACTGGAAACATGGCTGTTATTTTCATAGATGTTAGGGGCTGGAAGGGACAGTACAAGATCATTGGGTCCAGCCCCCCTGCTTTTGACTGAGGGAACAGAAAACTTCCTACTGCCTCTCTACCACCACATGCTGCAGCACAGTGTTTTTCCCTCTGAGGGCTCGGGGGGGAAAGCCCAGAGAAGAACCAAGCTCTGTTAGCTTCAAGCTAGGGTCATGTAAGCTTTAGCCATAAGAGGGAAAGAGAAAGTATTTTTAGTCCAAGTGAACTTGGTTTTTGCTGCTGTTTTACCCGTTAAGATGAAGTGCATGGTAATGTTTTCACCCCTGTGGCATGAGGAATGCTAACAGCATCTGTTTTTATTTTTCTGGCTGGAATTAGCTTTCCCTTCCTTTGTGCCTCCCTCAGTCCTGCCAACGTAGAGGTTCCCTTGTTCAAAAAACCCTAAGCCTGGATTAAAAAGCATCACTAAAATAGTTTGAATAACAAAGTCAACTGACTGGTGCATCGTGCCCAGTGAATGGCTGTCACATATCCATGCGGGTGGGGGGGGCCTTGAAGAGTCATGTGTTTTACTAGATAGTTCCTGGAAAAGTTTCTGTTCACCCTGATAACAGCAGGCAGGCATTCAGTCTCTGCACTTGCTCTTACTTAAATGGACATGCTCTGCAGGCTGTGATGCTGCTGGAAAATTTCCCCTAACCTTAAAAAACAAAACAAACTCCCCCCCCCACCACCACCACCACCACCACTTTCTGTGCTATCAGAGAGAGAGATTTATCTTGTGACCTGAGTTGTAAACAAGTCTGCATGAGAATCCAGGCCACAAAGGTTTAAATCCTAGGAGCATGCTGGTTTCTAATGATTTGAGCGGACTGGACTGAGGTGCCCTAGGCATGGGATCACTGCCCTGTTTTTCCCACCATGTAATGATGAGCAGGGACTTTTCCTGCTGTTTCTTAGATTAGCAGCATTGCTAATTAGAGACATGGACAAAAAAAAAGGGTCTTCAGGAAAGTGAAAGCTAACAGTAGTGCAATCTGAATTTCACAAATGGCTCCAATCTTTCTTTATAAGGAAATTACTCCTTACCAAAATGTAGGACCTTTGGTGCTTGCATCTGGATCAAGATTGCGATTTTGTATTTAAAGACAATAGGAATGATATGAAAACAGAAATACAAGAGGTGGGAATGGGCAGAAGGAAGAGGTGTCAGGTGTAGGGCAGGAAAAAGATTAAGGCCCAGAAATATGTGCATGCTATGTGCCTATCTTACACCCACACTTAGGATTGCACCCACAGTTTATAGCAGCCTGACCACGAGCTTGTGATGCTTGTCTTCACGGGGGTCAGTGCTGTGAACGCGCAAGTTCCTGCTCTAACCAGGAGTGCTTGAGCTACAGTTTCCCAGGACTGCAAAGTAAATGAAAACCTCTGCATCCCCATCTTCTGGAGTACCCTGAGAGCTTGCAAGGCAGTCCAAGGTGTGTTTTGCAAGGTGTATGTGCAGTTCGTGCTTTGTACAAAGAAGTTTTGACACAAAAGGGGAGGGCAAGTGTGAAACAAGGTAATAAAGCCACCAAGAACCTTCCATCGCCCAGCCTTGCTCTGATGTCAATAGAAATGTATTCACAGCCTGGCCATCCCTGTAAGCTAAGTCCCCTTTCCTTTTTTGCTGTAGACTTACGGGAAGGAATAAAAAAAAAAACATGCCCAGGCAGAGGGATGGATTCAAAGGCATAGTTTCTCCATCTTCAGCCAACCTGCTGTTGAATGTAGAGCTGTGCCCTGACCAAGGTTTTTATTTCCCCTTAAACACACTTCCCCTTTCCCCCACTCCTTTTACCATTCAGATGCAGAATGATGCTGTTCAAATGCAGAAAGTTTCGAGGCACATAAGCCTTTGCCAGACAATGGCTTTTGGGCAGCTGCAGCAAACACTTCCTGACTGGACTGTGCACAGAATAATTTCTGAAGCTGCAGGGGAGGGAGGTGGAACAAGGTATCGCGTGGGGGTGGCAGGCTGGGGTGGTGGGGAGGTCTATGCTAGTGAGCAAACAGTGAAATATTCTGTGCCTTGTGGGCCGAGACTCAAACACAGGGCATTGTCACAAACGAATTGACAGCAACAAAAAGGCATTGAGCACCAAATTAACTGGCAGGGTTAATGTTGGGCAGGCAGGCTTGTTTCTGCTGACACAGAACAGGCATTCCAGCCAGCTTTCACCAGGGTCCTAACTTCAGCCAGAGGCAGAAACAGCCCATGGCAACTGGCTTTGCATTGGCCTTTAGGCTCCAACCCTCACGCTGAAGTCGTAATGCCATCCACAAATGGCATCAGATGGCCTGCTCAGGGCCCTCTATCTTTGCCTGCACAAACCAGCCTGAGCCTCAGCTGCTGACCCGGGGTCTCTCTGATTGTGGCTGCTGCCAGTCGGGCACATTCCATAACTAGCTACACAGAGCAGCCTGGCACGGCCGCCGTGCCCGTGGCGAAGGAGCAAGTAGCGCCCAGCAGTGCAGGGAGGCTTTGCCTCAGCCTGCTATAAAAAAGTTCCCTTTTGCAACTGATACAAGAGAAGTGGCCTAAAGCTTTGACTAAACTTGTATTACTGGCCATGTACAAACTACTGCTGGGTGGTTGCCTTCAAGATGCCGGATTTGCTTCGTTAACAAAGAAAGGGTTCAATGCTCAAGGAAGGAGTCATCAGGTGCAATATCTCGAGATTTCATTATCAAGAAAGGTTGAACCGGGTACCCACAAGCGTATCCTGCACTACTGGAAACCTCTTAGCAACGTAAAAACAAAAAAACGGAGGTTTCTTGGAAAGCCGGAATAGTGATCAGGTGCCGGCAGGACAGGGAAATGTTAGAGTAGGGATCATAATGTAATAACAAAGGCAGATGAGACTGCTCAGACGGCATCGGCTCAGCACGGGGAGCAGCGTGAGTCATGTTTTCAGGACTCTGAAACCTGCCTCTTGGGAAACAGGAGCAAGGTCATTTTGCTCATGGCACAGGAAACCCTACCATTGGTGCTTACAAAGGATTTGCAGAATGGTAGTGGCCCAGTGGTTTGATAGAGGGCTCACCATGCTGAAATGGGCATCGCAGGAAAGCAGCACTACAGGGGAGCTGCGTAAGAAGCCCAAATAGCTTTGTCTTGTCTGGAGTGCGAGTGGTACAAGGGCTTTGTTTATAACATTGCCTTTCAGCCCAAAGCACTTTACAATGGGCGATTCTACATGGGACGCTTGCTGAGCAGTTGACCAACTAGCTGTGCAGTAACCATCTTGGTGTCTATATGTGTACCCCCATTAGGGCACACAAAAGGAATAAACTGCAGCGGGTGAGGGCTTGTCCTGTTGCAGAGCTTTTTTGTGTGCAGCAGCCCCAGGTGACTGGAGTACAGGGTGCTTCAGTGCCCCTGTACTAAATCACCCTTGACCCTCAGCAGCACATGGAGCCCAGTCAGAGCAACCCTGGGTTGGCCGGCTGATCCCCACCCCCAGCTCCCCTACCAGCCCGGGCTGCTCTGAGCAGGCTCCATGTGTTGCACATGAATAATGTCCAAGGCAATAAGCTCTGGAGTTTATTCATGTGCATCAATTGCACTTGTAGACATGCCCAGTATATTGGAAAAACTCACTTCAGTAGTGTTTAGTATACACATTTGGGTAATGCTTAGAGCCCCAGTCAGGGCTCATTTGCCAGGCAGTACATCCCCATATAATGAAATGCAGGCACTGAAAAGACGTCCCTGAAATGCAGCCACCTCTGGTGTGGAACACAGCAAATAACCAATGCTTGTTGCAAGACTAAGCAACAGCATAGGACAGGAAGTCGAGAGATAGTAAAAGATACACAGACTTCCAGGAGTCTTATATATATATAGCATACTTCATGTTTCATTTCATGGAAAGTCTTTCTAAGGAGCCTGTTAAGATATTTAAAATAATAGTCTGTCTGAATTGGAAGGTATTTATAATTCACTACAAACTGCAGACAAATGGACTTCCACAAAGTTTGAGTACCAGTGCTGACTCCCTTGTTTACCAGCTTGTCTGGAATCCCACGGAGCACCCAGTGTCAGCTAGTGACTGACTATTACACTGAGAATAAAATTAAAAAACCGTTCTTACATCCGTAGGATAATCTAGGGCAGTGGTGTTCAATTTTTTGGCCCTCTTGTGCTGGATGAATGGCACGGGGGGTAGGCCCTATTGGGCCCCATGTACCACCCCAACTGGCCCTGCACACTGCCCAATCTACCTTGCAGGGCCAGGCTATCCAACTCCCTGGGTTCCCTCAGGTCCATAAATTTGGCATCAGATGAGTGGCAGATAGCTGCCACTGCCCGGTGGGTTGCCCTGTGGGCCAGGTGAAATGACTCTGCAGGCTGCATCTAGCCCAGAAGGCCAGGGCATTGCACACCCCTGATTTACAAGGCGTTGCCATTTTCTGCTGCAAACTGATTCTAGTTACCGTTGAGTAACATTTCCTGCTTGTGTTTAAGGACCAGCTCCTCTTTTGATTTACACATTTATAATCTCAGACAACTTGATAGATTTGTAGCTACTGCTGTAGAGTGTGGCCCAAGGGATGACATAGTCTGACATCTGGTGTCCTACCGTGGCCAATGCCAGATGCTTTAGTAGAAGGCTTAAAACTCCAAAGTGCACCTAACCAGGCAACAAACACCTGCTTTCCCCCTTCCTTCCCCCCACCACAAGCCAGAGCTTTCTTTGCCGTTTCCTTTTCATGTGCACAAAGCAGGGCCCTAAGCATTCTAGCCTGTAGCCATCTGCTCTTTTCCTTCCACAAAAGGGTTCAAGGCTTTTTTTTTCCAGTTGAATGGCCCAGTTTCAGCCTGGCCTGTTCCCAATGCCTTGTGAAGCTGCTTGGGGATTTTGTGGAAGGGATGCTACTTACCTAAATCATGTCAGCAGATCCAGGTTTGTGGTGCTGAGCCCAAATGCATGTGCCTGTTTGTGCTGCAAAGCAGCTGGTCGTCTAGCTAGATGTTAGCAGGAATGGGTTACTCACAGCAGCTGTAAGGGCTGCTGCACCGGCGAGATTGAGAAGCAAATTTTCAGGGGTGCACCAGTGCAGATTGCTGAGTGCCCGCTCCCCACAGCCATGATTGCGGATACCGAGCCCTTGGGACCATTCTCCTTGTAGCAGTTATGACAGCCTGAATTGCGCTTATTAAAGAACTGGTGGCTATGCGGTGGCAGATTGAGCTGGAGGGAATGAGTGGCTCTGTGTGGCTTTTAAATCATTAGAGACTGGGGATGATTGGGATTCATAGATGTGAGGCCTCCTCCATCGGAGGGACCCCTCTCTGTAAAGCTCGAAGTACTCTTGATGGAGTGGAGGAGCTACCGGGTGTGATGCAGCCCAGCGCACAGGAATGAGCAACAAGATCAGCCCAGCATTTGGGGAGGACGACAATAAGAGCAGGTGAGCAACCAGAGTGCTTTTTCAGTTCAGCAAATGAACTGGAGCATACAGCAACATCTGCATGGAAAGCAACAACGCAGTAACCTGGACTAAAGGGGCCCCAGGCAGTAACAGGCACTGCTTGTGCTCTCCTTTACTGTCTAAGTCAAAGACCCTGCAAACTCTCTGGCCCAGGTTTTGTGCACGCTGGCAGTGTTTGCACCTGGGCAAGAGCAACCCTCCGGGGGCAGTGGAGGGGGGAGCAGGGGCAGTGAGAGGGGAATAGGATAAGTCCAGTCCCTCACTGGTCACCCTGCTGGTTAAGTGTTAAAGCAGAGGAAAACACAGAAACTCAGAGGCACTTTCTTCTCACACCGTTGGTTCAAATACCCGTGCACAGCAAGTACAGAAGCGACAGCATCACCACCAAGAGGAAGCTGCTCTTCCGAGCACTGGTCCTGACAACTGGCAGCCTGCGCTCTGGGTTTCTCAGCCACTGACGTGCTGTACGAACGTGAGCCGTGTCGGCACCAGGCTGCGTCTGCCGCTAGGAGTTCTGGCAGCAGACCACGTGTGCCTTGGGGCCCCTACGCCCACACGGCTTTTGCTGCATCCCTGTTGCTCCACTACAGCAGCTGTGCCAGCAGGGCCCCAAGTGCACCTGGTACAGCTGCTAGAGGGGCCGTGGCAGCCCACAGCAGGATGGGTGTCTCCCCGGGGTCACCTGGCAGCCGGCAGCAGAAGCCTTCTGTCGGCGGGAGAGCTGGTATAGCTCTGCTGGCAGAAAGACGAGGCCTTGCCACCGGAAAGGAGCTTCAGGTGCAGACGTGATCCCACTGGCAAAACTACATAAGATGGGCCGGGGCTTAATCACTGTCACCGCCCTAAACCTTATTTCCCAGCTGACTCAAGGGTGCAGTGATAATAGCAGCAGCAGTGACCTCAGCACTGGGAGGGGAGGCGGTGTGGGCCTCTGGACCAGGCAGCGGGCTGGGACTCAAGGGACCTGGGTTGTAGTCCTGTTGCTGCCTCGGACTCGCCGTGTGGAAGATGTAGCGTCTCACTTTCCCTCCCACCCTGTTGAGACTGCAGGCTCCCTGCGAGCAGGGACTCTCCTTTGTGGCATGTCCCTACAGCATCGATCCCCGCTGGGAGGGGGCCCATGTGATCCCTTACACCTCCCAATAGCCAGTGAAAACACTCCTAGTTGTACAACTTGTTGCCTCAGGAAGTAGTAGTCCGAGGGTTTCCCCTAAGTAAATGCGGTCCCTTCCAGGCTGCTGAAACTGCGGACACAAGCACCTGCTTCCTCCCATCTGACACTGCCTGGACCATGAAATACATGCAGCGCCAGAGAAAGAACTTGTTGCAAGCCGGTCCTTTCACGCATGTCACAGGGAGGAGTTCCAGCTCAGTACATTGCAGTTTACATGGGAGGATGTTTAAAACACACACATGCACAGCCCATCAGTGCAATAGTTTTACAAAGCAACTCAACAGGTCCTCATCAAGGCGGTGAGTCAAAGTGAGACCCAGGGACCTATTTCTGTCAGTGCAGCTTTACAGATCACCATTCAACTTTCTGTCTGTCCCCCTTTGACTGCAAAGTGAAAGGATGCGCGTCTCAGTTGCAGAGCCGCTAGGATGATAAGAACGGGCTCCCTAATCTCCAGCTCCAGCAGCTGACAGGGTGAGGACGATAAGCATTACCCTCTGCTTCCACACAGCGATGGTATTTTCCAGACTGGGTGGCTTGTGAAAGTCACCTTACATCAGGAGGGCTGTTAGGTACTCAGAACATGCAGCACATTTAATGCAATCGGTGAGCCTGGCCCAGCAGCTCCTCCCAGCTAGGAGGCAATAAACTGCTCAGCATTTGGGGAAGTGCAGAATTGACTTCAGGAAGACAGAGAAGGCCAATGGTCTCTACCTTTCCCTTCCCCAAGGTGACCCAAAGGCCCTGGTGAGATAGGGGGCTGCCCATCCCTTCAACTTAATTCACTGGGGTAAATTTATCTTCCTGCATCCCCAAGGGGGATGCCACAAAGGCTGAAGGAAGGAAGTAGAAGATAAGAAAGACAGGAAAGATAAAATCCCTGGGACCTTTTATCTTCTAGTAAACAAACATTGAATCATAGAAAACTAAGGTTGGAAGGGATCATCTAGTCCAACCCCACCCCCACCTGCTCAAAGCAGGCCCATCCCCACCTAGATCACAGGTCTATAGCGGGGGTCAGCCCCCAGTATGTAAGTTTTGAGCAGAACAAGAGAACAGGCAACCAAATTGTGGAGCCAGAATCACGCATGGGAAATAATTCCATGACAATGTTGATCGGACTTGGCCAGCTCTGCCATCAAATTGAATCAATGCTGAAACTTAAGGGTGGGATAAAGGCGCTTCTACAGGGAAATGCTGCCCAGGGCTCTGCCTTCCTACCACCGCAGAGGTAGTGCACTCTGGGAGTAGAATACATTACACCTAAGTAAGGGAGAAACACAAGCAACCTACTAACTTCTGTAACTGGGTTTTATAGTGAGAATCAGAGGTTAATTCATGGGGTTGGCTGTCAGGACTCCTGGGTTATTGTCCTATTGTCAGTGACTCCACAAGTGACTTAGGCAATTCACCAGTGGGAATGATCAGAAGGATTTCAAGTAAGCTTGGCTGGAAGTGTGACATGGTGAGTTAGAGGTACTGGAAAATATCACTCCAGGGGTTCCCTTTGCACTGAGTCATGCCTGCAGTGCCTGTGTATATTTTTCTGGTTATCTTTTATTTCGGTCTGAGCAAAGGGAGGGTTCACATGTCTCCTCCACTCCAGTAATCGACCACACAGGGGAAAAAAATCACTTTAATTTTAATATTCATGTGCTTGCCTTTCCAGCGATACTAAAGTGCTTTGCAAACACTTAACAGATGGGGAAAGCAAGCCAAAAAAACAAGTGCAATGACCTGCCCTCGGGGTCTCAAGATACCTGTCATATAGAGACCTGTTTCAGTGCACTGGATCACAACTGACCCTGAGGACTCTGCCTTCTCACTTACCCTGCACCACAGAGATGTGGAGGGGGGAAACACACAGATGTGAATTTTTTTTTGCAATTTAAAAACTGTCGCACAAAGAAAACATCCACAGCATTGCAGTATCTACAATTTGACATCAGAAAAAAAAAGCTATACCATGCAACAAGCATAGCATTCATTAGTTGTGAGAAATGCAAGTGGAAAAAAGAGAACAAAGAAAGAGAAAGAAGAGGTAACTGGAGAGGAGCAGAAGCAGCGGTGCCAATGTGAGTAGAACGGTGCGCTTTTATCACTGTACAAACAGGAAATACACTCATCTCTGTTAAAGTCTTTATGACTGTGATCAATGCATTAGTCTCCCACATTGCAAGTGCATACATCATAAGAGCTCTGCCTAAGTATAAGCTGGCTCTTTTATATAGTTAAAAAACAGTATGAAGAGATGCACTAGTTGGAAGCTGAAGGTAGATAAATCAGCAGTTAGCCCCTGGGAATATTTATCAAAGTAATTCACCAGCACTGCAGCACAAATCTTTCTATCAAATTAGATGTATTTTTAAAAAGAGATAGTTGGACTTGGAACTCATGGGTCTGATGCAGAAATTACAGGGTGCAATTCCACGACCTGCTAAGCTGGAAACCAAACTAGATGATCGTACCAGTCTCTCTAACCTTAAAACCCGTGTTTCTGAAGTCCAAGTAACCAGGGCTTATATGAAAAGTGTGACTGCAAAGAATGGTGAAAGGGCATTGAAAGTCACACTCCGAGTCTAGCAGGAGAGGCTGGCTCACCTGCTTTACTAAAGCAAAAAAAAATTGCTCGACTGTGGCAGCCGCTCTCACAAGGGAAGAAGCTTGTTGATGCAGGAGGCCACTGAGGCCCGTTAGTACCACGTTGATTAGCGATGTGGACATCCCCCCACTCAGGGGACTCATTTTGCCCGGGCTGCCACCATCCGGTAGGTGACGAGTCACTACTCTGCCGAGCTGGATTTGGATCTTGGGATCCGCAAAGTGTCTCGTCACTGATTTTCCAAGTCACCCAGGCTTTCTAAGAGCAATCAGAGTGGTAAAAGCAAAACCTCCGAGGACCTGGGCTGTGATACCCTTTTACCTACTGTTTTCCAGAGTTGGCCAGTAAATCAAAGCATCCTCAGCTTGTATAAACACCTCAAGTTGGCCATAGTGCTCTAGTTAGCTTAGCAGCCAGACTCCTGCAGTGCTGAGTACCAGATGCCCCAGAAGAAGGTGTAAATCCCCTCCTCACCCAAACGGATACAGTAGTGGGCCATTGGAGAAAGCTCCTTCCTCACCCCAGCAGCTCCCTGCCTCTCACGGGCAAGCTGTGGTATCCACCAGCCCAGCCCGTCTCCCAGGGACAAACTTCTGTGGCATCTTCACAGCGTAGCAAGAGAAATCTTAAAATAGCCCTTACTTCAGACGGCATGTGGAGCGTCCGTGCTGTTGGACCGACACGCTGCAGCCGTCCCACGCTGCTGCGCTGGGTGTCAATAGGCTCGTCACAGAGGGAGGATTTATTAAAAGAGAATCCAATCCCCCGCATTATTCAGTAGGCAAAGCGGGGGCTGCTGCGGGGCATCTGACCTGCAGCTGCAGCCTCCAGGAGGAAAAGCCTGGAGGCTGCATAAAAGCCTCCATTTCTTATCCTTCCCCGCAACTCCTCCTTCCTTCTCACCCAGGCTCCCTGCCTGCCCTCACCAGCCTTGGCTCAGCAGAGCCTGCGGGATACAGGATGGATTTATACCTGGGAGCTGAGCTGGCATGTGCCAAGGAGCACACTGGATTCTGTTTTCTGCGTCTGTTTTGGCTGGTGCCTGACGGCATTTGGCCAATTCTACTGAAACGCAACAAAAGCAGAAAATCCCATGCGAGAGAGCCACGGGCAGGGAGCAAGGGGGAGAAGTGGAGGGGGGCAGGGAGGAGCTGGTTTTTAAAGAGTTTTTCACCAATGGTAACAAAAACAATATTGCACAAAAGCTAAAATTGCATGCTCGCTTTCACACGGGTGCAGACACACTTTGCCATGGCAGGGCAGTGGGGAGGGGAGAGGGAGAGAGGGGGTTAAGCCAGCTTGAATGGTGCACAGTTTGTCCCGTCACATCAGTCACACTGCAGACGCTGGATGCCAGCTGAGAAGAAGGCGGAAGAAAGAAGCCAGCGTCCCCGCGTTGAAAGGCCAGCTCCATTTTGCTCAGAGCTAGTAGCATATTTTTAACCCTCTTGATGCCAATGGAGCAGATTACCTTGGTGTCCCCCTCACACATTTAAGCATCCGTGTGATGATCAGATATTGTAGGTAACCACAAATGTCACAATGTGGTATTGGACAAGACATTGGGTCGCTGATTCTTCAGAGCCCTCAAAACTTGCTCACAGCTCTGAGTAACACAGATATATAACTTCCCATGAGCATTATGATCATTGACTCATCAGCATTTGCAAGAAACTCATAAACAACTAATAAACATCCACAATTTTGGGGATCAGGTTTGGGGTTTTCTAGCAGTGATATAAAGGACACATGCCAACTCAAATTTCAGTCAATGTAGATTTTTTTTATTATTATTAAAAATGAAAAGAAAAAAATGCTCTTTAAAAAAAAAAATCTAAGCCCACCGTCATTTTATAATGACTTCTTAACTTTTCCAATAGGGACAAGTACTTCTGATCAAATAAATAGCCCCTGGAGGAATCTGGTAAGCAAACATTGGAGCACAAGGCCCATGGAGTGCCCACAAACACAGGGTAACGGCCTTCAATGTGTGGCCAAAATGAATGAGAAAATGGCAAAAGCCAACAAACAGCAAAACCTGGATTTGTCATTTTGATCTGTGTGACACCCCCAACAGCCGCCTCTGGGATGGAAGAAGATAGTGGCTGTGGAAAAAGCTGAGGCCAGGATGTTGAGGCTGGCATGTGAATGGGCATGCAGGTGTGCACCCCAGTGCTGTGAGGAGCACCAGCAAGTTTGGAAAGTCTCACAGCTGTGATTTTGCAAGGGTGACAGACAGAAGTACCTCCACAGGTCCCATTGAAGTCTAGGAGAAATCTGGGTGCTTCAACATCTAATCCCGGCTCTACCAGATGTATTGGGTGTGGTATTGGACAAGACATTGGGTCGCTGATTCTTCAGAGCCCTCAAAACTTGCTCACAGCTCTGAGTAACACAGATATATAACTTCCCATGAGCATTATGATCATTGACTCATCAGCATTTGCAAGAAAAAAGTGCTGCATAAATGCTAAGACACCGTGTTAGAGGGAGTTTCCAGCGTGCTCTGAGATTCCTTAGCAATCTAAATTCCCCGCAGGTCTTTTGAAACAGTTCGCTGGCATTCTCCTTTCATACATGTGTTCAGAAGGAGCACATGGATGAAACATTTCAGGTAGCAGCTTGACGACCATAAGCCCAGCATTGGAATGGTGCTTTAATTCACTGCATCTGCCTTAGTTTGTGATTGCCCCAGCACTGTGGTGGGCATTGCACTCCTTAGTCCATGTGCACCACAGACCCAGATTCATTCCCGTTGCGGCAAGAGTCTTGCACCAAGGGAGCAGGATCCAGTCCAACTGCTGGTTATAGGACTTCTGCCAGAGCCCAGCGTGAGCAGCAGTGCTGTGAAGCGTTGCCCCAGGCATCTACCAAAGTTCACAAATGTAATTAAATAATAATGCTCTACATCACTGCAGTGGTCTGCTGGCAGCTGAAGCCACCTGCCGGGCAGGTGCACAGTAATACCTTGGGACTCGAACCTGAAAGAGCAGATGTCACCTATAAAATTCCCCAGCGAGTGGAGCCTGGGTGGTCTTCTGCATCTGGAGCTACTTGTGTCTACACACAGTGGGTTGGAGTTTCTCTCCCTACTCACATTCCCGAAAGCACCGATTCACTGATGTCTGTTATGATGAGTTAATTCTAGCCTGACTGCAGTGAGAAGCTATAAACTGATGGCATCTCTAGCCCACTCCTGCCACAGCACCCAACACAATAGCTATTCAAACTTCAGCCTTTCCTTTCCTTCTGGGGGCAGGACAGGGCTTTACCATGTAGTTTATGATGGTCTTATAGCCCAATTCCCTGCTGCGTGTTTAGATAGATACCCTCTCCTTCTCTTTTTTTGCTCTCACGTCAGAGAAACTCTCAGCCTTTCACAACCCTGAATTAAATTAATGAGACCCATATGGTCTGGACAGCAGAATGAGTCTGCCAGATAGCTCCATACCTGCACCCGGGATTTACAGAGCTACAGGAAGAATAATCTTAGGCCAGTGTTATCAACAAGACAGCTGAAGTGTAGTCCGACCCAGTGGAACCAGTGGGTTAGGTTTGGATACTTGCAGGAACTTCTTTACAAGCCAGGTCAACTGAGCAAAGTTCAGAGGAACAGAAAAAAAAACCCAACAAGGTTATGTTTACGTTGCCATTTTATTGCTTGCTTCTCTACTTTCCACCTGGAATAGAAACTGGGCAGGGGGAGTCATGCCCCCTGCCATGTGATGGTTGTTTCCTGGTGCCATCCAAGACCTGGGCATCGCATCTTCCTTGAACTCAATTTGATGAAACAGCTTCATAAAAGGACAAAGCAGCAGGCCAGATGCAGATGGAGGCAGCAGGCTTAAGTCTTTATTCCTATGCTATAATCAGCAGTAAACACATAGATTGAGCACCCCCCCACCTCCCCAGATGCTGCACATCTTGATATCCTGATAGCCCTGTATTCCCTGCCCACTGGTTCTCAGTAAATACCCTTGCAATTGTGCTTAGCATACAGGAAACAAAGATGGCTTTTGCTAACCAGCAGCTGCACAAACTCAACCTGGGCTCTGACAGGCAAGCTGGATTGCTTTTCTCCCACCAGCTGTCACCCATGACCAAGAGGCCGGGTTATGGCTCACTTACACCTGGGCACCCCCATGGTCTTTAAATTATGTCATTGGCAGCTTCTGCATAGTCCCACTGCTGTCAGTCAGCCAACTCAAGCCTAGCCAACAAAGAGCAAAACCTTTCAGTGAGAACCAGTAAAACTCAGTCTGCCAGCTCTTTTGACCCTGAAGAAATGAAGGGAACAAATCTGTTGAGTAAGCAGATGTTACATTTCAGAACAATAGCATGTATAGCTACTTTGCCCATGGGTTTGGTATGCACTGCAAAAATTCGGTCAAAAATATGGATAAGAAACAGATCCCCATGGGACAATGGAATAGCCTGCAGTAATTCTTGGTTGCTGTCACCCTGTAGCTTTTACTTTGCTTTAGCCATAAATCAGTTCTTGTTGATATCATTTATCCCCGTTAGCACTGGGGCATTTGAGGACCACAATGTTTCCTGCAATGGTGTCTGTCCTGAAGAAGCTGAAATGGGATATGACGTTTCACGATGGCTCCCTGCCCATTGCTGCTGGTGCTGCTGTTACGGGTGTGAACCATAAATCCAAAGAGTTAGAGTGTGTTTGACTGTAAACAATATAAGGCTTAAATAGTCTCCCCCTGTTCTTGATGAGCTTGTCCTTTCTTTAGCAGATTCAACAGGGTTTAGTTTGATGCTGCGACTGCCTGAGCGCGGTGTCATTGTTTTTAACATAGTGATAGCCCATATTACTAAATCATGGAATGAAATCTATGGCTCAGAGAGATGTGAAGGAAGAGTGCGAAGGATGACTCTTCACCAATGAATGTTCCCCCCCCTTTAGCCAAGAAATAGTTTGGGGTTTTCCAGCTCACCAATATTCATTCTTTAGAGGATGCTGCTCTAAAGCCCTTTGAACCCCCCCCCCCCCCGGCCTTGACTTTGATGTACTTTGGGTGAAATGCCAGGATTATTTATCTATCAGCTGTGCAGTCTATGTGGTCACTCGTGCTCATGAATGCCTTTGACAATGAGTGCAGTTTCACCCTACAACTTCTTCTTTAACCTCCAGTGTTAGCTGCATTCTTAATGGTGTGATAGAAACAGCCAGGCAGAAGGCAGGGGAAGCATGTGCATCAGTTTTGATCATTTTAGAAAATGTCAAAGCAGTTTGCCTTTGTGCATGTGACCAAGCACTCTGATCACTATAACATATTGCAAGAGCTGCCCAAGGAGCTTATGACCCATGCCTGGTACTTGACAATTGTTCTCAGTGTTGTGTCCCATGGTGATACAAATCGCTGTGGGCTGGTTTAGCTCTCCCTGGAGGTACACGCATCATCTTCACAGAGACTTCTCAAGAGCCACCAAAGCCCTAATTAGCCTAGGCAAGAGGGCTATTTGTGAGGTGCACTATTCACTTAGGTTGCTATCCAGACTGAACTCAGAAAGGGAAGAGCCAGGGGGTGCTGAGACAGGTGAAGGCCAGATCATCAAGCATTTGTCACTCTCAAGAAAGAGCAGATCTCCCAATGAGCTTGGCATGCCGGACACCGACCCGTTCAGAGGTCTGGAGTAAATCATGTCAGGTGCTGGGTGCTGCTAAGCGCCTCTGACAATTGGATCCTTGCTCGGTTCCCCAATTGCGTGATGGACTCCTTTGAAGAGTCCAGTGCTACAGCCTCGCCAACAGCTAGACAAAGCTGTTGCTAAGCCTCTGCCGTAACAGCGAGCCACTCCCCGGGCATCGTAGTAGCACAGCACAATCCACATGTCTCAAAGTGACGTGCCTCACTTACCTCATCAGCCCTTCAGCCAGGATGCCTTGAAAGTGCTCACAGTGAGAGGCTGGATAATGGGGATTGTCACTCAATACACTTTAGCCTTAGAAATGATAATAATGGCGAGCTTTTTGGGCTCATTGTGACCGCTTGGTTATTAAGGCAGCCTCTTGCGTTCAGTTGAGTAAGTCTTTTGCCATCATTTGAGTGCTCACATGCTACAACGAGCCTCGTCATTCTTTGCTCACTTCAAGATGATTATGCAGGCCCTTTGTAAATATTTCCTAAAGCACATCTGTCTCAGTCTGAGAGGTAATGCAGAAGGGCAGGGCATGTGCTACAGAAGACTACTGGGAATTAGATGAGCACCTTGCCGGGGTCATCTGACCCCGGTGCTCTTTCCTGCTAAGGCAGGGGGTCGGACTAGATGATCTACCTAGGTCCCTTCCGACTCTAGCTACTATGAAACTATGAAACTATGAAGAAAGCCTAGAGCTTTATTCCTTGCCCTTCCACTGGCTCCTTGCGTGACCCAGAGCAGTCTGCTTAATTGCTCATTTTCCTCATGGATAATAATGAAATAATCAAATAAAATTCCAATAATATGATTCTATCACCAATACTTCTCTATTCCAGATTTTAAGCCAACAGTTAACAAAATGCTTGTGAATCCTGAGCACAAAGCGCCTAACAAAGCATGCGCTGGACTGGGCCACAGGAGACCAAGTTTCTGTTTCAAATTTTTAATCAAAAGTATATATTTCACCTTTCTCTCATAAAAGCAAACAAAAGTGAACTGGGGGGAATGATAAAAATGATGGGATTGCTGCAAATTTAAGCCAAATTTGCCTGCTAATGCAACAGTCAAAAGACTATAACATTTTGTAATGTGAACCAGGCCACTTTCCTAGATATTAATTGAACAGAAACTGCCTTAAAATATGAATCTTAATCACTTCTGGAGCACTTTTTCAGTTTCCAACAGATCGATTGACCTGGTTTATGCCATCCAATTACTTTATAAGGAAGTCTCCAAATGCCTCTTGTTGCAGTTCAAAGCCACAGACTGTCCCCCAAAGATTCAGCGGGCTGCCCAAGGGCTTGTGCAGGGCACAGTTAAGAGAGGCCTGTTGGACTGTGAGAAAAATCAGGCACAGGAATTTCCTCAAGTGGTTCATGTAGGACATGCTGTGTATGGAAAAAGTGAGGCTTCCCCCTTTTAGCAAGCAACCCTGTACGAGGACATTTCAGCGAGATGCCGATGCACAACAGCATGGGAGGAGAGCCAAAGACATTAATAGAGACCATTTTTGCGCCGTCCACATTTGGCTGCGTGACTGTAAAAACAAGATGTGTATCTGATGGGGGAAGAAGGCTTCACTGGGGAGGGGAAATTTTCAGTGTTGCCTCTAATTTATCTAGGCAGTGCCCACATGCACGAAGGGCTAGAAAGCAGGGTTTTCGCTTGCACAGCAGGGCAGGACAAACTGATTTTTTTCTGCTCTCCACATAAGGATCTCATTTCCTAGGACTTGTGATACCTCACACTCTTAAGCACCTGCCATCCAATGCTCTCAATAGAGTAGCTGCGCCTGAAACCTTCTCAGCAACCAGAAGCTGATAGGTGAACTACTACCACTGCCCTGTAGATGCATTGCTAATGATTATTCCCTCTTCCACCCGCTTCCCTGTTAACTATTACCCTAAAGTCTCTGCTGGAAGAACAAGTCAGAAGTTTAACTGTGGCGTGCACGGGGCAAAAACGGACTCTATCGTGAGAGCTCCCCGCACCCGCCAACACACACCTCACCTACCCTAGCATCCACTGTTGTCCAGGAGTGCAAGGTATAGCTGGCGGGTGGCTGCTTTTTTACATAGGCACTCTAAAGAGATGTATTTTGGGCAGTCAGCCACACTGAGAAACTGTACCTTTAAGAAGCTCTGGCACAAGGCAGTGGAAAGTCGTTGCTACGTGATGCAGAAGCTCCTGTTACTCCGTGTTGGTAACCACTGAGCCCAGCTCCGCCGTGGGACGATGCAGCGTTGTCAGACTCCAGAGCTCTGAGTGATCACTGAACACCACGTGGTAGAAGAACCAGGCTTGCAAATTTTTAGGGGGGCGGTGAGCGGGGCGTGGGGAAAGAATCAGAGTCCCTGATAAAAGAACAGACCTCAGCTGGGCCGGGGGGGCGGGAAATGGAAAGGTTCAGCATTAACCCTTAACATTTGGCAAGCAAAGGTGGTGGTCACCCAGATCAGAATGACGCTTCTGGAGCGTGGATATCACGGACCGGTCGCTGGAATTTGCTGAAAGCTGGACCGTGCACATGACATCTCAAAGAATGGGTCCCTCTGAAGGGTAATTCCCTGAATGTACACCGAGCTGATTAATGTTTGAGAAGGTTTTAGAGCACCGAGGCAGTGTCTCTATGATCCTCTATGCTCTTAGTTCTCTGGCTTAGCAGTGAGTGGGAATTCAGCAGTGATTTCAGGAGTGGGAATGAAAGACAAGGTAAGGCGGCTGTTGGGGAGTATATGAGGCAACTCTGGCCTGAAATACAGCTCAGGGCCAGCACAGACAGCCTAGTAGTTGCAAATGCTAGCGAGGAGACAGGCGGAGAAGAACGGCTTGGTAAACAGGCACACAGCACAGCACTAAAAGGAAAGTGAGTTCCCACCACATTTGCTGCAGCCACAGCTTATGCTCTTGGCCTGATTTGACTTTTCTGTCCTCGTTCCGAGGTCTGCTTTTGACTCTGGCATGTGAAGGATTAGCCCCAAAACATCCTCTGTAGGGGAAACATGGCAGGTTTATGTATCGCATGCAGCCATGACACTACATCCATGACTAACAGCTAGGAGAACATGCAACCAGGGCATCCACAAAGCATGCACGTCCGCTGGGGCGAGACAGGGGCTACCTTGGGCAGAAAAGCACATCTAGAGAAAAGAGCAGGACAGGAGTGCTCCACTCCTTGCTGTGCCTATGCCCCCCAGAAATACTGATTTGTAACTGGGCATGCCAAGCTGCAAGCTTGATGGGTCAGCTCTGAGCTCTTTATTAGTCCCGACTAATTCCTCTGTCCCATCCTTTCCCCGAGAGCCTTGGTTCATGCAGTGAGCAAGTTCAACAATGTTCAGGTGAGTTACACAGCGTGCAGTCAGGAAGTGACTGGTTTCCTGTTAGCACTGGAATATCCCTTTGCAGCGCCCAGCAGAGTGTGGCCCTCCCCAGCCCGATCTTGGAGATAAGGCAGTGAGATGATTAGTATGTGCTGTCATCCAGACAAAATAAACCCAGGCAACTTCCAATACACTTTTTTTTAATTGTTCTATTTTCAACCACTTGTGTATGCCCGGCTGTACAGTCTCTTGCCAGGAAAGCAGAGGGATTATCATTTTCAGATGGTTCACACAGTTAGGGCTTTCTATTTTGTTTTGTTTTTGCAAAGCTCCAAGATGACAGGGGAGGGAAAAGAACTTTTGTCCTCTGCCTAAAATAATTCAAGAGCTTTCCACTGTACAGGCCAGGCTCAAGTAGATATTTGCATAACAAACGAGCCTTCCTCCTTGCTTTTCAGCAGGGTACAGCAGGGCATACTTAACTGCCTCTGGCTGTTCCTGCAATTCTGGGGAGACAGTTATGTATCCAACTCCAACTTGTCACTGCACAGACTCCCCCCGTCCCATCTCTCAGCACATTGTTATGTGGAGTTGGTTGAGGGGACTGGGATGGAAGTTGAGAGATCTTCCCATATCACTGTAAACCAAAGTTGTCGGATTTTTATGTGTGTTTGTATACATATATATATACACACACACACACATACATATACACACACACACACACACACATATATATGTGTGTGTGTGTATGTATGTGTATATATATATATATGTATGTGTGTGCATCTGCATCTCTCTCTCTCTCTCTCTCTCTCTATATATATATATATATATATATATATACATTTTATCAAACCTATTGTTAAACTATTTCTGCACTGGAACTATTGGTTTTTGCTCAAGGACATTTTTCCAACAGCGTTTTGATTTTTAAGAAATGCTGCAAGTAGTTTTGGAAAAACAACACAAATGAATATTTTTATTAATAAAAACATTTTGGATGTGAAAGACAGTCCAAACATGCGACACACCTTGGTGATGAACTTTCCTGATGTTAGCAGGCAGAATATCAGTGCTTTCTGTTTTGTTCTACAATTGTGCAGTTCTGGTACAAGAAACAACTCATGATTTGTTTTACTAAGCAAAACCACAAATAGAAAGAGCCAAACTAATCAACCCCCTAAAACTTTAACAGTCATTATTGTTCACATCAAGCTAGATAGACACCTTTATAATTTTGACACCTTTATAATTTTGACTGCTTTATTATTCTGGAAGTGTTGTTTCTGGGATTTAAGCTGAAGTGCCAATATGCAGGTCTCACACCCATTCATTTGGTGTTCTTATATACTGTATGCTTAAGTAGCCAGGTCCAAATTTTTCAGCAAAGCATGCAAAAATATTCTCATTTTGCATGTTCTTGTTACCACCATTTTGTGGAGAGCCAAAATACCTCAGCAGTTGATGAGCCCAAGCTCTGCAAATCACTGCCCAGTGCTCACCTGCTCCTCCAGCGGAGAAAGTTGGGCTTACGCTTATGATCATTACAAGGGCATTTCTTCCAGAAGTGGCTGGAGAAAGTTGATGGAACTGTATTATGCAAAATCAGACTGCCCTGTGAGATTGTCTCGGGTCCCTTGGAATTTCATTTTTTTAATCAGGGAAGTGAGGAGTTCCGGCACTTGTGAAACAGCCTCATTTGGGATTTGCAGTAGTGTTTTAGCTGTTCATTTTTTAAATACATTTTGTATGCGTGTATATATATAAATATATATATATATAGAAATAGATATATAATGCACAGAACATTAAAACTACAAAATGAAAAAAGTCCAAACCAACCCAGAGCAATACGTTGTAGAATTTTCCTTCACAAAGAATTTGGAAATGCTTGTGTACTGTGCCAATGTGGAGCAGAATCAAATTGCAAAGCCCCTTGCAAAATGAAACTTTTCTTTTCTGCACAGCTCTGCTTCTTCTTTCATTCCCTTTCACCTTCCCTACCAAACAGAAAGCTGGGGTCTGTGATCAAAAGAAATAGATCTAAATCTAGGCTTGAGATAAGGTGTATGATAACTAAAGTGTGATTTGTTTACAGTATATTTCAAACGCAGAGCACTGCAAAATGCCTTACAAAGTTAAGGGTTACATTTCTGTAGCATTAGCATTAGCATTGACAAGGCAAAGAGGGCAAATACTAGACGCTTGTGTGCAGACTTGGATATTCAGTCCTGTTCTGTTGCACAAGAAAATGTTGATCAGGGCACTGGAGTTACCTGTTGTTTTTTTTCAGATGTGCTCTAGGATCCTCACCTAGAAAAGCAGAATAGATCTCAGTTTAACATCTCACATCTGATTTCTTCCCAGCTTACAGCAGGAGCAGCTTTATTAAGTCTTAGCCCTAACACCAGGAGCCCTGGGGTGTGGATGGTTAAGTTTATACCGAGTGAGAACCATAGTGACTGGCTTGTCCCGAATAGCTCAGGCAGAACTGCGTCCTCCAGAACCAATAGCTGTGTGCTGCCAGTAGACTCAGTTTAAGTTGCACACTATAAGTTCCCCCGATGCATTTTTTTTTGCCTTTGCAGAACACCAAATGATGAATAGCATCTGAATAAAAATATCTACAGGAATGAGAGTTTGGGATGCTCTTTGAGGGATGTTGCCCCACTCCCCTTCTGCTGTTGACACCCCCACTTTGCCCTGTAAGAAGTAAGATCAGTTGCCATTGATTCTGAAGGAGGAGTTTCCCCTAGGACTGTCTCATGAGCTAACTGGTCATGCTGAGTTTCACATGCCATTTGGAATAAAGCTACAACTCTCTTTAGCAACTGCAGAACAAGCGGCCTGAACACGTGGTCAAAGCCAGCACATTCCAGAGGGACAAAAAGTTTTGCTGACATTTCCATTGGGAAAGCTTTTTTTTTTCATGCTTCACAATCTGGCAGCTAGGGTACCTGCATAGCAGATCCATGTTCAAGTCCCAGCTCTGACAGTTTTCAGATAAACATCTCTACTTCGAATGAGGTAAAATAGGAACTTGAGCCTGGCGGATATCCCAAGTGTCCCAGCCATCGTGATTCCAGCCTTCTGGTCCAACAGAACGGAAACCGATTGGGATACTCCAGTGCTGACAGCCAATGCCTCTCTCCAACTTGGGGGGTTACACTAGAAAATAACCAAAGGACAATCATTTCAGAGGCTCTTCAATAAACCACCTCAGAGGCAAAAGGCCTACACTACAATCTTTGGAAGACACCCCAAGGCTGTTCTGTGCACATGGGAACTCCTCTAGAGCCAAGTCCTGTGTGCCGTGCACCTGCAGGAGCAGAGATACGAGTGCACAAGCAAACCCACAGACTTGTGGTTAGCCAGCTCACTCCTCCAGGTTTGAGCATCAGTAGTGAGACTTATAAATAACTGCAGGAAGGTGTCTCTGAGTGGAGCTCCATTGCTTTCTGCTGTGAGTCACGCATCATCACTTCCCCTCATCACTTCTCCATTTCTGTGGTCTACTGAAAAAAGCATTTGAAAAGTGCAGCAGCTCTCAGTGCCAGAGGACTTTCTCCTGCCAATCCACCAGCCATCTATAGTTTCCAAGCTTAATAACAATAATTCCTCTTTTTGCACCTTGTCAAGATCTGAAGTTAGGGTTAGTGTTAGACAACAGGGGATGTGCTAGGGGAAGGAGGAAGGGTATGCCGTGAACTGCTGGATTTTGCTGCTGTTTCTAGGAGCAGGGCTAAGAAAGAGATGCAAAAAACAACACTTACTGATGGCCTTCTAGCAGAACAAGATGGGAGGGGCACCATTTCCAACAGCCTGTGTTCACTTCACCTACGAACACGGCTGCAGCTTGTCCAGTCCACGCCATGCCCTGGACAGCGACATGCTCATGAGCGCTGCCACTCGCATCTCCTAGCTCCTGGGGTGATGCCTCTCTGCCCGGTGGGGATTGTACTGAGGAGGGCATGAAGTCAGTCCAATGTTTTAATAATAGACGCCACTTCCTTTTACTGAAAAAAGAAATGTTTCCTTGTATATTTGAAGCTAGCGACAGTGATTCACCCTGGGGACCTCAGCGCTGTCATAAGGGACTCAGTGTTGTGCTTCTCATCTTATTTTTGACTCGTGGCAGCAACGGTCTGAATCAGATGGTGCCTTGTGCAGTCTTATGCAAAGCATGGCCCCTGCCCTTGACTAACGTGTACAGGGGACTGCACTCAAGCAAGTCCTTGGATATATGTGTGCTTGATAATGGTGGCACCTGAGGTCACAGGGAGACCGCAACCTGGGGAATTTTTGTTTTTACTCACTGCAAAGGTTTCCCATTATTTTTCAGCAGTACGGACCTGATCTTCCTCTCAGCTTGGTCCCAGTTCTGCAGACATCCTTGAGCTTAACAGTCCAGCTGTCAAGTGAATAGTGACTCCTGGCCATTGGGCAGGAGGTTTTGCCGTTCTCTGTAGCATGGGGCTCGGTCCTCTGAGTATACATATTAACCCGGTATTTCCCTGTCGTGGCAGTGGCAGGGCGTTGGCAGGGCCCTCATCTGTCTTGCCTTTACCACACGTCATGTTGCAGGAGGTTCTCGGGGTTTGTGGTTTGGTACTTTGTAGTTGCATGGCAGGGTTTGAAGCAGTGGTTTTGGGGGAATCCTCAGATAAAAAGTTGCATGTGAATGCTGGGAACTGGACTCAAGGTCCCAGTAGGCCCTTTCCAGTCCCACACATGTGGTAAGTATTTCAAGGACTGGGACCTCAGCTTGATCCGGGTCAACAGAGTTACTCAAGTGTGAAATCCCATGCCAGCCAGAGAGCCCAGATCCATGAACTTGCTCTGTGTTTCCCTGCCAAGGAGATACTGAATGTTGCAATCAGGCTGGGGCCCTTTCATTTTTTTTAAGTGTCCTCTGGCTCTTTCTACACAGAGAGACACATTAATTTCCCTTTCATCAGCAGATAAGCCCAGAGCATTCACACTCTCTTTGGGCATGCCCCAACCTGCTTGCCCCACAGCAGGTCACTGCTATCAGGGGATGTTTTTTTCTTTGCAAAGCCTGTTAGACACTTGGCATTTACAGTTGATACACAAAAGTGGCAGCGGTGACAATGGAGAACCATTCTATGCATTTGCCCAGCAACAGAGTCAATACTTTTTTTTTTATTAAAGAAATGGAGTCACTTACCCGGAGATGGTTTAAACGGCTGCATCGAACTATTGTGTTGCTGGAGTCTTGTTTGTATTGCAGCAGCTGAGTCTGTGCAGCTCTTGGTATCTATGCAGGATTGCATACCCAGGGATTATGAGCTTACTGGAGAAAGGGATGTACTCGACTAAAGCCAAGGTCTATGGGATCAGGTCTCTTGCTTTCAGTGTTGCCCCTGCCTTGTGTTTCAGAAAGCAACAATTCATTCATAAATGACACCCACACTACCTTCCCGCATGCCTGGTCAAGGTCGGTGTGCTAGTCCTGAGGTCTTGTTCAATGGGCAGTAGATCAGAAACCTGAGGACCATGGGAATCCTTCCAGCCTGAGGTCACCTTACTGGTGACAAGCCTAAGTTGTAAAACATGACCTTTATTTACCTTTACAATGTAGTTCCAGGCTTTGGCCCAGAGTCCCAGCTGCACCCAGCCGAAAGCAGAGCTGCAATGTATGGAGCTGGTTCAGCTTCAAGTCTTGGGCCACATCTATGCCAGCACCAATTAATGGGTCTTGTGGGTACTTACAGGGGCCATCTGGTGGCTGGAGTCTCAATATGCCAAAAATCAGGCATGTCTGAATCCAGGGCCTGGGTTCAATCCATAATAATGGATCCAAAAGTTGGCTTTGACTCTGCTGCCATCTAAATCAAGCGTGACTGGCTATATCAAGGCTGCCAGAAAGTTCCCAGTTTTACCAGGCTGTAAACTGGGCCAGTGCTTCTAATACCCCCGAGTTCAGCGGCATTTATATTATAAAAGCACAAGGCGATGCACATTTTCTGCACCCTTTGTATTATGATTTTGCAATCTGTGGGCCAGCTCCTACCTTCAGGAGCATCGATACATTTCCTGAGTAAGTCCACTGACTTTGTCCCTATGCATAATACAGTTCCCAGGGCATTGCACGCTACCTTATTGGAAAGACTGAATTATACATAAAATTAAGAGGAGAAAATCTTTAAAAGTTCATACTTCTGGCAGACAAACAGTTCATCAGCATTACTTTAATGAGACACTAAACTCCATGTAATGCTTTTATTAATGCTCCCTGCTTATAGACTGCCAACTGTCTGGCTCCTCTCCTGCAGCCCGGCTGGTCTACAAAAGCTGATATTTTAGGAGTCCTTTGATGCAAAATGGGAGTGCAGTTTGCCCGTGATCAAGAGGAATGACAGTTGGTGAGATGAAGGAGACTGAAACTCAGCAGATGGTGTGTAGCCATAGCGTAGCCGTGAGGGTAGCAGGTAGGACCCAGCAGCAGAGGAAAGGGAGGATAGGATAAATGAAAGGAGAGAGGGCTTCTGGTGGCATGAACTCAGCGGTACAACTTGCAGTCAATCAGGCCCAGGGAAAGAAGCAGCATGGTAGAATCATCCATATACACTATGACAGAGATGCAGCAAAATGGGAAGGCAAAGATCCTAGGAAAACACATCATAAGCAGCTGCAAGAGGAACTAAGGGATCAGGCTGATGTACCATGCATTTGACAGTTGTTTGCTCAGACAGCTGAAACCCTGGGCTCCCCTCATCAGCTGCAACTGAACCCTGCCTGGTGGACAAATGATTTTCTTATAGGTCCCCAGGAAGTTTACAGATTAACTATTATAGGGGAGGATGCGCCTGTTAAGTGCATCACCAAAGGCATGGTACAGAGCTGATTTGCTTTGGAGAAACCCCTGGAGAGGTGACTCTCAAGGACCAAGTGCTCCCCACTCCCTTCCTTTGGGTTGGGGAGTCCCTGAGCTCTCCTGCAGGGTGCAGTGGGCAACCCCAGCATGCTCCCACAAGGGGCAAGCACAGTGTAGCCTTACCTGCCTGTGTTGTAATGGGTCTATCCTACCTACACACATTGTGATTTGGATGCAGACAGGAATCCTGAGCAGCTGGCAGGGCAGAGCAGTTCATAAGTCTTGGGAGCTTAGGTGCGCATAGACCATATGTTGCTCCTGCCTTTCAGAGCACTATGCAAAAAGGGATTAAAACTGTCCAAAGCAAATCAAAGGAGATGCTATAGCAAGAAGGCAAGCATGCAGATTTCTGTAAGACAAAAGGTATGAATTCTCCCAGCCTGTAATGTTCACTTTCCTGATTAACTTTTACCGGTGGTATATCAGTTGTATCTTAGCAGTGTCAGGAGGTTCCTAACAGAGCACAGTATCCCGGCACCATCACAGGCTCCAATATACAGCAAGAAAATGGCCCCAGCCCTGAAGACTGCATGATGTGCACTGACTTATACAGGTTTTTGCTTCAGGCCATGCCTTCAAGCCTTGTCCACCCTGTCTCTGAGTCTGGACTTCCACCTGGAAACACGCCCTGCCCATTCTCTCCTGCTTTGCCCCAGCCAGATCCTGGAAATAAGGGAAGTAGATGCCTTGGGCAGCCAAGAGTGCACAGCGAGAGCTGCCCTGGGCTCTGTGGCCAGGGTGTGGTGACTGGCATACCCTCAACGCCACTCTAAAGTGGCAATGTTTCCAGGACAGCACATACGAGTGGGTGGGTTGGGATTCTCAGTGGCGCCCTGGGCACGGCAGGGACTCATGGGCATGCACCTGCCATGGACACTAAAAGGCCCAGGCGTAACTCTATGCGCACTGGTGCTCCCAGTGGCTTCACAGGCAGTGTCCCCACAGGCTGGCACAAGCCTACCTTCCCGTTTCATTGATTAAATGGGTTGAATAGAAACCACTCATCCCCTTACAGGATTCATAAACTGGAAGTGGCTTGTGATCATCACGGGCAGGAACACACCGAAGCTGCAGTACAGCTGTAAACAAGATGCACATTGGCACAGCGTGGGCGTCCTGGCAAGACTCATGGCTTTCAAGTGTAATCAAGGTGGAGGCTGGAAGCACGGCAGTGATGGCATCCTTCTTTTGTTTGTCGCAGAACATGAGGCAGTTGAGAAAAGCTGCCTTTGAGAAGGTGCCAAGTTACTCCTTGCTTTGCCATAACAACACTGTATCCCACTCGCTGTCGCCGTGTTTGCAATTGGGTGAAGGACGGAGCAGAGAGGTCAGAGCAGAGCTCCTGCTCAAGGAAAACAGCTAGAGGCTTGGGTGCATTAGTCAGTAATTACTGGGATTTCCATCTTTATTCTTTCATGGCTGTGGCAGGAATTGACGACCGATTGTGTGCTATAAAACAAACCCAAGTTGGCACAGAGCCCTCCTGTGTGTCTGCAGACCCATATTGTCACCCACAGGCATAAAAAGTCAGGGGCCAGAGGCATAGCTGACCAGCGCTGCGTCCGAGGGGGGTGAGGGGTGGCGTGGTAGTACCAGAATAGAGCTAAGGGATTGTCATCACCTCTCATCCCCCATGTCCCTCTCCCCTCCATCCCCTACCTAGACCTTCCCTGCAGCAGCTCCAGCTGCACCTCCGACAGCAAGGAGGACAAAGCAGCAGCTGTAGCAGTGCAGGATCAGTGGCTGCTGCGAATACAGATGTTACCTCCTTGTTTTTGCCGCTGACGTATCAAGTGACCATTTAAACACTAATTTTCAGTGGCAAAAAAAAGGAGGCAACACCTCCCCACCCACCAGGGGCGAGCCACCAGTTGCTGATTCGGACCTAATGCAGGAAAGAAGCAGGGTGCGGAGAGGGGTAGGGATGGGACGGTAACTAGCCCCCAAGCTCCATCTCGGCGCTTCCCCTCCTGCCCCATTAGCAGCCCCTGGGGCGTGTGCCCCACTTGACCGTCTCTGGTTAGGCTCCTGGTCAGGTCCTCCTGTAAAATCCAAGGGTGGGCTTGGAAGTCCTGGCATTTTACCGATCAAGTGAGTACAAAAGGCTCCTCCTTTGCTTTCCACTTCCTGCGCTTTTAGCTATCCCATTTTGCAAACTTTTTCTCTGCAGCCACTGGGCTGGGTGCTTACTTGGTTAAACAAAATGTGAGCTTCTCCTGTGATTACCTCCGACTCCCGATCTTCAGTTTTGCACAGAAGTGAACAGGACATCTTTTTTACCTGGTGAATCAGACTCTTGTTTTCACAGGACCTGGTTAACACAACAGAGGAAATAAACAGCTCAACAGAAGGCAGATCACTCGGGCCCCAAATATTTTTGGATGTGTATCTATTTCTTACCAGAGCATCTAATGAACATTACCATTTCTTTTGCTTTCTAGTTAAAGGTCCATGCACAAAGAAGGAGCACTTGTTTCACCAGCTGTGAGGTCTCTCCAGGACGCTGTTTCTCGCACCTACTCTCCAGTTCCCCCAGGTGTGTGTGGACATCTCACTGCTCAGCCTTTTGAGGATTGGCATGGCACCGCAGTGTAGCACGCTCTCCACATACTCCTGGATAGAAAGAATCACTAAGCCATCTCCTCCCACAAAGCCTGCAGCTCCATTGCTTGTCTTCTACCCCCATTTCTTTCCCCTGCAGGGACTGCTTCTCGTACACCTCTTCCTCCATCCTATTCCCCCAGACAGGCTCTGCAGAAAGCAGCAGTGGTGGAGCTTTGTTTTCCTTCCTGTAGTGCCTGCATTGCTGCTCTGGGGCACAGAGAACATTTAGTAACATTGAGCTAATTTCGAAAGAGGATCGGGGGATCTCTTCTCTGTGACCTGTAAAGGTCAGGTAAGTCCAGAGACATCCCGCTGTCACCTTGAGCTCCAGGGCTGATGTCTGCTGGCAAGGAAGCCTGCAGGAAGCTGGTCATGAAGTTACTATATTACTTGTACCCAAGTCTGATCTAAAGCCCTTAGCAAGATCAGGGTCCCGCTCAGCTCACCGCTGGGTTCCTGCCCCAGATGACTTTCAAAGTAAATGGATAAGGCAGATGAAGGACAGGTATCCCAGCTTTATAGCAGCAAGACCCAGCAACTTGGCCAAGGCAAGACTCCCTTGTCCACAAGATCATCCCTGCTGCACCTGCTGTATGGATGTACTGGAGACCCCAGACGTTGGCACCTCAGTCTGCCCGCGCCCCCACCGCTGGCGCTCTGCTGCCATGGCCAGGTACCCCACCCCAGAGCTGACGGCTGTACAAACAGTCTTGGGGAGCCATGCTCTGCTCTCTTTGTTTAGCCAGCCACTTTGCTGCTAATTCCTCCTGAGCAGGTGGTGTTTGCTCTTTCCACCCAATGTTTGTTCTTAGTGAAACTGGCTGCAAAGCTTCTGCAGTTGCTGCTATTTATCTTCTTCCCCAGCTTGCTTTGTTAACGGCAGCCAGGTGAGTATGCCAGCGGTTAGGTCTCCCAGTAACTTGCTCCTGGATGGGAGACGTTAAGCATTTGCATTCATCTGCTTGGGCTGTGGCTGTCATACGACTGACCGAGGAGGCTCCGAAATTCCAGATAACTTCCTGCACTGTACGTGCTCCTGGGTGCATCAATGAGCTGCTAGAACCAAGGCAAGCCAGTGGTGCTGGGATTGCACAGCTTGTTGGGAATTTATTTTATGGTGCAATTTATTAAAATATATTACCCTGTAGGGAGAGAAGGCTGTTTCTTCACAGCTGAATCTGTACCAGAAAGTTTCCCTGACCTCCCTGTCATGCCCCAGAGCTGATGGGAAGTTTTGCAGCTCAGCCAAATTCATCTTTCAATTACATCTGGACCCATCTGGAGTGACTCCAGGGAGGTTAATGGAATTACTTTGGATTGATGTAAGTGTAACACAGCAGCATTTGGCCTGTTTGACCTACGCAATCAGCAATAGAGGAATCATAGAACTGATTTGTGATTATGCCTCAGTCTGGAGCTGGCTTGATTCAATTGGCATCCAGAATTACGCAGAAAGAAATGGGCACTGAGTCTTGTTCGGTATCACCCCAGGGAAGAGCATGGCACACATAAAAAGACCTTTGATTTGGGGAGTAGAGTGGAAAAACCAACTCAGTGGGTGTTGTAGGAGCTGCAGTGAAGGGCTGAGGATACTTAATGCCATTACTTGCATCCAGAGCAAGGGGGATACACATGATGAACCTCTGGTTCTTTCTACCCACCTCTCATCCTGTCAGTGCCTGGTGACCAGTATTGGGACTACCGTAGTGCTAGGACCTAGCACCTCACTGCTCAGCTATTCAGCAATGTCAAAACTGCTCTGCCAGCTAACACAGTGCAAATATCGGAGTAGGCAGGGCTACGGGAAAGTCTCAGGAGGCAGAAAGGGAATATATTTGCACAACAATGGCATGGCCGTTTCAGGATCTTTTCAACAAATGGTTACAGCACATAACAAGCTACATAAATGGAGCAGCCACCTGCTTCATAAAAAAACTCTGCCCTTTTGTACTCTTTGGGCATTAGATAAACTAGAAACCCTTTTTTCCCATCCACCCCCACACCTAAATAGGGCAGATTTACACAAATATACAGCACATTAAAGAACTTAAAAAATCCATTTCACTTAAACATCACTGATTTCATGGGAATTAAAATAGACAGCACCATGCTAGACAGAGTTCAAAGTATCCAGTTTAACAAAACAGGGAAAATTATCCCTTGTCATGATAGTGCTTTAAGATAAATATTGTGGGTGCCATGATTTTTGTTAATGAGATCTTTACAAATAGATGAAGATGCTCCTATGAAGCCTGCAAGAACAGGATCTGGACAGTGTCTGGTGTGACGGCTTCATCCTGGCTCACGCAGCTGGCACTGGCATCCCCTCAGCGGCAAGAACAAGTTTTTAGGGCTTGAGTTGAAGACAAACTGAGTAGATGGTGGAAGTGATGGGCGCACTCCTGCGCCCTGTGACACAGAGAGGAGAATCAGTGTTGAGCAGGGGATGACGCATCTCCTCTGGACAACAGAAACTCACCTTGAGCATCTGAGGTCCCCGGCAATGACTGAATCCCTCATAGACCTTGCCTATAGGGTAGCCACCATTCAAGAGTGACTTCAAACCCTCGGGGCTAACAGCCTGCATTGCAGGAGGACTGAAGGGCCAGGCCCACAAGCTCAAGTCTCTACCCACTTGGTGAACTGGTGGACTCAGGACAAAACCGAACTCTTGACTGACTACTTCACGTCGGTACTCCACCAGTCCAAGGGGCTTAGCCTGCTTGACAGGCTACAGGATCATCATGGCGGGGGTGACCACCCTCCCACTGTTGGCATAGATCTTGTGGGGGAACACCTACAAAGGCTAAATATCTACAAGCCAGCAGGACTGCAGGAACTATGCCTAAAAGACCCGGCCGACATTGTCACGCACTGATGGCAGAGTCATCTGAAGCCTCGTGGCACTCAGGAGAGATCCCAGAAGACTGGAAAAAGGCCAATGGGGTACCCATCTTTAAGAAAGGGAGAAGGGAGGACCCAGGAAATTACAGGCCACTGTTTGACCTCAGTCCCTGGTAAAATCCTGGAGAAAATGATCACAGAACCCATTACACACAGGCTATGAAACTTTGTGAACAGGCACAGAAAGGAAAGCACGATGCACCCCGACCTGGGCGTTACTACACACGACCTTTTCCCAGTTTAAACCCGTGAGTGTAATCACAATCAGGACTGCTTGCTTGCCTGCTGTACAGAATATGCCAGTGATGTTAAAAACTCCTCTGCCCCTGGCATGAAGCGTCTTCTCGGGTGAAACACGGACGCTCCTGAACAGAGCACGGCGGCATCGGCAGAGCAGCTCTGCACAAGCCTGTCCTCTCCACTGTTTTGCAACAGGGAAAGCCTGCGGTCCTCCCTGTTGTAGTCGGAGGGATCCCAATGTGGTGATTAGAGCAACATCGCTCTCCTCTGCAGCTCCCACTTCCTCCTTCACCTCTTTTCCTGAATGACTGATGACTGTTACAGCTTTTAATTCAGTCCTGCCATTGCCTGATACCGGCAGCCCAACATACCACACAGGCTGACGTAGTGCGAAGTGCCTTTCCTTCTGTGCTCCAAACAGACAGTGTGTGCGTTTGGTTTTGCATATGCTGTGGTTTCTCTCTTTCCTGCCTTCCTGCCCTCCCCACAACCTTGTAAAGCCTTCAGTATGTCACAATCTGTCAAACAACTCCTTGGGCCAGGTTTTTACAAGAATCCTGCTCGATACCCAGTGCCAAAGAACCTCTTTAAACAATAGTCCGTGAAGTCTTGCATTGCCTATTAGTCTGCTCTTGCATGCCATATATAGGCAAAAGCTGGGGAATTCCCTGGCCCAGAAGAGTGTTTGAATGAGTGCATTGTTTCTCACAGCAGCTGAACGTATGCTGGGCATGTGAGCCGTATGCATCGCACCGTTATCTTTCCACTGTTTCCACGCTGAAGTATGGGCGGGCATATGCCTGCAGGCTGGGCCCTGATGGATGCATTCCCAGAGATCGAAATGCAGGGGGCAGCCGTTCAAGTACATCACACACAATGACACAAGTTCCCAGTGCAAAGCTAGCAGTTGTCAGGCCAAATAAGGGCCTCATGGCTTTGGCCGAATTTAAAGAAATTTAAACAATAGCTGGATCACACTGGGATATGGCTTGATTCAGACCGAGCTTTCCACATAGCTTTTGGCAGTGCATGAGAATCGTCTGCTACGCAGGCAAACAAAATGCTGCATTTTTCTGGAGCAAAGGAAACTATTGACGCAGTACAGCACATACACACCAACACGCAGGGGGACTTGCGAGCAGCAAGCCTGCGATGCAGTGCCTGCGGCGACTGCACAGATTGCCTTTCACGTTCCCCAGCTCCACGCGGGAAGTGCTGGGGTGCGAGAGCTGTTACGGACCCTGCGGAAGTCAACTGGATGGCCTTCCACAGCGCTGTGCTCATTTCTTTCTAACCAGCAGGGGAATGGTGTCAGCCTTCCTGCATCTCTCCAATCCCGGCGTATTTAGACGCCTTGCCCTTTTGTCCGTCGTGTCCAGGCTCCCAGGTTTTCTGACATGCAGCTTCTCTCCTTGCTGCCAAGTGAGCTGGGATGGGACCCAAACAGATGCCTTTCACCAAGTGACTGTGTTGGAAAACCTTTACATAAAGGCCGATGCTTTGCTGCTTCCCCCTCGCCTCTGAATCCTGAAAATCTTCATTCTTCTTGCTCTAAAAAAGCTTTTCTAAGGAATCCCAGAATTGAGACTCAAAAGCACTGTCAAGAGCTGGATATAAAGACCTGAACTGGGGATGGAGCTCCAGGCAGGACTGAACTCTCCAGTATGTGAGGCAGTGGATACACTAGGTCTCTGTACTAACAAATATTTCCCAGTGTCATCACAACAGCTCCATCTCCGCTGGCGAGAGCAGAGATGAGAACCGTAGTAGAGAGGGACATGTCGACAGTGGTGCCCCTAACGCTGTCTGCTTGAGAAGACGCGGTGATTATGCAGTGGCTGGAGGTGGGGGGCAGGCTGGGCTGGGCACCATTCCCCTGCCTGGCGTAGGGATGGGTTGGGGAAGAGTGGGGTGGGGGATAGCGCTGCTATGGGTGCAGGCTGCTCACACGTGTGCATGTCTGTGGCATCCCCTTGCCCATGGTGCCCTGGACGGTTGCCCATGTAGTCCTCCGTAAGGCTGGCCTCGGTTGTTATCCTCACTGAGACCTCACTGGGGGAAGAAATGATGGGAAAATGAATATTGACATCATGTTACGCTGTTATGCAATCCACCCACAGGGTTCAGACTTGCAAACAGGTCGGCTCCCATTTAAGTACCTAAGCAAAGTTGGCAGATTTTCAGAAGGGCTCAGCATCCATCAGCCTCTGCTGAAAATGCACCAAATTCTTCTGAAAGCTGTTCCAGAGGGACTATTTGAGACAACAGGGCCAGGTTGTGATTGACAATTAATATTTTCAGGAAACAGGAATAGCTACATTCACAGAGGAGGCAGTGTCTGAGTTCACATCTCAGAGCATGGGGCTTTGCACAAATGTGCACCAAGATGAAATTTAGCCTTATTCTTTCAACATACTCTCTTATTGCACACAGTCCAAGACCTCATTTACACTAGGATCCACCTGGAGCCATTCTCATTTAGTCCATGGAGTAGTTTGCACCAGAATGTGATGCACCAAATTACTACATCCCAGTTCTCAAGCCAGCTGGAAATGCACAGTAAGTTCATGCTGGCCTACGCTATGTTGCCCAACCATATAACAATAATAATGTTTCAGTTGGGATCTCTTGCTACGATCTCAGAAAGTCCTTCTTTGCACTGTGCACAGTGTTTGATCACATTCCCCGGTACGTGCCATTGCCCCCTGTAACCGCTCAAAGCAGCAGTCTGTACCATGCAGGTGCATTCTGCAGCTGACACCCAAACTACACCTTGGAGAGAGAAAAACAAGCTTTGAATCCCACCACGCAAGTGATCGCCAAGTGGCTCTCCCCGACTTCAGTGGACTACTTGTGTATTTAAAGGGAACCTGCTTTGATGGAAGGGGGCATGGTGAATACTACAGGCGTGCTCCTGAGGTGTCCCATAGTCCTAGAACTGGGGTGAGCCCTGAAACTCAAAGGGAAAAAAAATCACTTGGTTTCAGGTTTTGGCTTGGATGGAAAATGACTTATGACCCAGGAAGCCCCCATCTCCAAAGTCTCCTTTTCCTTGAGTTGTATTTCAAGAAGACTTAATCAGCCCTCTCCCTTCCTTGGCCATCTTCAAGGTGCAAGTACTTAGCCCATTCTTGTTTTCTAGGTACCTCGGGAGGTCTCTGATGGGCCTGTTCCCACGCACGACCACCTGGAGGCCACAAGTAAATGACCTGCTCTCATGTTTTGAATCAGTGGGAACAAGAAGGATTTGCTGGATCTTGCTTCAGATACTCAGCAGATCTCCCTGGGCTCATCTTAGCCTGGTGGATGCCTCTGGTACAGAACAGCTAAAGACATGGCTTAAGTATTACATTACCATCAGTCAGTGCCTTTAATAGATACTGGTGTCTGCTCTCTCAGTGATCCTGCATGACAATAACAATGCCCTCTGCTGAATCTAACTAGAAGAACTCAACACTCCCACTCACAGCACTGACAGCTCCCAGTCATTTGGTACAAATAATATTTAATGGACATTTTTACAGGAATAATGTGGAGATGGCAAAGTCTGAAAAAATTCCCAAAGCAAACACAGTACAGGAAAATTTATAAATGCCCGTAAACGTGGTTTAAGAGCCCTTACAGTTGGTTGCCAGTGTGCCAGACTGTTCAGTGTACTAGGTAAACCTCCCTCTGAATACGCGATGCCCAGCAATGCCGTTTCCGTTCAAAACACATTCACGAGGTGCCGTTCATCAGCAGAGAGCAGATTTTGAAGAGAGGAACGGCCATCCCATGGGAACCTGCTTTGTCGGAAATGGTGCGAAGGTCGCTGGCAGAGCAAACACCTGCCCTGTGGTGGGAGACAAGGTGAATGGGTGCCCAGAAAAGCAAAGAAGAGCTGAAGAAGGGAGGAGAGCAAAGGGAATGCAAGATCCTGTTGATAACCAAACTAGTCTGAGTTGCAAAGACAGGGACACTGTTCTGGAAAGCCCTGAAGTGCTGAAGATCCCTTGCTTTCAGAGGGATTTAAGTACCCCCGTAAAATGCAGGAGCCTATCAGTGACACACCATGCTGAATGGCATGTTTCCAGGCCGCCTGTTCTAGCAGCACTCACTATATTAAGGACACAACACACTTCACTTGTTTCGTGGCTTTGTGGGGACTCTAAATGCCAGCAACAACAGTAAGTCAAGGTTACATACTGCTGTAAGTGGGTACAGCTTTATGAGCTTCAGGAAAGTGGCCTCTCTTTCACTCAGATATAGGACCCCCGAGAGATGAAACACCGCTTTGTCTCTGCTCAAGCATGCTTTGCAACAGGCCACACAACTCAAGCCAGAACATCCTACTTCCTACCGCATACAAATGCAAGCTGGAAGGAGACGAATGCCGCGGGTTCCTGAGTCCAAGTGCTGCTCTAGGCAGAGTGGAAAACAAATCCAAACCAGCCAGTGCCTAAATCTGGCCTAATGCATCATTGCTGGGATGGAATAATCATTACACTTAAGTAATCTGCCTTGTTTTCAACAGCTATGGGGTTCTTCACACCCCAAGGGCCGCCGGTCCCTGACTAGACAAATGTGACTTTCAAAGCAAAGTTGCTAGAGGAATCTGTGCACGCTGATCTCTGCAGAAGAGAGTGGTGGAGAGAGCCACAGGTAGTGAGGGTAAAGGTTGCCCCAGGTTGTCCTGGGAGGCAAAGTGTCTGTGGCCTCCAGACTTCCACAGCTGTAAGGAGGGGGAGCTATTTGAGAAGATCAAGTAGGCCCAGAAATGGAAAAGTTACCCGTGTCATTGGGGAGCATGTGCCCGATTCAGATGAAGCTTCTTGGGAGCCCAGATTGGCCAGACCCGGTGCTACACCTTGTCAAATGTTCAGATCCTCTATGGCAGCTCAGCAGCCCTTGATAGTGCAGCAGGGGCTATGTGAAAGCAAAGGCCACCAGGACCACTAGTTGGAGCATGCAGCGAAGGGCTGTCCACCCCCAAGCGCAGGTATTACTGACTGATGAATGCGTGTCCAAGTTCCCCTGTGCCCAGCCCACAGAGGACATGAGCTCGCCAACGGTCATACACAATAGGTGGAGTAAGAAATCGTCCTTGCACCTTCCCCCAGCCCCTTTTCAGCGCCGACTCACATTCTCACCTCCCCCTGCCCCGTGGCATGTTCAGTTAATAGACAATGCCCGCGACCGCCAAGGAAGCTCGTTACATTCAAGTAAAATCGTGTAAATTCTGCTCCTGTAAAATCCTGCTTGGTTGCACCCTTGCTGATTAACAACAACCAGTGGTGGTAGGAAGCTGCAGTTTTTGTGGCAGTGCCACGGCAAGAAGAACGGTGACAACTGCGTATTTGCTGGAGCTCTAAGAGTTACTCGCTGCTGCTTCTGCAGCTCAATATAATACAAAGGCATAAATTCTTCACCACGAGACCATTTTCTAAATAAAGTGCCTGTGCTGGGGGCCAGTATTATTGCTGGGTTGGAAACACTGAATGTCTCCATGTGCATTTCATTAGCGTGTGCTTGCTTTGCTCCCACAGATGCTTTACAGGAGAATCTGTACCAGCACTGGAGCCCAAGTGTCACCCAGTGAAACCCAAAAGCCACATCCATTTTTAGAGTGCGTTTGCCCAAAGAGATGTTGCATTATCTGAGCACCACGTAAGGGAACAAAATGAACTGAGGCTCCCCCGGCCACTTATTTACCTTCTGTTTAAACAGTCTTTCAAGTTCTCTCCTGCGCACCCTTCACTTGGCACCTCGCGTGGTGTTGGAGAGTCTATTTTTAAAAGCATGCTGCTGGCTTTTATCTCAAGCTGCCTGAATCTTTTTTCCCCCCTCCCCAGCTCTTGTGCTCCTCAACTTATTTTGAAGACGTTTGGCAGATAAAAGCGGAGAGGAGAGATAGGGCAAAGGCAGCGAGCTTGGCCTGGCGAGCTGGGAACTGGGGAAGGGGGTGGGAAACAAACACATAAAAAAGTACCTAAATACTTCCTGGAATCACCGGTGAGTCAGTGCGGGCCCAATCCCAACGGTCTGATGGGAAAAATGAAACCTGCTGCTTTGGACAAAATAAAGGTTTACTTGAGTGAGGACGGCAGCATTCGGCGATCTAAATCCCACACTCTCTTTGTGTTGTTACCATCACAACCCAGGGCAACAAACACACTCAGGAATTAGTGCTTTGGCAGCATCCAGGACCAATAGCTCTGGAGGGCGAAGCTCTCCCTCCTAGCTCATCCTAGGCAGCCTCTCTAAGTCTGCCCCTGCACCCGTGGGCCCGAGTCCTCGCCTTAAAGTCACTTCCTTGTGGCAGGCTGTCAAATAGCAGATGCACCAATTCTGAACTGATTCACACTGGTGTAAATCGGGGCAGGGCTACTGCAGTCAATGGGGGGCTGCCTATGTGCAAAGTGAGGGTAAGGCTAGGATCAGGGATTCATATTGACCGCTCTCACCCAGGGAGCCCCAAGCCCCTGTCACTGCCAGGAGGATACATGAGAAAGCCAGGGAATGCTATGCAGCAGTTTGAAAAGCCAGTTTCCATGTGCATGCTGCAGTCGAACACCAGACCGGGCCAAAAATCAGCATCTGTGCTCTGAGCCTAGGGTGGATCGTTCAAACACCCGGCAGTGCCCAGGCAGCAACATAAAAGTGAGTCAAGAGGAAAGCAAGCCTGGTGCCAGGAACCTAAACAGCTGATCCCAAACAGCTCGGGATGCGCTACAGGCCCCTAAATCTAGTGAGTGGAGGATTACAGGATGTGATCCAATCTAATGTACAATAAACTCAGTTGTGAAATATCCTGCCTCTGCTCTGACAAGCTTCCTTCATGCCCAATTCCCATTTCCCTTTTAACACCTTCCCTCTCTCACCCTCCTGGTCCCCTACACATGGCAGGAGCCTGCAAAGCTGCTGCTTGTCCTTCACAAGTCCCAGTGCCTGTGAGTGATTTGCTTCTGCTGAGCTGAAGCGTTTCCGTGTCCCTCACAAACGTACTTGCTCTCGTCAAGCCGAAACTGCAAATTCCAGGGTGCAGACACTCGTCCCTATGGCACATGCACGCAGTGCTGAGTGACAGCCTGTGGGCCCTGGATTGAGGCTCGCGGGTGCTCCTGCGATAACAATAGTGCTAACAATCCCACGCTGTTCTAGATCCAGCCGGACTGATATGCAATTCAGGCAAAACCCCAAGGATTCTGCTGCTTGGACCAGACCTCTCTCTCCTCCTGAGATCCAAAGCTGGCTGCATGCTCACATGAACAGATCCACTGATAAGAGAAGACAGGATTAGGCACCTTCTTAGTACGTTTCATTAAAGCACTGGCTGAATTTGCCTACTTGACAAGCTTTATAATCAGCCCAGCAAACTGGGAAGGTAGGATCTGCGCTGGGTGGCAGGCGCGGTGCAGTGACTGGTACCAGGCGGAGTGCTGTGCCCCTTGGTTAGGAGACACAAGCACGCAGTGGAAAGGGCTGCATGGGGCAGAGACAGCAACTGCAAGCTGACAAATTACAGCAAGTTCTGCAAGAATGATATGATAAACCCAGAGTCTAAAAAAAATTGTTGGGTAGACAAGTTCTCCCTTGCGCCTGTCTTCAGTTCTTTCATGGCCCGAGCCCCCTTTTTGCATTTCAACCGTGCTGTATGCTTCTGCCATGGAGAGCCACCACTGACAAAAGAAATCTTTCCTGTCATGCAGCTGCCGAAGAGGAAACAGCCTCTTCCAGGTGCTGGTGACTCCAGAAGCAGCAGTGAGGCCTCAAGGCTGGTCGAGTGTGCTGGTGCTAAGTACCACAGGACTGATAATCCTGGGAAGAGTGCTGGGACATGGCCAAGCAGAGATGGGCAGAGCTGCAAATGTAGCTCCAAACAGCGTTTGGAGATATTCTGGTCTGAGGTTTTGACTTTGGCCTACCTCCACTAATGGTAAGACTCTTGGTGCTGACTTGAATCATGCAGCTGTGGATTCCTCTACCTGCCCTCCACCCCTTCCCCAGCCCCATCTCCTGGTGTGCAGCAAGGTGAGCTCAGCCAGGGCACGGTTTTGAAAATGAATGGGTTCAACTGAAGAGCCCATAAAACCGTAAGTGCAGCCAGACAGGAGCTGTCGATAGATGCTTGTGCCAGGTCAGTGGAGTGCACAGCCAGAGCAGAGGCCTGGTGACGGGCCGCAGAGACAAGGTGAAGGCATTTTGAATCTGAACCAAGAGGAGAAGGGGTTTCTATCCCAGCACATGACAGCAGGGGAAAAGGGCAGTTGCAGGAAAAGCAAGATGAGATTAGCCAGGCCATAACACAAAAACAGCCAATGGGTGAGGCAAAATGTGCTGGAGATAACAAGCTGGTTACACAGGTGTCAGATGGCAAGGGAACAGGTAGCGAAGATGGGAACAAAACCCCATGCACTAAAAAGCATAATGGACAGCTTTAAAGACGATTTTCATTCATTTTTTCCCAGCCTGTGGGTGTGGACACAAGAGTTGCTGCAGAGGAATAGATCCTGGTTGTAAGGATCAGGCACATTATCGACACTCCCCAGCTCCCTGCACCATCGGTGCTACCGCAGCATCACGTGTGTAGGTGATGGGGAGCCAGGTTACACGGAGCAATCTGCTGCTCCTGGATGAAGTGACTTGGGCCGTGGACGCCCAGCCAGAACCCCAGTATAACTTGCATCTGTGCATGTTTTGCTGAGGCTGCAGCGTGGGAGTGCTCCTGGCCGGCCTCCTGCCTGCTGTCACTCTTGGCGTTCAGGCTGCTTGGGTCTGTGTGCTCTCCGGGGCCATTGCCTGCGACCAGCCCCCTGGAACCCAAGTGCAGCACAGAAAGAACAACTCAAATTCATGTTCAGTGGTGAAATCTTAGAGAGGTTTACTGTTTCCTAAGAGTGCACTAGCTGGTCTGCATAGCCATCTGCCCAGCTCAGCAAAACCACCCGGAAACAATGGTAGGTGCGGCCCATGGTCCCCAAAGTAGCTACAAGAAGGCAAGTCTTGTAACCCCCATGTGTATAGCCAAGACACACCTGCCCCATGCCAGTTCTTGTCTTTCTTCCTATTGAGATGTCCCTTTTTCACTTGTCTCCGTGCCAAGTCCAGACACGTACAGATCATCCCTTGCCAGCTTTGGACATCTGTAGAGTTCAGACACCTACAGTTCACTCCCTTCCAAGTTTGGACATTTACCACTCTCCTCTGGTTGTCCCTACTTTACTAGCAAGTTCTTACTTTATAGTTTTGAGGATGTTCAGCTACTTGTTTTCCTCTTCTCCTTGAATTAGTATTTTTGCTCACTGCACTCTATTGTAGATAATGTACAGAAGAAGCTTAATCTGAGTTTGCTTCCCCCAATGATTCCTTGGTTCAAGAAACAAACAGCTGCTATCACACATAGTTCTACACAAAAAAGGGAAAAAATACCAGAGCACTTACTTGAAACGCCAGGGCTTTCGTGCTGTTACCAAAATCCTCTCCACATTCCTTTAAGTGGCCATGTACTTTATGCAGGGAAACCCCATAACCAATGTACTTGTCAGAGTAGACAAAAAAGGATCATAATGGCATCTTAAAATTTGCCCTTTCTAAAGCCAGGGAAAAGAAGCAAAGGCAGGTCAGCCTGTGAGGGCTGCTGTTCTCTGCACTGCCCTGCTCCCCTCTTCCGCCGCAGGTGGGTTCTCCAAAGACAAAATCTAGATCCTCATAAGGACGAGACCCTCAGATCCATTGAACTGGAGCTGGGCAGGAAACAGAATATCTGGCCAATGGGAAACGCCAACGCTTTGAAATTTCTCTCAACCCGAATTGAGACAAAAAGTCAACTTCAACAAAAAAAAAAATCTATGGAAATTTCAAAATGGTTCATTTCGCATACATTGAAACATCCTTGTTAAAACACTTTATTTTGATGAGGTCCAAAGATTACAGTAGAAAATACTAAATATATGTGCTGTTCATTTTAATTAAAAAGTGCTAAGACCCAAAATACAACAAGAAAAATCAGAACTAAACACAAACAGGAAGTGAAAACAAAGTGAGACTCTTGAAATGAAGCGCTCTGTTTTGCTTTGAAGAGCTTTGAAAATTTTCCCATTCCAAATATTGTCAATAGATTCCCCCCAGACGTTCCAGTTTTGGCCTTGCTGGGGAACAAGTGTTCCCTCCAAAACCTCTCTCCCAGTTCTGTACATCACTGATCTGAGTTCGGAGCAGCCTTGTACAGAGCTGAGCAAAGCTGATACAAAATGAATCTGTTTTCTCATTAAAGCCACTGAACTGTGATGCTCTTTTTAAGCTTATGAACCTGCATGATGGTGGCTGCCTATGTAGATCTGTTCTCTTGGACTCCAAAACTCTTTTCATACAGCCAAAGCCACCTGGACAAAACAATTACGGACAGTCGTGGGGAGAAGGGAAGCGCCTTCTTGAGATGACTAATGACCAACAGAAGGAAAATGACATATCTGCTTCCTTGACCACAAAGTGCATTTCCTGAAGCATTACTGAAGCGCATTAGCCAGGGTTATCAATCTCAGTTGCTGCTGATAAGGGAACTTTATCAAGGGACTCTCACTAATGAGTCTCAATTGGCAATAGCAGATTAACCGGGAGCAGACATGTGCCTGCTATTAGGTGTCATTGTGTCATTTTCAATGGGCTGCAAGTCATTGGAAAGATAATTTTTAGTATGCCTTCAGGTGTGCCAACACAGAAAGGCCCTACAAAACCTACCGTGATGTTCAGACCAGATCCCACCTCTTCCCCTAGTGTAAATCTTCCATTCTCAGTGGATCATTTTACTGTGTCCCATTGCTGGGGTTTTGTTCTGGAGCTCTGTCAGATCCGGGGTGCTCCTGCAGAAGAAGGAACTGGAATTACTTTGGTCCTGCATGAACAGAAAGCTTCTGTGGGCAAGGTAGGTTATGCAACACAATTGCAAGGTCTTTGGGGTATGGACCATCATTTGCACTGGGTCCCCTTCTGTGCCTCAGTAGGTGCTACAGCAATGCAAATAAGTAATACTAGTAATGATTTCCTCTCTGCTTACTCATCACCCTCTTCATCTGGTTTGAGGCTCATGCTGAAGGCTGCCTCCAAGACACTCAGCTGCAGCTAGGACTATCTGGCTGTTCAGGGTTTTTTTCCAAAAAATATATATTTTTATATATATAGAAATAAATATATATCTATACCTCAACCAACCTGTCTTGTGACCAGTGTGGTTCACCTGACAGTCCAAAACACACCTTTACAATTACATCATTCTCATTCCCATTACAATAACTGCATCCATGTACCCACGCTCCTGTGTGTCCATGCACCTGTCACCATTACAATGGTGCAAAGAAGCACCTTAGTGTCCTCCCTTCACCCCCACTCCAACTCCCCCTCCTGTTTCCGCAGTCCTTTCACTAGTCCTTGTACTCGTCGTCATCATCGTCTCCGTCGCCATCATTGTCATCCTCCTACTCTGGTACTGCCTGTATGCCAGGAAGGCGTGGAGGAGACAAACCATACTCCTCCTGATGTCAAGGGGTCAAGACCTTGACCAGAGAGGCAGTTCTGTATGGACACTTGACCAAGAGCGCACTTCGACCAGTTCATCTCCTGCTTCAGGATCTCCCTGTGGAAGAGCAGGAACCTGCTCATGAACGGACACACAAATGTAGTCAAGGGCTGCATCAAAGTGGAACTGAGTGAGATGTCCTTGCTCTACAGGAAGACAGTAGAAGATGACAGAGAAGAGATGGTGGAGATCATATAGAAGAGAGGGGACTGGCAACGATGATGGTGATCTGGGGAGTCAAAGGCAGCTGGATGTGGTGCTAGCTGCATCCCTCCCTTGTGTGGCACCAGTGTACCAATCCTGACCTGCTGTTAGGCTATGGTAGGCCTTTGCCTTGACACCTCATAATACAGCAAATATTTTTTAAAAACAAAAACCCTCAACAGCACAGGCTCAGTTTTGCAATAAAATTCCTTTACAGTTCACCATCCAGATTGTCTCAACTTCTCCTGATGGCTGATGAGGTCAAGGAATACATTATACTAACTAAACAAGCAGATTGGGTAGCTGTCACACTACATCTTACTTGTGACCTACCCTTTAAAAGCAGGGTTACCCCTTTAACCCTACCCTTTAAAAGAAGCCTAAATTAGAGACAACGTATAACAGGCTTCTTGCTAACAGCAATCAGAGGATAATGAGAATTATTTGGGGTTTGCATGTTACAGCTCCCTACAGTATTGCACATGGGCATAAAACATCACCATTCAGTTCTTTTTTGCTGAAAAGGATGATTCTTTCCTCTTCATCATACAAAGGGATTGGGCTCTGTGCAAGAGGATCTGCAGAATTTAATCATGTCAGTGATCAGGCTAGGTCCTTTCAAGCTTTAAAATCTATAAATCTAGGTTGTCACTGAAATTGTCCTCTATTTTTCTGCTTAGTTCTTTGTAAAGTTTGTAAAGGAAAGGAAAAGAAAAAGATATCTTTCATGTAAACCCAGATCAATCCTCTCAAAACAAGCTCCTGTGTCTAAGAAGCCTATTGCACTTATAGTTCGTATTGGCCTGGGGTTTCTCAACATTCACAGTGATGGCTCCATCCCTTTCAAAGGCAGAAGGGGAGGGCTCAGGTAAATATGGGCTATCTACTAGTGAGGTGACTGGGCACTGGCCAAAGAAGCCCTGGGCTAGCAGCATGTGTCATTTGACCCTGGAAACTGCACGTGTTATTCCTCTCTTTTCCAGGCTGGGATTTGAGAGAGCGTTTCCAGCGGGATAAGCTAGCTAAATATCCTAAGAAGCAAAGCCTCTGACACCTTTTCTGGAGGGAAAGGGAACCTGAATAGACACAAAAAAATCGAAGCTTAAATAAACCAGTGCTCTGAAACAGATGCACCAGGTCCTTTTAATGCCCCCAGTTTTGAAGTGGTAAATCTAACACTTTTTGGTTTATGAATAGGCACAATTTGTACACTCAGTAAAACATGGGGAAAGTGCCTGACATTTACTTACTGTGCCAGGACTTCTGCAATCCCTGATTGTAATATCCCGCAAACAACACAGCTGAAATTACCAGCATGTTTTCCCATTAGTCGGACATAAAGGCCATATTCTGGCATTGATTTCTATGCAGAATCCCATCAGCCGATTAACAGCATGATATATAGCATGTATTAATCATAAAGCTGCATTCCCAGTAAGGCTCCATTCTTACTTGGCCTGCAGTTCTGAACTATGAATTACTACTATGCTAAATATGATTGTTGGTTATTATGAATTAAGTCAGTCTTTGGAGGTCTTGAAACACAAATCAACCTTCTTTTTTTATTCCATAGAATAAATATGTTCTTCACGTATAAAGGAGAGAATGTACATTTATCCTTCTTAATAACTGTGGTAATAATGTTTTAAGTCTAGCACTTTCAAGTGGAGCAATCAGGTGTCCCAAATGTAGAGATTGCTGCATTCTTTACAAGGGTCTGGCTGCGCTATAGTTAGCTACAAGTGAGGGGCATCACTCCACGTGTTTGTGATGATAGCCAAATGACAAGCTGATAGGGTATTTAGGGCTCTGCGCATTCAGTTGGCGTTATCTAACTACGGCCAGGGGTTTCAAGCATCAGACCATACTCGGAGGCATTTTAGTCTTGAGTCGCAGTGCTCTTTCTCTGACAAGAACGTGTTGCTAATCAAGCCAGCTGGGGAACCAGCGTTAGCCCAGGGATAGACTGAGGCTATCCAACTCATTTTGTATATTGGCAAGGAAATGGTGGAAAAGACATGGCGCTTCAGCATCAGATGGTTTGGCTTCCCCCTCTGACGTACAGGTTATTTTGTGAGCACTAAAAACCGATCTCATGATCCTGTTCCGGGCCTGCCCTGTCAGAAAGGAAAGAAAACAGAAGCTATAAGCATAAAGCAGCAAGCATTTCTCTTGACCGGTCCTGGCGTTAGCAATGATTATTGGACTGAGTCAGCGATAACAGATTGCTTTTTTCTTAACTTCAGACTTGTCACGTGGGTGCGCAGAAGCGAATGCCAGTGCACAGAAATGCTGCACCAGGAAGCTTTCTGATCTCAATGGTCAGAAAAATAAGGGAGGCAGCACACTTTCCCATGGACCCCATCCTCCTAAGCCAGTGGTTCTCAACCTGTTTAGGCTAGAGGCACCTCATTAGCCTCAAGATGCCCTCGGAAAATGCCAGTTCTTAGTTTTCACCGTTTTCTTTTGGCTACAGAAAAACAACCGAACAATTCTTCTTTTGGAAAGAGCTAAGGAATGATGACAACAGCGTGCTATTAACTCAGTGAATTCCTGTTTGAAATCTCTAGGCTGTTTTTGTGAAATGTGCTGGTATACCAAACAGGGCTGACATGGCGTGCCACCCTAGGATCTCGAGGCACCTCAGGGTGCAACCCCTTTGCTGAGAATCACTGCCCTAAGCCTGACCCATATTATCAGAGAGGACCATGTAAACAACAGCAGCAACCCCTTCTGATTCACCAGTTTCATGCATTTATTAAGCTATTTGGTTCTAGTCTCTCTCTAAGCATTTTTAAAGCAGCCATCACTAATCTCCTTCCAAAATGAGCTGCCTGCGTTAACTTAGGACATGATCCTGCACTAGTTAAGACAACCAGTGCTGGGGCTGGAAGGGTGCTTTGTGGGAGGGCTGAGGAGCTACTTGATGAAGGTATCTGCACATCTAGGGTCCTACAACCCTGCTCGATCCTGAACTCCCACGAACATCTATACTCTTTTGAGGCAAGAGTTGTCCCCAGACCAACACCTCTCCCCCCCAGGAAGGTTTAGATGAGAATCCAGACAGGATAGCTCTGCCCAACAGTCACTAAAACTCAACACTGTGGAGTTTATTCGCTGCACCAGGCCTTTACTGCCACCAGGCAGATGCAATCCATACCACAGAGAGGTGCAGCGCTCTTCCAACACTTCATCTACTGATTCATGTTTTTAATGATTAAGGACTGAAGCTGGAGCAGAGAGTGGGTATCAAGACTTCCCCAGACCATAAAGCTTTCATGGGAGAATTTATCAGTGGAAGGAGGTGAAGGAAACCAGGGAGGTTTTTAAGAGCAACACAAATTCTTATCAGTGACTGGCCACAGATTTAACCTCTGACTAAAGGGCAGCTGTTTAGGAGGCACTTGGCAACTAGCAAGTTTGCCATGTGAGAAGAATGCTGGATGTATTCAACCCGAGTGGTTTTAAAGGACACAGCTCATGATCTGGGGCTGAGAAAACCAGATTCTCTGCTCAGTGGATCCAGCTGTGTGCAATCAAACTCAAAGCTGAGCAGCGCTCATGTCCCAGAAGGCTCTTTCCAGTTTCTGTGCTGAGGCCAGCTCGACTGTACCAAAGATTTGAGGCCAGGAAGACTGCTAGTAAAGAGAGAGAAAGAGAGAGACTTTCTAAAGAGAGGGTTTCCTCCTTGGTTGCATTGCAACTGCTTGGACCTTACCAGGCACTTCAACGTGCGGTTGCTCTTCAGAGAGCATCCTCTGCATGCAGCATCCTAGTGCAGGACACTTTCAGCCTGCTTTCCCCTGCTCTCGAGAGCCTCATCCCACTCACGTACTCTTGCTCAAACCAGAAACGGAGGCAGAGAAGCTCCCCCCTGCCACCACCGTTGAGCTCTCTGGCTAGGTACAGACACTCAAATAGCCCAAGGCGGAACGGATCTAAGTTGCATGGTTTTCTGTAAGCTGCATAGTCTGGAGGAGTAGTGTGCAGAGGATGTTGTAAAGACATACCCTTTGAGAAGCAGGAAGCAGAGGAGAAGGCAGGAGAGTGTTCGCTGCCTGGAGCGGCGGAAAATCAGAGAGTCTGCACCTTTGCACAAAGGAGTAGATGGTACCATGAAGCATAACGCGCAGGGGCGTGGAAGGACACGGCTCCTGAAAAGACACTCCGAAGGAGGAGGGCAAGCTGCCCAGAAGGCAATGGAGGTCCAGTCTGCAGCATGTCACTCACGGGACTGGGAATCTTTAGTCTCAACCCCTTCCTGCCCATTCCCTGTTGTGGCTCACAGCAGGCGGGATCTGCAGGGAGCAGTTTGGTACCCCGTCCTCAGGCAAAGTAAAGGGCTTTGAGTGAGCAGCAGGAGTCTACTGCCCTTCCTCACAATAAAGATCACTTTGCTTGACAGACGAAGAGGCAGAATCTGGCTGCGAGTCAGGACTTCACAGTCTGGCCCGGGACAAATTACAAACAACAGATTTATAGGGGAGGCAAAGCAGAGAGCATCACCGCCGTGTACATAACAGAGGAGTCTGCCCAAATAGGCCCCAGGTCTAACGCATCGTAAAGCCCTTGATCAAAGTGTCATCAATCGCAAACACACGAAAGCGTGGCTTTCATAGTGACACCACTTCTAACTTCCCCAGTATTGCTCCTCATTTCTCAAACATCTCAGCCAGGCTGTGAAGAAGTCTGTTCTCGCCCTCTCATTTTTTTTAGAGCCATTTCCTCCTAGGAGAACGGGCTAGTGTAAACTGTAGAGTTAATCTCCAAATAGTTGCCTCCAGGGCGGTTGGGGGAATTAACTTCTCTCTACAACTACTTTCCCATCTGTGTAAATGCACCAAGGGGAAGCCTGCTCGTCTGGGAGGGGCTCAGAAACTGGCTTCTCCTCTGGGACAGACATTTCATAAACCAGTTTGGGCCAAATCACTTAAGTCGGATACTACATTCAACCAGATTTATTTCAAACTGGTTTCAGCCATTTTGAAACTGGTTTCTGTGCACTGAATGTCTGTTCTGTTACAGGTTTAAACCAGTTTCTGATCACTTAAGCTGGTTTATGTGTAATGTTTGTCCCTAGCCCTAAAGCCATTCAGCTTGAGGAGCCAGTCAAGCACCTAACGACTCAGAAACACCCGCACTGGACTGACCGGCAGACTGGCACGTAGCAGGAATGCAGTCTGTGTCCCCACTTTTCCACGCACGACTTGCAACACTGCCAGCTTGTGAGTTGTGGGGTAGTGGACGTGCTGTATCAGTCCCAGCTCTTGGGGCTCGGTGCTGCCATGGGACCCCTCAACTTGCATTGCCAAAAGACATTTCTAGGTCTGATTGTTGCAGACAAGAACTAGAAAAAGTGACCCTAAAGGGTGAAACAGCTGTGAGCAGCTAAAAAGATCCCAGCATGGAGCATAGAAAAAACTCATGTCCCAATCTGCAAGCCGGTTGCGTGACTCCTTCAGGCTAGAGTCATATTGTATTAGTGCTTTGGGCCTGGCTGCACTGGGTCTGGGCCACCTTTATCATTCATTCAGCTGACATACCCTGTTGCATTAATACTGCACGGTGAAGATGCATACTCCCAGTCTTCCCCGTGCTTTCAAGCGGACTCAGTTTCCAGTGCTACTGCCTTCATTTGCCAGAAACTTTGAACACTTTGCTCACAAAGTTAATTCTGTATGAAGCAATGCAACACCAGAGATGTGGTGTGGCTTTGGGGGGAGGCTGCTATTCTTCTGGTGAATTTAACCACCTTCCTGTCACTGCTTCTCAGTGAAAATCTGCCCCGACAAGGAAGTACTCGCACACGTGTCTCAGACTCTAAGGAAGCCTCAGACAGATGGCATGACATCTGGATTTTTACGTGACAGCTGGATTTTACTCTGTTAGAAGCAAGCAATCTCTCTCGGGAAGGGATTGCACTACAAGTGTTTCTACCCAGGTCATGTTCTTTTATTGAATTTACTCATAATTCCCCCCTCATGCCATTGACGTCAGTGGGAGAAGAACTGGCCCAGGGTTTTCTCTCATCATGGTTTTCCAGCACTCAAATATCTGAGGTTATTTGCAGCTCTTCCTGCAGTGGAGCTGGCTCCGGATCAGCGGCTGGGAGCCTGTTTCCAGAGCTGTCAGCTCTCTTATCATTTGCTGCTCTGATAATAGCCCTTAAACAAGCTTGACCTTTTGATTGATTTGAACTTTGACCAGCATTAAACCACTTGTGCTAGTGGATGAGATCACTTACGCGGCCAGCTGCTCTGTGTAACTGCCCTGCGGAAGATACAGTTTTTAAACCCTGCCTTATTCCAAGGCTATAAAAATAGGGAGGAGCAAATTCCACCAATAGCGGTTCACAAGCTGGGCATGGCTAATCAGGAAAGAGATCTTCTGTGATCATTTCTTGCTGTCCCTGAGGAGGGACCTTCTGGCCCATACATGCGTGCACTATAGTCATTATTTTCTTAAGAATGGGAATCTTAAGTAAAAAAATCACAATCTTAAGTAACAAATAAATCACAACTTGCATGAAATCAGATGATTAGTACTCACAGGGAATATAGGTTTTTAACAAAATAAACCAATAAATAAAAACGCTGTAGCTAATAGAAAAGCTTCCAGGACAGTTAAACAAACTTGGATGGAAAGATTGGTTATTTAAACACCATGCTCTTGTCCCATTTGTAAGCCAAATTTTGTAGTGCTCTTACTTGAGAAAAATTGACCAGAAATTGAAAATAGTGAAACTGCCTGGTCCACTGTCCAAATGGAAAGAAATAGAAACAAGCAGGAGGTAGCAAATGGGAATAAAAAGCATTTTCAATTGTGATAATCTCTTTTTCGGCAACACTTCTCAGACAAGGATGATCGTCTTCCATAATGGTCTTATCCGTGTGTTCAGAGATGGCTGATGAGGGCTACCTGTCTGGGATTGACTGTAGCTCAGACATGTAGCTCCTGGATAACCTGGAGAGGGTCCAGAGGAGGCCACTCGTATGGTTAAGGGCTTGCAGGTCAAGCCCTACGAGGAGAGACCAGGGCACCTGGACCTCTTCAGCCTCCACAAGAGAAGGTGGAGAAGCAACCTTGTGGCTGCCTATAAATTCATCATGGGGGCACAGAAGGGAATTGGTGAGGCTCTACTCACCAAGGCACCCCTGGGGGTCACAAGAAATAATGGCCATAGGCTAGCAGAGGGCAGATTTAGACTGGACATTAGGAGGAAATTCTTCACAGTTAGAGTGGCCAAGGTCTGGAACGGGCTCCCAAGGGAGGTGGTGCTCTCCCTACCCTGGGGGTCTTCAAGAGGAGAGTGGATGGGCATCTGGCTGGGGTCATCTGAACCCAGCACTCTTTCCTGTCTATGCAGGGGTCGGACTCAATGATCTATGGAGGTCCCTTCCAACCCTAACATCTATGAATCTATGAAAATGTGTTTTTCCACAAAAGTGCTGGGTTCTTGATTTGGTTTGCAACATGCTGTTTCTGCCACTCCTGCTTTTTCCATTTCACATTATTGCTGTGAGGTTTCAAAGTATTGCATTCCCTACAACAGACTCTTCCTCCATTTGGGGCAAGCCTGGGTGATAGTTCCCATGAGCTGACATCAATGTTGCATTTTTTTAAGTTGGCCTTGAGGACATCCCTGAAGTACTTTCTCTGCCCTCTTGAGCATATGCCTTGGCTGAGCTGGGAGAATAAAACTTGCTTTGATAGTCTGGAGTCAGACATCTGGATGACATGGCCAGCCCAGCAAAGTTGATGTTGGTTGACAATCGCCTCAATACTCAGTGTTTGCTTGCAGGAGGACACTAACATTGGTGTATCTGTCTTCCCACTGGATTTGGAGGATCTTCCACAGGTAGCATCGATGGTATTACTCCAACAACATTAGATGTTTCCTGTATGATGTCCATGTCTCAGCTCCGTGACTGCTTGGTAAACCATGAGCTTGGTTTTGGATCTGATGTTGCAATCTTTGAACACCCATTTTTTCAGGAGTCCAAAGGCTGCACTTCCACATCTGAGGAGATGTTGGATTTCTTTGTCGATGTCAGCCTTCTGCAAGAGATGGTTTCTGAGGTATGGGAAATATTTAGCGTTCTCCAGAGTCTCACCATGGATCTGAATTACCAGAACTGGGGACTGTTCATTAGGAGCCTGTTGGTCTTCTGAATGTTAAGCATCAGTCACATTTCCTTGTATGCCTTGGTAAAGATGTCGATGACTGTTTGAAGGTCTGTTTCTGAGTGAGCACACACTACAGCATCATTGGTATACTGGAGCTCAGTGATTGAGGGCAGTGTGGTTTTGGTTTTGGCTGTGAGCCAGCTGAGGTTAAACCATTCGGTACTCTGGCTGGAAGCTTGTTGGTGGTCAGATGTAGTATTGTGGTGAGGAATATTGAAAACAGCCTAGGAGTGATGATGCAGCCTTGCTTAACTCCCTTTTTAATCTCAAAGGGATCTGTGATAGATCCATTACTAAGAACTACCTCTCGCATACCATCACGGAGCAGGCAGAGAATGGTGACAAATTTCAGTGGACATCTGTGGGTATGTGTACCTCTGGTTGACAACCTCTGGTTTAGGTGATGCAGTCATACTTGTAATCCCGGGCATGGAGGATGCCATAGTTACTCAGGTGCCAATTCTTAGATCGTGGGTTAAATTGCACTCCTATTTCATCCAAGTGCTAGATGACCTTCTTGTAACTTGCTGTTTTCATACCAGTTCCTGATTAGGAGCTTCCAGACCTCACGATCCTGATCCCATCACCATTAGCTGGCCACCAAGGGGCTTGGGGAATATGCTGGAAAAGCTGTTTTAATGAAGACACCTGTACATGGCTTTTTATCGTGGAGAAGCTGCTGCACATCAGCTTCCAAATGGCTCTTGACAGAACAGGACCTTGATCCAATGGCAGGGAGACCAAGACAACTGGAGATCTCATTCTGCTGCAGCCTTCATCTGCCTTTGCAGCCATTGAGATTATAACATCTTCTTCCGCTTGCCCTACCATTGAGGACTTGTAGACCCATGGCCGGGGGCTGGGCAGACATATTGTAGAGGCGACCATACTTGACATGTCACAGCACCATCAAAGGATATATGTGGCTTTTCAGGAGGGAAAGCATTGCCATCTGCTGTCCTTACCACATCCTGGTGGTGTTGCCGCTATTTGGTCTACAACTGCTTATTCATCAGAGTTATCCCTGATTATTTCACAGCCAACCTTCCCTGAAGTTTCTCTCTCTAGTTATTTACATGGTAAAGTTGGAGCCTGTTTAAATTATTTAAAAGTGGAACAGGGCCAGAGATTTCACTTTTGCTATTTATTTTATATGGAATTCAGGTATTGCAGTGAAAGATCTAGTCCTACATAATGTCTCCCTTTTGAGGGTACAGGAGAAATACTTAGCTAGTTCACAGGATATATATTTGTATGAAGAAGTTACTGAGAGAAGGTAATGTGGTTAGTCTTATTTCTAGTGATAGCAAGCTCTGGTCACTACACTTAAGTCTCTCCCCTAGTAGATATTCATGGAGTAGTGGAGCCAACCTTTTCAACAGGCATGCCACAAATTAGACCTGCACCCTCCTTGAGTGCCGCTCCTATTGCCTTCCTCTGTCCAGTTTCTGCTCTGTTTTCCTCTCCCTGCCTGTGTTCCCTGTCCAATCTGCTACACTCCTTTCTGCTTCCTTTTCTTTGCTCCCTGCCTGATCTGCTGCTCCGCTTTTGGTTTCCTACCCTGTCTGCCACTGTACCCCGTCCCCAATCCATCACCGAACAGAGAGGTTGCCTGTGCCCTTGCAATACCTGTGCAGCAGGTTGGCATTAGAGCAGGACAATGTGCACAGATCCCCATGGTAACTACCAATGGCAAGGTTAAACTCCAGTGGGACCTACTGGTGGGATCATCCCCCCTCTCTTGCACGGCCCCTATGAGCCATGTTAAGAGCTATTATGCTTATCTTCTGCAAGCCATTATACTAGACTGCTTGCGCCCTTTTTTTCTGCTAGCCCTAGTAAAGAATCCACCATGGCACCTGATTGCACTAGGCTGCCCTTTGTACAAGATGTTGCCAGGAGTCTTCAAGACAAGTTCAGCCATGTAGTACCACCCTGGAATGAAAACAGGGAGAAGAAACCTGAGGGAGAGACACACTTTACAAAGCCCATTTCTTTAACGGGGCATATGAAAGAGATAAGAGAGCCCCAAGGGCCATGGTCAAGACCTTGAACAACGCTCCAGTAGTCAGGGAATGAAACATCGTCTTTTTATCCTTAGACCAAGCCCCCAAAACTAGTACTTATAAACTGTGTATGGTTTCATGCTGTTCCCTATTCATGTTTGGAAGGTTAAATAAAGTTAGTATCTCGTAAAATATTAATGAAAGAAGGCATTGTACTGAGCCCTTGAAACACTGGACATATGTTCAATTTTTGCCAGTATCAGCATGGTGAGGAGTTTCTTTGTGTCTTGCTGCAGTTCTCTGCTTAAAGGGCTTACCACGCACTCATTACTACCAGCCTGGCAAGCCCTATAAACCTGTCATTGTGAAGTATGATGATTCAGAGATGATCAGATATAACTCGGTTATTTGAAGTTAATCCACAGAGTGCATCTCAGTTGCAAGAGTAAATGTTACCAACAGTTTCTGCAGTGGAAGCTGTTAAATAAGCATGACGAGAGAGATTAAATAAAATGGGGTATACTGCCTGTCCCTGTAACCTTATCCAGCAAATGAAAAGTGATTAGGGTATAATAGGAGGTATCAAACCTTAATGACTGCATGAGCAGAAAAAAGAAAATCTTTTGAAATCTAAATAACCTACCTTCTCTCAAGAGACTTAATGAGACCCCATTTCAAAGCAAACAGAATCACCAGATAAAATACTTTCAAGGATGTGATTACCAAAAGGAGGTGGGAGCAACTGTACAATGTAAAGATCCAATCTCTCTGTGCAAATACCTGATGTCACATTAAAAACCAATATATCTAATCAGAGTATCTGAAGATCAGAGCTGTTGCCTGGATGCTTAACTAGTCATGTCCTGATTATCTGCCCTTGTAAAATCTGGCCTGAAAAGAACAAGAAGGATTTTCTCCAGAGAGCTGTGATCACTTTGCAACATCTTGGTGCAACTGTACAAAGTGTCTTGCAGATGTGTTTCTAAGCGGCTTGTGTTAAGACAGATGCTGTAATGGGATTGAGATGGTTTCCTTGGTTCCTGTGCTGTGGGCGGCCATCATCAGATGAGTGAATCCCAGCAGGCTAGGAGGGTCATCACACCAGATGATCTCAAGACAAATGAGAGCACAAATGAGTTGCAGCCTGTGGCACCTCATGTCTCTTCCCGGCAGCACTCAGATTATCTCAGATCACTGGAGGTCTGGATGGCCGAACAAACAGGATTATCCTCTTCCAGGGCTGGTTAAGTCAAAACTCTGGCAATCCTATTAGTGGATCAATACAGTGTCAGTGTATTCAAGCAGGAGATTAGCCTTTGTTTGCTCTTTGGAATTGAAAACAATATAGGGAAAATGCTAATCTCCATGAAGCAGGGAGCAGAGCTCACATAGGGAAAACCGAACTTCCTTTCTATCAGCAGTCTCAGTCTGCTGCCTTGTGTAAGAAATGATCAGGACAGTGTTGTAATATGCTTTCACTGCAAGAGCAATGGATTTGGGAGCTAAGGGAAGGCATCCCACACACACAACCTTTCACCCCAGTGCTTCCTATACAGTAAATTCCTCTATCCAGGCACACTATGCAGACTCCTGATGAGGAAGCAATGCTTATGTGTCCATTCATCATATCAGGTGAGCTAATTACTATCCCTGAGTGGTAAGGCCCAGCCTCAAGCTAATTAGTCTGCTTATGATGCCATGCAGACTGCTTCTGCTTTAGGAAGTAGCCCACACAGACCAGCGAAGCACACATGGATGGGCTCTTGTGGCATGTAGATCCACCATGTAGGCATGGTCCCAGCACTGCATCCAAAATACAGGAGGGATTTGCAGAGGCAGTGCTCATAGTCCAGACTATACTCCCACTGAAGCTAGTGCTTGAACTTCCAGTGACTTCAGAGGGAACAAAGTAAGCCAATGCTAAGCGTGTTTGAAAATCCCACCCGGAGGAGTCATCCCATTACTACTGGAATGCATTAGCCTTCAGGGTCAAGCATAATAGTCTCCTGCCAGCTTGTAGCACACTGCACACCAGTTAAGGGTATAACGCGTAGACTGTGACACCCAACCTACATTTGCGGGGGGATGTTTAGGTAGATAAAACATACTAATCCAAACCATAATTTGGCTGATATGCTAGGATTATAAAGTATTCATCTCATGAAACGTGTCAGGGAATAATGCTTCTAACTGATCAATACTTGGTATTAAATCTTATCTCAAAAGATGCGGTTAGACTCAGTGAGATGTGAAGCATTGCCATTTTATAAAATGGCAGGAATTGATCTCTATTAGTTATTTTTCAAGCACTTGAAGAAACACAATAAATAGAACAAAACAGCAAATATGTGTATCCATAGGAGCACATCTCAATAAAAAGAGCTTGGTGTTACATGCAGGCAAAGCTATACATTTTCAATAAATGCATCTAAAAAAAAATCCTTCAAAAGAAGCTTTGAAGGGCATAATTAGGCATGAAAGTTACCATATATTAAAGTATACATCTAGTAAAAAAAGTCATTAGCACAGTGAGTGGACTGGTAATGACTTCAGGTTTGCCTGAGGCCATGAACTAACAAACCAACACTCAACCATTCTTTCTTGGCTGTTGTTGCTGAAGGCCGGGGGCCCAACATTGCAAACTTCATCAAGAACCACAGAAAGCAGAGTGATTTCCTCGGTCAACAGAAATAACTGGAGCTGCCCGAGGAGCGGAATAGCACCTCCCCAGGGAATAGCCTATTCCCCCGTTGTCAGTGACTGAAACTACACCGAGACTTGGCTAGGCAAAGGTTGAAACGACCAGAAGAGAAGATACCCTGGACCAGCTTCATGTGAGTCCTGCCGCTGACTTCCAGGGTGACCCTTGTGTTCGGCCTAATCAGGATTCCTTAAACATGTACGCTGCAGACACCGCCTTAACCGAGACGACCGCTTGGGCATCTCCCCTCCCGCTGGGGACTGCATGACCACTGCGTGAGCCATCTCCCCTCCCTTTCCTGGCCACGAGGGCCTTCTGTGGATGACTGGAAGGCCTCCCCAAAACCTCCCCGTGGCAGCCACAGCAGCTGTTTATGAGGGACAGTAATGAACAGAAAACAGGTCTTTGGGGCTGTCTTTTAATGCTATTAAGTAGGTAGAAACAAGAAGGCACTAACATTACTTGACCAGCCACCTTTCCAGAAACCACCAGCAAAAGGTGTCTGTGGACAGCAGTTTGAGAGTCAGGGACTGAAACTGGTTCAGTCGAGGATGCTTCTGCCTTGAGCAGCAGCCTGGACTAGATGTGACCTCCTAAGGTCTCCTTCCAGTCCTACTTTCCCATAAGTCTGCCAAGTCAATCAAGCTTCATATGAAATGCTCTCCTCCTACCCTTCTCCCGGATAGCCTGGGAACAGAGGCAGGAGAGGTCATCCCAAGGCCAAGTTTGTCAGGTGCATGAGACCGAAAAGGGCTTAGGGATGCAGCACAGTTGATTTGCACAGGGCAAACTTTTCACAAGTGAAATGCAACAGGTGCATTTGCAAAGCAGGCATTTGCATAAACAAATGGGACATTTGCCCACCCAACCTAGGTGACTCTGCTTACAGAGGCAAACGTGTGTTTTGGCAGGCTTGCTCTCACAGCTGTTTTTAAAATTGGGCCAAAGCAGACATTTATAGTAAAGAAGCAAAACTCTTCCCAAAGGCACGTGCTACTTGACATTTCAGAAGGGTGAGAAGAACTACTCCAGTAACTAGGGACTACCAGCAACGTGGAAGACTCTCCGCCCTTGAGCAAGGCAGAGCAAAAAATAAAAAAAATGCCCCCAGCCCCAGACAAAACCAAAGCTCAGGTAGTGTCCTCCCACCACAGCTCCTGCATTTGGTGGTCAATTGAACCACAGCCATGGAAGCAAGGACGTATTCCCATGTATGCCTCAGCTTTCCCGGGAAAGAAATTCTGTGCGACAGTCACGGCTAACGAAGCCGAGAGAATGACCAGCCTGCTCTGCCCTGCGTTTGCAACACCTTGGGCTCCAAAAGAAGCCCAAGGTCAACTCCAGACTTCACGGGTCTTTCCTCTCCTAATAATGCTCCAAACCGGAACAAATGAGAATCGAGCAGACACAAAACTCGAGGACGTTCTGGGATCTGAACGTTTTGGCTGGAGCCCCTCTTTTCCCTGGATTCCCATAGGCAGTGATGCTGAGGAGTATGGCCAACGCGTTTGGTTTCTGATTCGCATCACGGGGCTTGTCACTGCTTAAAAGCCGAGTTTGATCTTGTGGGAATGCAAGTGCCAGGTTTGCTTTCCTGATTTCTTGCTCCACGGTCATACTTGAATAGGCTGGAGGAGGCCACCTGCTTCCTTTATTGCAAGCCTGTGCGCTTCTCTCCTCTTCCTAGCTCAGGATGATTTCTCCTCATTGCTTTCTTCCTGTGGTGAAATGTGAGTGGAGAAACAGCATTTCTTCACAGTGACCACAGCATTGCTGTGCATTCCCTGAAGAATGGCTCATGGTTCGATCTGACATCAAGATCTCTTATGTAAAATAAATGGCATAAACACAGCATCCCCCTGGAAGGCACAAATGGCATATGGTGGCTTTTATTCCCCGCTAAGACCTTACTTCTGGCATGGATTTTCTAATGCTATTAATTAGCCAGTGGCTGTGTTGACCTATTACTTAAACACACACAGCTTTTTTTCTTTTTCTTTTTTTAAATTTCTCCAGCACTTTTATCAGTCATGTCCCAAATTGTTATTTCTGTAAGGAAGGCAATCTTGCTCCCGCTGAAAGACAATGATAAAACCTTCCATTGACTTCACTGGAAGCAGGACTAGGTCAATTTGGAAGCTATGGGATGCAACGTTCCCATGGCAACTGTGTTTGCCAAGTGTTATAATACAAACATGCATTATTTTTTATCTATAGTTCTCAAGAGTCCCAGTTTAAAGCTCAACCTTAAATGGCACTGTGTTGTGCTTGCTTGTTTTTTGCAACCCATTCAATTTGCACGATGAATCAGGTTAATCACATACACGTCACCCCCTCCTCGTCATGATGCCATAATTACTGGATAAGTACTTCTGCAAAAAAACCAACCAAACAAAAAAAAGACTTAATTTTATGTAGTGTCGGTAGGCAAATATTCAAAAGCAGCTAAGCAATGTAGGAGTCTACGTCCTGGTGACTTTCAAGGAGACAAAAACTCTAACAACTTTCAAAAATGGGATTCTAACTCACTTAGACATTAAAAAAGTGGAGGGGTGGGGGAAAGCCCATAAAGCTGAGAAGGATTTGCTGCATTAAAAATTTAACTTGAGCTCTTACATATATTCTGTAGAGATCCATGCCTGGTCCTGCTCTCATTTTCACTGGCGTAAAGGAAGGAATAACTCCATTGTAATGGGTTGATGAGTCTCTCGCACTAAATGCATGCACTTTTCTCTGAACAGACTCTGGCGCCTTACAATGCGGGTTCTTAGTCTTATGATAAATTCATCCTGTAGGACACAGGCAATCAGGACTCGTAGCAGAGATGATATCTTTTATTACACCAACAAGATTTTTGCCAACAAAAAATTCTTTAAATTGTAAGGTTTCAGGCATTGGTGAAAAGATTGTAAAAGTTCTCCTGGGTAGAAAGGAAAGTTCATATGTCATAGGATTTCACAGAGGAGTCAATAGATGGAAAAGCCCTTGGGGCAGTCAGTTCATAGCTGGTATGAAGCCTCTTGCCTCCTGTGGATCTGTGATGATGCAGATTACCCTGAAACAAAGGCAGGAGCAGCATCTCGGGTTTCAGGTGGTCACAGTTACTTCCTGCTCGGGAAAATATGAAGATTTCATTTAAAAAAATCAGCTAAAATTCAATATCTTCCATGTCTCAGGTATCCTATGAAATATGAACTTTCTACCCAGGGGAACTTTTACAATCTTTTCTCCAATGCCTGATGAAGGGTGCTTGTGCCCGAAAGCTTGCCATTAGAGAAATGTTTTTGCAAAAATCTTGTTGGTCTAATAAAAGATATCATCTCTACTATGAGTCCTGTAGGACACATGCAAGTAGTGTACAATGAGCATGGTGCACTAGCCCCAAAAAGTCATTTTGGAACCACAGGAGGGTCCAAACCAAACCACAGCATTTGGCTCTGGATGTAGCTGGATCTCCTCTGCTAAGACTATAAATACTATTTAAATCTGGATGTTGTTCATGAACTAAGGCCACTAACTCATTTCATGTTGGCAAATGAATGCAATACCTGAAAGTTACCATACAGTAACAGCTTTTTTGCTATCGCTGCCTACAGTGAGACTGAACCCAGAAAAAAAAAAATCCCATTTCAGGAGAAACGAGAATTTTTCAGCCTGCCAGACACCTGCCTGAAGGTCCTTACCACTTTTACTTCCTCCCTGCAGCTAGCTGATAACGTTAGCAGGAGCCTTCCAGGACACTAAAACAGATAACCAGTTTGATTCACACCAGAGCATTGGGGCTACACCAGATCCAGACCTTACATGCCATCACGTTTAGTGTCACAGATAAATACCTGTGACTTACTCAAGTTAGCACTGTGCCTCAGCACAATCCCAACTAATTTGACTTAATTCCCATTTAAGCTTCATGTGTGAACAGCTGGACCCTGCCTGTTTTGGTAGAGCCATGGACTGAGGCAATGACTTGCAGGAAGCTGGTTGTCTGTTTTGAGCCAGCGTGAACTGGCCCCTGCCTCCCTCGGCTGCTCATCCCTCCAGGCAGCGAGATGCAGTACTCGGCCTCCGTGCCTCTCCTCTGCCCAGAAGCAGGACCTCCACTGCGTGCCGTGCCTGCAAGGCAAGCCTTGATTTAGCTTCTTCCTGCTAAACCGATGACAAAACTCAGTTCTCCACCCTGGAGGGATGCTGCAGTGCAGCCTTTTCCATTTACTCAAAAGAAAAATCAAAGCTTTTTTTTAGCAACATTGACATGTGTGTGTGGAATATGATGTATTTTCCAAAAACATCCCATTTTCTCTTGCAAAGCATTCCCGAGAAAAATTCCCCACCAGCTCAGTTATGCTCACAGCTTAGGGAGGCCAGCAGGACCGAGTGGGGAGAAGTGCCACCACCATGTTCCTATTGCAGATTATCACCTACACTCTCTATTCACCCTGTTTTGCCATTATCCACAAATAAAAAGCCCTTAGAGGAATGATTTAAAAACAATGAAAACTATATCAGAGTGTCCTGCCTGCAGCCTTTCTGCTCAGCTTCCTACATGGAGCTCACTAAGAACTGAAATGGCAGTCCAGGTTCTGGTCGGGAGACATCATTCATTCCTGCTGGTATGTATTTGTATCGCAGTAGCACTCACAGAGCCCAGTTGAAGAATTGCTGGGTTGGGTGATTACAGGCATACCATAAAAGGCCTTTTCAGTCTCAAATGGCATTAAAAACCAATAAGCAAATCTGCAGCTTATGCTGAGGCCTGTTCTTCCATAGCTTTTCAAGCCGACATTTGTGACCATGAAGGGCTTATTTTTAAATCGACCATGTTACTAAACGACAAAGTTTATTTCTTAAGACTCTGCATATGTTTTCTATTCTAAATCTAATTCCAAGATATTTTGAGAGAACCAAGGAGTTAGGAGTACATTTTAAAGGCAGACAAGACATTTGCATACATTTTGCTGATTATAGTAGTTGTACATTTTAACATCAAGGGGTTGCAACTGCCATTCAAATGATATGGAAATTGCTGCTTTATTCTGAAATTTCCCTTAAGCAACAAAAAAGGGAAGGATTAGTAAATGACTGTGCTTTTTCTTTACTCCTCTTCTTTTTATCTTAATTACACCAAACAACAGCTAGAAACTCTGGTGGAACATGGGCCACATCCTTGTCACTTCATAACTGATGTCCATCATCTTGCTGGGCGCTGGATTCCCTGTGTGTGGCTCTTAGGACAATATTTCCAATTAAAACAAACTCAATAGATCTGCAACACTGAATCTGCTTCTCACAAACCACCTACCCACACAAAAACACACGCACAAATGCGGATTACATGTGCTACTGGCAGAGAGAGATGTTCACCGTCCAACCAGTGCTTGCTGGGGTATTAAAAGTATCTTCAGGTTTAGATAAAGTCTGTTACTCATAGGATCTTCTACTGCCTGATTTTGTGAATGTGAGAAACATCACAATGGGGTAAGTCTGATTAGAGACTGATTCTTATACTTAATGCTAATATGGCAGTATAAAGAGAGCACGGGGGAAATGAGGATTAGGTCCATCCAATGAAATCAAGCCCTGTACTTAAACAATGTGGGAGTAGTCATATGAGTAAAATTAGTTCTACATAACTTCAGGACTAGACCTTTAAGCCTTGACTTTGCAAAGAGACTGCCTATGTAAACCCTTCAACTTGTTGACAATCCAGTTGAGGTGAATGGCTTAGTGGTGGTCGCCTGCCAGTCCTTTTGTAGAACTAATCCTTTAATCTTTTAATGGTTCTGCAATCAGGAAAATGCCAGATTTCTATCGGCTTCTAATGGCTAAGTCGCACAAGTCAATAAATTCAGAGGCTAGAGACTGCAGGAACACAGTGACATAGCTTTACCAGTCACCGAAAAGGTCAATCAGTTGTACCAAACAGGACTAAAAATTGATTGAACAGGAGTGCAAAATCTCAAAGTATACAAATTGTGTAGAGACTTTCATACATACATTTCACTGCTTTCCCATGGGCTGTCAGTAAGAAAAAAAAATGACAAGAAAAAAAAAATCCTTACAGTTCATTGCCTGGGATGGAAAATTTTCAGAAGACCAGGTATGTCCCATTCAGCTGCTTTGCATTTATCGAATATTCCCTATATGCCTTGTGCACTGATGCCTAAAAATGAATCCTAAAAAAAGCTATCCAGAATCTAGTGATCTGTTTGAAGACACAGCATAAATCTTATTTAAAAAAAAGACAACGAAAAAAGAAAAAAATGAAAATACAGAGTCACAGAAATGTAGAAGTGGACAGGCCCTCCTGAGTTCATCTAGACTCTCCACTTCACTGGGACAGGATCAAATATACCTAGGTCATCCCTGAGAGGTTTTTCCCCAGCCTTTTCTTACAAACTTCCAACGAAGGAGGTTTCACAATCTCTCTCGATAGCCAGCATCTCATGATCCCAGTGCTTGGAACATTTTCTCTGATATTCAATTAAATCTTCTCTGCTGCAAAGTTAGCCGAGCCCTTCTATGTCCTTGCCCAGTCGGCATAAAGAATAATAGATCATTGTTCCCTCCATAACAATTTTATATGTATCTTTTCAAGATTAAACAAACCCAATTCCTTCAACCTTTCCTCAAAGGTCATGTTGTCTAAGCCTCTTCTTATTCTTCTTGCCCTCCTCTGCACTCTGTCCGCTAATGTGCATCTTAGTTAAAGTGCAGGGACCAAAACATAAGTGGAAGGAAAACTTGGCTCCCTGTACATTTGCATTGCATTAGTCAGCCCAAACACAGCACTAAGTACTTCTGAGCAGAGTACAATATATTCATGCAACCACGCTGATAATTGTACTCCAATTTGTTTTGTTACTCATACATGAATATTCATGAGCATTTAAATTACCAGGTTGTTGGTTTGAATGTGGCCCAGGTCATCAGCAGCTGAAGGCTGTTATCATCTGACAGCTGTTAAATAGCCTGTCTGGAACGAGTGGGTGGTCCTAGTTCATTTCTTAGTGGACATGCGCCTACAACACCACAACAACTCCCATCTTTGTTGACGGAGAGGCAAGGAAACCCAAGCTTGCACTTGCCCATGCAGTACCTGGCTGGTGAATAAAGGGTTTAGTTGTTATTATTAACTAGGACAGCATGCAGGAAACCCAGCCATGGTCCAGGAGTGGGTATTCGGAGACAGAGCGGGCAGTAAAAAAGGTCAGTTGGAGTCAGTGAAAGGCAGGACACTATCAGGGGCAGCAGAGGTGGAGGGCAGCCAAGGTGCAATTCAGAGGGTCTCAGGCAAAGATGTCTTGAAGGCAGAGGGAGACCAGGACCCTTCACCTCCATCTGCTTAGACAAGTAACTTCACTCTTCCTCTTTTCTAGCACTACTCTGTGTATTTGATTCTCCTGGGTCCAGGAAGGGATGACCCTATGCACTGGAGGAGACCCCATGGAAAGACTGGGGAAGGGGATGCCGTTCGCCGCTGATTTCAGCAGCTCAAAAGCCCTACCCATATATAACCTTCATGGGAGTCACCTGAATGCACAGAGGATCAAGGTTTGGCCCTACATGGTCAGATGACCTTGGATAGCAGGATCCACAGCTGGTCAACAGCAAAATGAAAATCAGAGTTCAAACAAGGAGGCTCAAACAAGGTCAGAGAATTCACTGTCTTATCACGTGGAGACACTCGCAACAGGTGCACCAACACACCTAATGATCCCACTCCAGGCTGTTTCATATTAAATATAAAGTGATGCAAAAACGGGGAAATATTAACACGTGCCCTTCTCTTCCTCTTCTGGGGCATTTGCTCAGCAGCCATTTTGTCTCGGCTCTTTCTATCTGTCCTAAGTAAGAAAATTAACATTCATATTCATAACATTAATCACTTTAAATAGAATGACTGCCAAAGACATTCCAGCCCCACGGCTCTAATTCCAGATTTGCAACAATATCACTTCTTTTTTTGTAACTGCCGTGCACATTTCTGCCATGTTGTGCATGCAGCCTTACACCTGCCACATTATAGACATGCACATTTACAGGGTTATACAAATGCAGTATTACATAGCTTGATGGAAAGCCAGTATCCAACATTAGGGTAAATTCCTGGCAAGGCTCCCAAGAGGTGAGATTCTCCATAAGGGAGCGGGGTTTAGGTTGATCTGTATAATTTGCACGGACCAATCTAAGTGCCTTAGCCTCTTCTGGGAGAGACGCAGACACTTCAGATTAAGGTTTGCCTAAGGTCTGCCACTAAAGAGGGAATCTGCCCACTTCATTTTAAGCACAAAAAACTGGGATGTCGAAAAGGACATTCGTAGCTGAACAGTTCACTTTTGGAAATGGATTCTCTCCCCTTCCCTTTGCCCAGCTTGTGCAGGGAAAAGGAAACAACCGCTTCCTCTCCTTCCTGAAAGAGCATTATATCTACAACTAGTGCAGCCAGTTCCTCATATTACCCCTCACTCTGGCACACCGCACAGGGGCATCAGTAAGGATTGATGAATCCCCACCACAGAGTGGGCTCCTTGGGCTGACAGCTCTATGCACTGCCGAGTAGGTGGATGGTCAAACTCCAACTGATACGAGCAATGAAACTGTTGAGGAGTCTGCAAGAAATACCTGGCATACTTTATCATGGAGCTCTAAAGGGATGGCAGAGAGCTAGTTCTATTTGACCAAAATAAATATCACTTATTAAGAAAGTTAAGGTTGGAAGGGACCCAGGAGGTCATCTAGTCCAAAGCAGGACCTTCCCCGAGTAGATCAGCTCAGCCACGGCTTTGTCTAGCCGGGTTTGGAAAACCTCCAAGGATGGAGCTTAGACCACCTCCCTGGGTAACCTGTTCCAGAAATATCTGACAGTGTTAGCTGTGGGCATTTTAAATAGTGGGGACTGCACAGGGGAGATGACAGGTGGGTGAGCAGAGAGCTGGAGCAAATTGTCCTGTAAATGCTAAACTCACTTGGCTGATGGATCCAGAGCCAGGGCTGGAGCAGAGAACCGGAAAGCCATAACTGACCGTCAACTAGTCCTTCTCCGTTATCCTTGACTTCTGCTGAGCCCAGTAGAGGATCCGGCCTTTCATTTTTTTTAATAACCTTTAATAACCCTTGAAGTCACTCTGGAGAAAAGAGGATAAAGCTTTGACAATGATGTGCATGTTAGTAACTGAGAGCACAGCCCTGGACAACATCGCCGGAAATGACTAATTCAGATTTGACTCTGCAGCCTCGCTGTGATCATATATTTACTGGCAATAACTACAAGCCTCTCTAGACAAGAAAACATACTCCAGAATATTGCAAGCACACGTGCAGTTCGACAAGGGTGGATCAATCTGCAAGCACGGCATGGGTGAGAAGGGCGGGGGATGCCGTAGATCAATAGACTCAAGTCGTCAGTGCAGAGCTGAGCTCCAGCCTCTGGACCCAGGCCTCATAAAATGCTCATTGGTTCATGTTTGCACAAGGTACTTTTAAAACATGCACTGATTGTTTAGAATAGACATAATGAATATTAAACAAAAACCTGAAGCTCCTGGTGCCAAAGCCTGGAACAAGTCCTGCCTTCTGTCTGACACACAGTGACCTTTGGAAATATTTTTAGGTACTGACCTATACGCAGCACGTTTTGCCTGAGTGACTCCTGCCTACCTATAAACGAACATGAACTAGGAGAGAAAGCGTCAGAGAGAAGGGGTGAATCTCTGTTTTCTATAGCTCTGGAAGAAAATAATATAGTCAAGGCTTATATGAGAATTTATAAGTTGTATAATTTTAGTCTCTGGTTGATCTTGGCACATACGCTGAGCATAAGCCACAGACAAAAGAATTTACAATTGATTGCAATGTGCTATCATTTCTCCATAAATCTGGAAAATAACTCAGAGAATGATTGTAATGGTTACTTCCTTGTGAAGAGAAAACACATCTCTCTCTCTGTAGTCTATTGTATATTCAGCTGATGCTGTTTGGGGTTTTCAGTACTGAAGAATATAAACTAAATTCTCCACTGAAAAGCTCCAGGGTACATGGAAAATAATTTCAAGAAATAAAAGTTAGAAAGCAAGAGAAATATATACAATTTAGCCCGCTGCCTGCAGGAGGGCTGAGGTATCACTTCCACTCACAAAAACATTACACTCAATGATCTTTCCTTAGTGCATAACTAGCTTTTAGGCATAATACCAAGCTATGCAGCCACACATACATACAAATATAAAACATATGACATTAGGAAAACTGCAAGGCAGAAACGAAACACCTTCAGATGCATGGCAGGATATGGAGCTCAGTGCTTTGTTATTTGGTGACATTTCCTTCAGAAGAAGTGGAAGAAAGGGAAGACTTCGGACTCCCTGCACTCTCTGTTAAAGCGGCTCCCGGGATTGCAATTAGTACTAGTTATGGCTCTGGGTTTTGTGGTGAGTGGGCACCAGCTCCTAAGGCACTGGACTGAGTGCACCAAACTAATGCGCTGTACATAGGCCACTTCAGAGCTATCAAATGGTAATAACTTTTGCTTACTCTACCAACTGGACAGAGTAACCTAAAAGAGTTAGGTGCCTTCACCCTATTTAAATACAAGACCATTTGGAACCTGATTCCATAGATGCTTCTCGAGCAAATCCCGGGACATCGTTCTCCCATTGCACTCAGCCTTGGTGAGGCCGCAGCTGGAGTCCTGCATTCAGTTTTGGGCTCCACAATTCAAAAAGGTTGTGGAGAAGCTTGAGAGAGTCCCGAGGAGAGCCACGTGCATGATCAGAGGTCAGGGGGACAGACCGCACGATGAGAGGCTGAGCGCCATGGGACTCTTCAGCCTGGAAAAGTGCAGGCTCAGGGTGATCTGGTGGTCGCCTATAAGTTTATCAGGGGTGACCACCAGGATCTGGGGGAATGTCTGTTCACCAGAGCGCCCCAAGAGATGACGAGATTGAATGGTCACAAACTCCTCCATGACCGTTTCAGGCTGAACATAAGGAAGAACTTTTTTACTGTCTGAGACCCCAAGGCCTGGAATAGCCTGCCACCAGAGGTGGTTCAAGCACCCACTTCGAATGCCTTCAAGAGTCATTTGGATGTTTATCTTGCTGGGATGCTATGACCCCTGCTGACTTCCTGCCCCTGGGGCAAGGGGCTGGACTCGGTGATCTTCCAAGCTCCCTTCCAGCCCTAATGTCTATAAAATCTATGAAACTGGTTTCAGTGGTGGCAAACGACAGAACAAGGAGAAACGGTCTCAAATTGCAGCACGGAGAGATTAGGTGGGATATTAGTAGGGCTGTGCGAGGCTTCGGACTGTGCTTCAGATCCGGAGAAGATTTGGATGCTTGGGATACTGAAGCAGCATGTCTGGATTGAAGCGCTGGCTTCTTTCAGCTTTCTGAAGTGGTTCCGAGCCACTTTGGAGATCCAGCCATAGGGTATAATGGGGAATCAATGAAATATCTATAACTTTGTTGTTTATTGTCTGACTTGGATGAAGCTTTCAGGGATGGTAGCCTCCACTGAGTGCATGAAGCCTGCCAAGTTTCAAGGTGATAGGTGTAGAGGTTTGGGGGGAATTGCACCTCAAGCTGCTGACAGGCTACCACCCCTGCAGAGTTCATATAAATCAGACAATAAAGTTATAGATATTTCATTGATTCCCCATTATACCCTATGGCCGGATCTCCCAGGCAGCTCTGAAGCTTTGGGGCTGCTTCAGCTGGATCGAAGCAGGAACCCAGTCCAGAGCTCCGGATCAGATTGCTGGCGTCCGAAGTGGCTGGATCTGAAGCCAGACCAAATAGCTGCCTACTCGCACAGGCCTAGATATTAGGAAAAACTTTCTCACTAGGAGAGTAGTAAACACTGGGACAGGTTATTACCCAGCAAGGTGGTGGAAGCTCCATCCTTGGAGGTTTTTAAGATCCGGCTAGACAAAGCCTTGTCTGGGATGACTTAGTTGGGGACAGTCCTGCTTTGAGCAGGGGGTTGGACTAGATGTGATGTCCTGAGGTCCCTCCCAGCCCTTGTTTTCTATGATTGTGTGATTCTATGATAAATGGCTTGAGTTTTCACTACCAGCACCCTTTTTAAACCAGTGTAATTACTGACTTCCTCAAAGTTGTCACTGATTTACACTGATATAAAGAACAACATAATCTAGCTCTTTATAACTCAGCAGCTAACAAAAAAGGAAAAGCTTGTGGCTGCCTGTGCACAGCATCCTAAGTGCATTGGAAGAGTAGGCATGTTGCAAAGAACTACCAGGAACCCTATCAACCAGTCACGCCACAAAGCGCAGAGCATGAACATTCAAAAATAGAGCTATGAAAAAGCAGCAGTCACCAGCATGTGAAGGAAGAAAGAGTCTAGAGCTAGTTTTGCCAGGGCTTCAAAAGAAGAGAAAGAGGGAGGGTAATTATTACTGATGTAGAAAGGGAACAGGATATGATTGTGTAAAAGGCTGCTGGCAGAGTGTGACACCACAACTCATTTCACTTGCTGTTTCATCAGATGTATGTTCTCTACGAAAAACCTCAAATCTTCGTATCCCTTGGGATTGATCACATTAAATGTTGCATTTTAAATGGCTTTGTTTATAATGCACAAAGGACCAGAGTCACTGGTGTTGGCGCCAGGGTGCACTTCCGTGCTTCAAGGAGGGCAGATAATGGTGCTTTCAGGGCTACCTTATCTTGAAATACTAACAGAGGGGAGCACTTATATGGCCAGGGAACATGAACGCGCCAGTAGCAGGAGCAGTTGAACTGGTGCATCTCGAGCTCTGTTGGCCATGTGCCTTTTTCTGGTAGGGTAGCATAGGTTTTGACCCATATTAACTTTCTGCTGGTCTTACTAGAACACAGCGTTGGCTTAATAAACCTCACAGGAGTCAAACAAGGTTCTTTGGGTAAATGTGATATCTTTGATTAGACCAGCTAAATAGTTGGAAAATTGTTCGTTGCAAGATTTGGGGTGCAAACACCCTTCTTCAGGCACAGGGAGAGTCTATGGTGATTAGAGCCAGGTCCTGAGGACCCTCGTTCTTATCTCTCACCAGATCTCGGTTGCACCGGTTAAAACCTCAGGTGGAAGCCTTGGTCTCAGCGCCCAACTCCATGACCAGGTTTTATTTTTCTGCCTCACCTTCCACTTCAGCCCTGCTGACTTGTTCAATCAAAAATCTGTCGCAAGCAACAGGTTTAATACGGCTTGTGGTTCATATGGATTAAGCCTCTACAGAGGTCAAGCTACTAAAAAAAAGGTATCATGATGCCTTTAATCATAATTCAGTCTGAAAAATAGTGTGCCTTTTTTCCATTTTTCTGCATGTGAGGTTCCAGATTAGATTCTTCTGATGTAATGGTGCCACCACCAGATAGCAGGTAGAAGTGATTCCAGCTGAGAAGCCCTACACTGTGGATTTTTCCATGTACCTTGCCCAGATTTCCAGGTATATGACTTTTTTTCAAACCATCAATGGCTGCAAGAATGTAAACAATGTTAAATGGGTCTTAAAGGATGATTTACCATGGTTAGAAATCTAAATTTGTCCCATTGTTTGCTTCTCTAGGATTTATAAAGCCCTAAATCATTTTTAAATTAAAAAAAAAAACCCTTCTGATTCTTGCAGCAGAAATGCAGGTTGTGTCTAACCAAAAGGACCCAAGGCAACAGGAGCAGCAATGACATCACTAAATGGCAAACTGAGCAGCTGAGATCATATGAAACTCTCTGTTTTTGTGTCTGTGTATTTACCTTTGACAGCCAAAGAACAAGCACATGCAGGAATAGCTTTCTTCAGAGTCAGTGCTCCTCCACCTCTCTCAGGTGCCAGCGCTCACGAGATATATTGCATATTTCTGCGATTCCAACCAAAACACCAAACACAATTTGACATTCCCAGTATTCCTGAAACCCTACGGCCAAGAAACAGCAACGCAAGGCTGTTTAAACAATAGGTCAAAACGCATAGCGTCTGCTCCCTATTCTGCCACCCCAGCCAAAACCCGATCCACTCCCAGGCTTCAGGAATTTCAAATGTAAATTCCCTGCTGCTCACAAGCACACGAGAGTCCGCGGGAGTCTGAACCGAACCACCCCTCAGTTGGGAAAAACACAACTGGACAAGAGCTGCATAAACATAGCATGTGATGAATATGCCCAGCCTTCCAGCCCCAGTTGGTAACCGCCTGGTTTATGCAAATCTAGGACTCTTCTTCACAAGACAGTGCTCATCCACCTAACCACCCGCTTTCAAATCCAAACAAACTTAGTTCAGAAGCAGCAAACAAAGCTGCTTGGAAAATATTCCTCTCTCACTTAAGACAATTAGACTTCGCATAGGAAAAATAAAGATTGCAGCTCAGACATACAGTCACGGTTCTCCTCATTTGTAACCGGGATGTTTCATGCCGCTCTCTTCTTCTGTAGGTCAGGCTCTTTTGCTTCCCTAATGCACCAAATCACAGAAAAGCATTATAATAAAGCCCTTGAGGCCTTTAACTGCCCCACAAGGATCCTCTGTCTGTTAGGTCATGGTGAGCAATTTTCTGCAGGCTCTCTCTTACATAATTCACATGTCTATTTATGAGTACAGTGACATTAAAAGTATTAACATTCATAAAATTAGAGCTTGAATTCTAAATAATGCAACACAATGCACGGCATGGAACAGAGGACACGAACAGTTATCATTTATGTAAATAAAGCTGGCAAGCTGCTAGGCTTCATCTTTTCTCCGATGGGGAGAAGCAGTTTTTATAAGTCTTTTAGCACTTATATTTCTCAGAGGAAGGCAGCAACTAAAAACATAAAACAAACAAACAAAAAAACCCTTTTTGTCTATTAAAAAATAAGCAGAAAAGCATATAAATATATTTAAAAAAAATACCTTCCAGGTAACCAAGGGAAGAACTTCCCTTCCAATACATTTTTCATATTTGTTTTGTCAAAGTCTTACAGAGCAGTGAGAAAGGCAATCTTAATTCTAATAATGCAATGATTTCATTCCACCTAAACTACTAGTGAATTTGCTGAAGTCATCTCCTCTTGATAGTCATCAGCAGTAAATTTTAGAGACTGCAATTCAGCAAATGAGGTCTTTATCATCTATTATATTAATTGCCAGACAGCTACTGTTATGTAAGACTCTCATTTATTGCTCTCTCCTGATTGTATAGGAACATTTCATCTGGGGACACTTTTTGTCTGTTACGGGTAAATCATTTAAAGTTAATCAATAACTTTTGGGGTTTTTTAAAATTTGGGTTCAAAAGCAAATCAATTGTAAAATACACGCAACAATATAAAGTGCAGCCGGTGAGCACGAACTTCATTTAATGAGAAATTATTTCAGCAAGACACAAAACAAATGCAAGATCAATTTCACATAAAGGAGAAAAATGAAGTTGAGCAAATCAGGCTAGGCACGGCACAAAACTGGACACACGCTTTGGCTTACATTTGAAAAGAACCTCATGTGACGTGCTAAGGAGGACAAGGATAACATCTATCATCATTTTAAGGCTCTCTAATTTGCTGACTGTGACAAAAACCCCACGAGGCAACCTGCTGGGACATTAGGTTGTGGGGCTATGGGCTCAGTCATCAACTTGTCACCAACTTCTTGCATGAACTATATGAACTTGGACAAGTCCGGGTCTTCGCATCAGCTACTCAGCCATTTTGAAAAGGATAATACATTTTCTCACATTCAAAGCACTGTGGTGATGATAAATGCAATAAAGCTTGTGAGGTACCCAGCTATTAGGATGAAGAGCCTTATGCATTCCTTAGACAGCTATGTCCCATTTTATTCTACAAGTTTTGTGTAAGTAAAAATAAAGTGGGCTTTATTTTGTTCCCACATAGGTTTTATAGACAGGCAACCGAGATGGAGATCTTAGTCACGTTAGCATAACTCTGGAGCAATTCCACTGGCACCGATAGACTTTTTCTAAGGTACCTCTGGTGCAATTTCGCTGGGAGTCAGGCCTGTTACTTGGAAAAATGGTCAGAAAAACTGAACCTCATCCAGTGGCCTAGTGTTTTATGAAATACATGTGGTTTACAATCCCTCGCTGACAGCTACCCTTGCCTAAACCTTCAAATGGCTAATGAGGAACCTTTGTGGAAGTGTCCTCGCACACGGGCTGAAGTCACTGTCTCCCTCTGCGTCTCCAGCCTTGCACCTGCATATCTTGTTCCACATATAAAAGGTCAAAAGCCTACCAGCAGGCAGCACACAATGCACTGGGGAAGATAACTTCAAGAAGCTGCTCGCTGTAATTTCCTGCAATTGAAGACTATTTATTTTTAAAACTTTTGCTGCCAAGCCCCCATCTTACTGTCACCCTCTCACTGGATTTTATCATCAAAACATAGTAATTTATTAGAGATCAAATCCAACTAGTTATTTGAATGTCTTGACTTTAAATACTGCTCAGCTTTTCTAGCTGTGCTGCACCCTTGGGGCTCTCTATAATTAATGTTTCCTAAGACAAGCAGTGAGGGGACTATTTGTGAGCAGCCCCATTTTAACTCTTTCTGGTTTAAGTGTCGAGTTTAGACTTCCCAAGAGTGCTGACTTTTCCAAGGGGGCTGTCACGAGAGACCTTTCCCTGCACAAAAATGGTGTTCACGCACACCAGTGCTATAACATCTTGCATTTATTTACAACAGGCGGCTGAGCAGATGCTTTAGTGAAGCACGTAGTGCTTTACACTTACGCCGTATTTGTGGGGACGGATGCTGGCATGTACGTGCCATTGTGGAGGTCTACAGGTTCCACAGGTGCATGCTCGGTTGTGACATATCTGGGAGGCACTGGCAGGGATTTTGGAGTTAAGTGATGTAGCAGTGGGTGGCAACTTGGGCAGCAATGACCAGAGGTGATTGAGTTCAGGATCCTGAGGAACGGAAAGATGGAGAGGAGCAAAGTAAGGATCCTGGACTTCAGAAAAGCAGGCTTCAACTCACTTAAGGATCAGGATCAGGATCAGGAAAAGTAGGGGGTCCCTTACTGAATGGGGGAGGCAACCTTGTGACAGAGGATGCAGAGAAGACCGGGGTGCTCAATGCCTTCTTCACCTCAGTCTTCACAGGCAAGGTCAGCTCCCAGACTACTGCACCTGGCAGCACAGTTTGGGAGGAGGTGAGCAGCCAACGGTGGCTAAAGAACAGGCAAGGAAGGGACTATTTAGAAAAGCTGGGGAATCAAAGGTAGCTGGATATGATGCTGGTCACATCACTGCCTGGTATGCTATTAGCTAGCGCAGGGTTTCTCAACTAGTGGGACGTGAAGGTCCTCTAGGTGGGACTCGGGTCATGGCGGTGAAACCGGAAGTGCCGTGGTGGGGCTTCCGGTTTTGTTTTTGCATGCTTTGATCAGCCGCTGGAGCACCCCCCCCCACACTCTTTGACTGGCCTCTGGGGCCCCCCACATCCCCCCAACCTTGTCAACTGGTGGGACCAGGATCTTTTGACCTTACCTAGGTGGGATGTAAGGTGCAAAAGGTTGGGAACCGCTGAACCGAGGAAACAGTCTTAACCTAGCTATCTCAATGAGCCGTGGAGCTGGGCGAAAGCTTTGACCTAGACTTGAAGATTGTGCAGCGGTTGTGGAGACACATAGGCGCTGTCTAATCAAATTGTAGGGAGAGATGATTCTGTTGTAGTGGTGGGGCGTGTATGGATAGTCTGAAGAGCCTTGAGAGGCAAGGTTTTGTGACACCTCCGCATGTGTATGTGCGTTGATGTACGTGCGCTCTGTGGGCGGGATTACTTTATGGGGGAGGGGGAAGATGAGGGCGGAGGAGACGATGAACTACCAGGCCCAGCAACAGCCAGCGAGCCCAGACCAATGGTCAAAAGGGAGAAACAGGTAAGCGATGGGGGACGGGGCATTGCTGAGACTAGGGGGTCAGTGGGCACAACCGTTGGAGGCCTCAAATGCCTCTACACGAATGCTCGAAGTATGGGGAAGAAGCAGGAGGAACTCGCCCTCCTCCTAGCTGTCACCAGCCCTGACATAGTAGGGATCACAGAAATGTGGTGGGACTCATCGCATGACCGGGCGGTGAGTGTCAAGGGCTATAGGCTATACAGGAAGGACAGGATAGGAAGGAAAGGTGGAGGAGTAGCACTCTACATCAAGGAGGAATATACTTCCTCGTTAATTAGCAAGGGGGTAGCGGGGGGGGCACTCTGAGGTGCTCTGGGTTAGAGTAAAAGGCAGTCCAGGGGAGAGAGACTTAACGGTGGGAGTCTACTATAGACCTCCCAACCAGGGAGAAGAGCTCGACCAGGAATTCTTAGGTCAGCTTACAGAGGCAGTGAGGGCTAAGGATGTGGTCATCATGGGGGACCTGAACTTCCCAGACATCTGCTGGGAGGAGCAGTCAGCCAAGTCTGATCGCTCACGTCGGTTCTTAGCCAGAGTGCAGGACCTCCATCTAACCCAGGAGGTGCACAGTCCCACCAGGGGAGACGCCTTGTTGGACCTGGTGCTGGCCACGGGTGATGACCTGGTGAGGGGGCTGCGGGTGATGGGCCACCTGGGAGACAGTGATCATCGCTTGCTGGAATTCACCATCCAGCGTAAGGTGGCAAAGGGCTGCAGCAAGGCAACAGCCCTAGACTTTAGGAGGGCTGACTTCAACAAGCTAAGGAGGATCGTTGGGGAAGCGCTGAGGACCCAGAGGGGAAGGGAATCAGATGTCGAAGGGGAGTGGTTGCTCCTTAAGGAGACGATCCTCCATGCCCAAAGGGAGGTAATCCCAACAAGGGTCAAAGGGAGCAGGAGGGCACATAAACCCCCATGGCTCACTAAGAGCATCCGGGAATGTCTCCTTGCTAAAAGGGAGGCATATACCCAATGGATAGATGGGGTCATCACCAAGAAGGACTATGTTACAGTCGCCCAAGGATGTAGGGGGGCAGTCAGGAGGGCCAAGGCAGAGATGGAGATAGGACTAGCTTCCCGGATTAAGGACAATAAGAAGTCCTTCTTCAAATACATAGGGGGTAAAAAGAGGGTCCTAGGTAATGTGGGGCCCCTGCAGGACATGATGGGCAACTTAGTCATCACGCCAGATGATAAAGCTAACATATTTAACAATTTCTTTGCCTCTGTCTTCCTAAGTAGGGACCAGTTCAGCCACCTCCCTGCTGGGCCCCCCTCGGGCCCCGGGAGAGACACGCCTGGGCCAGGGGTTAGCGAGGAGTTAGTTAGGGTACTTCTGGAGAGGCTGGACGTGTTCAAGTCCGCTGGTCCGGACGATCTTCACCCTAGGGTTCTACAGGAACTGGCCGAGGTCATTGCGGGACCCCTGGTGCGGCTCTATGAGCACTCGTGGTGCTCTGGCGAGGTGCCGGAGGACTGGAAGAGGGCCAATGTGGTCCCTATCTTCAAAAAGGGAAAAAAAGAGGACCCGGGAAATTACAGGCCAGTTAGTCTTACCTCAATCCCGGGTAAGCTCTTTGAAAAAATTATCCTGGCACACATCCAGGAGGGCCTTGCGGGGGAATGCATGCTCAGGGGCAACCAACATGGGTTCATCAGTGGCAGGTCTTGTCAGACCAACCTGGTGGCCTTTCACGATCAGGTCACCAAATCATTAGACACAGGGGTTGCTGTGGATGTAGTCTTTCTGGACTTCCGGAAGGCTTTCGACACTGTCTCTCACCCTGTCCTCATCAAAAAGCTGGGAGACTGTGGTGTCGATGCCCACACGGTCAAATGGGTCGCCAACTGGTTGGAGGGCCGCACCCAGAGGGTGGTAGTGGATGGGTTCTTCTCGACCTGGAAGGACGTGGGCAGTGGGGTTCCGCAGGGCTCGGTCCTCGGGCCCGCACTGTTCAACATCTTCATCAGTGACTTGGCTGACGGGGTAGAAAGCACCCTGTTCAAGTTTGCTGATGACACTAAGATGTGGGGGGATGTGGGTGCACTAGAAGGGTGCAATAGGCTACAAGCTGACCTTGACAGGTTGCAACGGTGGGCGGATGAGAATAGGATGGGGTTTAACACTGATAAGTGCAAGGTGTTGGACATAGGGAGGAAGAACCGGCACCACGCTTACAGGTTGGGGAACTCCCCTCTTGCCAGCACGGAGACGGAAAAGGATCTTGGAGTCGTCATTGACTCCACGATGAACATGGGCCGGCAGTGTGGGGAGGCAGTCAAGAAGGCCAACCGTACCCTGTCATGCATCCACAGATGCATCTCGAGCAGGTCCAGGGAGGTGATCCTCCCCCTCTATGCGGCACTGGTCAGGCCGCAGCTGGAGTACTGCGTCCAGTTCTGGGCGCCACACTTCAAGAGGGACGTGGACAATATGGAAAGAGTTCAGAGGAGGGCCACTCGTATGATCAGGGGTCAGCAGGGCAGGCCTTATGAGGAGAGGCTACGGGACCTGAACCTGTTTAGCCTCCACAAGAGAAGGTTAAGGGGGGACCTTGTGGCCTGCTACAAACTGGTCAGGGGGGATCAGCAGGTATTGGGGGAGTCCCTGTTCCCCCGTGCGCTGCCAGGAGTGACCAGGAATAACGGTCACAAACTGGCGGAGGGTAAGTTTAGATTAGATATTAGGAGGCGCTACTTCACAGTCAGGGCGGCTAGGGCCTGGAACCAGCTTCCAGGGGAAGTGGTGCAGGCTCCTAGCCTGGGGATTTTTAAAAGGAAGTTAGATGAGCACCTTGCCGGGGTCATCTGACCCCGGTGCTCTTTCCTGCTAAGGCAGGGGGTCGGACTAGATGATCTACCTAGGTCCCTTCCGACTCTAGCTACTATGAAACTATGGCACAGGAAGAGGACACGTGTGCTTCCTGGAGAGTTGGGAAGCAGAGTGCCGGGCCTAGAAGGGGCCGTGGCTGAGGACTGTGCGGTGCAAGCGGACCGGACGGTTCCGGGGAGACGGGGACACGTCCCCGCGCCTGCGTTGGAACGGGCCGATGGAATGGGCCGATGGAACGGGCCATGTTGGGGTGGGCAGGTTCTGCAGTCGTGGATCATTCCATCTGAGAGAGAAGACGTGGCAGAGTAAGGACCTCCACCACCAACAGACCTGGTTTTCTTTTCTTACGATATGACCCATCCCACTAGGGGCCTCGTGGAAACCTGCAGGCCCTGAAGACGAATCGAGTCCAATGAGGGGCGAAGGAAGACGGCAGCCTGTCAGCCCATCTCCCGTCTTAAGAGTGTCAAGGCTGCGCTCACCACTACAGCGCGTTGTCCTCAAAGAATGGAAATAGCCAGATGTAGCCCCTCACACCCAAAGCATTGGACTTCCTTCCCTGTCACAAGGGGAGTTTTTTCCCTTGCCTTGCTAACATCAGCCATCTCTGGATGGTTGCCACAAGCTTCTACATTTGAATTTTGAGTAGCTTTTACCTGTGACAAGCAGCTCAAAGTCAATGCTAGAGACTGTCATGCAGACAATAAAGTAAAGGGCTGCTGCCATCTACTAGATTCCCCCTCATGGCTGGAAAATGGCTTGCAGCTACTTATTCAGGCTCTACAGAAAGGTCCCTGACTTCAGCACATCTGGAGAGGTGAAGTCACAAAGGCTGATTTCTGCAAACGGCTCAATCCTTCTCTTGCACAATGACTTCTACCTCTCCCCATTTTCCTCCTAACTGAACAAGCACTGAGCTATGAAAAAATATTTATAGGCAAACATGAAGTAAGGCTGGTTTATTCTGCAGATTAACTCTTGTGTTCTTTAGGTCAATATTATCTTAGCCTGAATGATGTCAAATGGCAGGTGTTTAAGGCAGGGAATAAAATCTTCCTTGTAGTAAGGAAAGCGGTTAAACTGAACATAGTCTCCTTTAAAATGATGTCAGCTCAGTGCTCTCATCCATAGCCAGCCACTGTGTCCTTTTATGACAACAGGTCACACAAAGTAACACAAGCCACAAACAAAGCTAATCTAAGTCCAGTCCCAGTTACTTCCATTTGAATGAGAGGAACTGCAGGGATATAACTAAGAGCTGAGTTTGACCCCAAAGCAGTTGAGTAATATATTGCAAAACAAATCCATGGAAAAAAAGGGTTACATGAAACCTTTTACTTATTACAAATTGTCAGTGTGATAAGAGGCTTGAAGTACATATTAGAAAGCTTCTTCAGTTTCCAGCCAAACTATTTCAGTTAGTATCCTTGATTGAATTTTCAACATGCTAGCTAGTTTGGCTATTATCCTAAGTACTCCATCCAAAATTGTTGACATTGCCTGGATCCAACTGCTGTCTCAAGAACAGAAATCTCTGATTTGACTCTTCTCCTATCCTGTGTCCAATGTATTTCAGGAAGATAAAGATCTGCTCTATTTTTTTTTCTCCTTAAATGTCCTGTTTAGCTCCCTTTTACTGGCCTGGCCTGAATGCATCTCTTCCAAGCAACGATAAGAAGAGATGTTTCAAAATAGGGAAACTATTAACTTAACTTCTAGATAGCCGCAGGATATGAATTGTGGCATATTGTGAAACATAATGCTGACCAAGGAGCCCAGGGCATAGAATAAAACACAGGAATCTGTGCAGTGAAATGCTTACTTGGGCTTGTAATATTTAATGATAAAAAATTAGATTTTAAAATATTTGTATACCTTGGTAAGGAGGCTCATAATTTCTAAGCAATTAATTATGTTGTTTAAAAATCACTGCTCCTTAGCTAGTCAGAAGACAAAATGTCTTCTTCCCATTTTATAATGAATGCTCATTCCATTATTATCAACCGAGGGTCTAGCATTTTGGTATAAGGATATTACAAATTCACCTGAAATACCTATTAAAAGAAAGTTACAAGATGTAATCTTATGTTAAATTCATTTTATGGTTGAATTTATTGGACTAGTGTTAGAAAAGATAGCATTATAGTTTGAATTATGCATTCTCACTTCACGTGGAACTTCCATGATGTCAATGGAAAGTTACTGGCCTTCATTTATCTATGATCTTGTATATACATGCCTCTTATATATCAAATGAGCATGGAAACCATAAAGACAACTCATTGTAAAACACAAGAAGACATATATAAGAGGCTGGCTTCTTAGCTGAGCCATGCATAGAACAGTATTTGCTTCCTAGGAGTTTGCATGGCACTTTTAGTATTTATATGTGAATCTGTATGGATCTGCTTTATTCACGAGTAATCCTGCTGTAGTCTCACTAGAGTCAACAAGACTCCTGGCTGCAGCATAACTTCCATGTAAGAGCAGAGAGTTATTATTGTAAGGTAATGCCCATGCTGGCATCTACTTCAAGGAAAAGCATTCTTCCTTCCCACCACACTTTCTTGGAATCTGATCAGAAAAAACATACGAAGGGGAAAACACAGAAGATAAAAAAAAAGCCTAAGTGGCGTCCAGAAAATGCTGCTCTCCCCCTGCCTTTGTGCAACTGTCATGAGAATGGAACCTGCCTGGACATGCCAACAATCCCCAGAGTGCATCGGAGAGGAACGGGCCTTGTTTAATGCCATGCCAGGTTATTCTCATACCTTTTATTCTGTCAGCCTCTAGTAACCATAGAAAACCATTACACAGAATGGGCGTCTGAAAGCCGAACGGCAGTTTCCCCAGATGCAAAATCTGTTACTGAAGCAAGGTCATGCTTGTTCTTAGATCACATCTTCCTTACGTATAGGTGGGCAAGAGTTTTTCTTTGCATAGATGTAGTATAGACTCTTCATCTTCTCAGAAACAAATCTTTTTACTCCCTATTCTTTGGATGCTGTAAACAAAGAAATCCCCATTGCTAAGTAGCTTGTCACTGAAAATGGGAAGCATTTTGTGGTGTGCACATCATTAGCATCAGAGCTGCTGAGTGCAAAGCAAGGCGTGACTTTTGTGGTTCAGCTTCTTCATGCTGTTTTGCCTGTTGCTCGGTGAATACAATCTCTGTCAAGGTTAAGAAAGCTCTGTCATTCTGCACTCAATTAAATTTGGAGTCCTGAGAGCTGGAATTGGGAAGTGATGGTGTTACTCATTCTGCTAGCTGCGCTTACAAATGCGACCACCAATCTCATCGATTCTGATCCTACAGAGAAAGAAGTGCCAGACCTGCTCCGTTTTGCAACAACCCAAAGTAGCATGAAACAGTGTCACTGCCTGGCTGTGGTTTCTTTGGGAAGGACGCAAACCATTAAGGCACATTTGATCAAAAGAAAGCCTGCATCAAAAGGAACAAACATTTATTACTAATATCCAATGCAATCTATTTGTTAGTTGATAGAAAAGAGCACAGTACTAGCTGAATTTCTATTCTTACAAAACAGTCATTGATGCTTTGTAAAGTTTGGCACCTCCAGAGATCCAGAAGATGACAGGCAAGTATAATTACATTAACAGATGTGGAAAGGGCTCAACTCAACATATGCATTCACTCCCACTTAGACACGCAACTCAAAATCACAAGAGGCTGGTGGGGGGAGAAGGTGCCCCATCACCTCTGCTTCTTGGTGGTAGCGGCACAAATCATTATGTGATTAAACTCTCTCATTGCCTCAAGATTTCATTTAAAAAAACCACCCTGATTGCTTAAATAAGTCCTACTGTCATATACTCATACATTATTTTAAGGATTAAGAATAAAGTCAGCAGACATTTTTCACAAGCCATTTTATAAACTAAATTTTCCCACTTCAGTCTTACAATAGTGTAAGAGTAATGTTGTAGTTGTGACGGTCCAGAAATTATGAGAGGGGTAAGGATTTCTTAGGGTGATATCTTTTATTGGACCAACTCAGCTATGTAGTTGGGATCAAGCTAGACAAGCTTTTGAAAGTAAGCCACTCTTCCTTAGAGCTCTTCTTTCCTCTGAGGACTGTGAGGAAGAATGTCTTGCATTCAAAATCTTTTCTAACTTGATCCCAACTGCCTAGTTGGTCCAATAAAAGGTATCACCCTAAGAAATTCTTGCTACTTCAGTCTCTATTTATTTAATAGTGGCATGTGGGTGATATCTAAAAATGTAGCTGGAAAATGAGCCATTTCACCTTAGTTCTTTCTCACTAACTAAAAGTGTTTCATAACCTAAATAACGTAAGGACCAAGGTGTTGAGAAACACAAGTGAACCCATCATCAATGCAAATAGTGATTTCAGTGTCTGAAGTCTTACCATGTCATGATATCCAAAATGGGAAACCAATGGTAATTAGGTGCATTGAGGTTTTTTTAAAATTTGATCTACATCTTGAGGAGAAAAAATGCATTTAAGAGTTGTGATCTACACGGCTTTTAGAAATTAAATAGTTTATCTTTCTTCTCCTTGCTTGCAGATTAGACTGCATAGCTGTGATTTTCAAATTACTGACCTGCATGAGCACTGTTGGGTTCTCAGCCCATATAATGACCCTACTTAAATACCTAACTCTATGCTGCTAGTTTTGAAAATCTTGATTGAGTATTTAAAAGGAGCTATTATTAGACTGAGACTGTGGGAAATCGGTGTGTTTGCACTTGAATCTCGTTCCTTGCATCGAAACCTCACAGCGATCTTCGCAGAAGCACTGATTGCTATGCACTTCATTAAGAGACTGATTAAACAGTTGTTGTGATAATGACATTGGACATGCTCAGTCCGTGATATATTCATTCCCCAGTAGACAGATAGTCCCCGGCTGCTCCTTGTATTAAGTTACATACCAGCTAAGGGACAGGCCCAAAAAACAAGCTAAGAAGTCTCGAAAAAAGGCACACCTTTAAAATAATTGTAAAGGACATGCATTCAATCATCTAACTTGTGCTACTTGCTGTATATGTGATCGACTACAGAAACCCAATTAAAAGAACAATTTACCAACCAACGGTAAATTTATGTTTATTGAAAAACTTGTCTAAAAGTAACCATTGCTTATTTCAGAACAAGAGCATTTCCTTTACATCCACAAAGGGCACATCTACACATCGCCATGCTTTAGTACTTCCCCTTGGAAAAGCATGGTGCAGCAACCACTTGTACTTCGCTGTGCACATGGCGCACAGTTAGATTTCACCGTAAAGTTGCCGCAGCAGCACGCTAAACTGGGGGAGTGCACCACTACGGCGACATGGCTGCCAATCATGTGTAGACCCACGCGATCACTACGCTGCCACAGTGCGCCATACGGTGATGTAGTGCGTCACTATGGCAATGTTGGGCAACGTGTAGATGCACCCAAACATAAGGAGGATGATGGCCTAACAGGAGACTAAAATGAGTCTCTCCCGTTATATGCAAGGAAGGAACCTGCCTGATTTAAGGGAAAGGTGGAGAGTTTCCTGTCAAGTATATCTTTATAACCAGAATGATCTCATAAGTCCTTTTGATGGGAGCTGCATCCTTAGGGTATAATTATAGCAATTATCTCGCTGGATCTTCTCATCAATAACCTTTGACTCATCTCCTACAAACTGTCACCGTTCATCATCAGATTGTGACGGCAGCGTATTGTTTCTACTCATTCATCTGCTTCCCTGAAAGAGAAAACTTTGAGATTAGGACAGCCTGCCTGCCTCTATGTGACCTCCTGTAGTTAGCTTGCATCTGCCAGATGGGATGACAAGCCACAGAGTAACAGCAGTTCACTGCTGTACTGTTCTTCTGTCAAGCTGGGGATAGCAGGTCTCTTTACATTTGGTTAGAGCCCAGCAAAAACAGCTGCATCTCTCTTAGGAAATACTAAGAGGACAAGAGCAAAAGCCTTTACGTGTAATAAACCCCCAAAATAAATGGCCTGATTTTCAAGGGTGCTGAACGCTCAGTTTCCTTTGCCTGTAATGGGATTTAGGGTTGCATGTTAGAAAGACAGGTCTAGAAGGACAGGTTGCTGTCTCAATTAGTGTCCAGCTGGAGGGAACCTACTCAAGATTTGGATCTCTGGATCTGTACCCTCACAAGCAGGACCCACAGAGCAGCCTTTAAATAGTGGCTTCTTGTGGAAGTCCTATTGGTTTAGGATGGCAGAATTTGACCCATACTAAATATCATAACGTTAATCTACCGACCATAATGATTAAATGGACATCTTGGTTTAAAGAGAAGAGTGCGCTGTTCAAGCAATGAGGCAAGAAACAACCACTGTAAAACACAGGTTTTGTATAACTTTTGTTTCACAGTGCGATGCAACCGTTATTATAACAACACAACAGAAAAATCACTTCTGCCTGGAAGGGAGGACAGTTTTGCTCTCTAAATATACAATTCTCTCAAATAAAGGGTGGCAGTTAGAAAGCTTAATTATAATCACCACTTAACTGCTACCTACCATTTGATTAGCTGGTAATAAAGGCAGGGCTCTTCCTTATCAGAGCTCATAGCACTGTCACTCTTTCTTTTCCTTCTTACCGTTGCCAGCTGATGTTGCTTTGTGTACGAGGCTGGGCCGAGACTAACAATAGGTGGAATGTGGGAAAAAAAACACAAAGCTAAAAATAATTTAAAAACCGTTCACTGGCGTAACTGGACCAGTCAGTTGACAAAGAAGAAAGAAACCAAACTGTTAATTGTCACCGTCAGTTAAAACGATCAAATCAAAACTTACAGAATTCTTTACTATTTAATAATGGTCACACCCCCATAACCTCTAGACAGAGTCCAACTGTTTCACTGACTGACCCCAAACAATGCTGGGACTGTTTAAAAAAAGGCAGGCAATGATGGGTGCTTGAAAGCATACTTTATTAATGTAAACTGCTTTCCACCACTGATTTGATTGCTCAAACCAAACAAATAGATATTTAACTGTGCAAGTGGAGCTCACTGTTGGCGCTGCATAGCGCAGTAGTTTTTAAATGCCATCCATCAGGAAAGCTGACATGAGCCACATAAATGAAGCTTGTATTCATTGGAAAGGTCAGCAGAATGGCTTTCTGTAGGTATTAAGGAGAATGCAGCCAGTCTGACCTATGTATGGAAAGCTCTTGCAATTAAGGAGAGTCTGTATTTAGTGACGAATGTCCCCAAACTACCAGGACATTAAGCTTTCACCATATTTCCTCCTTATCAAATATGACATGCTCCAACAATCTCAGCCCTAGCCATTAGTCACCCTGTCTGGATAGCCTCTGCAGGGTTGACCTTTCAGTGGTAAAAGGTTGTTTCCATTTCACATTCATTTTTATCGTGGAGTGTCTGGTGCCCCTCAAGGTGACTGATCACCCTAACAAAACGCCGTGGGGTCCCTGCGCGTTTCCACACCCAAATGCCCTAGTGCAGCTCAGAAATCCAACGGGTTTCCCGCCCCGGATGACTATTCTTGTGTGTTTCTAGCCGTGCAAGTTTAACTAGCTATAGCAAACAGCATCAGGAGCTCAGTAGTAAAGAGCTATGTGGTCTAGTGGGCTGAGCCCATGGTTGTAAGCCAGAAACTTAAGGCATTTTAATGATGCATCTGTCACTGAGGTTTTGTGACCTTGACTGCTCCATGGGCCAAATTCTTCCTTTCAGCTGAAGTCAAAGGACATAGAGCAGAGATTTATTGGATCTTTGCCGTCTCCTCTTTCTTATCTGTGCAGGAGAGAGAATGCCTGGTGGGAGACCTGCGTGGGGCTTTCCGAGGGTTGTGATTTTTCAGTGACTTCTACAGTTAGTTTTTTAATTGTCACATGAGCAGTAATTTGAATTCAAGCTTTTATGGCCAAATGGTGACATCAGGAGCCAGTGCAATGTAGTGGACATAGCACGGGGCTAGACCTGATGAGAACAGTTACATTCCCAGACATTGGTTTGCTGGGTGACCTTGGAAAAGACTCAAGTCTCTGGGCCTCATTTTCCCCAGCACCAGAACGGAGGTGGCAGTCATCTTCTGTGAAGTGCTTTAAGATCCACTGAGGCAGGAACCTGGTCATTAGGCAGAGAAAAAAACTAAAAAAAAAATCAGGCCCCCTTAACAGAATAAAGCACGGTACTTGGTTGGGTAAATTAGCCCACACAACGCTCTGGGCAGCCACAGTGAGACTGCTACAGGAACCCGAGCTAGCTAGCCACTTTTTTGTGCTTGCCATGTGGAAACGTCTCAGGTGGGAGTGCAAAAAGATGCTTCCTCTACCATAGGGTAGTGCCTTGGGAAACCTTCCCTCAATTATTCTATTAGTAGGTGAAACTATCACTGCCAGCAACAGTAGCAACACTACGGTAAAGCACCGGTTGTTATCTTTATCTCCACAGTATCTACGATTGCTATAGCTATACCAGTCATGACAGTCAGTGCAAGGGGACAGTCTTCTCCGGTTCTGTCGCTAAAATCTGCTCCTTGCTCTTGTCCAGGACCAGACAAATGCACAGAAGGATAGAAATAAAAGAGCAAAATATGAAATGCAGCTTTACGTCTCTGAACTGCCCAGATTAGTTGTTGGAAAACTACAGCCACGACGTTCCTTCCCCGGGGCAAAAGTCATTACAGCAGTGCTGTGCGCTGGATGTGCTCGGCAGAAGATGAGATGACAGTAGTAACCGTCCTGGGGAGGCTGATGGTGGTCCACTGCTGTGTGCTGAGCGACTTCCCAAGTGCTCCTTCAAAGATGAATAGACAGACAGCGTGGTCATTTTGTCCTCTCTACAACTGCCAAATCAAAACCAGCAACCAGCAGTTGATATGCACACGAGGGCTGCGCGACGCTTCAGTCCCTGATTTGATTCAGCGGAGATTCAGCCCAGTTTGGTGCCTGAATCTCCAAATGTAAATCAAATCAGGAGACCCTTTAATCTCTTCGAATTGAATTGGAAACCTCCAAACCGATTTGGAGAGATTCGGCAACAGACACAGCTTTAGATATTTTTTCTATGTGCCTCTGGGTAGCAGGTGGCTCGTGAATGCTGCAATGCCGGGGCACGTGGAGTGTCCCACAGGAGCGCGGGGGGTCCCCAGCATGCCTGGCAGCAGCGGGAGAGGGCTCCTCACACTCCCCCCAGCTCAGTGACTGGTGCCTCCTAGGTCTGGGGGGGCACCCTGCAGCTCATTGCTGCGGGGGACACGGGGGGGGCCCCCAGCACGCTCCCCAGCAGAAGTACTTCTAGTCCACTGCCAGGTTCGCCACCGAGCATGCGGGGGCCCTCTGTGCGCCTGTGGGATGCTCCATACACCTCAGCATCGCAGCATTCATGAGCCTCGGGGTATATAGAAAAAACATTTAAAGCTGTGTCTATGGCTGAATCACTGATTCTCTGAATCAGCATCAAATCTTTAGATTCGGATCGGGTCGAATCGAATCAGAGACAGTGATCTGAATCAATGAATTGAATCACTATCCCCAATTCAGGCTGAATCCAAATCCAAATCTAATAGGGCCCGTTTTGCACACCCCTGACGTGCACCCCACTTCACCGCAAGGATGTTTTTCTTTTTGTTGCTTTTTATCTCACTTTTCATTAGAAGCCTTAAACACCCTAATCAACAGCTCCCCCCCCCCCCCCAGATAAAGTTCACTTGCATTACTTTTTTGCTTTTGTTTTGTCCCTTATTTTAGTCACATTTTATGTAACACTAAAAATGATCTGACACCTTTTGGTCACCAAAGGAAATGTATCACAGGCTGAGGTTCAACACAGAACTACTTATGTTACAGTAGCGTCATGAGGACTAAATGCGATGTATACCATGCTTTGAAGATGTCAAAAATATGTAGCTCACACATGCTAAATATTATCTGTCTTCTTTGCCAGAAGAAAAGTTAATGGCAGATGCTTGTACAACACATTTATAGATGTCATGAGAGCAGAACTGCAACCTGATATTTTAACACTCTTCGCACTTTAATCTGTCACATCCAGGTTATTTCACTCTTGCAGTTCTTTTAGGAGACTCTGTCAATCATGCTTAATTATGAAATGGCTGTATCGCGTTGACAAATCGAAATCAGGAAATAAGATACGCTACTTTGTCTCTAGTGACATTACATTTTAATGACGTGACTATAACCTTGAAACTATAAACCTTAAACTATAAGCATAAGGCTGAATAATTCTGTATATGAAAATCCCATTCAAACAAAACAGGAGCTCTGTTTGGCAGTATGTGGCCGATAAGGGAGCTAATTTCACATTTTTATTCTAGCTAACAAGCAAAAACTAGTTTTAAAATAAGACTGAACTACCTCTATACTTTAACCATCCAGGGCCTGCATTAATCCAATGTTTCGCTGGTTTAAAGCCACTTAATTCAACTAGCCTACTGCAGCAGTGAATCAGGCTTTGGTATGTTTTCACTGTTGAAAGTGATGGATTGTGTCAGAAAAATATAGAAATATAATAATCACTGCAGTGAATCAAACTACGTTCCATCTAGTGGGAAGCCTGTCATCAATTGTGGTCATTACCATATGCCTCAAAATGATGGGCAGGAAACCACATAATGGGCATTTATGGAGTAAATTGCTACATACAAGTTTCTTCCTGGCCCCAGGCAGCTAGTGAACGGTTAATGCCCTGATGCCTGAGGGTTTCTATCACACCTCATTATCCACATTTTTTTTTAATCCTACTAAGGCAACAGGATCAGTGACGCTGCAGCAAAGACTTAAGTGGGTTGATTCTCTCATTACCCACTGTTTTTTCTTGACAACCGCTTTTGCACGGTCTTTAGGGAGTTACCACGTGGGGTGCACAATCATGAAGGGCTCGCCCTTCACACCCATATGACTGTGCATGTGCCCTGGCTGCTTCCTGCTTCCCCTCAGTAGAGGGGACTTGATGAGCCCGCACCTCCTAGAGACCCCAAGGATTACGGGGCCCGCCTGGGGCAAGACGTCTCTGCAAACTCCTGCTGTAGCTTTAATGCAGACTGAAAACATCAGCCAGACAGAAGAGTTAAAGCAAAGCAAAGCTGGAAAGAACTCCAGTTTGTCCTTCCTGAAGTGAGCCATCTAACTAGTATACGTATGCTGCCATCTTAAGGGCACTCTTTATCATTACTTCCAACCAAATCCAGCATAGCGCTGAATTGTGCAAGGACTTTTCTTCAGAGATAAAACCCCCAGCCTGTTATTTTTTCTGACAATGGAACTGGGTAGTTTTCCATATGAACAAATCCTTTTACAGCCATTTGTCAAAGACTTCAGTCTATTGGACATATCTAAATCTGATTTTCCACAGCCCTATATTTTGTATGTTAATATGATGGAAGTAAGTCTTGCTTCCAGGTCTTCGATAACATTTTATGCTTGGTGCCCAATTAAAAAAAAACCCCATTTCTTTGAACCTCTTGTTCCCTATAATCTTTTGAGGATAACGTTACATATGCTGGTGTCAAAGCAGATGTTTCTGTTCATGTTGCCTGTTTAAAGAGGATATCATTTATTACATTTGTGGGACTTCATAAATTCTACTTTTTCTTATGCAGAAACCCTCTGTTTCTAACATTTACTTAAAAAAAAGTTGTGAAGAACAGTTTAAGAATTTTCTCATATGACAGAGCCAGAAGGTGACTATTGGTATTTAATATTGCTAATGTATGTCATAAGCATTTATAATACTGGTGCTTAAGTTATTCCAAACGGGATGCGTTTCACAATAAATGTAGCATAACAATTTTGCAAATAATAATATTTCCCCTTGTGAAATTGTCCCTCAGACAGTTTGCATTTCTAGAGGGAGCTGGGCATGTTTTAGGCCAGATGGCAGGTGGCATTTCCAGTGGCACATCTGGTTTCACAACTGGCACTTCCACGGGATGCACAGCCGATCTGAGGGGGTGCATGTGGACCGCATGCACCACCAGTGTGTAGCAGGCTCCTATTTGAAGACATACAAACTTGTAATCTCAAATCAAATTACTAACTATCTTCTAGCTTTGCTCTGGAAGGGGCTGCAACTGCTTAAAAAACTGCAATTGCAAAGCTGCCACTTTAAAATTAAGAAGTGACTTCTGAAAATTAGGCCCTTCAAAAACTGATGTGAAACCAGAGATCGGTGGAGGGAAACGAGATGGTTCTCCTGCACTCCTGCCTCCCACCCCAAACGCATGCAAAACAAGGAGAGCTTCGGAGATTTGGGCAGTCGCCGCTGGCTGCCGCAGGGAGCTGGACCTGGACTCTGTGCTGGTAAGTGGGGGTGGGGAGGAGCTGGAGGAGCAGGGGAAGGGGACCATGCATGGGGGGACCCCTGCCGGCCCCCATCCCCTGCCTACTCCTCCAGCCCCCCTAAGCGCCCCCCATCTCCCACCCGCTCTCCCAGCCCCACTGATAGCTGCCCTGCCTGGCCCCAGGTCCCAGCTCCTTAAAAAAATAAAAATAAAGCCCTGCACTCACCAGCTCCTGCAGCAGCCATCGGGGCTTCTGGGGGCTTGTGGCAGAGCCCCCCATACGACATGGGGCCATAGGGGGCAGCGGGAATAACCCCCTGCGCCTGGCAGCAGCTGGTAAGTGCAGGCTTTTTTTTTTTTTTTTTAAAGAGCTGGGATGCTGGGGTTGGGCAGGCCAGCCATTGACAGGGCTGGGAAAGCAGGTGGGGGATGGGGCCTCTTTGATTTGGAGATTTGGCCAAATAGATTCAGGATTGACTCAAATCACCAAAATTGAATCACTGCCCCCCGAATCCAAATCCAAAGCGAATACTAGCCATTTTGCACCAGCCGACTAAAAAGCCTCAAGGCTGCAGGTTTTTAGATAAAACAACAAGTGAAATTCCAGTGAAATCTGGAACCTAATTAGGCTAGGGATTTCAGAATCTCCCAAAGAATACATCACTTTTGACTTCTAAATGGCTTAAATAACGTGATTTTTTTTAGTCAATAAATAGCAAATCAGATTGCTATTTCTGATCTTGTTTTACTGTAGGCAGTCTGATTTTTCCAAGGTAGGCTAAGGAAAAAAAAAAGGAAACAGGCAATTACTGCAGATCAAAATAACAATTTATACACAGGAAAATGGTCAAATTGTTTCTTCAACATACAACTTTTATTAAAAGAAACCAACCAAATGCTATGATTTTCAGATCTAAACTGTCAACATGACTTCAAAATGTATTATGCCAATATCATTCAAACATTCATAATAAAAATGAAATAGAAAGAAAACCACTCCTATAACCTAAGTCTTTTTAGAAGACTCAAGTAATCAGCATCAACTATCAGCTTAACAGAAATGGGTAAAACATTACCATTAGGGAAAATGCCCAAACATGCTAACTATGGATGTGGAAGATCCATATAGCATTTTACAAAGGAATGAGGGCAAAACCAACCTGTAATATTAACTAATTCAAGTGCCCTTTCTACTCAGTGACTCTAAAATACTTACATTACAGAACTGGAGAGGGTCTCAGCTCCATTATCCAAGTATCTACTGGTACTGGGTCATGTAAGGACTTCAGTCCTGCCCTCAGACAGCATTATCTTGTAAAACTGGATACTCCAGTCTTGCAAGGTGTCAGATGCCTTCTATGAAGGACTGAACACCCATACGTTGCTTCTTCAGCTTCAACAGCGATCGAAGGTTCTCAGCATATCACAGAATGGGCCCTATTTTACAGTCATGCTGTTGCGAACTTTAGAAGCAAACTTATTATAAATAGCACGTAACAAAAAGATAGGACAGAATTATTAATACAATGTACTAACTGAACATTTATGTGTTGTCTCCTAAAAGTACCAAAAACACCTAAGAGTCCCTTAAGATGTGAATGCTTAAAATACAGTTTACCGTACAGTATTGTACAGAATACACAATTCATAGAGGAACCTTATTGTCTTTGGCTACATGCAGAAAATAAGTGGGGTATCAGTTTGTGCATGGTATATGTCACTCCGTGTTAATGTTTGCCTTTTAATTTAATTATTAGAAATACATCAAGAAACAACTAACATGAGCCAAATTTTGCATTTCTCCTCAGACAAAACCAATGGAGCTCTGGCAATGGCATTTTGAATAAGTAAAGCCAGTAAGATTTGAAATACTCATTAAATCCAACCATGCAGCACTCTTTAAATTCAGATTAAATTATCTGTTCATTATATAACCCGTCTTGTATGGCACTACCATTACTTGGCTATAATGAACAGTAAAACAAAAATATTAGCACTGAAAAATATTTTGAAATGGTTTTAATATTTTGAAAGTAGAAATTTAAAAATTTTATGAGCATGCTTTCAAAGAGTAATTTTAAATGACAGCAAAAATTAATTACTGCAGCAATGGTAACTATATTCAGTCAAGTAACAGTAACAATCAATAGTACCATCACTAATTATTTTAACATATTTATCAATTGTGAAGGCTAAGTAGTATAACTGGTATACAAACAGCAATTCTTACAAACAGATTGAAGTGATGTGTTCAATGCTTTCTTTTTTTCTAAAAAGTACTCCCCACCATTTCTGAACACAAGCATACCTTACTAGGGAAGCCCCATCCACAGCACTTAAAATTTAATGGGAGCTTCTCCACTGACATCAGTGAGCCTTGGATCAGGTGTACAAAATCATTTTTGTAATCACACAAACAATAAAAAAGAACAAGCGATAAAAAGGTAACAAAACAATATAAAACATCAACTATTTGCTATTTTACCTCTATTACAGCTTCTTGCACAAAATCTCAAAGCAGCTGTAAGGTACCAACAACCAATCAAAAACCACAGGGGTATGAGCTTCCTCTCATACTGCCATATGATCTCAAGCGTAATAAAAATCAGTGGAGTTACGCCTGTGTAAAATACATGAAAGAGGAAGCTGGCCCTTGGCTTTCCAAGGCTTGGCTGTATGGGCTCTCTTACACTTTACCGGAAGCATCTTTAAAGTTAGCATATTAAAAGTGTACTCTAAAAAGAACGATACTACAACACATTTTTGACAAGGTTCTCAGATGGCTAGCACAGCTCAAAGGTTTTGAAAAAATTTATGCTTTTAGCCAACTGCACAACATCAGTCAGAGACTCTGTTCAGATCCTCAGAGTGATTCTTGCATCAGAGTTATATTGCCTTTCTCGAAGTGTTCAACCAAGGCATGTGTAAATAAGATGAAGTGCTGAACTGGACAAGAACAGAACTACTGAGGAATAAAAATCTGTAGGCAATTCTGCAAATAAATCTGGAAGATCAATGACATGGAAACAGAAACCAATTCCAGTTAATTGGAAAGTTTGTGCCTTTTCCTCAAGACTCATGCAAATATGTTGGACTATAGAGCAACTCTAGTGGACCATTTTCTAGCAACTTCTATCAAAGATGTGTAGTATATCATGGTAGAAAAAAAAGATAGGAGGACCTTGAAACTAGTACCTGGTGCAGCTTGGTTCCCTAAACACGCTTACAAACTTTGTGCTAGGCTGCAGACTGCTATTCTGTGCAATAGCAACAATGAGAAACCAGAACGTGCTTTATTTGTCCATCGTGTTGAAGAGCATTTCACATGTCATTTCTGTTTTCTGCTCCCTTGGGGTAGTCATTTCTATGTCATATGTGACAGGAACAATCTTAGTGCCACAATCCTCCACGTTCATAATGGAAACATCTTGGAATGATCCCTGATCAACAGCTTGGCAGGAAAGAAAAGTATCACAATTATTCAGTACAGCAAGAATTAAATACTAGAAGAATTTATGCAAAAATTCTGTGCTTTGTAAGGGGCAGTAAGTCTGTACATTTTAAGATTTTAATTGTACGGGATTTAAGAATGGAATGGTGGTTTATGTAGTGTATCACAATGTCTTTTATTTTAGACAGTCTTAAAGGCAGGGTGATGGACTAGGTGACCTCATGAGGGCCCTTCCAGCCACACTTTCCTATGGTCCTATTTAACTGGATACCACCATACTTCTCATATCCATGGCATACGGGATTTGTTTTTAATGTCTTCATTGATTTTCAACAGCAGCAAACGATCAACCACACACATACCCCACACCAACTTTTAACCAGAGCAAACAAATTAAAATTCTTTTAGGTAACTGATGATCATATGCAATATCTGGAAGGCCAGTGATGCAAGGAAAGAGGAAGAGTGCAGTCCCAAGAGTTCCTCAAGATCCAGAGAAGTTTTCATATAGCATGTGGACAACACCAGCAGAAAAGTCTAAGTACTGCAGATACATAACTACAACCATTTATTTCTAAGACTAAGGCACTTCTCAAATCTTCAGCTATAACCGTTGCTGCTTTGCCAGTGAGTGGGTTGCTAGTGGTAAACCCACCTGTTGACAACTCACACAGATACACATTCATCAAACCTGGAAAAGCTCCAGTCTAACAACCTTCATGTTGTGAAATGGTATCCCAAGGGCATTATTCCTACATCAGAGCCAGCTGCCTGCCAACAGAGCAAGCAAGGTGTCATCTACATGTGCTTAATGAAAGGTCTAATGAAGAAGGCAGTAATGTGATGAACCAGAGCTTTCTTGTGATGGCTACCATCTTGGCCTGCAGAATCACAGCTCTCTTAAAATGGTAACTTTATCACCAACCCAGATACATTAGCTTTCCAGCCATACTTCAGTGCAAGTGTCACAAATGGGAGATACTTGGCTTCACCAGCTCCGGGGTTTTAGTCTGGACTCTGTCAAATTGCACACGCAACACTCTGCAAGGGAGAACCTGCAGTGGCTTATCTAGTGGTAATGCTCTCTACCCTCCCTAACAGAAAGAGAAAAAGCATTTGTGACATCTGGGCAGGGAGACTGGGAATAGGTGAACCATAGGCTCCAATATAAACAACTGAGCAATGCCCCCCACCCAGATGACTGGGACTCCACACACACACACACACGTTTCTGAAACATTCTTCCATTATTATCACTTAAATTAGCTTCATTGTGAAACATTAATTAAACCGCAGGAGGAAATTCATTGCTTTTGCCTTTTATCATCAATTCTAATTTACACAACTACATTCTGACTTCTTAACTGATTACCTGCTTGCTTAGCATGTTCTAGGCTCCTACATCTCTTCTTTTTACCCTTGCTTCCTTTGCTGGATCTAATAGTGTTTGCTCTCATAAATCCACAGGTTTCAGCATGCTTATGCATGTTACTCTGTCAGGATAATAAAGCAGATACATATGATTCTGGTATTAATGCACTTTCAAATGCAAAAAGACAAACATGTCAACGTTTTAAAGAATAAGCTTTGGAAAACTAGAAACATTGTTAAATCATATCGGCAACTTATCAAACTTCTGCAGATTTTTTTACTATGAACTCTTACATTTAAATCATTATATTGAAGATGGGCAACAATTACTTTTTTGTTGGATTCACACATGAACCATACGGTTTCACCTACAGAATATCAATTTTGGAAAGCCTGCTCTGAAGGCTTGAGAAATAATTATATTCCCAAGTCCCACAGCAGTGATAGGTCTTGTACAACATTCTCTGCGGTAATTGCACTGGCAGAGATACAAGCTTTACTGATAGGAACAGGATTATTATTTTCCTACTCATATTGTAAAACTATTCCTTACATTTTCTACTTCACATATTTTCTTAATTTCTTCTGTCTATCCTTTTTTTACCATCAGGGATTTGTTTCTTATTCTCTTTTTTAATTATTCCCAGTAGATTACATGCATTACACAACTTGTGCTGTACCAATTTATGAAACACCTTGCCCATTTAACATAAATTACTGGATCTGTTTTAACTCTTTCATTCAAGGTCTGGAGAGAAATTACTGTGGACTTGGCATCAAGGAGTTAACTGTTAACAGTTCAGCCAGGAGACTGTTTCTTACTCTCCATCCCTTACGGCAGCGTGACACACAGCACTCAACTAAAATTATCTGCATCGGGGTCCCTTAAAAGACGACTCTTACCCAGCGTGAGTAGCTCTTGCCACACTTCGGACACTCAAAAACTGTTGGTTTAAAATCAGAATCATGGTATTTCCTGAAATGAACAGTCAGAAGCTGCTTCTGTCGGAAACATTTACTGCAACACAGACAAATGAAGGGCTTCTCGCCAGTGTGGATGCGCTTATGCACGACCAAATGTCGTTCCTAAAACAAAGAGAAGAAGTGCATTTAAAACAGAACTCCAGGTAGCTTTGTGACATACACTGGCAAAGGCAAGAGTTAGGACACTTTTACACATGCTCCTGAGGTGTGTGTGTGGCGGGTGCTTTAATTAGAGCACCTCTGAGAGCCAGTCTAATTAACATGCCACAGCGCTCTCGTGTATCTGTGTCCCTGCGCTTTAAAACGGCAGTGAGGGCACTTGAACTAAAGCTCGTCAAACAGGCTTCACTGAAGCGTGGGGACACTGAAGCACGAGTCGCGGGAGGCTGCTGGAGCACGGTGATTACCACGCTCCAGCAGGCTCAATTAATCAAGCCTGCTCCGAAGTGCTGTAATCACAGTTTTGGAGCAGCCTCCATGCTTGTGTACAGGCACCCTTAGAGTGTCAAGATGTTGCAAAACACCAAAGATGGTCCTTAATCTGCTCCACTATGCACAAGTAGCAAGCAATCGAAACAGCAGGATTCTTCTTCTCCAACGACTTGACTAGGACCAGGATGTTACCGCATGATCTCGGAGATCAGGGATACCTAAAATAATCAGAGCCCAAAGCAAAGGCAAAGGGGGGGCCCCTCACCAACGCTTAATTTATATTTCCTTCAATTTTTCAATTTACCTTAAATATTAAAAAATTGCAGGTCTCTCAAATGTGTCAGTTATCTCAAGTTATTTTTCTCATAGTGATTTGAAGAACAGGTGGATCAAAAAAAAAAAGCCTTTCCATAAAAAAAAGACAAGAGTGAATTATTTTGGCCTTCTTTTGAAAAGTGTTATTTTTATCGTCGGAGATGTGGCGAGTTAAGGCCCCCGCTAGAATATCGGTCACTCTCAGAATTACAGAAAGTCTCCTGAGAAGACTGCTCCCAAGGGGGAGGCAGACCTAGAAACAAAGCTGCATTCCTGCTCAGAGCTGGCGTTTGTAGGACCGGCAGATTTGGGATCCGCACTGACAGAGGCCGGGAAAGCAAGATTTTGATACCGGTGGACAGGATGTGGTAACGGGTGCACCAGGTCTTGGCATAGCAGCTTGTGCAGGTACTGAAGCATCAGATCCATGATAAGCAGTTGGTGGTGGGGGAAGCTAAGGAATCTGTAATAGCTCAGGCACTAGAGAAGTGTAGCGTCTGCAACTGGGTGCTGCTATTTGGATGCTTCAAAGCTTCATCAGGATCTGGGTAGGACTATGAAGGGTTGGAGCTAGAAGAACAGTGAAAAGTGTCTCTGCAACCAACTCTAGGCAGGAAATCGCTCTGGAACCTATCTTCACTGGGGAAGCGGTTCTCATTTTGGCTGTGAAGATTTTAACAGTGTTCACGTGTATTAGTTATATAAATGCCACTTCATATACCACTAAAGTAAAGGCATTAATTGGGTTAATACACTGATGAACAAATAATATTCTGTAGAACAGAGCCTGCATATTTCAATCTTTAACCATGACAGATTCCTAAATTCAAGCCAATAGAACAAAAATGTGTCATTTTTATATATAGTTGAACAGCGTGCAATTCTGTAATCGGAGTATCTAGCAGTAAAACTATATCTCTGGGTTGAAATATGATGGATCTGTCTAGGCTGTACATAACTCTTTAATGAGAGCATCCAGGAATGAAAAAAAGGTTACAAGTTTATCTAGCAAGAAAAATATGCTTTCCTATACACTATTGATCCAGGAAGTCTTGCAAAATATGCATAATGATTTAGTCCTTGCTTTTTTAGATGCAAGAAAAATTATTTCGTGGAAGAGAAAGATACAAGAACACTTCCCAATGATACTGAGTCAGGTTTGTTTTGGCCGATGCCCAATGAGGCCTAGTCTTGCTGAGAGTATAACCAAAGCTACAGAATATGTCTCTAAAGCTCCGGGCCTTATCAGGAAGATATAGATTGAAATTTGTTGTGAATGATGAGATTAGGGGTCAAACACTAATACTGAAAATGAACTGGGCAAAGAATACAATATTCTATACCCAATTCCTTCTATACCCTAATTCCCAATCTTTCCTCATAGTGTCTAAATCATGCAATGCTAAATAGCACACATTTCTTTTTTAGATGTTTCAGTCTAGTTTGAAATTATTTTGTATGTACTTGCTGAATGCTATGAACAAGACGAGAATAAGTATTTTATTTTTGTTACACTGTGAGCGAATATTGATAGGTTGTACTTCGTAGTTCCAAATAGATAATGTATGAGAGATTTATCATAAGCAACAAGACTTGTATTACTATTTTATCATTCATTTACAAACTGTTTATCTTGCACATAGATAACTGAAAGTACTTTACTTATATTGTCATTATAAATAATTTTATGATGATCAAAGGAAATACATCCTCAAAGCCAACCAACCTCAGGAAAGCATCAAATGAATAAACAATCCCATCCCAATTAATTTGAATACCTGCTTGCACGCATAGCTGCACTGATCACATTTGAATTTCTTCTCGTTTCTGTGCGTTTTCTTGTGCTGAATGAGAGCGTAGCGCTCGTGGAAGACTGCTTCACAGTAACTGCACTTCAAGGCCACAGCCAGATGGGAATGCAGGTTTCGTAAGTGGACACCTAAAACAGTTTTGGAGACCTTTATGTTCAGGACTTGGATAAGTGAACATACATTTTTTTTTGAATTCTGTGTCGGGGAAAGTGCTGCACTATGCACAGGCCCAGAAGAAAATACAAAAAGAATCTCTCATGCTTCCTTTAGAGGAGCTGAAACCACAACTATTGGCACCAACTTATGTGTCAAAAACCACGTAACAGGAGATGGGAGAAGAGGCACAAAGGCCAAATTTTCCACAAAAACAAAAGCACCTAAAGATGCTGAAAGGCACCTAGTGGGGTTCAACAAAGTGTTTAAACAGACTGCATGCCTAAGTCCTACTGATTTGAACCAAAAATAAGCATTTAGGCTGCCCATGTGTTTTTAAAAATTCTAACAGGCATCTGTTTTCACTGGGTGCTGACAAACATGCAGCTCCCCGTTGCAACTCATGGAGTGCCACGAGTTACACTGATACCCTGGACCCAACAGAGGGTGGAGGGAGGCCTCCAGTCCCTCTGCCTCACTCTCCAGGGAAGTTTTGGCAAGCCCCAGATTGGAGCTCCCTCTGCTGCCTTCCCCTCCACCCATTCTGAAGACAGTGCTGGGAGCAGGGCTGGGCTGCCCTACTCTTGGTGTGTGCTGACACAAGTCAATGAAAGCACTCTGCTTTAGGGCACCTTCATCTGAACCCTCACGTAATGAGGTTCAGACTGTTGTGGCATCCGGCCCTTTTAAAGTGCTCTGCAGCTGTGCACGCCTGTAGAGCGCTTCAGGGGGCCGACTGCATGACAGAATGTCACTTGTGTCCATGCCCGTTGTTGCACACCTAAGCTCCTTTGTAAATCTAGCACCAGGTGATGTTTATTGTAACTTGGTACCTGCAGACATGTGGGGTCTTTTGCTGATCAACTGGCATTTGCTAGGGGACATTCTTTGAAAAAAGATAAAATCAAGTCATTCCACACTGAATATCTATTCTGTTTCTAGTTTAATACATGGGTATTTAATTGATTTCACTGGGAGTGTATTCGCTGCTTAAGTGTATTTGAGCAGATCACTAGGTCTATGGCTGGATGTTTGGGTACCTAACTACCTGTTAAAACTTGCCCCCCTACTACTCAATTCAACATGCACAAACACTGGGAACCTGTCAAATTATGTCTATGTACACAACATTTTGATGATGAGTCTATGGCATTTTGCAAAAAGACCCAAACAGTACTAACCTTAAAAAGAGCTGTGGGGTATTAACCACCTGAGCAGAGAGACACTACCTGGTACCTAAATATGCAGTTACCACCCCAACATTAGACTCCCAGCTTTGAAAATCTTGGCCTTTCTGTAGAGCTTCTGCTGGTAATTACCAATTATACCAACTTATTCATCACAAATAAATTTTATTTATAGTATAGTGATTTGCTAATGAAACCTTATTTTGCTGAGATGTTCATATTTCTAGGAAAACCACATCAAATTAGAGGTGAAAAATATGAATTCTGATACCTTTATTGGTATGTGAATGAAGTACTTTTTCAGATGCAGAGTAATTTACAGAGTTAGTATAATCATAATTCTCACAAAATCATGTTGGTTTGTATAAATTGGAACAATTTTGGTCTGCATGACAGACAATTTTCCCTTATATTAAGTATAAACCTGTACATACACCATTACCATAACCATATTACTAAGAGATGAAGGAGAAAATCCATGAGCGGCATACAGAATTTATGCATCTAAACCAGAATGATTTATGTTTGAAATATAATGGCTCACTTTCTGCTTCTTGGAAAAAAGAGCTAAGAAGTTAGAGGTCATTTCTATTCATTGTGTACTATCATCTGACTTGTCACACGCATATTAGAAAACCGGAAAATAATTCATCAGTTTAAAGCACGGCTGTCATGCATATGGACCACTGGCTGGATCTGGCCCATGGGCTGGAATTCAGGAGGATGGGGCTGTTTGCCAAAATCTAGGGCACAGAGGCCCATTACAGGTACCTGGTGGCAGCGAAGAACGAGCAAGTCTGCAGTAACTCCCTGCAGCTCCATACTGCTTCTTCTCCCGCAGCTGCCACTGGTTCCCCACCACCCCAGGTGGGTCTGGATCTGACCCACACAGGGCCCCACAGTTCAGAACCAGCCAGGGTGGCTGTGTAAGTTTGAAACCCCTGGCTTAAAGGAATTTAGTAGTAGTTAAAGTCTGGGGGGAAATGCAGTACAGTACACTTAGGTTGCTGAAGATGTGAAAAAATAAAACAACATGCTTTACCAGAAGAGGCAACACATTAGCTGGACCTGGCTCCACAGCATCTGTATAGATCATGTGCTTCAGCAGGGCTTTTTTGGCACTTTTATCTAACAGCAGCTATTAGATAAAAATGCCAAAAAAGCCCCGCTGAAACGCCCAATCTATACAGACATTGGGCAAGCTGAGTCAAACTAATGTGATGCCTCTTCTGGGCATGCAGTGGGCTTGGCGCGGGGGTACACCGAGTTTAAAGTAAAGCACCGTTTAATTTGGTTTTTTACAACTGTAAGCAGCTTTACTGTCTCTTAAAGAGATACAAACACAAGTTTAACACTTAACGGGCATCTTAATGATTGATTATGAATGTGACTGACTCTATGTGCCATTTCAAGATCCATGGCAATGCACTCAGAAATTCTCAAGTAAAATTAGACAAAAATGGTCAAGGACAGACACAAGTGCCAGAGTAAAAGCTGATCTTTACATCTCCAGCTCAAACCCAGACTAACGCATCCTTTTTTATTTTACACCCCAGACTGGGAGAAGCACAGACTCAGGGGCTGTAGAAGCGGTACGGGGAAACTGAGTGCTGAACAGTACTTAGGGCTTCTCTACACGTGTAGGGAGGCTGCTCTGACGTGCTGGAATCAAGTCTGCTGGAGCGTGGAAATTACCGCACTTGAGCGGACTCCAGCATTACTCAGACAGAACAAAAAGTTGTCAGTTTTATATATGGTTGAACTGCGTGCAATTCTGTAATCAAAGTATCTAGCAATAAAACTTTCTCTGAGTTGAAATATGATGGATCTGTCTAGACTGCACATAACGCTTTAATCCGAGCATCCAGGAATGAAACAGCGGTTACAAGTTTATCTAGCAAGAGAAATATGCTTTCCTATACTATTGATCCTGGCAGAGTCTTGCAAAACATGCATGATTTCGTTCTTGTTTTGCTCATTCGAGGAGCTTTAGTTCAAAGCACCCCACTGCCACTTTTCAGCATACATGTGATGCTCTGGCGCTTTAAATCAGCATGGCTCTCAGAGCTGCGCTAACTCAAGTGCCCCCCTGTCCCCACAGCATGTCTATGAACACCCTTAATGACTACGTTACCTACCTCTACCCTTGTAGAGAACTGATTCTTAAAACATGACGGGTAATGTTGCAGGTTAAGTGTTACAAATTAACATCATCTCTACAGTTCAGCATCATAAACGTACCAATATACTTCACCCGCTAGATGGCACCACACCTCTTAAGCAAGAGAGAGTTACCTAATGAAATAAGTGAATTCTTTTTCTGGGAAATACTTCAGTTAATGATAGACGCTCAGTCAAAGTATTACAGTTCTGATAGCAGAACGAACTGTAAGAACGTGACATTAACGTTACCGCTAATTCCCTATGGATTTCACACTGATTGTTTCTTTCTTAAGTCCAAACTCACGTAAGTCACTTTTCCTTGCAATAACTGTCTCACAACGCGGACACTGATGTCTCGGCACATTTTCACTATGCTTCTGCAATATGTGGATTTTCATGGTGCCACTTTGGGTGAATCTTGCCTGACAAACATAACACTGATAGGGTTTTTCACCTACAGGAGAGCAAGAAGGGTTGCAAATTAATATATATTTAGCAGTTACGTGTGTGCATATATATGTATTCAGCATCCTACAGGTGCCAACAGCCATGATCCAGCAACATGAACCCCTGTGCCTCTGCAGAATCTTACTAACATCACACCTGAAGTCAAAACTAGCTCCCAGGTGATTCTGGCAAACAGTCTTGGCCAAGAGAAGCTGCAGGAAGAACTAATAATGGTGCAGGGCCATTGGCATAGCTGTTTTAGTAATGTATTAATTTTGAATTCATTCCTCTCTCATGCTGTTTACTATGATGAATAAAGGAAAATGCAATAACACCAACACTGATCAGAACTCAGTCCTGCCCTCTAGCATATTTTCTAATCTTCAGGTCTTTACAGGGAAGCCACAATAAGGCCTATGTTTTGGAATGACCTTCTTTTTTTAATCCTCCGGGCTGTCAGATGCGCTGTGTAAAAGTCACTAAATGTAGTACACAACTGAAAACTTGGTCCACGGAGCCAAGGACACCCAAGCAGATGCTAAACATACTTCCCATACGAAAACATCTCGGCTTAAAAAAACCAGACAAACAAACTATTACAATCATTTATTGCCCAAATTCTTAAAAACAGCTCTGAAAAAAATCCCAACAGTTTTAAAACAGCACTTTTTTCATATTTTTAGTACGATAACAAATCTCTATGGAAGAGAAAAAACGGCCACGCAAAGTTGCAACAAGTTTGAGAGGCTGGAATGAGTCCTATTAAAAAGCTATCCTAGCATAAAATAGATAGGATTCATTGTGACATGACAAAGACTTACCTGAATGAGTTATCATGTGTCTTTTCAGCTTATAGGTATCCTTACTAGCATAACTACAGAGAGAACAGTGGTAAGGACGCTCTCCTGTGTGTGAGCGGATGTGCCGCTTCAATTTGCTTGCCTGAAAATAAAAATCATTAGTGAAATGCCCCTTTTATCATAGCGATGCTCAACTGAAACCCTGCTCCACTTCACCAAACAAATTAGCGGTGATTTCAAATATTAACACTCGTCCCCGAGTCACCCTCCCAATTTTAGTGGCCACAGTTCTCCTTCCCTTTCTCCCTCCTGCTGCTTTGTGGAAGATCCACACAAGCAACAGGAAAAAAAGGGAAACCTTTTTTTCAGTGGTTAACCACTTTTACCTATTTGTGTAAAAACCCACTGAGCTCCCAGCAGATTAGGGCCTTTCTCTTGGAAACATACACATACTGCTCAAAGACACAGGAGGACTGCACTTACTTCTACACTACAGTATTTACACAGTGTGCACTTAAAGGGCTTTTCTAGAGTATGCTTATAACGCCTGTGTCGTGCAAGCTCACCGCTGGTCACAAATGCCATGTCACAGTCACTGCATTTATATGGCCTGGTCCCTGCAAGAATATACCATTTTTAGAACTATACTGAAAGGCAAATCATTTGTCTACAGTAAATCAGCACTTACACATTGATACAGTATTAAAGTCAGTACTGTAACGTTGATATTTTAACTTATACAGAAGATAAGCTCGTAAGTCTCAAAATACTTCTTTTATTAAAACTACAGAAAGAATGTGGACAAATTGGAGAGTCTGGTGGAGGGTGTCAAAAATGGTTTGGGGGCTGGGGAACGTGACTTATGAGGAAAGACAGAGGGAACTGGGCTTATTTAGTCTAGAGAAGAGGAGACTGAGGGGGGATTTAATAGCAGCCTTCACCTACTTGAAGGGGGGTTTGAAAGAGGATGGAGCTGGTCTGTTCTCAGTGGGGGCAGATGACAGAACAAGGAGCAACGGGCTCAAATTGCACCAAGAGAAGTTTCGGTTGGCTATTAGGAAGAATTTTCTCACTAGGAGGGTAGTAAAACACTGGAACAGGTCACCCAGAGAGGGGGTGGCAGCTCCATCCTTGGAGGTTTTTAAGACCCGGATAGACAACACCTTGCTGGGATGATCTAGTCAGGGATGGTCCTGCTTCGAATCATTTAATCCGAACTAGATGACCTCCTGAGGTCCCTTCCAACCCTAACTTTCTACGATCCTGTGAACTGCGACTTACCCATTTTAAATATGAAGAAAGGAAGAGACAGGTCAACAAACATTCAAGAAGACAGACCAGGTCACACATACAGGAATGAGAGATTTTAGTTTGAAAATGGTTCCTTGCTTAAAATCCATTTTTTCCCACACAAATGGGATATACGTCAATAGGCCGTGCTCTTTCAACATCCCACATACACACAGCTTCCAAGGAAACTAGTGGGAGTTGTGAGTGCAGACTGATGCCAGAATATGGCTCTTGCAATCATTTGGAAGGGAGGGTCTCACACGGTGGTCTGCAGACCACCACTGGTCCGCCAGCTCCATTAGGTGGCCCGCAGAAAGGTTGTGGAACAATCAAGAATATCTGTACTTGTAAGGTAAGACTACTGATATTCAAATCTGAGTTGTGCACTTTGATTTGTAGAATAAAAAAAAAGTTTATTAAGTGGTCTGCTAAGTGGTCCACCAAAACCCTCAGCAATTTTCAAGTGCTGCACGAAAGAAAAATTTGAGAACCACTGTTTTGGAAGGCCAGCCGGATACAACAGACACCAAGCAAAAGGAAGATAGTTTGCACACAGCATCTACCTGTATGTGTGTTCATGTGGTTACGCAGGAGAGTAACGGTACGGAAAGCCCTTAGGCAGAGATGGCACAGGTGGGGTTTTTCATCAGAATGGATTTTCATGTGGCGGTTAAGGCTCGACATTCGGAGAGAGGTGAACGTGCAAAGAACACAGCTGAAAGTCTCCTTTTCTTCTGTAACAACACACACACACACACATCAGGTTAGACGAGCTCTAAAACAATGATTTTCATTTTTGGTTCTTCAGTTTCATCACAGCCCCCCAGTCCCAAATGAAATAAAAATACTCTGCAGTTTTACAGGGCTTTTTATAAGACAACTTCTAAGTACTCCGCACAAATTAAGGCAGTTGGACAGGAACTGTTAGGCCCGTTGCAAAATATCAACCAATTTGTAGTAGGGTGAGTCTGTGGTACAGTTAGGAACAAAATCCCAGTAGGCCTGATTTCTACTCTATCTTTCAATGGAAATGCTCCCTTCTCTTTGCTCATATGTTCATCTAGATGCGTGCCTCCTGTGAAGTATTCCCCTTGACATCAGCTTTATTAGCCAATATTAACAATGCTTGTTTGAAGGCCGAAAAATGACAGATTAATTGTAAATTCTCTGCCTTTTCATGGGTCAGAAAGCAAATAGTATACATAAAAAACGATTACAGTCTAAAGCCTCTTTGAATCTATTGTTTGAATTCCAGTAATGCAAGTGCTGTGCACTGTTGATCTTTTAAACAATCAAATACCATACTCCTCTCCAGATTATACAATGTGCAGATTCACAAAACAGAAAGTAGTTATTTCTGTCGGAGATAAATTTAGAGAAAACATGGAGCATTTTCAGATTTCAAGCAACTTCAGAGCTGTCAAATAGGAAACAATAAGCTATCTAAAGAGCCCTCATCTCAGGCCCCAGGTGCAGATGCTTTCTAACGGTCTTGCCATGTTGACCGGGACAAGTATTTCCATATTCCACAAAAGAGAACAGAATTCATGTGCTCCTACAGAGACGTTACGCTTCCCAGGGAGAAGTGCCAGCTCTTGCAGCAGGGGCTGCTCAAGCACATCTCAGGTCCATGCAGCTGCGGAGCGTGGAGGTTCGCAGTTAAAGAAGCATTAGCAATTTTACAAACTTCTGCTTTAATTCCCAGGCATCACAAAACACAGATGCACTCCGACGCCTCACCTCTACTAACACGCTCTCGCTACTCAGTTGTGCACACCCAGTTTTTCCAGACTCTCCTTCGACTTGTACCAGGCCACTTGCCCTGTCCGCCTCTCTCTCCTGCAACATATTTTTGCAGCCCTCATACCTGTTGTTTATTTTTTATTTCTTCTGCTCAGCTTCCCCTCCAAATGCCTATTACCACGGTGCTTTCTCACCTCTACCAACCCCTGATATTTGGGCTCGCTCTCAACATCCTCTGCAATTTCCTGCTAAAATCTGGTCAACTGTGGCACAGCTGGAAAGTCACTGGATGAGCACAACAAAGAGAAAAAGCCTCACTAGCCCAGCAACGAGCTTTGTCACTCAACTTTTTCCTCTCCTCTTCTAGACCCCATATTGTCTCTAACATTAATAACATTGCTGCATCTTCTTTTGGCTCCCATAAGGCCTGAGACACAGACTTAATACATGCGATTTGTCACTTTTAGAGACACTGCTTCTCTTAGGGTTCACATTTCTATCAAACGCTGGACTTTGCAGTACAGGTTTATCACGACCCAGTAAAGCTGGGTTGCGAGAAACACACAGATAAAAGCAAAACAGGGTAAGGGGGGTGGTGTGCTAGAGCAGGGGAAGAGATAGGTCACAGCTGGGTGAACAGGAGGGCCGAGAAAGGAGCCTCAGGGACTGCAGTTCTCTGGGGAGATCGAGAGTTTCTAGATCGCTCCTAAGGAATGGGTTTTTTGTATTTTCCACCTCTCCCCAAAAGAAAAATGACCCTACTCTTGGGCTGTACTTTTCTAAAGCCGTAACTATAATGGGAAGTTTGTGACCTTTGAATCAGGGAGTTGAAAAATGTGGTAAGAAAGGAGCCATTTCCAATTGTCCCGGCCCTGACACCGTGTGTTTGGAAGAGTGGCTCCGACACCTGTAAATCGTCCTGCTTAGGGGCATTTGCTCCCCACCACTGAAGCTGGAAACTCAGGATAACCTTAACTATGGAGCCAGGTTTTTGTTCCTGTTTGCTTTGTTTTTAACCGCCAGCTACTTGAAGTGCAGATGACTGGTACACTAACCTGCACAATGCATCTCCTAAAATCCTGCATAGTGACATTAGATTAATTAAAACACCTTTATTAGCTAGTCCAAAAGACTTACTCCTCCTGCCATTATTCAGCAAAACATTAGCTCTTACCTTAAACTAAATCCAAGTACAGCGTGAAAGTTTCTTATAAAATTCCCACCTGTTTTCTAACTATAAATGACAAGTACTGTGTAGTCAGTTTTTTACCTTTCTTCTGCTGAAGTGCATTTGTTTGAGCTCTGAAAGTCTCTGTATACTTTATATCTGCTTCTTCTGATGGAGTCACATCTTCCTCTTTATATTCCTGGTGTGATGCTGATACACCGTCGTCGGTTTTACAGCTCTGGATTTCTTCCCCCTCGACAGCAGGAAGTTTGCTTCCTCTCACCTCCTCAGCTGTGGGTGCCTGGTGAACCCTCCCTTCAACTGCAAGCACCTCTTTACTTCTATCAATCTGGTTTAAACACAAAGGAGAGAGCCTTAACAATTCAATCAAGCAAAAGCAGTCTCAAAACAGCACAGGCTTTCTGCACTGACTACAGAGCAATACACTACCCACTAATTAAATCTGATTTCCAGTAGTTATTTGTTATATGATGCCTCTGGGTTTTGAGTCTGGGCCTACTGAATCAATATAATTTCTGACATAAACTTCAGCAGGAATCAGATCAGATGGGAGAGCCAACACTTTTGTACTGTTCAGATCCTAGAGTCGGGGTCAGATTTTTCCACGTGCTCTCTGCCACCCTGACTGAGACAGGCAGATTAGCACGTGAAATCAGCCTTAACCACCCAAGTTACAAAAAAGAAAGGTTGCTATAAAAACATAGACTGAGATTTTAAAAACCTGCCGGGAGGTTTTAGATGCCCAGTTCCCATTAACAGTAGCTGTGACTTAACTGGGAATTTTCGAAAGGGTTTATTGCATTTTATTTCAACTTCTAGTCATTCGCAGCACAACCGGAGGGCCAGCCAGGATCACCCTGCCCTGACCGCAAGCGAGGGCCGTGGCTTAGCCATGAGTCTCCACCTTAATCAGCAGCACGTCGGCGACCTTCCCCGTGGCTCTGCTGTCTTTGCTCTTCCCGGGCGCCGCGTCGTGCAGGACGCTGATCTGCATCAGCTCCAGGTCATGAAACGTGTAAACGCCGTCCTGGAGGCTGATGGCCACCGCGGCGGGGCCGTCCTGCGGCGCGCCCACCGCCTCGGCCTCGGCCTCGGCCTCCTCCGCGGCCTGCAGCTGCACGGGCCGCAGCGTGAGCAGCTGCTCCCCAGGCTCCCCCGCAGGGGGGGCCCACGCCGGGCCCTCCCCGCCTTGCGGCAGCGCCCGGGCCGGGGAGACGCCCCGGCCGGCCGGGCCCACTCGGGACATCGCGCCCTCGGGGCACGCGCCCGGCCCTTTGATTTGGGTGAAGGGCTCGGGGGGCGCTTCCATCGCGGGCGGCACCCAGCAGAGGAGCGCACGTGGGCCCCCCCAGTGCAACCCCGCACCCGCACCCACTCCCCTCCCCTCCCCGCTAGGGGGCCCGCACCTGCGGGCGGCGCACGTGGCCGGGGCCCGCCGCGTGGGCGGGGCGAGCACGTGGCGGAAGCGCGCGGCGCCGGGCCGGATGCTGCGTGTCGCGCGCACGTGCTGCTCGTGCCGCCTCCCGCCGGGCGGGGGAGAGTTCAGAGTCCCCGCGCTTGAGGACGGTGCCCGGGCCGCAGTCGCGGCCTCGGCTCGGTGCGGGGCTGCCGAAGCGCGACGGCACACGGGATCCTCGTGAGCCGGCCTGCGATGCGCGTACCTCGCTCGGGTGAGACGGGTTCGGGTTCGGGGGTTTTTTGCATATCCGACACTTCATTGCACCAGGCAGTACCAGTATCAGTTTTTTTAATTGCACCAGGCAGTACTGTATCATTTTTTTTATTGCATCAGGCAGTACTAATATTATTTTTTTTAATTGCGTCAGGCAGTACCAGTATCTTTTTTTTTTTTTTTTAATTACTTAGGTGCAAACACCCATGATCAGGGAGGTATGTGGCCACCGTGTTGTTCTGAGACAAAGAAATGCAAAAGTCGAGAAGTCTTTGGTTCGGAGATGATAGCTTTTATTAGACCAGCCGAGCTGGTCTGATACAGTTGCGAGGGTATTAGACGGACTGAGTCACAGCCTTGGTTTGGTGCAGAGTCTAAAATTGCAATCGGGCCAATTCGACCGACTGGTAGTAGACCAACTGAGTCGAGAACTGCAATGAGTCTTAAAATTGCAATTAGACCAACTGAGTCTAAAATTGCAAGTGGTCTAAAACTGCAATTTCTCAGTTGGTCTGATAATAAAAGATAGCATTTTGGAACCAAGCGTTCTATATTTTGGCAACCTTCGCGATCTGCCTGTCCGTTAAGGGTGTGCACTGCTTGAGGGCACAGCATCTTTCTGCTCCACCGGCTTTGTAAGGCAGTTGAGCTCTGTTTAGCTACATCATGATTAGCAGCAGGAAGGGTGATGGGGAAGCAGCCGGCCATGGGCTGGGATTAGAGGCTTTGGAAATCACAGGAGGGAGTCAAGTTTCAGGGCTGCTATCTCCCATCACTTCCCAGGACTCTCACAGCAGCTCTAAAACTGACGATCTCCCTTCGTAAGCACCCTGCAACCATTAGAAGCCTGGCCAAGGACAGAGGCTCGTCAGGTTCCTGCTACAACAGGAACAGGGATGAGTACTCCAAAACATGGTTTAAATCCAGGGTGGCCGACCTGTGTCAAGAGCAGCTTCTTTGTGTGGCACATGGCAGGACAGGGAAGGGACAAGCAGGTATGGGAAGAAGCAGAAAGCAGAGCAGGAGATGCAGTGGGCACAGGCGGGAAGCAGAGGCCAGAGCAGTAGAGCCAACAAGGAGCGTGGAGTAGAGAGCAGAAGGCAGAGCAGCAGATCAGGCAGAGGAAGGGGATCAGAGTAGCACTTAGGGAAGGTGCAGCCTTAACTTGTAGCCCCACTGGTTTAAGTTAAGTTCCTGAAAGTTCTTACTCTTGAATAAATGCTTAGCATTAGTTCAGTTCCAGCAAATGCACTTAAACAGGTCACTGTGTTACGGAATACATTTAGCTACTGGGCATCCAGGAAACAAGCATTTCATATTCTGCAAAGCCATTATTTAATTTTATTTATTCCTATTACTAACGGTAGGTGCAATATAACATAAATGAAAGCGCCAAAGCTCTAACGATCATGTTGCAAGGGGACACCCACACGGTGTCATCACCACCGGAGATCCATGTGGGTTCAGGGGTCCAGTACCTGGCACAAGCTATAAGCGAGGAAGATAATATTGCATACACAAAAAAAATGAATCTCATGACCATATTGATTTTAGGAGATTAAATGTACAGGGCTCTATCCTCAGAGACTGAAATCTGACAATGCCCATTCATTCCTGTTTCGCCAAAATCAAGTTACCCCTTAGGCACAAGCCAAAAGGCAAAAACCGAAATACAACACCAAAGAGGAATAAAATTTATCTCGCTGTATTTTACCATTTATAAATGCAAATAATTTTAAGCCATTAAGTTTTTTTTGTTAAGTGGACAGCTCAAAGGCAATGCAATTATTTACTGCTTATATACCTTTGTGATTTAGGGGAATAACATTTCAATTGGATATTACATTGTGTACAGTCAATGGCAGCTGCAGGCTTCTTCTTGCATGTATTAAAATCTCTTCAGATTGCTGTGGTGTATGTCATTACAATAGGGAGTTGAGGGGCAGTGAGGAAAAAAGACATTTTAAAAATAATATAGCTTACTTTAGGTCTTCTTAATGAGTTTCTTTGCACTTCCAACAGTCATCAGCATCAAGTCTGTCTTGCTTTGTACTTTTGCGTTATTAATCCATGCTGTTTATTAAGGGCCTGCCATTATTATCATTTCAAATGGATATTTTCAAGGCTTAGTAACTACAGTTTAGAATATCACTTCAGTTTAGCTTCAGTGAATTCAAGGGAATCACTTGGATCAGTGATCCACAAACTGAATAACTAAGTTTTGACACTATAGAGGCTGCAGTGCTCATTACGGTCTATTGATTAAACCATCTCTGCAATTACCAATACTGTCTACTGTATTATCTACATCTAAGTATAACCAGACAGCTTCTTACCCACTACTCTTAATACTCCATTTCACACTAGCTGACCAAGAACATGCATTAATGTCATGAACAAAGTGTGTTTTTTAAACATCTTTTTAAGGGAAGGGTAAACGTATTCTGCATGGTCCATTGCTAATTAAGAAGTTTATGGAATTTCAATAGTTCACAACTTTTTGTCAAACTATCATTATGTAAAGACAAAGAAAATTCAGCTACAAACACTGAGAAATTGTTGCTGAGAATCTAGCAATGCACAATAGGAAACATATGCAGTTAAGATTTGAAGTAAATGAACCAAATTCTGGCTGCCAGCTTGACCAAGACGAGGCAGCACACGTTGTTCGAAGGAGGGCTGTTACTGAGGATAAACAGCTTGATTGGATTTTGCAATCTACTTTTTGCACTTTGGCATAAGTTAAGATCAGAGCACCAGTCCAGATTGTCCACCTTAATTCTGAATACACCGTCCTTTGTGGACTAGAGATCCCTCATATTCATTCGCTATAGATTACTTGTAATGAGAATATCACAATTATGATCCATCATAAATATCCTTGATCTTCAAAGTTATGAATGCCTTCAGTTTGGTTCCCGATGTCCTCTGCTTTTTGGCAGTAGGCTCTGGGGAACGGAGAGCCTGTGCAATCCAGTCAGCGCCTGGTGCACCGCGTACCTTCCCTGCACATCCTGGATGGGCTCTCATCCAGCCTCCAGTGGCATCAACAGAAAGTTTTCCAATGACTTCAATGGTTTTGGTCTGGGCCCAGGGCTCACGTAACTGTGAAGCAATAAGACATGATTTAATGAAGAATCCATGACCCGTCAGAGTTCAGGACAAATTAGGATGATAATAGCAACGGACTGAGTCAGTTAAGGGAAAGATAAGCAAACAGGTCATCCCCACTGGACCTCGAGCACTGAGCAGAACCACTCCAAACCTGTTCAGCTGCTCAGACTAGTGCAGTTTATGAAATTCTTTCTTGGCAAACCAAAGTCCATCCTAATCCAAGTCATGCCTTCTGTTTAACCTGTACAAAAACCTCAGCTAATCTGCTCACCTGCTGTGACTTATTTTGTGGGGGATTCATCTTTGCTAGCAGTTTCAGCACAGTGGCATCTGGAAAGATTTTCATAGTCATCTTCCTTGAGAGTGCCACTTTTGTCCATGCCCGATCTCTGCCATATTTATAGCGTACCTTTTGTTTTGGTATCTGAGTGCCCCAGCACTGGTTGGAATAGCATTCATCTCTGTGCTTTTGGCACTAAGCTCAATGGCAAACATTTCCTTCCTCACCATCACCTGGTTTGTACAGATATATAGGACTTGATTGTGACTTGGATTACCTACCTGAACAATACACTTATAAGCATGATCATCTCCCCTTGCAGTTACATAAGCACCAGTGGGTCCTCGGAGCTAAGCATTTAAGTGGGTCTACTTGTTCTGTTGCTCCCTCCCCAAAGCAAGTGATGGATAGAAGAGGAGGCTAGCAATAATATTACAACCCTCCCGCCACAACAAAGATGAAGCAAGGAGAAGCTAGGATTCAGAGGTGTATGTCTCAGGCATAATACTTCCTTGCACCAGGCAATGTGTGCACCATACGTTGTTCAAGTCTGTGCTAAAGGCATAGTCGAGCCCTAATTTCACAGGTTGCTCTCCTTCTTGCCTTTATCCTAATGTCTAAATTGGGTTGGGGAATGGGAAACATCCCTTTTTAAGCACTATGGGTGGGCTTTTTAAAAACACTGAAGAGAGTTTTATTAAAAGCCAATAGGAGTTCTGCTCTGAAATCACATTTGTGCTTTTGAGAATCCCACCCAGTGCTATTAATGATTATAATTATATAGCACTATGAACCTATATGGCCCCTCACAGAACATAGATATGGTATAATATTAGATTGATGTGAAATGTATACAAGAGCAAGGATTTAATAGAAGCTCTATATAGCTGAAAGCCCTGAGGGGGAGGGATTATTGCACACAGATTGAACAGGAAATTTGTTTTTTTTAAATATTAACCATAAATTGAAACTTGCCTACCAACCTTTTCATCAGGTGCCCCTTTAGAAGCCTTGAATCCAAAGCATCCATGCAGTGACGCATATCTTTTAGCATCTTGTCTGGAAGATACCAGATTAAGTTGTTTAATTCATCTTTTGCAATAGACGTTTCTTCGGGAGACACCTGATTTCCATCGTTCTGCAGGAAGAGCGTATCACAACTATAGTCCTTACTTGCCCCTCAGTGACAACACGTCTAAATAGCTAAGAAACATTTTTTTTCCTACAGATGGTATACACATGGGTCAATGCTTTCTCTGTTTATTTGTGCAGAAGTCCCAGAGTGACCAAGTTGAGAAAGCAGAGGGTTTCCCACTAACTTGGATTTAATGAGAGAAAACACGCTAGGGACAGGCAAAGGTGGATTGCCACAAACACAGAGGGAGGATGTACAAGTAGAAAGAGATAGTAAAGGTTTAACTCGGCTGATGAAAGAAGCAGGTTTCAAGGATGCCCATGTTTCCGTGCTTTTTATCACATTGTTAATCTTTAATCAGGAACACAGTTCTGAGAAGTGCCTGGCTGGGTGACCATCAGCTCTTGGAAGTTAATGAGAGTGCCAGCAGATGAGACTATCTCAGCCTTGTTCAAAATATACCAATGAATTACGGGCACAGCCCAAAGGAGTTCAAATTCTGCCTCCACGTTGAAATGAACCCAGAGCAGGTGGGTATTGAGCTTGCAAAGTCAGCATTAATGTGTCCCTGTGTCCTGGATGACAAGGGTTCCTTCCCCCTCTAGCTACTAACGTAGTAGCTTGTCTTGAAGTCACCAAGGAGTTGCGGGGACAGGTCTCTGTTAACACAGACTCCAGAACAGTGTGCAAACCTTCTGCAGGTCTGCTTCTGATCTCACTTACTTTGGTATAACTTCACCAACACTCCTAATTTATGCCAACAGCTACGTGGTTTTGTGATCATTTCCCCTTCTTCTGTGGCAAACTACAATTTATAAAGACCATGACCAAATACGTAGCAAACTCTTTCACTGATAAACAGCTAATATAGATGTAGATGTTTGTTGTGTACATTTGCCATGACACCTCCTCTGAATAAAAGAAGCCTCTTTCATGATCCACAAAGCCAACACTGATTTCTCCTTTACACTTTTTGTAAGTCCATAGATGTATCCAGAACACTTAATGGCTAAGTAACGGCGTGCTGCAATTACTTCTATCGCTCTGCTCATAGTGGTCTCACTGTTAGGCTTCCTTGTGCTGCCATTCATATCCATTTGTCTCATCTTGTAAAATCTCCTGGGCAGAGATTGCCTCTATTACATATTGATGTCTGGTACAATGGGGCTTTATCTTCCAGGTGCCATTGTGGTACAAATGACTAAATAATTAAGTGGTAAAGGTTACTAAATGGGTTACACTGTTTTCCAGTGTTTGCATTATGCAAATCAGTCAAGATTAATTTGCACTTGTCAGTTTTTTAAGCCAACGTGATAAAAAGTTTCTCTTCAAATTGCATTAATTTGCTTCTGAATGATGTCAGGCTTCTAGATCTGGATACTGGTGTATGATCAAAAGCAATAGGTTCAAGAGAACCAGTGTGCCATGATGAGAAATGAGAAAGTGTCTCCATGGTTCCTCTGCTGAGATGTCATTGCTAGTAAGTGGCTTGTCTTTGTGATGGGGACACCTCTTGGATGGGAATAACCTATCCTGGTCACCAGACAGAAATGAAGGCAGGGTAGATTTGCATCTTATAGACTAACTAAATCAGAGATGCTTGAGCTTTCATGAGCCTGAACTCACTATCACTCTCTTACCAGCCAGAAATGCCTCCTTTAATTTAAAAGACCAGCAACAAAATCCCCACAGATTTTGAATGTATTCTTGTTGGTTTATTTCTATTTGAAACATGTTTGATAGTTATTGCACGGTATCTAGATATTCAACTGGCCAATTAACACTTAATCAGAGCTTATCAGTACACAGATAAAATGCTATCAGGTCAATGGCTTTTTCTACTGTTGATTTTCCTGGGGATGTCAGGCATAGGAACCCAGGGGGATCTAGTGCCTGACACAGATATAACATTTGCCTTCTGACCTTTAGATGTAGCCAGGCTTTTATTTTTGCCTGGTCAGCTTATTTACTCTGCTGCTGTTGTTGCCAGTAGTACAAGGTGCTCAAAATCTTCACCGCAGCAATTTTCCTGTGGAGAATGTGAGATGAATCCTACTTAAAACAGAAGTAGTCTAGTTTCAGTCTAGTTTGTGTTGCTCGTAAAGGAGAAAATAGTTTAGGGGTGAAGGGGGAAAACATTTTGCAAGGCTGCAGGATCATTACAATGGCTCCTCAAGACCCCCCAAAGTCTATTGTCCCAAGCACCATGCATGAACGGAGTGAGAGCATAAAAAGGAAGCAGAATTTGCTCTGTTTTACAGGATAGAGAGCTTAGCCCCTGTCTAAACACTGACCTTACCAGGCCGGCTGCGGTGTCCTCAAGCATGCTGCTCTGCCTGGACTCCTAAACCAGAGGCAGCGTAGCCACTCAGCAATGCAAATTAGCCTGTGCATACTGGGTCCAGTTTCCAATTTAGGAGTGTGTTAGTGGTTGCCGCTACAGGCAGGGTAAGTTTACGATTCCAACCTGGCCTGGGGTCCGAAGAGATAAAGCCTGCCCTTGCCTGTGGCAGAGGTGCAAGGTGAATTCATCTCCAATTCAGCTCTGTACCCTCAGCAAGCTGACAAGGAGGGGAAAGAAACAGGCAGCCAGTGGGTCAAATCAGAGGTAAGAAGAGCTGAAGATGGATCAGGAGAAGTAAGGGAATGAAGCAGATATTAAAATGAATGACTAATCGTATGTTGCCAGCGAGTTGGACAATGCTGCGCAATACTAAAGTAACAGCTGGCAATGGGGAGCTGTGGGCACAGTGAGAAATACAGGTAAAGCATTGGTGGGGAGTTAAAATCCGAGTGACTGCAGGGGCGCTGGAGGCTGCCATTTCATCCTGGAAGAAAAAACGAACCCAGGGAAGGAGCCAGGGAATTTTCATTCCCTAAAGAAAACCAGGCAATGTGAAATCTTGCTCCCAGCACAGAGCCGGAGGAGCCCTGTCACTTGGCCTTCCCGGAAGCCAGAAGTCCTTTTCAGAGGAAGAATTTATCCAGTATTTTTAGCCGCAGCTTAACAACTGCAAAAGTTAGTGTGGAGAGAGTTATTGTCTGCCCTGTCCACAGGCAGGAGTGGGGAGGTCCAGACGGGGTTGCCAGCTGCAAACACTTCAGCTATGCGGTGAACATGGATTCCCCTCCCGGGTGACTTCAGCAGCACTGACCTTCCCTTGTAAACGTGAGCCGCGATGCCATCTGGGCTGCGTACAACTGAACTGAGCAGCTGCTACATAGGGAAACACGTAGCCTTAGGCTGACTGCTTTCTACTCTGCCTGGTGCAGCTTGGCCCTTCTCTGCCGACTGCAGCTATGCCACGCATCCAGCCAAAAGAATGCATTAGCCATGCAAAGAGCCTCCCCAGTAACACTTTGCATAGCAAAAAGCCAGATAATCTGTAGAGCCGCATTACCAGCCGGCTCTCAAAAAGCTTCCACGTGCCATCCAGCCTTCCCTCTGTCTTATGTGCAATAGGTCTGAGACAGTAACTCTTTATCTAAATCCCCAGGGTAGCATTAGGAGAATTCCAGCCCTCACACCTGATGAAGAGGTTAAATATAGTTGACAGCTGTCCAGATATTGATTCCTACAGAGGCCATTATCCTTATATTGATGCCAGTGCCCTCACACAGATGTCAAATCAAGTAAAAGATAGGACTGATCTGTAAAAGACTCCCCAGGAAGTCCCAAGGGCACCTGCCTGGGAAGAACAAGCAGGACAATCCTGAGCCAGCCCCGTCTGTAGGTCTCCCAGGCTGGGAGGAGTACGCAGCCATGCTGACAGCTGCTGAATGAGCCAACAGGCCCAGCCGTGGTAGAGTGCGACTCTCCCGCAGGGTGACACCTAACTGGAAAGATCAGCTCCCATGCAGACATTTTTCTTGTGACGAGCAGGGATCCTGGTTTTCTCTGATCATGGAAAAATGTGGATTTGGGGTTACTTTTTTTTTTTTAACCAAAAATTGGGTTTTTTTTAAAAATCGGAGAAAACCAGGATGCCTGGTAGTGAGCTACCACAAAAAGTGTTAATGTATGAACACTTAGGTGTCGAGTGTTTGTGCTGACTACACTGCAGGCCGTTGCCTTCTCTTGGGGTGTTGGTAGCTATCCCCATTTCAGGGCTGATTTGCAGCCTGTGTTGGCTGCCCACATCTCATGTAGCAATCCAGGAGGGAACTAAAGGCACTGGGACTTTTCCCCATGCAACAAGTGGCACGTTCTTGCTCCAAACTGAGGTTTAATTCCCTGAGATACAACCTCTCATGGTCTCCTGCAGGGCAACACCACATCAACTGCTCCTATAACAGGGGTGGGCAAAATGCAGCCTGGGGGCCGGATGTGGCCCGCCAAGCCATTCTATCCAGCCTGTGGGACCCCTAAAAAAATTTAGAAAATTAATATTTATCTGCCCCGGTTGCCTGTCATGCAGCCCTCGATGGCTTGCCAAAACCCTCCACCCAAAATAATTGCCCACCCCTGTCCTATAACATGGCTCATGATTGAGTCTTTTGAGAGGGAAAGAGGCCCAAGAGTCTTCCTCCTTCCACCAGCCAGAACCATGGGGTTGCTATGGCTGTATTTTCCTTTTTGGCATGATTTGCTTACCTCACATTTGAAAAACTTCAGCACGGCGGACAGCGGAGAGGTGAAGAAACCAGGGAGGCAAATGCAGATGAAATGACCAGCCCACTTGATTTCCCAGCACCACTGTAAAGCTACACCAGATATTTGCAGATGTCTGAAAAACTCACCTTGCATCTGTGCTAGGTGCCAAACTCACGTTGCCTTACGGGGTCTTCTAGCATATTAAAATGATCCAGCAACCTGAATAAGATGGACAATGCAATCACATTTAGGGTGAAAGGAAGGGGGAGAGGAGGGAAGGATTGTCATGCCAGCTGCACTACCTTTCCTCTCTCTTCCCAGAGGCCTATTTCCTTAGCCACAGATGGATCTGCAGCAGAGATGTAGTTCTTACGAGCAGCACAACTGCATGCGGATACTGGTGTATGTGTCCACCAGTTTTAAACAAGGAGCGGATGGACAACTGGGGTAAGTGTCTGGTGCCGCACAGAATCACTGCTGAAAGAACAAGGGAGAAAACGACAGCAGTGTAAGACGCACAAGTGCCAGTGTCGTGTCCGCAGCCTCCGAAAGTGCAGCCATTTGCTAAGTGCAACAAGCTATTACTGGCTTCCCTGCCGTATGGTAGCAAGGGCCCATTTTGCATGCAATTTAGGACACACACTTCACGTCTCAGTGGCCAAACCCCGCTTTTAGAAAATGAGAATACTAACACTTACTTCCCCCAGTCCCTTTCCCATTTTGTCCATATATATATATTAGAAGCTCAGAGGGCTGGAAACCATCTCTGACTCTGTGCTCATACAGCAGTTACAACTGGGCTTGATCTCAACTGGGCACTGCCGTAATGCAAAGAAAACGTAGCCCTGAAACAACCCTCACAAGTCAGCTGCACGAGTTCAGATTAATCCATTCCAAAAAACCTCAATTGTCAAGATAAAAGACGCATCACCCCAGAACTTTTTTATGTGACAATACCTGAAACAATGAGCTTTGTGAAGAATGCAGAATTTCTAAGTAGTATTATGTGCTATTAGTGATTTTCAACTCTCAGCGAGATTGCTTTGTTGCACCTGTGTCTGTTTGCAATGATGAAGCCTAAAACTTTTGTCATACACTTTTCCTGAGTAGCTAAGAGCCTTTAAATGTATTGTACTAAGCTCTACTAAGTCACTCCTAAATTGAAGCACTCAAAACCTTTATTTTGAACAGTGTGAATGGTGTCCATCAAAGTAGACATCTTGAAAACACTCCTTTCAAGGCACTTATTGAACACTATCATCTGGAAATGTCAGATTCACACTCATTTAAATAATTTGACAGCTTCCAAGAAGATACCTGATGAGCATCACATTTAGGTGTCAAAAAAGTACAGAGAAGAAGTGCCAAAAAAAAAAAAGTTCAATCCAAAGGATTTGTATTCAGCCATTAGAAGAGATGTATTATAGTTCAGTTACTACTAAAAAAAGCTTTTCCGTTTAAATGGAAAATAACATATACATTTAAGATGCTTTACAAAAAGGGCTTTTTCCCCATTGAATTCACTGCTAGTGAAGTTTGCCAGCCTGGTGGATTCCTGGAGAGAGGAGTCTTCTGGTTAGCCAAGATCCTGGTCAGGACAAGCCCAAGTTAATATTGGCCCAAAATGAGACATAGGTTTGATTCCCAGCGATTGCCATAACTTCCATGGACATCACTAGGATTATAGGTGCACTGAAAAAATCAGACCTCTGTAATGTCTGAGGTTGGGCTGCAGAAACTGAAGCCTCCAAACTCAGGAGTTTCTTTAGAAAATCTTGGCCCTAATATTTCTGTGCTCTTCATCATTATTCCTCTGTAACATGGGAATAATAATGGCATGCGTCACAGAAGGGTTATGATACTGTGTTCCTGTCATATGCTTTGAGGTTTGCAGAGAAGTGAGTGTTTCTTCAAATAGAAATACTTTGATAGTTGTGGTTCTAAACTTTCTGGGATGGATACTGGTGTTCAAACCCTGTTGGCTTCACATGTAACAAGTTTGAAAGCCTTAATATAATATCTAGTGGACATACAGTCATGTCCCTGTGCTACACACTTGATAATTAGCATCTGCCCAGAAGAAGCCCAATTATATAGCAGGACTGGGGGAGGTTAGGATTGCAATACAGGGAAGTTTGCACATCTGGGTCCTGAATTCCAGCAGCAAAATTGAGAGGTTAAAACAGGGCAGCAGCTCAGGGACCACCTTTGGTAGGGGAGATACCAAAATAGCTGTACCATACCAGTGGCGGGACACACCACCACCGTTGGCATCACAGCAGCCAGAACTGCCCCATGTACTGGCACTGCCTGGGGGGTAGACCTGCCCTGCTGCACCTCTGATGAACAAGAGGAAGTTTTGTGGTTTTCCTTTTCTTTTCCTCCTTTCCCCGCCCCGCAAACAAGCTTACATTTGCCCCGACACCCTGGTAGATCAGTCGTTCAGGTAGTTCCTGACATCCTACTACACAGCATCGTGAGGATTTACAGTCCTGGAGAATCTCTGTCTGGCACATGCGGAAGGGTCTTGCGTAGGCTTATACATAATCAAATTTCTGTCTTTCCAACACTCAAAGACATTCATGAGCCAAAGTAATTTTGGTACAGCTCTTCAGAACTGCATGCTGAAAATTAGATGCAGTCCCCCGGAGTGTGTATATTCCCCACCAATTGCTGCTTTATTGGGATAAAGCTTGAACTTTATCCCACTATCAGGCTATACTTTCAAGGTGAGTAAACATACCTTGGACAAGCCTCCAGTTCACAGCCAACTGATAGGTGCGATCGGACCTGGTGTGCTGGACTCTGTTGCTTGTCACTACCAGGAACGTTCCCGGTTCCAGCCACTCATCATGCTCAACCTTTCTCACATATTCAGAAGTTATGACGCTTTTTGCACTGAGGCAAAATTAGGTCAAAGTTTAGCCAAATGAGCACCTTTCGTAACTGCTTAAAACAACAAATCCAGAGGCTGAGAATCACTGCCTCCGACACTCATTAATCAGGTCTGTTAAATGATTACCTGTCCAGGCTTCTTGTCAACCAGTGTTTGCGATAATAGCTGTCTGCGGCAGTGTCATAAGAAACATCTTGTAGTGACGTAGGGGACAGGCCTCCCTCACCCCATCTAAGTGGGAAGGTCTCCAGCGCACAAGGGGTATTTAAGACAGCAGAATGACTCCTGGGAAAGGAAAGAGTACAAGAATACTCCAAAGCGATCCCGGTGCAAGTAGTTGGAAGAGACAACACAATCTTCTCCGAACCCAAATTCAAGAACTTTCAAGGGGCTCAAATTCAAGGAAAGTAAGTAGACCATCTATAAATGAAACATGCCTTTTCCTACGGGTGAATATTTATCCGTAGGTGGTGAGATTCTCTCTCAGATCATAACCGTTGGCACGTAATCAAATCTAACACATGACAAAATTGAATATGGCATATATTTTTTCTTTTTACAGCTGAATTATGTTTTGGAAAGCACGTTCATTTTCTTAGGAATCGTGTGACAGCGTAACTGTTTGATCCTAGGTTGCAACCTGCATGTCATGCCGATCAGCAAGAACTACCACAATCAACAAATAATGCCTCCTCAGCTGAAGACTCAGATGAATATCACTTCAAAGGTCATCAAGGGGGATTTGGAAAGTCTGAATCAGGATGTGAGAGGCTTCATTGAAAGCAATGCCAAGCTTTGCCAGCCTGATAGCATCCATATCTGTGATGGCTCAGAGGGAGAGAACAAAAAAATCCTGGCCCTCATGGAAGAACAAGGCATGATCAAGAAGCTGAGCAAGTATGAGAACTGGTAAGTGATAGACATATTCAAAATTCATTAGTGTTTGCTGCCCATGACCATTTGCATACATAGGAATGATGCTCAGGAAATGTAAACGTGTTTCCACATTTTTCTTCCCAAGCTACTTACAATTTTTCAACTGGAATATCCATACGTTACCATCACTCTCTTGGTTAGTTACAGAAATCACCCAGTCCCATGAACAGAGACAATATTACGTGACCATACCCAGGCATCAATATAAGAAAGGTGCAAGAATAGCAGGTGCCAGGTCCCTGCCACCTGTCTAGCTACTGCCTCCTGGGATGCAAAACCTCCACGTTACATCTCTGTTGTGTGACTCATGGAAGGAGTCATTAGCAATGTGTAGCAAACAGAGTAAACACAGATTTTGAAGAATGCCACTGTTCTAGTCAAAAGAGTTTATTTAAATACTATTTTGATGGCATTCAAAATGCCCTGTAGTTGTTCAAATATTATTCATAAAAAACACATTATTCACATCGTGCTGATGAGTTTGACTGTAACTTATTTGGCAAATATTTTGCTCAACTATTCCACTGCCTCTTCCCAAATTACCCACGTGAAATGAGAATGTTAACGACAATTAAGCATTTGGGAATGACTTATAGATCAAGATTTATTCACTGAAGAAATCTGCAAGGAATTTTGAATAACTAAGAAACACAAGAATTTTGCAATCTGTTTGCAGGGTATTTGTGGGGGAAAAGGGCAAAATTCAACAGATAAATTATTCACCGTTAATTATATGCTGAGCGCTGCAGCGATGATGATTATGACAGTCTGACTAGAACACTTTTTCTCTAATTGAAGATTTCCCTGCACAGTTGAAAACATAGGACAATGCACTCAACTATAAATAGTCTAAACAAAATAACTCTTTACTGAGCCATGTTAATGCTTAGTAGTTGCATGGTGCCGCATCTCCACTCCAAGGTGCTTTCCTGAAGTGGTGGGCTAGATCTTAATCTCCCGTTTGCTCTAATACTGCGAGCACCTACATAGGTATTAAAAGCGTTTTCAGGATCTCCTTTTTCTGCAGGCATCATTCTGCTGTTTCTTACGTAAAAGTGGTGTAATCTTGGTTTATGTTGATGTAATGTGTGAGAATAGGGTCAAATCTTTTAATCCCCCTGCAAGCTTCTAACCCCCTTTTACAGATGGTAAAATTGAGGTAAAGGGAAGGTTATACATGCAACTACATGTTAAGAAGTCCAGTGAGGTACCAGTCCATTCTACAAAGTTTTAAGGTATTATCCATGACCAGTCCTTTATCCATATAATCTGTGGTTGCCTTGAAGCTGTTGACTCTGTCACCTTTGTTTTACTCCTAAAAACACTATAACTTGCTGCACCTGAAAGGATTAAGCACATACTTATGACTTAATAACTGAAGCAGTTTCCTAATTTCTGTTAAAATGTAGTTGGTTGGCTCTCACTGACCCAAGGGACGTGGCAAGAATTGAAAGCAGGACTGTCATCATCACTCAGGAGCAGAGAGATACAGTCCCAATCCCCAAGACTGGAATTAGCAAGCTGGGCCGCTGGATGTCAGAAGAAGACTTTGAGAAAGCCTTCAGTGTCAGATTCCCAGCGTGCATGAAAGGTGAGTTCAAAAAGAAAAATAATAGATGGTTTTTATAATACCACAGGCACCAGCAGTAATAATTTCGTAGCACAAATATACACATGGCTCCAAGGTTCACACTGGAGCATCACAGGGGAGGCCACTGTCCCATTGCACCAGGACCCAACATCCAGTCTCAAAGCTCAGCACACACGCACATGCATGCGCGCGCGTGCACACACTCGCACACTTATCAGTGCCTCCCAGGTAAACTATTCCTTTGGCTTCTTTTACAGAATGGCAAAATGAAGCTTGGATTAGTGGGTGACTTAAAATTGAGGAAGGAGCCCAGAAGTCCTGACTCTGAGGGTCAAATCCTGTTCAGCAGAGAGCTGTGTATTTACACCAGCATGAAATTTGGTCCCTAGTCCCCTGCTCTGATAGCCACTGCTGCCTACATAGCAGAGAAAGCTGGTATCCGTCAAAGACAAAACCTTTTGCTATACAGGCTGACAAATGGAAAGGATCTGATATTATTTTTAGATATCATCAGAAACCAGATGTTTTTTAAATGTGGGGAACAGGAGGCTTTATAATGAGGATTGCTCCAATAGTTCGTAGTTTCCTCCCCATCCCTGTCCTGTCTCACTCACTTGGCACTGTTCCTGTTTCACAGGCCGTACCATGTATGTCATCCCCTTCAGCATGGGACCTATTGGGTCTCCTCTGTCCAAGATTGGGATTCAGCTGACAGATTCACCGTATGTTGTGGCCAGCATGAGGATAATGACCCGGATGGGAACGGCTGTCTTGAAAGCCCTAGGAAACGGGGAGTTTGTAAAGTGCCTTCATTCAGTTGGGTGCCCTCTTCCACTAAAAGGTTAGTAATAATAGCTGCCATTCACTTTGGCTAATACTCAGGCAGACCTGTTAGAGGCAGCGAATTATCCCATAGCTGCCCGCTCCCCTGTGGCAATTGCTGTGTTCATGGCTAGCACATTGTGTTTTACAGAACCACTGGTGAACAACTGGCCTTGCAACCCAGATTTGACTCTGATTGCTCACGTCCCTGATCGCAAAGAGATCATTTCCTTTGGCAGTGGTTACGGAGGAAACTCTTTACTGGGAAAAAAGTGCTTTGCTCTCCGAATTGCCAGCAGAATTGCCAAGGAAGAAGGCTGGCTGGCAGAGCACATGCTGGTAAGACCCGTTAAATCATAAGTCCATTTCAAAAAGCAATTAAACTGCAGAACAGCTCAACATGAGCTCCCCATGGCCTAATACTATAGGGTTCTGAGATGCACAAATCATACAACACTTTTATCTAGAAACAGAGACCTGCTAATAAGTGAGCATTTTAAAGAGGCATCTTCAAAAATAGGGAACCAAGCAAGTTTTTTACCTAATTATTTAGAGCCTGATCCTGAAAGCTGCTCCGTACCTTCATGCCTGGGCAGGGGTCCAGCAACTTTAAGCAGGGATCCATGAAAGTCAATATGCATGGCACAGTTGGCAGGACTGGTGCTACAGGTTGGAAAATTGTTTTCTAAATAATAAAGCAGACCTGCACAAACACCTGCATTTTTGTAAGGACTTGCAGTTGGCTGTTACTTTTATGAGCAATCCTCTGTTCTCTGTCCACTTGAAACATTTGCATTTTACTGACATAAAGTGCTCCTGGAAAGTGAATTTCCAAGTTGCGTGATAGGATACTCGCAGCAATAAATACATGCGTACATGTTTTCCTGCCACAAATAGCACATGGCTTGTCTGATCAATCACAGCTGAGAAACTGAGCTCCAAGTCTGAATATTTTTCATCTGCAAATGTTTGAATTATAATATGCATTTGAAAAAATAAGGGATCCTCTCAGAGAGGAACTACTTGTCACATAAAATACAATTTGTGAATTAAGAAGATTGGCTCTATCATTACATCCTTTTTCTAGGGAAAAAAGCATGCTTGATTAAATGCTTGTCTTTACCATTTGCATTCTTTACACTTGCAAAAATGCAGGGGAAAAATAGACATATTCATCAGGTGTGTTTGTTTTCCACTAGATTGTTGGCGTTACAAATCCAGAGGGTGACAAGAAGTATTTTGCAGCAGCGTTCCCTAGTGCATGTGGGAAAACTAACTTGGCTATGATGAACCCAACTCTGCCAGGGTGGAAAATTGAGTGCGTTGGGGATGATATTGCCTGGATGAAATTTGATGAGCAAGGTAATCTTTTCTGGAACTTATGGTTGAATTGTTGCAGGGACCAGTCCTGCTTGCATTGAAGTCGTACCTGCATTTCCTATGCTTTATCAACAAGATCTGGAACCAAGTCTGGGGGGAGGATGGGGAAGAGAGCTCCACTGGTGAACTGGGTTTTGTTTCCTTATTCACTGTCCCTTAAATTCCAGGTAATTTAAGGGCAATCAATCCAGAAAACGGCTTTTTTGGAGTCGCTCCCGGAACATCAGTAAAAACAAACCCCAATGCTATGAAGACAATTTACAAGAACACCATCTTTACCAACGTAGCAGAAACCAGTGACGGAGGCATATACTGGGAAGGCATTGATGAGCAGCTCGCACCCGGAGTGAAGTTGATATCATGGAGAAACAAGGAGTGGCTCCCAGAGAATGGTAATGTGGCATGCCCTTTGCATTTTCACCTTTGCATTTTCACCTCCTTTCAAGTGAATTTTGCAATCACAAAATATTTCTCATTTCTACAGGAGAAACCTGTGCTCATCCCAATTCTCGATTCTGCACTCCAGCCAGCCAGTGCCCAATCATCGACTCGGCATGGGAATCCCCTGAAGGAGTGCCGATTGAGGGTATAATATTTGGAGGCCGTAGACCTACCGGTAAGAGCTGCACTCAGTTATATGAAAGCTACAGTCCCGATCATTTTATGGATGTAATAGTCCTGGCAGAAACTGGGTATAAACATGGCTTTTATTACCACAGGTGCCTTGGTTATTGAGGGCAGAGGAATAACTAGATTAGCCTTTAACCACCACGTGTTCAGATGTGGCCACTGAAGTTTCAGTGTTCAACTCAGAACACAGCACGCCACCAGACTCTCCCTATGCCTGAAGAAGGGTGTTTGTGCCAGAAAGCTTGCAAAGAACTGTTTAGCCGGTCTAATAAAAGATATCACATCTACCCAAGGAGCCTTGTCCGACAGTGCTACCTTAACACAGGTAGCAACATAATACAGATGACCTTAACCACAAGGCCATCCTTCTTCTTAATGCGATCAGCTGGGAACTGTAGAACTCCAAAAAACAGGCCCACGGTGTTGTAAATCAGCTGCCTAAAGATAAAGGCACTCCAAATCAGGCCACTTCTGAACATTTTGGCCTAAGTTCTTTTTTAGTAAAAGAGGGAGGGAATGAACTGAATAGAAAGCTAGAGAAAGAGGAACTGAAGTATATGGCTCGGTGCCCACTGCGGTAACTCAGGTAGCAAAATCTGCTATTGCAAACCTTTCTCGCCCTTTAATTACAGAAGCTATTTTGCTCTCTACAGGTGTGCCTCTGGTATACGAGGCCCTTAACTGGCAGCATGGAGTATTTATAGGTGCAGCGATGAGATCTGAAGCAACAGCAGCTGCTGAACACAAAGGTAAATCAAGATCTAATTTGCTTTCCCATATCAAAAGTAGTCCCTGACTGTTGTTCTCTACGAAATGAGCATATGCTAAAGTCTGGTTCTTGGGACATCATTCTGTAAACTGAGCATTTTTCACAATCCAAAATATTATTCTTGATGTTAAAAAAAATATCCTCAACTAAGATGCAGCAAATTAACCGCATGTGGGTCGTGCGCAGTAACAAAGCTGCATGGCCCATTAGGTGCTGAAGTCTGAGCCGAAAGCCTTGATGCTACGGCTCATGCCTGACCTCGGACAAGACGCTGAAACGTCCGGATTTGCCATGAGCCCGTGGCAATGCAGGCTGGTTGTGAAAGCCTTCGGGCTCTGTTTTCAGAGCTGCTTCTGCTAAAGTTGTGGGGGCTCAGCATTTCTACAGTGTAAGCTCACATGTTGTGCTGCAGCTTCTCCCCGTGGTAGAAGGCTCCCCACCTTCTCAGAGCCCTTTGGCCCAGATCCTCAGGAGATAGGTGCCTAAATCCCTTTGTGCATCTGTGCCTACAGGTGGAAGTGCTACCTGAGGGCTAAGGATTGTATCACTGGCTCTGTGACACTGTTCTTATATTTCCTTGTACATCCTCTAAACAGGTAAAATCCTCATGCATGACCCCTTTGCCATGAGACCCTTCTTTGGCTACAACTTTGGTAAATATCTGGCCCACTGGCTCAGCATGGCACACCGCCCAGCTGCGAAGCTGCCAAAGATCTTCCATGTTAACTGGTTCCGGAAAGACAAGGACGGGCAATTCCTGTGGCCCGGCTACGGGGAGAACTCCCGGGTGCTAGAATGGATGTTCAGCCGAATCCAAGGAAGAGACTGCGCCAAACTAACTCCCATAGGCTACATCCCTGCTGAAGGCGCCTTGAACCTAAAGGGGTTAGAAAACGTCAACACGGCAGAACTGTTCGAGATCTCCAAAGAGTTCTGGGAAAAAGAAGTGGGAGAAATCAAGAAATATTTTGAAGATCAAGTGAATGCTGACCTCCCCTATGAAATAGAAAGAGAAGTTCTTGCACTGGAGCAGAGGTTAAAACAGCTGTAACTCACTGAGAGGCATTTGATCAATCCACACCAAAGGTTGATAACAAGCAATTTGCTGAATCATTAGTGATAGCAAAACAATGCATGAATAGGGGGGATACTCAATGGAAAAATAGGAATTAAATCTCATTCTGAAATGAAGAATCTGGGTAGCTTACCTAGAATAAAGGGCCACTCCAGGAGGAATTCCCAGCCCAGGGATTAACAATTACATATGCGAAATAATTCACATTATTTACCACAATTGCACATGCATTCCCCCCAAAATGATATAATGTACATGCAAATGACTTTTAAGACATCTGAATGATTATCTCCATCCACAATTATATAATTCTGCATACAGATATGATCCCAGTATATGCAAATATTTTGCAGGCATTTTTGCACACTCGGTTCTACAAACACAGACCTCAATGTTTTAAAGAAGAACATATGTTTACATCTTACCAATGCCAGTTGCAGTAAAGAAAGAAAGTCATAAGGTGTATATATTGCTATCTAAATATACTTCCTGGCTTTAAAATTGCTTGGAGAAAAAAGAGATTCTTTCCTAAATTTACTAGTGTGAAAGATTCCTTTATATTATGAATGTATATTTAAAGTATTTTTGTTTTGTATGTCTTATGGTCCTGCAATACCCAGACGTTTTGCACAGACTGTTCTTGAAACCACCAAAATAAATATTTGTCAAAATATTCTTTCAGTTCCAGTATCCATGCTGTCCAGAAAACTGCATGCATATGAGCTGGGCCTCCAATGAATACGTCTTCACAGGCTGAACGAGAAATTGAGTCACACAAATATCCCGTATCATCAAAATAGATTCAAAGTCACAGACATTTTCAACTATCCTCATTTAACATGGGAATCACTATACTGAATGAAACTGGTGGCCCATTTAGTCCAGCATCCAGTCTGTAAAACTGGTCGTTACCAGCTGCTTCATTAGAAATTGCAAGTAGGTTGCAATAAGCAGTTATGGATTATTCTCTTCCAGGGAAAGTTTGTTCCTAATCCTCATATATTAGAGAGGGGCTCATTTCAGGAACTATAAGCGTTTATCTATTCCACAGCACATGGGTTTTCACTGGAGGTGCTGAACACCAGGGGCAAGTGTTGAATTAAAAGACCTGAAGCACTGAGACTCAATAAAAGGGGCAAGGAGTAGCAAAGAGCATGCATTTTTTTGCTCTCTTGCTTCCAGTGCTGCTTAAAAGCTGCTTAAAAGCTGCCTGGCAAGGATAGGGCCCAACACAACTTTGCACTACAGTGTTCTTCAGTCCATCTATCCACTGGAAATAAAAAGTCAAAATGATATAGCGTAAATAAGTCAGCAGGGGAAGCACAAAAAAAGCCAGGAGAAATGTGGACACCAGAAATTCCTTAGGGCCCTGAAAGACCCTGGAGGCTATCAGGACACTTTGAAACTAGAATGAGGTGCCTCTGGACTCCACAGTGGGGTTTATCATTTGAGGGTCCCATGCATAGGGTTTGTACTGCTACTATTTTTTCCCTAGACACCCATTCTAAAAATATAACTGTAATGCAATGGGGGTTTCTGACCAGCTCAGGACCCCTGCAAGTGTCTGGCTTCCAGTGACCAAATGCCACTCCTGCCACGACCTGAAGAGTGAGGCCACACACCAAAGGCATTCTGACAAATTGCCCATGATGCCTACCTAGCTTGGCACAATACTGGAGTAGCATCAAGGTGCATTTGGTACCCAACACAGAATCGGACGAGATGCTAAAGGAGAAGAACAACACCTCACACTGGACAGATTCGTACTGAGGCCCAACAGGACTAAAGGGAAGGACGAGTCTGGAGCAAGATGTTTTCCAAGCGACACTCTAGTTTGGTTATGCTCCAAAAGATGACACCAACCACCAGTGCTGGCTAGCTATCAAAAACACTAAGCCAATACAAGTACAGGGTCAACTGTCCCACATACTAAAGTGACTTCTAGATATCACCAGACCAAGTCCTGAATTCCTTACTTTGGCAAAATCCTTGCTTTCTTCAATGGGAGCATCACTGGAGCAAGGCTTTCTGGGTTTGGCCCATTCCTGTTGGATAAGAATGAATCTCTCATCCTCCATTCCTTGAAGTCAAAGCCAGGGTTCTCCAATAAATCTACTCTGTTGATATTATGGAGCATCAGGCACCAAAAAAATACCATTCCAGTCCAGTTTAACAGTAGTGTTTAGATCACTTGTGGTCCCCTCCTTTCCCTGTCCTCACCCAAACACAAGTTTTTAAACATTGCTGCCAAGCTGACAAGCATGCAAGATATTTAAGCATAAAGAGATTAGAGAAAAAGGGGAAAATATACTGTGCACAAAGAAAATAACTTTGTACATGAATCATTCAGCAGCTCCTTTGTATGTAAATATACCAGAACCCGTCAGCATCTATGGAGAGTGCAATTTGCATTTGGAATGATCAAAATGTTTAATATCAGCAGAGAAAATGTTTCAGGAGAGAGAAGGCGGTGGGCTGAAATCTAGAAACTTAGCCGTGCCAAATGATGAGCTCAACGTCTCGCCATCCAACAAACATCGTGCTCCATAAAAGCAAAGTGAATTAGAACAAAATGTTTTTTAAATTGAAATTTGGAAGATTCCCATTGATTTTGAATAGAAACGGGGGAAACAGCAAGTGCAGTAAATCTTGACAAATTAGTAACGAGTGCTAAAATGCTGCCTGTTAAATGGGCTTTGAGGGAGTGAAGCGCTGGAGAGACTCGCGTGTGAAGTGTCCAGAACCACCACCGCTGAGATGTGGAAATGAGGTTCCTATTCTGGACAATCAGAAGGCGAGCATTTTGTCAAACACCCAGAGAACTATCAGGGACCATCATGAGATGTAATATGGAAGTCAATGGACTTCTTGCCCCGCATGCTGGCTGAGCATCAAGCCTTTCATATTTTAGAACATGAGTTTGACTTTAATTCATGCAAGTGCAGTGAAAGGGAACTACTTGGAGACAGGCAAAAGATGCTGTCTGAGGTCTAAATATCGGTATTGCGATGGATGCAACAAGCAGCTACCAAGCTACTACATTCATCACCAGATTGATCTGATCTTCCTGAAAGTCGAGGCGTCTTGGAGGCTAGTATTTTGGTCATTTTAACAATTTCAGGAGAATTTTTTCAGTCCTTGCTGCAGAGGGGCTTGATCTTGCAAAGCCTTTGTCAAACGCCAGTCCCATTCATTATTCACTCAAATGTACACACCTGACTTCAACGGAGCTGGTTTGTAAGCACTGCTTGACTGAATAGAGGGTAAACATAGAAAACCAGACAACCCTCGCAAAAATCAATGCCCGCTCAGGGCAGAACTTTCACTATTTTCGTTCTAGGAAGAATTACAATCCTGTTATGCCTAAAGCACAATAAAGACATTTTTCCAAGAAGACAGACACTTCAGAGAAATGGTATTTACAAACACAAAGATCTTATGTTCCAAAATCTTGGCTACCACAGTAACATTATTTATTCCAACACTTGCCGCAGTATAGTCAATGTGCTTCCCACCTGAAAGACCAAAACCAGAGGCATACTTGGCTGGGAGACTACTGAAATACTGCAAAATGGTATAGTTTAGTTTCCAAATTACCAGTCATCGCTGTAGATCCTGAGCTACGTTTCTGGCCCTGGATTAACCCCCCAAATACACAGGGCACTGTTTTTAAATTCATGCCGGCAAACTTTAGTCAACAGCATTTCAAATGATATCCAGTCACTTGTGTGAATATGAATGCAAAACAGTTAGGTACAAAAACCTGTTACCGCTCGTCTTATGCAGAATCCCACAGCTGTCACAGACTTACTGCCACAAAACTTGGTAAATACATTAGCATTAATAGAGGAAGCCTCTCTTGGCATACTTAATTACCAAAATACACATGCATTAATATGTAAAATTCAAGCCCCAAATGAACATCCCAAAGATAACCACTTTCCCAAGGCACAATGATGTGGGGTTTTTGCAGTGAAAACTTGTGCAGAGGACTTCTGGTTTTTATTCTGTGCAGCTTTACGAGCCTGTAAATCCTACTCTGCAGAATTCAGTATCTGTTCTTACGTTGTCCTCCTCATTACATATCTGAGCACTTTCCAGGAGCCTCCTCCATTAGGTGGAGTGATTAGCATCTGTCTCATCAGCTCTCATGCTCCTTTCCTCCACACCACTTTTATTCCTGAGGACCCTTGTCTCTGAAGACAGCCCTTGTGAAATGCCTACCTGCTTCAATCCTCCCTCACAGATTTATCAGCACTTCATACGGAGTTATTTCTGAGGCCATCTTTGAGGCCCTCTGTCTGGTGAAACAAACCTTCAAAAATACTGCAGTTTTTCTTCTGAGCCACTGCTCACTTTGCACTAACCTTTTTTTTTTTCCTTTGAAAGCAACTCAATACCACCCCACGGGCTACAAACCAAAAGAACGGTGTTGGGGGCAGTTATGTAGCTCTTCCCTATAGGTTATACCTGAAACCAGCTCTAGCAAACACCAACCCTGGCTCTATTTCCACGGAGAACTTCTAGGTTCCCAAAGATAACAGATATTACTCCTGGTTTGGTTTCATATAACTAATTCTGGAAAATGGCTTTATGCCTAAGGAACCACTTGAATTTCCTTCCTTCCCTCTCAGTAAAGCCAAAAGGAGAATTTGTAACCACGATTCAGTTGGCTCGGACAACGCATGTTAGTTAAAACCAAGTAAGCAAATACAATCAGCTGGGCAAAAGGTATTTTTGTCTATGTGAAACAAACACCAGGTTTTCCTGGGCCTCCCTGAATAGCGGAGAACTTGTCCACCTTCTTTTATACCTGCATGATTCACTAGGGTAGATCTGAGCAGCCGTTAAAACTCAGCTGTATTTAAACACACTTGGAAATTAGATTGTACTTAACAGAGTGACTGAATGGAGGCAGTTCAGTTCGTGGCCACATCCATGTTAGGGCTGTGTGAAATTTCACCAGCCGTTTCATTTCGACACCGTTTCGACAAATTTCAAGCAAAATAGGAACAAAACAAAGGCCATCGAAATAACCTTGAAACAAAACGAGGTTAATAGAAACGTTTCGGCCATGGGCTGGGGATGACAAGTCAGTCCAGCTGGGCTGACTTGCCATCCCCAGTGCAGGATCCAGCATAGGACAGGAAATCAGCCCAGCTGGGTTGACTCCCCATCCCCTGCACTAGATCCCCATCCCTGGCACTAGGTCACGCCAGGGGCAGAAGGCAGCCCCCACACTAGCTTCCCCATCCCCTGCACTAGCTGGGCTGCCTTCCACCCCCAGTATGATCTAGTGAAATGTCAAAACAGTGTCGAAACAGCCTTTCTGTTTCGATGGAACAGAACGGCTGTTTCAGCTCAAAACGAAATTCAAAAGGGAGCGCTGTTCTGTCAAACCGTCGAAACTCAAGATGAAACCGAATAGTGCTGTTTCACACAGGCCTAATCCATATAACCTTTGATCCTATAGATCCTTTGGCATCCGGGTGAAGAACAAACTTCAAGTCTATGATGAAAATGGCACCAGGAGGAATGAAGGGAAATACCCACGCGCAGTTCTTGTGCAGCCTGCATCATCGGATGCGTACGCCATTTCCCATAGGTGCCTGCGCACGCCACTCTGCTGCAGCTGGACCCCACTGTTGATCCCAGAGTCAACCCAAGGCTCGAATCTGTTTGCTAACAAACATTCAAGTCATTTGAAACCAGGACAGAGGCCAAAGGATGTTTTGACTCTAAAGTGATTCATTACACGTTTAGAGTGCATTTCACTGGGGTTGTCATTGATCTATTTCTTTTCATCTTCCTTTCATCTGTATTCTAGCAATCAAAATAATCGTAAATGTTGAGAAAAATGCATGCCTTTCCTTCCAGCTCTTTGAGTACTATGAAACGGAGCCAGCTATGACTGAATTTTCTGCCCAGCTTAATCTCTGGAAAATGCAGTATTAGTAATAAATGGTGAATTCATTAAGGGATAAATCCTGATCATGCTGAAATTAATGGTAAAATCTCTCTTTGGCTTCCATGGGACAAAGATTTTGGCCAGAAGAGAAAAGAATATATAGTCTTTGATGAATTTTGGTTCATATGTTCAGTCTCTGCTCTTGGCTCTCAAACTGAGCATCTACCGTTCTTTGCTTCTGGCTCCCTTGCAGCCGATAGAAATAAGACTCTGTGAATTCAAACTAGAACATGCTGTCAGCTGAGCAGGAGGATATTTGAGAAATGCGGTTAACTGAACGGTTCAAAGCATGAATGCAACAGCCTCTCGCTAGTGAAGCGCAGAAGCAGGACAAAGATTTGGTTCTTTCAAGTGGGCCCCCGACAAAGTCCCACCTAATTTCACCCTGGTTACCATTTGTGCTCTGGAATAAGACCAGCCATGGTATTGCTAGGTCAGGGAGTAGCAGCATCAATAATCCCACCTAGAGACAATTACAAGCAACTGCTTGGCCCAGTGCCTAACTCTAGAAGTTCCCCCAATCATTTTTATAAGCGCTGGCATTTTCTTTATAGACTCTATATGCAGAAGTCTGAAGACATCTAAGTACAGGAGATGTTGCAGGAAGATTTCTGCAGAAAATTATTTCTGGCAAAGTAATGACTGCTCAGAGGAAAAAAGGAGTCACATACAAATCTCGTTAGGGCCTTCGGCGGGAACTTAAAAGAAACATGCAGAGCAGAGATAAGCTAAAAAAGCAACAGCATCCAGGAAGGAAAGGCAGCCCATCCAGCTGGCTGCAACTCTAATTCCAGCCCGTGACAGACCCCTGGGACAGCTCCAAAGCCACTTAGCACAGGCGTGGAGCTCAGCCAGAAAGCAGATGCTGGCATGGAGAGGATGTTTCTGACAACTCCAGATCTGAATCCTATAATTGGCTTTAGAAGGAAACCTGGAAATAGCTGCGACACGCTGCAAGTTTGGGTGCCACCAGATCGCCTTGTGAATGTGTCTGCCTGTTCCATGATGCTCACAAAAGGGGGCACCTTTAGGTACAATGTAACACCAGTATGCTAATACAACTGCTTGAAGTACTTCTCTTGGGGGGCTGCATGTGTGGTAGTGGGGGGAGAAAGAGGGGAGAGCAGACCGAGGAGCAGCATATCTGTTAGTGATGCGGAAACCACTGGCAGCAGCACAGAGTGCAGTTTAGCAGGGTACTTTCTTACATCAAACACCTGCAGAGTCCAAGTTCCCCCTAACTGGCCTGCACACGATGGCCATTGTTTACCCATACACAGAAGACTATTAAAAGGCCACCTCCATCCCACTTAAAGACTCAAAATCGGTGGGGTACGGGCCTCATGCAGGGCTGAGTTTTTCACTGCAGTTAGTGAAGAGCAACCCATGGCAGGGGAGGTGAGCACTGACCTCCCTGTGCCTGTCAGATTGCTGAGATTGTTTAATTGAAAGCAGTGAGTTGAATATGCAGGCAGAGTGCTAATGAAAAATCAATAGCAAGGCTCACATCTCCAAAGAGTGAGCAAAAAACCTACTAGAAGGACTTAGATGTAGACCATCCTGGGAGAAAAAACACATAAAAAAAACAAACAACAGCTTATTTTGGTCACTGTGGTAGAGTGGCCGCCCCAGGAAAATCAAAATGAATGGCTTGCACTTGGAGCTCCTCTCTCACATAAGCACCTTTAAGCATTTTGCAAATGCCCAAACCAATCCAAAAACTATTCAAACCTGCCTTGAGTAGGAGGCTGGATGAGATGACCTCATGAGATCCCTTCCAGCCCTACTTTATTATGAGCCTATGAAAACCAGTGGCTTACTCTCAGTTGACTTTGGACTACACCAATTAAGGCTCACATTAGCCCTGTGACATAGATAAATATTACCCCCTTTTTCCTGAGGCACTGGCGGGCGATTAAATGCATCCAACTGATTCAGCAACAGAGGCAGGGAAGGGGTCCTGATAGTCATCGCTCTGCTCTATCTAGTAGACGCCAAAGTTATAGAAAGAGGAAGTCTACAGTGGTGAGGGTGTAGGATAACATGGGAAAAGAGGACAATCGAGGTTGTTCACCTTATTATTATTATTTCATGTTTCTTCTCTGATGGAACTCAGATGTCCACCCCTCCGACCAGGCATCTGGAAGTTCCACAACAAAGTCGTCAGACGCTGTACAAGTACATAGGGAGATGCAATTCCTGATCTGCGGGATAAGAGATGCAGATTAGAAAAACCCTCCTTAAGCATCACGTCACAAGTCCCTGGGGAGCAGCCTCCCAATCTCTATTCAAATGAAAGGCCTGCTGAAGACATGGGGAGGACTGAGAAGCACATGTCCCTAGAGATGGTGATGATGGTCGTTTTTGGAGACGTGAGCTACTGAATTTAAAAAAAAAAAAAATCAGTATGAGGAAGAAAGATACTCACAGGGCATTTGTAAAACTGTCTGCCCAAGTGCATCCCTTTCAGTAAGATGAGGAATGTGCTTCTGAAGGAACAGCACAGCTGAAACTTTATTGCTGTGAAGCAATTAACCATTGCATTATAGTGGGCCCAAGTACAATCACTCCTGCCATTGGCCTGCTGGGTCCTTCTTTGATTCCCTCTCCTTTGCTTGGCTTATTATTTATTTATTTTTTGCTTCTTTGTTAATCTCACCTAATTTGAAAATGGGAAATTGATTTCTTATGTATCCATTACAAACCCACATCATTTCTTTATTACAACCAGGGTTATATTTCATAAGTCAGCCATGGAAAATTAAAGCCACTCCTGTTGCTTTGATGAGATAATGGAAAGAGGCTCTAGAGATGAAGGGGCTGGCAGCTGTTGGCTGTCATGTGGCTTGCACCGCAGTTTAACTCTTTGCAGCCAGCCAACTTGAGGGCAGCTGCCTGGCTTGGCTTTGCAGTTGCAAACTGTTCCTATCCCTCGTGTCAAACCCTGGGTTACACTGTGAGCATTTGGAGACTGTCACCCTGCTACCAGATGGTGAAAGCAGCTCCTCTGCTCAAAATAAAGTCATTATGTTAAAATGCTTACAGGCAGTCGCCTTAGTTTTGCCAATAAAAATTTGCAAGGGTGACCAGCATCAGCTACAGGGATGTTGGTGCTATTTAAAATACACAGGTGCATAGAGAGGCCTTGATCAGCATCATGATATCATTACCAAGTTACGGTGTAAAGCAGGGGCAGGCAAAATATGGCCTGTGGGCCAGATCTGGCCTGCCATCTGATAGGATCTGGCCCACGGGTGGGTGGTGGCTCCAGTAGGCGCATGGTGCCAGGTGGCTGGGGCTGCCTGTGGCATGCCAGGTGCTCTCACTCTTGCTCTCTGGGCTGGGGCTACCACTAGGGCAAAAGCAAGCACCCACCTGCAGCTGCAGCACACCCTACCCCCATCCCTTGGGTCCAGATCCAGGAGCTGCCAGCCAAGTCCACAGCTGCCCAAATGCAATCAGCAGCTTCTGGATCAGGGCTTTGGGCACCAGGGGAGGCAGGGCATGCTACAGATGTGGGGATGTTTGGGCTTCTGCTCTGGTTGCGGTCCACAGCTGTAGCATATCCATCTCAGAAGCTGCTGTCCATGTTTGGGCAGCTGTGGACACAGCTGGCAGTTGCTGGGCCCCTCCTGGGGGGGACGGGGGCATGCTAAAGTGGGCAGTTCAGGCTTCCACATCGGTCACAGTCCCGGGAGGGAGGAACAGGGAGAGAGAGAGAGATGTGGCCCTCAACAGGTCACCAAAACTTATCAAGCCTGCCAGCCCAAATAACTTCCCACCCTGTAAAGGGTAGCTCTTGCTCTGAGCCATAGCAGGCCATAAGGTGAAGAGCCTCCAGCCTCAGTGGTACAAGGGCCCAAGTTGAATGACCCATTAAGCCAGCAGTGCTCCGCTTTTATAGGCGACAGCACACAAGGGGGTGATGTAACTAGTGCGGCCTTTAACTTCTCAGCCTGAATAACCAGGTAGCTACTTCTAGCAAGTTTTACTGAGAGGAGATTTCAGCAAAAGTCCAGAGCAGGACTCCAACAGGTCTCTGGAGCTGCAGCAAAACACCTTAATCCCTCTGCCACCAGACCGCAGCAAGTGGGAGCCCTACAAAGCGTGTATGACCTGTGCTGAAGTGTTAACAACACATCGCAGCTTGGGTGTGTTTAAGGATAAAAAACAGGGTAGTAAAACCAATGCCACAGGGTGGTAAAAGTTTATTTTTAAGAGGGATTATTATTATCTCTCTGCTGAAAAGTATGTCGTTTGCTCAGCAAACATAGGTGATGTCAGCACGACAGGCGCACACGCTGGACCAACAACGAACCAGGAACCTGAAAGATAATCCAGCTAAGCCTACACTTGGCAGGGGGTTACGTCGGCATGGGCTTGCAAAGTTCACTGAAAGCTCCATGAAGATGAGGAGCTCTAGGACTTCTAGGTAGCAAAGAGAATAAACACCTTACATTTCTTGAGCTGACGCAAAGACATCAGTGAGCTAGTGTCATGCATTGAATCAGGAACTGCTCATTTTCAAGTGTCCTGTAATTAGATGCAATATTGTAGAGACAGAGCCTGAGTAAGACATTAGAAATGGGCAAATATATTGCAACAGTTCCTGGGTGGGCAAATTCTCTGAGAACCAACCGCTACGAAACCCTGCAACCCCCTGAAGTTTTCTTTGCCACATCATGAAATGCACCAGTGCTCACCCCACGTCTAAGTGCAATACTGGTCTATTTGCTCTTCCCGGACTTTTCAGCCTCCTGCTCTGCTGAAGTATTGCTTATCTACACCAGGGGTGTCAAGCGCACGGCCCGTGGAGCTGTATGCTTTGGCCCGCGGGTCTCTGGACTGACCCCAGGCATCTGCAGCATGCAGGCTGGACCCGGCACTGTAGGCAGCGCGGGGGTCAGTCTGGGGCATGGGTTGCATGCAGGGCGCTACCAGATGGGCCCTATATGCTGGCTTCCATGTGGCCCTATCTGGGGCTAACATATGCTGCATAAGGTACGTGGGCCGATCTCAGTGCCACGGGTGCTGCACAGGGGGTCAAGCTGATCCGGCTCACAGACCAGCCCAGTGACCCTCATCTGGCCGGCAGAGTTTCCACCCCCTGCATCCACGCAGCTTCTGGTAAACAGGAAATCAACCCCTAGGTTATCAGTTCACTCAGGCAAATGATTCTTAAAAGGCACAGTACCCATATATAGAGACAGTCAACATTATTTTTCAGTGAGAGAATTCCTCCCCTTTTGTTAAGAATAAAACAAAATACATGGAAGGAAAAAAAATAAGTCACCTTACTTTCCTCCTTTTGCTCTTCTCCATGTAATTACTTTTTTAAGTTAACTTCAGCTTTACAAAGCTAATGGTGACAAGTAAGCTAGTTAATGTTGCAAAGCTATAAGGATACTCTGCACAGTGAAATTCACATTTATGATATTGGGACTTAGATCATTTTATCCTGTTAGAAGTAAATTAGCTGAAATTGGTAAAATCAACATTAGTTTCAAAAAGCTTTAGCCTGTCCTCATATTCATTCTTCTTTCTCTTAAACACCAGGGGGTTCTAATGCAAAGAAATACATTTTGTATAGCTAGCTATCTTCATTGCAAGACAAAGTCCTAGTTAAAAACACTCCAGGTAGGGCCAGAACTGACACATAAACTGATGTAAGTGATGGGAAACTGGTTCAATCTGTAACACAACACAAGCTCAGCGCACATAAAATACTTTCAAAATGGCCAAAACCAGTTTAAGACAAACCTGGATGGATGTAGTATCAGGCTTAACTGATTTAATTGTTTATTAAACTTTTGTCCCAGATCCCCTCCAGATTCAAATTAACTCATTGTCCCCCAATATCCCAGGATGCTTTGCACCTCCCCAGCAAACCCCCACCCCCTCGCAGGGTGGGCAGCCTAACCTTGGCCCCAGCTCAGCTCCAGGAGAATGGGGTGGCATGCTCTAGTGCCCCTGGCTCCTGGCCTGAGCCACTGCGGACACGTAGCTGCATTTCTGGAATCAAATATGAATGTCTGTTCACTTGCTTATCAGCTCAATCTATGAAGCTTAGACTAACTTGTGAAGATTGAACCGATCCAGTCTTGGGGTTTTTGACTCTATACTTAGTCTCCAAGTTTTTCAGTTTAGATTCCAGTCTGAAGTTTGCAGCCAGAGATTCATTGGCCTGTAATGCCCGATATGTAGCACAGCAAACTTGATTCTAACAGTAAGTCCTATACTTGAAAAGGAAGTCATTTGTTTAGCAATCTGCTGTGTGCAACCTGTCCTACAGCTGATAGCTGAGGCAGGTCCAAAGATAAGTAAGCAGAAAATATTTGCAACCATATTGACCCTTGAGAACAAGTAGATAAGGCTGATAATGTGGCAAGTGAAATTCCGCTACAAAGTCTGTTATGTAAAATACTCACTGCTGCCAAAGGCTGTTCAAAGACGGCAGAAGTATTTGTTGTTTGTTGACTGATTTTATTTGCAAGGTAGTGATACCTCCGGAGACAACCAAGAGGAAAACCCCATAGCAGTAAGCATTCTAGTCCTCGCCAATGGATGTCTCTTCCCTAAAGAGATCACACTCCTCAGGGACAAGTCTGAAAATGGTTGGGATGACCAGAGACACCAGAGGCTTGTCTAAGGTTGCCCAGTGGGTGGATGACAAAGATGGAAGTGGAGACCAGTTCTCCCGACTTCCGGCCAGCCTCTTTTCTGAATACTGCTGCTTCCCATTAGGTCCATTTTGCACAATACTGAGCATGTTGTTAAGATACAAAATGCAAAAGGCCTATACTCAAAGGAGCGTCTAGTAGAGCAATAGATCAAGCACAGAGGATATGCTACTTGTGAAAGGCTGAAGATGAACTGGAAAGACCTGAGCACCTATATTACAGGATTTAGCATTCTAAATACAAACAGAAAAATGAAAACTCAAAAAGGACTCAAGTCAATACAACAGCATTAGTCAATAGGAATTTTACTGAGGGGCCCGCCATGCAGATGGCTTTTTCTGAAACAATCTCCCTCAGCCCCTGTACACCAAGATTCATGAACACTTCTGAGAGAAAACAGCCCGTAATACCCATCTCCTTACTACTCTGATGCCTTCCTTCATATGCCTTTTACTTCTACCAATTTTCGCCCTGTTCACTCTACTTTCTTCCTCTAGGATCTTAACTAAGTGTCTAATTTGGATTAAGCACGTCACTGTGGGATTCAAGGTCCTGGATGGCCAAAATGTTGGTTTCCAGTGAAACATGAGATCAAGGTAACTATATCATTAACAATTTATACAACCTCATAAGTGGACTTTATCTAGGGAAACCACAAAGAAGTTCAGGCTGTGCCAGCTTTTGACATATAAAAGGAGGGAAAAGCATATTAAAATCAAGGACACCTTGTTTTAGAGGTGTTGGCACATTGATTCCTGGAGAGCCGTAGCTAAGTTACACTTAAGATTTTAAAATGTGTTTTCAAAGGGATTGAAAACCACACACTTTGAGGCACTAAAGTCAGCTTCAGAGACATCAGAAGACATTTCTGCGCGGAGCAGGGTACAATAACATACTACTGCTGCCAGATTTTTGCACATTTCCCCAGCAAACTGGACTAAAGCAACTCTCAGGCCTGATTCAGCATGACAGTTCCTCTGAGGAGAGATATATTGAAGTCTTATTCATGATTGAATGGAAATTGTAGGGACTGGTCCCACATTCGTTACTGTATTGTGACCCATTGTCTCTTGCCTGCTCTTGGGGATATTTGAGCTTGGCAAAAAAACCTGCGGGAATGCAGTTCCAGCTCATTCACGGTGGTGAAACATGTTTGTTTGCCTGCTTGTCAGATTCCTGTTTGCAGCTGGCTGTATTCATTACAGGGCTGTACTTTGGTCCGAGATCACTTCATTGGAAGGTATTAACTTTTCCTCCTATCAACCAGAGTAAATATTTTATTTTCTGCAAAGGAACACACGCAGCTTGGTTAAATAAGCTAATAGGATGCATTACATTTATTTGCATTCAGCCTTTTCAGCAAGCTAAGTAGTACGTTATGGGGTGAATTACCATGCAAAACTCATCGCTTTCACAGAACTGGTAATGACCTTGCTAGCAGCGGTAGGACTCTGAGGGAACTGGGAGTAAGGATACCAGCTGAATGAAGATGGGGCAGTAGTGCTCTGGCTTATCCTGCATTCAGCGCTTCCTGCTCCCCGATCCCGTCCGCTGTCCCTGGCTGGGATGGGATTGCTCCTCATAGAGCAAAGGAAGCCATGCGAGTGGAAGATGGCACAGGATGTTAATCTTCTGTGCTGGTCCACCTTTCCCTCCATGTACAACAGCAGCTTTATTGGGCGCATCATGCAATGCAGACACCCTACTGATTACTTAGCACGGATAGCTTCAGTTGCTGTCCGTACTTTCTCCCCCATCTCTCTACTGCAGCAGAAAGTAGATCTGGGCTGGGACCTCTTTGTGCAGCAGCTATTTGAATATAAAAGTATCTGATGCATTTAGGATGGCTGGGATCTCCAAAGGGGCCATATGAAATAAAGGGGACAACTTCAACAGGACCTGCTGGATATCCAGCTCCCTTAGTTGCTTTAAAAATTCTAGCCTATTGGCTTTTGTGCCTTAATTTTGGGGTAGTTGATGCAATAAAGCATGCCAGAATAAAAGCTTCATACCTACAGGTTTCACACTCTACCACAGCACTGTGACCTTCTCTGTGCTATGCTACTCACACACCTCCTTCACTATCGTATGACTTAAGGGAGTTAAGTTACCAAGACCCATGTGGTCCCAGACCTCTTACTGTGCCATATGAGAGATCAGTTGCTATGTAAACTGGGCATGGGATCCTGTCCCGTGGCGACTGGAAAGAGTAGCACTCAAGCCACTGACCGTCTCTCGGCGGGTGATGCACTGTGTGGTCTCTGTATAATGACCAAAGGTGAAGATGATGAATCCCTCGTATCATCCAGATTCCCCTTGGCTCATATTCTTATGGTGCTCGAACTGACACCCGATTTCTTAATATGATCTTTTTTAGACTGTCTTTATAACAAGCTATTTTACATATAGATGAAGACACTCAATCGCTGAGGAGGACTCAGAAGAGAACAGCAGGTAGTGAGCAGTTGAAGGCACAGAGTGCATCTATACCCCATCACCAGCATGCTTGGGAGAGATGTTCCCAAGCACACACTAGCCACCCATTTCCGATGGCCTACCCCAAACCCAGAAACACTGTGGCGAAGCCACACTACGCAGGGTTTCCCATACCAGATACCCCTTTTCCGGGCTTAAGATCGGTCACAAGGAGACACTGACACATTTCTGGTTTTGGCACACGAACAGGAATGGTGGGCTCCATGGTGTTGGGAGCACCCTTCCCTCAAGCATGCCAGAGACACTGTGTCGACATACCCATGTCGTTCTGCTAAGCTTGAACAAATGTCACTTGTTTTGACAAGCAGCTCACTATAGGCACACATGCACGTACACAAGTGCATACACACGCATGCACATGCACGCGCTCTTTTTCCTCCCCCCTCCAAGTACAGACCCATAATATCACAAGGTATGCATGCTGTCACCTAGCACCTAAGTATAAATTAAGGAAATCTTGAACAAAGATTAAAAAAATAACATCCCTCAGACAGCCGTTGCTGCACACTGGAAAACTAGAGCTCTGGACTGGTTATACATTGTGCCTGCCAGCACGTCAGCGAGTCTGGAAGCGCTCTCTGTTTGACAAGTATGAGAGTTTGGGGTAGAAGGTAATTAATGTCCATTACAAAATGACTGTCAAAACCTCCATCATTTTTCTCAATAGGGTAGTAAAGGAATTACTCATATATGGAAAGATAAGGAGTCTTTACTGTATATTAGCTCTATACAGGTGGCAGCACTCAGCCCTGTAAGTTATGGTGCTTAACAACTTCTTACATAGTTCACAAGAGGAGTCAAATCCTGCTTTCAGTTCTAACTACCTCGCACTACTCAGGCCAACCAGACTTCCCAGGACAGACTTGGAGCAGAATTTAGACCATCTGATAATCAATGCCAGAGGAGATGGGTTTTTTTTTTTTAAAGTCCTTTTTATTATGTATGCAAATAACATTTGTGATGTGCCTCGGGGAACTGCCTCACACAACAGCATTTCATTCCCCTCCAAAATCTCTAGCTGTTCCCTGCTACAACAACATTTCTATCCAAAAATGTTGGCAAGTCAGAGAGACATAAAAGGATAGATTATGTTATTGTATCTTGCTCCCGTGATCTTTGTCCCAGTTTGACAGCAGTTACATTGCAGCCAGGAGACAGCAGATGTCCAGGCTTTGTGGGTTGACTTCCCAGTAGAGGAGAAACCGATGTTGCAAATAGTTTAAATCTAACTAACTTTATTTGTACACACGCGCGCGCGCGCGTGCACGTGGCAAGGAAGAGATGCAGGCAAACAGCAAGGAAGGACAACCCCTTCTCAAGTAACTCAAAGCTCTAATCCCCAGGGAACAATTATACCTCCGGCACCAACTCTAACAAAAGCCAAGACAATGATGCTCCTCACACAGCTCCTTCTCCAAGTACGGACTCCTCCCAAGAGTCCTGTGCAACAAAAACCTCAGAGGAGCATAGACTTGTCTTCCCCAAACCAACCATTTTCTCACACGGTACAAGTTAGAGTTTGGAAGACCGCGCACAACAGTGCCACCTGGCGAAGCCTTCCATGCAATATATATTATGGTTATAACAGTTAATTCACCTATTATATCCATTTCAGCAGGTCACTTGGGGAACTTTAAATACCAGGCATGGAAAAGCTGCCAAATCTCCTAATTGCCTCTGTCACACAAACCAGGACATCCCACTTGCATGCACTTACCTGATCCTTGCCGTATGCTTACACTGGATTCTTAAAGCTCTTAAAGATATTTTCTATAATTGGTTTCTACTGTTTCACTGGGGGGGGCCTGGGCATGCGTCCCACTAGTTGGCACAGAAAAGTCATCGGAACAAATGAACCAACAGCCTCTGGAGCAGGGGATGAAACCCAAACCCTGCTCCTAGGCAGCTGCTCTGCTCACTAGTTCACCCCTTCTCCTCTCTTTGTCCCAGTGAGGCTTCGGTTCTTTTCTGCACGGTGGAACGGCGCGACTAGTAGAGGCTGCGCGCCCCAACCCCACACCTCTCCCGTGCCATGTAGCCAATGGCTGGGTGGTTAGGGAACCCTCTTGGGAGATGGAAGATCTGGATTTGAACCCCCTTCAAGCAGAGTGAATTAAACTTGACTCTCCCATCCCCGGGTGCATGCTTTAGCCACCAGAATACCGGGTAAGAGTATTCGCCACTTGTGAGATAGAGTGGCATCCACTGCAGCTTTTTGCAGGGAGCCCAGTCCCGTCAATGTGCACTAGGCAGCTCTGGGGACACCATCCAGATCAGGTTCCTCACAAGAGACTGGAAGAGGAACAGCCAGTTTTTTGTGGCTTCAAATAGGACTTAGTAGTGAGTGGGCATTTAGCTGCCCAGCCCTGTCAAGAGCAGGGCACGTCTGGGCACCCACGGGAGCAGAACTTCCTCGGGGTGCCTGAGCAACTTTAATACCAAGAACGGTGGGAGGTGGGGAGTATGGGGTCTTTCGGGTTGGAAAGTAGCTCAGCAGGGCTTTGATCATTACAATTCTGGGCTTTGTTACCTAAATTGTGCCAAAGTCCTTGAAGCACCTCAGTCCCTTTTTGAATTTGTCCCTGACTGGATTCAAGCTGCCCATCTCAAACTCTGCCCCCATATAGGGCTTCCTAAAGGTCTGTCTCATCTACTGCAGTCTCTATCTGGCCCACTGTAGGGGGTACTTGACCTCTGAAGCCTTCACCTGTTCTTTCTCACCAAACAAGTTAAACTTATGGGGACCATGATGACAGATTAAGGTATGGGACCCTCCTTCCTCCAACCAACACAGAGCATTACAACGTACTAACTTAGCATCGGAGAGTCCTCCTGACCCAACGCCCCAGTCTGAGCATTTCAAGTAATCACACCGCTCTACGAGACAAACAGCATAGCCACACAGCCGGCACTTTCTCACTTAGTCTGATGGGCATCATCTACCCTGAGCTATGGATGCCACTGTTGCCTCATCCACCAGCAAGTGATGATGGTTTTGCTGTGATGGGGCACAGGGCATGGTACTCATCTCTCCCACCCTGGAATCCATGTCATATCATTTCTCTGTCCTTTAAAAAAATGCTTTAGCATATATGGGTCAAGGTTTTTTTGAGTCTGACCCCCAGTTCTTTTCATACGTATTTCCCTTTCTCCTCCTTCCTCTTTCCCCAGCGAGGAGCATGCAGAGCGTGAGAGAGAAACCACACGTTTTTTCTACCGGGGAAAAACGCTCAGTGTAACATCATAGGGAGGGTGTATTCCTTGCACCAAAGAGATAACTTTGTTTGCCATCTAGTGGCCCTAAAATGAATGATTTCAAATCCTTTCCATTTCTGAGGAGTCCATCAGATGAAATGCAATTTCTTTTTTCTGGACATGCTAAAAAGGGGACTTGAACATCCTGAGGTCTTAAATGTAAGTTTTGCCTTTACGATGGACAAAAAGTAATCCTGACAGTTTATGAAATGAGCTAACGTTAAAATTGTTCCGCTTTCCGTGAGCCACCAGGCATTCTCCTTCAAGGAGGCTCTCGTTTATGACGGACATTATCCTCGACTAAAAGCAGTTAGCCCCATGACCGTGAATTCCCAAGGACAGGTGCGAGGAGGCATACAGGCCAGTATGTGGGTGTGGGGGAAACCAACAGGACAAAGAGCATACCAGGGAGACTGCGGTGGCAGATGTCTACGCTTCATGCTAGATCATTGTGTAACTGAATTTCCTCTGAAGAGAATGGGTATAAATTCCTGTCTGGAAACACGAGCAAAAGGATGAGCTAACTCCAGTGACATCAGTGGATTTACACCTGTGGAACGGAAAGAAGAATTTGGCCCCGTGCCTGAAGTTTTCCTCTGCAGAGTAGTTTACATGTAGTGCTCAATCCTCCCCCCATAAATTTCCACTGACTTCAGTGGAAGGAAGATTGGGAGATTAATATGGTTCGGGTGATGATGTGCTAGCCATGCAGAGATTTCATGCTCTGGAATCCTCCGGGGGACTTTAAAAGCCCAGCGAAGCAGGCTCTGGGCACGTTTGCTTCACTGGCGGGAGGGGAAGGAGGCGACTTGTCTTCTGACGGGGGCTTTGAGAGGAAGAGAGCTTGGAAGTCCAGCCCAAGAGAAGGCAAAATGTGCTTACAGCCTCTGGGCACTGAACCTGAGCTCACAACAGAAGGGGGAACCTGGGAAATTAGCTTTCCAGCCAGGAGCCATAGAGCACCCAATGCAGACGAGAAGGGTGCGAAGAGGGTTTAAATCCATCTTCATGCATCTCCCAAGTCAGTGCGCTTGGGAGCTAAGCACCAATCCCAAGTCAGGACATCCCAAGCATCCCCTTCCGCAGCAGAGCCAGCCTGAAGGCTGTGTTAATGAATGGCCCCGAGGGGCTGCTAGGTAGCTGTGGGTCAGCACTGCATTGTGCCAGGCACGGGGAGCAAGCGGGCTGAATCCTCAAAGTGGTTCTTGCCATACAGAGATGCCATTATACAGGGCCGTTCCCCAAGGGGTGGGGGAGTTGGTTTTAGGGCACCTCTGCATGGCGGCGGGGGCACTGGGTCCTCCGTCTTTGGCATGGCTTCCAGGTGAACGTCCTCCTATCAACCTCTAGCATTCATTTAGCTGGTTCAGCTAGTAGAGGCTCAGCATTTGGCCCTTCTGACCGTGGAGGGATGGACCAGATCTCCGAACCCCTGCCCAGGGCCTTGCTACCGGTTGCAGAGAAGCTCTGGGGCAGTCACGGCAAGCTGCGCAGAGAAAGCCAGGCTGCCAAGGCCTTACCACTGCTGCTGAAGCCGCAGGATTAGCTACAGGCTTTTCGTTAGCCCTGCAGACGGGAATTTACCCAGGAGAGGAAGATCATTCAAGAATGGATCGTAAAGCAACACCATCCTGACGTGAGCTCCCACGGGCAGCGTCCTGGCAGCGACGTGGTCCAGCCACCAGCCTCCCTTTGTACCTCACTGCTCAGATGACGCTCCGTGGAGCTCCTCTCCAGATCTGCCCTATTCTTCTCCTTCTCTCACCCCCTTCCACCTCTAATTTGGGATGAGCATCACACAAAAGGAGCTGTCTCTCCCCCACCCCCTCCCTGCCTGGCAGGTCTGTGTTATTATTAAGACACTTGAGATTATGGTTGTCTGAGAACCGAAGAATGGCAGCAAAGGACCAGATGCTGTAGACTGATAAATTACAGGGGCATTATGCAGAGCCAGCTGTACCATATAAAAGCCTCGTTTTTATACCATGCCATGATTTTCCATGTGGCATCGTATGGTTCCAGCATCTGGGCGTCACCATCAATGTCTCTCGTATATTTTGCTGAGCACTGTCATTATGATAATGAAGAAATTGCAGCAGACGGTAATTGCAGTTCCTGCCGGCTACTGGAAAGAACCAGGAGGCCTCAGAGCAGCCTGGTTATGTCTGCGGGAGCTTGCAGTGGGTTTCTTCACTTTGTTTTCATCGAAGATGGGAAAGGGAGGCATTGGATGGTCCCTGGCATTGGTAACAGGGGGACTTCCAGTTCTAGTGTTATCAGTGTTTCCCCAGATCTCTTCTGACCCATCTGAAGGCTATCCAGTGGCCTGAGATGACTTCAGTGGGCCTCACTCTTAATCTCGCTGGTCAGGTATCTACTTCATGTAAATTCACCAACCACAGCTGGTTTCCTCAGTGACGGTCCTAGCAGAGAGAACAAGCTTGGACACAAGATCGAGAAAGGACCTTCCCCTTGCTCCCTCCCTGGGTCAGGGCAAGGCATGCTAGCAAAGCAGTGGGATGGAGCTGACACGCATGGCTCTGTGAATATCCCCCAGGACTTTCAGTTCAGTCCTGGAAAGCGCACTGGAGTATATTAACAATGCCAAGGACATAGGGTGATTGAGAGGCCTTGCAAGTCATCCGACCCAGCACTTGTGTCCTCTTTAGAAGATCCAGGGATCTGCCTGGCACAAGGATATCATCAAGGGGCGCAAAGCCAGCATAAACATTTCTATGTAATTTCCCACATGCAGCTGCCATGGCTAGAGAGAAAAAAATCAAAGCCACAGTAACTCTGAGACAAGATGATCTCTGCCCAGGGCGGGAGGCCCACCTGGGTCAATGATGGGAGTTACAGCAGCTTGGCTCTGTAGCCAGCGTGGGGGGGCTGCAAGATGAGGGTGGTACAGAGGGCAGTTTTGTACCCACTGCTTCTTAGCCCCAGCTGAAGCTCTGGATCCAAACGTGCTGCAGCTGGATGTTTCCTGGTAGGGCAACGCATCTGCTTGCAGACAAATTCTTTCAAGTACTAAATGATGACATATCAGGAGCAGGTTTGTGTCTTGTGTACTGCTGCTGCTGGCACAAAATAACCTGAACTAAAATGTGAAAGCAAATTTTTAAAATGTCATCACAAAAACTTTCCAAAGTAGTACAGGCACTCCTCACTTAACGGCGTCTTGGTTAACGTTGCTTGGTTATTGCATCACTGATCTACTAGAGAACATACTCATTTAAAGTCAGGCTATGTTCAGTTATAACTTTGTTTGGCTGCCGCCTGCTAGTAGATAACTACTGTGATGCAACTAGATTTGCTTAACATCATTTCGCTTAAAGGCGCATTTTTCAAGACCGTAACTACGACATTAAGTGAGGAGTAGCTATAATGCAGGCAGTCCTCAACTTACAACGGTTTGAGTTACAACGTTTTGCACTTACAACATTTATAAATTGACTCTGTTGCAACTTTATAACATCAGTTTTGACTTCGCAATGCTTGATCCAATGCGACTCCACGCCAGTAATCAAGTTCGCTGTGTCGCCCACCTCCCTGAAGAACATCTGTCCAAACTTCCTTGGACACTTTTTTTAAGAAAGCAGCCGAGACTCCAGAAAAACCTGCAGCCAAGACTCTCGAGAAGACTCCAGCCAAGAGCCCTTCAAAAAGTCCAGCAAACTCACCTCAAAGAAGTCCTTCCAAATCAATATGATTGCTATTTACAATATAAAAATGTTAATGTAGCTATATTACTCATCTATAATTGACTGAGTACAAAATTCTGGGGTATTTTTGGTGAAAATAGGGTATTAGGCCTTGATTCAGGAACCAATCCCCATTTATAACACTGTTTCTCATGAGAAAATTGGTTCTGAGTTACAACATTTTGACTTAAAATGCAGTTTTCACAAACCAATTGTGTCCTAAGTCCAAGGACTGCCTGCATCTTGAAAATCCCCTTTTGTTGTTAGAGATTTGAAACCAGTTTGTTTTGTTTCAATTTCCTCCAAAATTAGGAGTGCCAGAAAACTGGTTGTACTCAGCTCTGAACTTTGCAGCCCAAGTCACCTCCAGATCATCGGGGTCAAATCCTGCACAAACTCATTGCAATCAACGTCTGATGGCCCAATGCAATGAGCTGGGTCTCCAGCAATTCCTGGAGCCATTATAGCCATTAACATGACACTCATTGCCCCTTTCTGGCAGTCATGGCACAAGGGCTCAAGGGTTGAATGAGCCACAAAATCTAAATGCCCTTCTGAACCCTTCACTAACGGGCCCAGGAAGAAGGAGTATGTCACAGCAGTCTAGGCCAAGCTCTTCTGTCTCTAGGCTAGGATCCCATCAGCTCTAGGTCCACAGAACAGAAACCCACCCGGTGCTGTATTGAGAAGCGGGCAGCAGGACTGCTCGGCGAGATGGTTTTTTTCCGGAAAGGAAGACGTATGTGGAGGATTCTGCCATCCCGGGTCCTCTCTCTCACAGCTGATCCCACCTGCCACATGGAAAGAGTCAATCCACCATAACAGCTGGGACCTTGAGCCACCTCCTGTGCCCTCTGTGGCCTGTGGTGCAGGCGCTCTTCTCTGTCCTCTACCTGGGAGGCTGGAAGGACAGAAAAGGAAGTCATATTCTCAAACTCCCTCAGGGGCAGCCCATGAAATGAGAGCGTGCTTTTTGTGTCATCTGAGAACATAATTAACACGCAGGTAAACCCGAAGTGCTCCAAGACAAGGTATTTCTGTTCTGGATTTGTACAGCGTGTCATCCAATGGAAGCCAAGTCTGTGACTGGGCCTGGGAAATGCTACCACAAAAATGAACGTTAATTCCCACGAGAGAAATGGATTCTCTAAAGTCCAACTCTGCAGTCCCTCTTCACAGCTGTCCTTCCCAGAGCCAATGCAGGGATGCCCCAAACAGGGTTTGCTGATCAACCAGGCATAGAAAGGAGGGGGGACGGGGACGGACGGTATATAGTTTGCCAGCAATTCAAAATAACATTTTTTTCCTCTCGCTCTGTCTTCCATTTGACAGGCTTGCCGTAATTGTACGGGCAGTTGGCAGCTCCGGTTCAGTGAGCTCATAATCAGCCTGAACCAGCCTCCAAGCCTGCTGCACAGATGATACACTTTGAACAACACGGCACAGCTTGAGGCAGCTCGGAGCGGAGGCGCAGCCAGCAATTTGCGCTTATGCTCCTGTTATCCATCATTCACGTAGCCATCCTGCTAATTTCGCCCCAACACATGGGTCACACCAAAGAGATGCGCTATGTTCCGGTTAGTTTGCGTCCTAAAACAAAATGAGACAGGGTCTCGCCTGTCACTTCAGCACCCCCCCCCAAATATTTTTCATCTCTCCTAATATTTGCCACAGGTAGCTATAGAAATTATTGACTCCCATCTCCAATCCCTTGGCAATGCAGCTTCAGCATCTATTGGCTAAGCATTAAACAAGCACCTTCTTGCCATCTCCAGTGCTGTCACTCAGACGCGGGAGGACCATGTAAACTTCCACATGATTAGCCCATTCCCCTCCCTTAGGAGACTGAATTCTCTTTTGCCAAGACATCTACTCAAAACTCAACAGCTAAGCTACTGGCATGAGTAGGCTACTGTTCACCGGGCAAATATTATCCCATGCTATTAGTATTCAGTTGTTGTCTCTTTCTTAGACTCTCCATTTTTTTGGAGTGGGGAGTTTCATCTTCTTGTGCGTTATGCCTGCCTGGCAAAATAAGGTCCTCATCCTCTGCCTTTTCTTTTGGAGATCTCAGTTTTTTCTTCTGGGTGTTAGCTGTGTTTTTCAGTTCTAAAGGAACGCAGTTTCACTGAAAGTTTAATGTTGCTCTTTGGAAAAGCAGGGTATAAAGGAAGTAAGAGGACTGAAATATCAGAACTGATCCTATTGATTGGTATGGGTTCCTCCAACAAAGGAAATTCTCCAGGAAGCATCTCTCAAAGCTTCCAGGAGCTCAATTGCAGCACCTGGCGCACAAACACACACAGCAGCAATGGAAACCAGACACAAACTGCACATGCTCTCGAGGAAAAGGACCGGGAGGCAGTCTTCTTTCAAACTGTCCTTGGAACTGGTCATCTACTTTGCTCATAACATGCCGTGGCTGACAGAGCTCTTGGTGAAGAATGACTTAGAAGTGAAGTATTCTTGAAATTGTGACTAGATGTGAATTATGAATAGCAACCAAATGACTATTAAGTGTGCTCTTAATGCCCAGTGCACACAGATATTACACAGCAATGTGAGAACAATGGTTTCTGTCTTATACCGGTGCATAACTTCCATTAAGGGTGGCGTTCTTGGGGATGCATAAAGCTTCTGGAATTCACTTGGTGGTATTCCTTTGCTTCCTTAGCAGCTGGGCGATGACAAGGCAGGATTGCTGCCTTGTGAGTCACTCTTTTTGATAATAATTTTTAAATATGTTACTTTGCAGTTTGGATTTTTGCTTGTGCCTTTGCCCAGCCAAAAAATGGAGTTACTGATGAAGATGTGACTCACAGGGGGACAGGAAGGTGACTGATTTTCTGCAGCAGTCACACAACGTCAGTGTCTACAGCCACCAGTAGCTACCTTCCTGTCTGTCATTTTGAACATCAGTCGCACCATAACATCAACTAAAAATAACAGCTACAAGTCAGCCGCAGAACCTCAGTTACACCTCAGTTCCCATTCCCATACAGCCCCTTCGCCCGTGCTAATGAGAAATAAACTATTGGGTTAGACAAAGATAGTCCCACTTTGTTCAAAATTTGCATCCAACTGATTCTGAAGTTCAAAAAAACCCTCAAGTAAAGCCCATTTCCCTCTTTGTCCTCCAAAATAACACAGGTTTATTTTTAGCTGCTGTTTTGGATGCTAGTTGGGAGTGATACACTGCCAAAGAGGCTAATGTTACAATGCTGCCAGTCTGACAGGAAGAAGAAGAGACCAGAACATTTTCAACAATTTCCATTCAGGAGTTTTCTGACCTACTTTTGTAGCCCTCAGATGAAACCCCTAGAGGTAGTATTTTCACAAGTGTTCAGCATTGTCTTCATTCTGTTTTTATTGAAGTCAATGGCAGAATTCCCCTGGACTTTAGAAGAAGCAGAGCTAAGCAAATATTGAGCCCCTGTGACTGGCATAGTCCAAAAAGGCATAAATGCTGAGGTCAGAAGGAGCCATTTAATGATGTAGCTTGATTTTCCAATGCATTACTCCAGTCATAGGATTTAATTCAGTTAGTTTTGGTTATTTATCCAAACAACCTTGCCAAACCTGTTCAAGGGGTCTTCTCCCATCACCTTTCCCACCAGCTTTCCCAGCCTTTGGTCCCACCTGGAAGCCACAGTAGTCCTACCACACTGCGATTGCACATGACTGCAGCAGGTGGCCACATCTTGGAGAAGACCCATTCGACTGTTCAGTCTGCCCCATGATCTGTGGACCAAACACTGCTGTCACCATGTGCTCTGGCAGCAAAGAACTGTCTTAGGAAATAGATTCATTCCCTTTATTGTCCCAATCTAGCCACATCTCACTGCATCTTTAAAACATTAGCCCTGCTCTAAGGACACTAGTGGGAGGTCAGCAAGAGTTTTGCCATGCATTTAGCAAAAGCAGAATCAAGCCCAAAAATTCAGCAATCAATAGATCCCTGCAGGCACTTGCATAGAATGAGTGCTTCGGAAAAGACTTAACATCCAACTGCCGGGCAGTTATCGAGCATTAAATAGCTCCCTCTTTTTCCCCCCCAGCCAAAGGGTGGAACTGGAAATTGTGACACTAATCCTTTTTTTTTTTTCAAATGGGCAGTGGAAAATATGACAAGTAAATATATATATGGCCATAGTTCCACTGGAAAACTCCTTAAGACATCTGTGTCTGCTAAGTGCGCTATCCCATGAAATGAAACATTCCAGACACTAATATAAATAAAGAGGACTTTGAATGACTCAACCAGGTTGCAAAACGGGTTTAATTTTTCCATAGCAAGTGGATACACTAGCCACTTGTCAACCAGAGCATGTGTGGATGTGTGTGGAGGGCAATCCTCCTGCCCAGCCCCTTTTGTCTGAGCCTGACATGAGCATTTTGTGCCAGAAAGTCTCTCTCATCCCCTCACAGTAGTAGACAGTTCAGGGTTTGGGCTCCAATTTAATTTGTTTCTCTTCACTCCTTGCTTGGCAATGAAATGGGGTGAGAACATTGCTCTGCAACAGTTTAGGTGATAGGGTAAAAACCCTCCTATAGATGGGTCTTGTGTTCCTTTTCAAGTGGCTGTACCTTCTCCACAGCTTTGGAAACTTCTGCTTAGATCTCAGGCAGGCTAAGTTTTAGGTTTGGGATTTAATAGTATAGTTCAGTTCTACTATCGTGCTGTATACACATTCCTGCTCAAATCATGCACACGTTCCCTTTATCAAGTATTTAATTATTTATAAATAACGCAAGCCAAATCCAAACCACACTCTCTTGGCAGTTTTAACCACCTTTTTAATGAAAGGTGTCCTCCTGAATGCAAGGAATAAATTATATGTGGCTCAATGGGTTTATTGGTAATTTAAAGTTTGCCACATCCAATTAATGTACAGCTTTGATTTATCTCAAATAATGAACCCTTGTTTTCAGCTGTAATTTTTTCTGATCACTGAGTAGCCTGGAGAACTGATTTAGGAAGCCCAGAATTAAGGAAGAAAGGCAGCATTGTGAGCTTCTCAGGGGAAAAAAAGGCTTTAGTGCCACATACAGAAACCAGAGAAAGACAATAAAATAAGAGAAGAACAGTCAGATGTGAACTTTCATTAACATTAGCAACATTAACAAGGCACTTTGCTCATTACAGACACATTTTAAATCATACTGCAAAAAAAAATATTTCAGTATCTGCTTATCAGGTATCAGTCACCTGTTTTCAAAGCACTTGTTCCTTAAAAAGAAATTGTCACCACATGGTAGTGAAGCCATTCGGACACCTAGCTGTAGCCCGTTGGCAGGATTTCTCAAACTAAAGATGCAGAAACCAGTTAATGATTCTTTTTCTACCAACTGTCAGCAACTGAATTAACTCACGGCTCTGATGTTGATTTATACACATTTTTCTGTAGCTGCACAGGACCTGCAAAAAGTCATAATTAACAGTAACGCAGCTACAAGATGACTACTTGGTTCATATCTAGCGAAGGAGATATACAGGACTTCATTTACATGGGATATGAAACCTGTGGTACACATAAGGTACAGAAGTATCTGCCCCAAATGCATTGCAGAATTTTCTTGGACTTCCCTCTATGCCCTGCCCTGGATTCTTGTCATACTCATTTACAGCTATCAAAGGATTTACAGTATAACCTCATGATAACAAGTTCTGTTTATAACCCCTGCTTTTAACCATCCCAACAGCTGGAACCACATTTTTCAATGGAAATTAGTCCCAGCAAATGAACTAACCCTATTATAATGAACACCCTCTTTTAATGATCTTTTCTCCCACTCCCTTGGGGGTTCATTATAAGGAGGTTGTACTGGATTAAGACAACTCTAGCATACACGATTACCCTTCTCCAAACCGCAAAGTAATAGCAAAACAAAGCTTCACCAATAAGTTAAAGATACAGCCTCACCATGGCTTAGTGAAAGTGCCATCAGCAGTGACCATTATCATTCTGTTGTCAAGACTCCTAAGGAAAGGAATGGACCCAGTTATGTGTTCATCTTGAAAGACACATTGCAGTGGACTTTGAAATATCTGAGAATTGAACACCGCTCAGAAAAACAGACAGACTTTCATACAGGAATCAGGTTATGCTGAACTTAGAGATTGTCAGACTACACAAGGTCCAAATACAGGCAAATACCAAGGCAATAGCTGCAGACAAATGCATCTCTTTTTTGCATTTTTTCATTTGTTTCTCAAAGCAACTTCCCTTTGACAAGTTTTGAGAAGGACTCACTTTTACTTTCTCAACCATTTAACAATGTGTTCATATCACCATTTTAATCAATATTTTCTTCACTGAAAACCTAGTATCCAGGAAAATATAAACACTTGTGTTGTGACAAGTTTTGATGAAAACACTCACATCAACACTTTTTTCATTCAGTTTTTTCTTTGTTTTTTCAACCCCAAAGAGGACATCTTGATCCCCTCAGAAAATCATTTTTATTGGGGGGAAAAAAATGATCAGCCTTAATGTGATCATTGTAATTCCAACTTCCCAGTTAGCTAGGACGAAGTAATCAAAGGTAACGTGCAAATGTTGGCTATCAAATTGAGAACACGGACTGGGAAAAGCAGCAAATCAAGGGTGTGCACAGAAGTGCAGCTCCCTGCTGTAACTCGTAATGCTCTGCAGGAAGCGTTCTGAGTTACAACGATCCCCCGGACCAAACGGAGGTTCACTGTTGGGTCCTGGGGGGAAGCTGGTTTCCCCTAGCAACAGCCCCTCCTCCCTCCCTGCCTGCACCGTTTGCAGAATGGGAGGGAGAAAGGGAGCAGAGGGAGCTCGTTTTAGGGGTTCCCCAGCCAGGGCTGGAGGGTGGGATGGGTGGATTGGAGCCTGGGGGATGTGGGGGGGAGCTCAGACAGAAGTTACAGAAGACATTTTGTTTTGAAACGTCTTCCTCTGCACCCTCAGGCAATGATGGTTCAGATTTTTGTGGGATCAGGCCCTTTTCAAATGCTTTGCAGTTTCTGTTTGGTCACGGGTGCAGAGCACTTCCATGGGCCACTTCTGTCTGCGGCCCTAGTGGTTCAGCTGTGTCAGGCGTTCTGGGTTCTGGCACTGCCTTGCTGTGTCAGCCTGGACGTACCAGCTGAACTCCTCTTTGGCAACAAAGGGGAAGCAACAACGAAACAGAAGGCAGATGTGATACTTAATTCATTAAATGGTAGAAAATGCTTCAAGAGCCCCAAGTGTGTCAGGTGTTGGGTCTTCTAACTGAGATGAGAAGTAGGAGAAGGGGGCTGCCGCAGACAGAATAGCAGGTTGGAGGGGGAGCTTATTAATAAAATAATCAGCCGGCAGAGGTTGAAATACCTGTTGCTCTAATGTGCTTCCCAGGCTGAGTGGGTTTAGGCATGTTGTATGACTCATTTTACCTGCTCTTCCCATCACCCATACTTTGAACAGCTGGATGAGATGTTTCTTAGGCAGGAAAAAGGATGTTAAGTAATTGTCCTCTTAGTTTGCCTCCCATGGCAGTATAGGGACCTTTTAGCTTCTGCCCAGGATCAAAAGATGGACCAGACCTCCACCGAAGTAAAACACTACAGCTTCAGTGTAGCTATGATGAGGATCAGGGCCAGAAGATATTGAGCTCTGTTAAAACCAGCCCTACATGTGAGGTGGCCTGTGTCCACCCTTCTGTATTCGTTTCACTCTCTTCCTGCGATGCCCACAACACCGTCCATGCACAGCCCCATGCAGGCATCTGCTAGACAATTGGGCTTCAGGAGAAAGCCTTTCTACGTAGCTTTTGTCATTCACTCCTCTCCTGCTCTTAGCAGATGCCAGCAGCAGAGAAGAAAGAGCAGGGGCGCAGAGGAGAGATTTCCCTGCCGAAAGAGAGGTTCCTTGCGGACTGCCCATCTCAGCTCAGGACTGCCTGGCACCTGTGTCCCAGGGCACTAAGCCATCACAACAGATGGGCATAGGCAGTCATGAGACTGTGATCCTCCATCAGCTTGGGGTGCTGACTGTTTAGGGCAAATTTGCCAGCTGAGAATGTCAAACCAGCTGCCAGTCTGGAATTTGCACACCTATAATTATGGGGATATGTGATTTCTAGTCCAAGCTGGATTAATTGGCAAACTAAAAATAGGATCCACAACCATGTAAGGACAGTTTCTGTGCACGGTTTAAATTAGGAATGGGGGCTAGGGTAGGTCTGAACAGGCACTGAAGGAATGATGCCTCCAGCCCTAACTTTGTCTCACCATCCCGAAGGGCCTGATCCCACCAAGAGTCCTTTATTATCATGTATTAGGTGCAGGATACCAGGGGCATGTGCAGGTGGCAGCCAAAAAACAGCTTCACTGTGCTCTGTGCAAATGCATGGTCAGGATAAAACTGCCCTGAGAGCTTACCTTTTAAATGGACACAAGAAGCTAGCAGGCAGGAGGAAGAGTGTTACTCTATCCTTGGCAATGGGAACCTAAAGAGAGTAAGACACCATTTAGAGCCTGGCACACCAGTATCATCTTCTCATATAGGAGCCATCCTGTTACAGTGGCCGTGTCTCCGCTGCAGTCAGTGGCTCACATGGACGTACCCAAGCTATCCCTAACCTAGCTCGCGCGGACACCAATAGCAGTGAAGCCACAAGAGCACAGACTGCGACAGCACAAGCCCAGCCACAGCACTTAGTGAAGCCTCTTCTGATTTCACTGCTATTGATACCCAGGCTAACCTGGGTGAGCCTACAGGGGCTGTAATCCAGCACCAGTTACAGGGTCAGCATTCCCATCATTTTCTCAGCTCATGTATTTATCTTACTCTGTCACGGTAATACAATAATACAGACAATAATATCACAGAATAAAGTTGTGGCAGAGACTGACTCTAGGTTTTCTGAGTCCCAGTCTCAATCACTGAGTTTAAACACAAGACCATCCCAGCTCTTGGCAAAAGCCAGCCTGCTGAGCTCCATGAACTATAAGCCGGTTCTCTGGTTCTTGCAATCAGAGGGCCAAACGGGGCTGCCCTCACCCCGGGGACACGAGAACATGCTTATACTAAACAGAATGAAATCCCAATGTCTCTCTTTCCAGTTGAGTTTCAGGAGCTTGAGTGGCATTTCGATAAGGATCAAACACCGCCCCCCCCACCCCGGTCTCCCCTCCACTACCTTTGCAGGTATCCTCAGAAAATATAATTAGGGAGGTTTTTGAACAGGGCAGAACCAGCTTGGAACTGAGAATAAGAAAACTGTTTCCTCTCCTAAACTTCACCTTTCCATCAAAATGATCCAAACCTTTTAAACAGAAGTCATGAATTATATATTACCAGTACTTTACATTTAATTTTTACTGCTGCCTTTGCACTTTGGGGTTTCAAGGCAATACTGGGGAGTTCAGAAATAATGTGATTAAAAGCTCTTCTCAGGGTATTTCTACCCAGCAACAGAATCAGAATTGACAACGGGCTCTTGTATGGCTTGATGGCTTGTTTGAGGAGGGGGGGGTTGCTGTGAATCTCTTGTCTAAGTACTGTAGGGGCTGACTCTCCACCATCTTACTCCACTGTACGATCACTTTTACCAGCATGTAACAAGCATAAAACAATTCCACTCTCTCTGGGTAGCATTTTATCTTGGCACAAATGAAGTGAATATAAATGTAGAATCGAGCCCAAGACTTGCTTTGCAGAAAGGCACACACCCATAGTGATTTCAGCTGGATTCGCACCCATGTACAACTGAGCCCATAAAACTGAGTCCCTGCCAGCCCTCGAATGCCAGTCTATCCCTGAGCCAGATTAACACCACACTGTGAGCATCTACAAGGTTAAATTGCTTTTAATTTTTGTTTAATTATCTGCAATGGCACAAATAACTAACAGCATTGATTTGAACTTGGCACTGGAGGCAGGTTCCAAATGGCAAAGCATATTAAGAGATCGAACTATTAAACGTAGCTAATGAGCAAAATAATTATGTGGTGCCAAGCTGTAAAAGGTTAGGCTTTAAAGTTGTCACAGTTCATAAGCAAGAAAGATTTAATGGCAATTTTAATAAAATATTTATATGATAATGCATTTTAATCAAAATAGGAGCAATTAATTTGGGATGGGGGGGATATATTGCGTGCTTCCTGTTCTTGCTTCACGAGGCCTTGTTGAAGAGCACACATTTTCTTACTGCATAATGTATTGGTCCCAGCTATAAGCTCTTGGAGCTCAGTGGAGCTTGGGATAAACTGACAGATGCAGGAGTGTACCAGCACTGAGAGGCTCCCTCGACATAGCCCTATATCTAGATCATCATTGAAACCCAGCAAAGAGATTGTGCTCCCATCCTAGTCTGGGAGGATGCTCACACCCACATGAAGTGTACCACAGTCAGACCTTTCATACACCATGACCGTGTCTACATGGAGCTGGGACAATGCAAACTGGATCGTCCCACCTCACAAGCTGGAAGGAGGGAAGCCCAACCAGTTGCACAGAGCTGTTAGCGGTTTGCACTGCAAGAACAACGGGGCGCACTTTGTCCCTGCCCAGGAACACGGGCCTGCGGAAACTGGGGCTGCTATTGGAGTGCAGCGTTGCCAATGCTCAGTCACGCAGGGCTTGCGGGCTACCTCAGGACCAAGTTAGGAAGTGCCCGAAATGCACGCCACATCACCTCTGCTTATGCTTCACCCTGACGGGGACAGGATATAGACAGCAGCCTTCGTGTGGCACTGCGTGAGTGCTACAAGCTCCCTCTCTTGGGTCCATTTTGGGGTGCGGTGGATGTGGTAGTGCAGTGAAGCACTTCGTTGTGGCACTCGCTTCTGAGCCAAGTGGCTCAAGGTGGGGGAGATATGCCCACACTACACACTGATTTGCTAAAAGCCCCAGTTCCTTGAGCTCAGTATCTTTTGCCTTATCTAAATGGATTGAATGTCTAGGTCCCAGGATGCTGTGAGAAGACTACGCTTGTGTACACAGTGTGACCTAAATGTCCAGACGTCAAATATGATGTAAAAGAAATTATTTTTACGAATCTTATGACTTTAATGCCACACTCATGATTATTTTTTGGAGCCTGACTCATAATATTTGGATGCTTGGGACTGGCAGCATTACAAGAATTCGCCATGTTGTGTGTTGAATGTTTTGTACCATCCACAGAAGTAACCATGGTACTGTTTTACATCAGATATTCAGGAGCAATACTTCCTGACCCTTTCTTTGAGAAGTTTGCCAGTAGACTTTGGCTTTCCCTGGCAGAAAGAGATGGATGTAGTTGGGTTTCTTCTAGTGCTGACATCATTTCCAAGTTGACTCGGAAACAAGGCGATTTCTAGCTGAGTGTGAAAAATGATCTGAACTGAAGGAGCATGGAAGGAAATTTGAAGGAAAACATGCAACTTTAGAGATGGAAACCGCAACCCCAAAGTCAACATCTTGAATATTGATGTTTTTCTTTTCCCTTTTCATTTCTGCAGAGGTTTTCTTTATATATAATTAATGTGTTGCTAATATACTGACAAAGCATTTCTGATGGTTTGTCAAAGGCTAGAGGCAGAGGTTTACTTAATCTCTTCTGAAGAAAAATGACTAGCTGCCAATTAACATTAAACTACTATAGGCGTTAATGGCCTGATCCAAGTTTAATTAATGAGAAAGATTTGGCCTTGGATCACGTGCTAGCTAAAGCCGCAGGTGATTTGGTTTCATTTTTGAGTTCATTTTCAAGTTCCTGTGAACTAGTGCAATGTGGCAATATTTAGGTTTGCCAAAAATTGCAGGAAACTTTCCCACAAACCCATTTCATTAATAATTATAGGAATATTTCTATGGATCTTGCATCCAGTAAGGCTGGTTATTTTAAAAATTCTAAAATAACCCAATTTTCCCAGCACTGGAACCTGGCATAGAGTAGTCCATGGCTTCTTGCTGCCGCTCCAGCAGCATGAGTTCAAGCCCTGCTTCAAATTCATACTGAAGGCTGCCCCCCCATCAATCCAGCTGCAAATGGATATCTGGCTATTCCAGCAGGAGAGTCAAAGGAAGCCCGATGTGAGGCCAGCCACATCGCTGCCACATGTGCCCTTGGCTATTGAAGATGGCACATACCCACAGTAGCCTGGTGGACTATCTCAGGCAGGTCTCAGAGTTTTAATTTTCCTGGCAGTGTCCTTTCATATAATACTACTGGAACTAACAGAGATATTGAGTTTGTGTGTTAAAGATCTCTTTTTTAGGGTCGTGTATTTTATCCGTAGAGCAGCTATAACATTGTAGGCATCCATGAATGCATTACTACAGGCATTTGCTGAGGATAGCTGAGCTGTATTAACAGCGAAATCCCATAAATTTAGGGAACAAGTGAAAATTAAAGTATACCAGCAGCTGCAACATAGTGAATGCCGCAGATCCATGTTCTGTGCATAGAGGTAAGACACTATTTTTTAAAATGACCAACACAAAGCAGGAACGACAAGTGAGAGAGAGACCTTCTCCAAGTACCAAACATAACTTTCCAGAAATAATTTACCTTCAAAAGCAAATGTAATCTCCATCCAAAGCATGACAGTGTTAAGAAATCAATAAAGACACTGAGAGTTGTGCTGAATATGTTGCACGGCTATGTCTATGCTGACCTCTTGGGTCAACTATAAGGTTGTTCTCAACTAGCCCGAAGCTACAAGATCTACACTTCCCCATCTATACCATTCCTTGAGGCCCACACCAAAGCCATCCACATCATGCTGTGTAGCTTATGATCAGAGCACTCTGTGAAGCAGAGCTCTTCTAGGAATCGGTCTGTGGGATTCTTGTCTCTGCTTCCAGACTTGTCTCTTCTTAGGGGCGGTAGGCAGAGGAAGAGAGGTGTGGAAGAGGTGGACTATGCAATTGCGGCATTGCTCCTGGTGCACGTCTATGCTTGATGCCTGCAGCATGAGGGTAAATTCAGAAAGAGTAGGGCTAGGAGGCAGGTAGACACAGTGAACCTCATACCCAGTTCAACAGAGCTTCCAGGCTTGTGCTGAAGTGCTACTGAGAATTGCACTTAGGATTGACAGAATAGGTGATTTGTGACTGTAGGATGCCCTTAAGGTCATCCTCTGGTGTACCTCCTCGCGGGGTGGGGGTGGCGTTGAAACTTGGGACATTAATTTGCATATATAACGGTAGCATCCATCAAGCTAAGTGACTCAAAACTACATTGAACTGCCTCTAAGTTTTAATACATAGCAACCAAATTAAGTGGATTTGTTTCAAAACCAAAGCCGAGAACATACTGTACTGCTATCACTGAACGACACAGATGACTGATGCATCCAATCTCTAAGCAGTGTATTTTGATTGCACTGTGATCAGTAGAGCCCTTTGGGATCCCCCTGGCAAAGCTGAATTCTGTTGGAGAAAGCTGCTTCCATTGGGAAGGCTTCTCGGGTCCAGGATGCAATTTCTGTTCAAAATGAGAGAGAAAAAGGAAACCCTTCCCAGAATAGCCAGTAGCCCTGGGATTAGGTTGCTAACCTGGCATGTGGCTGACCCAGGCTCTGTGCTGAATCAGGAACATTAGAGACCTGACCCTGGTTGTCTACATCTGACATCACGGCTTTACCTTGGCTGGTGGCTCTTCTGACATGTCTCACTGCCTCTCTGAGGAGTTATGAAAAGCTTTGTTTCTGTCTTAATGTACAAAGGGGAAAAAAATTGAAAGCTCAGAAATGTTTCTGGGATTTCTGCCTAGCACTAGTGATCACATTTTCTTTTCTGTGTGGAGTATTTGGGGGTAACACCAGAGGACTGGGCTGTCTATGCTGAGTGAAAGCTGTCTGACAGCAGCTAAGTAGCAAATCAAGGCCAAGCGTCTCAAATGACCGGTGCATAGGAACATGTGCCTCGCTATACTAGATCCGACCGTCGTTCCATGATGGCTGATATTCCACCTCCAGCAGCGGGCAGTTCCGGTAATTAGGGGATTAGGGGCTTCCTTCTTTGGCTTAATAGCTCTCAAAGACTTGTCACATGAGTAGTGGGCAGAGGATCCGTCAGACCACGCAATGACTGACTCAAGTCAACAGAAGGAGGTTTTTTACCTCTGTCTTCAATGGGCTAAAGATCAGCCCTAAAGCAGGACTGATTTTGTAACCTTGACTCATGCTGAGTAGCGTTGTTCACTGGGTCTATTCATATAGGTAAGTCCTATTTTATACGAGCAATGGTAATGGTGTCAGATTCTGGCTTTAAGGTATTACACAGAGCTACCTCAGACCCAGGAGAAAGCTGTGTGACTCCGTTCTAGCTTTAAAAAATAAAAGTTTTAAATCCCAAGTTAAAATGTGCCATTTGGCTCTTGTTAAAGTTGGTCTAAAAAGGCTGTGCTGAATAATAAAAAAGATCAAGCTTTTGATGTTAAGTTGCATGTTCAAGCATAAAATCCAGCCTTGATGACAAAGCCTAGCGTGGCTTTCTTCACTGGGGCAAAGAGACTAAACAAGAATTTTACATAACTCTTCCTGTAAAGATGTCTTCATGTTAAAGAAAATCCTTCTCAGATAAAGTAATTAGGGAAGAGACTCTGTGGGGCAGGGTTGCACCTGCTCCACAGCCCCCGGCCCCCTGTTTAGGTAGAGCCGAGTCCCTGGAGGGGACGAGGATTCTTAATTAAACAAAGCATTAAGCTTCATATTCTTCCTTCCCAGCCCTCCTGCCTAAAAGCCCTAGTCTTCAAATTGCAGCATCTGAATGCTCTGCCTACCAGGCAAAGGCTTAGCTCGCGCTGTGGGATCATGCCCCCTCCGCCTGTTCAGTACTGGTGCGGGGAAGCATCACTTCAGCTGCCGTTGAAAATCCATTCCTGACCCTGGCATGAGGTTTCCAACAGTTTTGGGCAGGTCTGGAGGCTTATCATGTTTCCAGGGCTTTGAAAGTTCACAGGTAAATTAAGATTAATTTTCTATTTATTTTCTTTCTCTTACAAGACAACTTATTCAAAAAAAGAAATGTGCTCCTTCTCCCTTTTCAATGTTTTGAGGAAACAGATAACACAAGGCTCTCCCCCAGTCCATTTATTATGTGTGATTTTCCATAGCAAAAATCATTAGAACCAGTACATTTACTTGCTCCTGTTTGTGAAGTTTTGCAGGGATTTAAAAAGTAAGATGTCATCTTTCCCCGTGTGTCTTTTATTCACCTCCATTTTCTGAATCAGGCTCAGAATCCACTAGTTCTACTACACTCAGGTTATTGTTGTTCCCAAGGGTTGCATTTTTTACCATGGCACAAAGGATGGAAATATCAGAGGACTGATTCAGGTAGCTGTCGTCATCAGATGTCCTTTCAGCTTTATTGGATGTTGAATCAGAATCTGGTGGGATTATTATGTAAGAGAAAACGAGAGAGAGCTTTTAAGTGAGCGAAGATGAGCATCACCATGGGTTAGTAGCCCAGCATACTAGAAATGTCACTGAGCTGTGCAAGCCCTTTCTTCAGAATTAACACCTACTGCTTATTGATATTGGTGGCCACCACTTGCTTCCGTCTCTAATTCATTTCACAGGGAAATTTAAATAGTGCTGTTGGCAAACAAATTAACAGGTAAAATAATAATAACCTGATCAGAGAAAGTACAGCATGCTTTCTCTGATCAGAGGAGGGTATGAGGGGTCTTGCAAAGTTTAGCAGGTTAAAGAAAGGCCCCTCACTGTCTCTGAGTCCAAGCCTCCAATCCACCACAGCCCCTCTGCACCACATGCTGGGAGCGAGGCAACAGCAGTACTACGCTAGTTCAGATGTGGCCGCCTGCCTTGTGACCCAATTTGCCAAGTATAACTAAGGTGTTGGTCTTCAGACATCTAGAATAATGGCTCCAAGAACAGCCTATGTCCAGAAAAGCCTACATGCATCAACACAGCATTAGCCGACTTCACCTGAGGTATCATCGTCCTTATTTGCTGACAAGTCTGCGAGGCCAGCAGAAGCAATCCCATCATGAATCCACATCTGATTGGCATTTCCAATCATGACATTATCCAGAGTAGACTTATCGATGCTGAGTTTCTGTGATGAAGTTCCCCCTGTCCTATTGGGTGTGCTGTTACGCAGTGAAAATGAAGAGCTGCTAGGAGGAATTTGACCAAACGAATCTACAGTGAAGAAAAAGGACACGAGCAATAAAAATGATGGCACCAAAACATCCAAAAGGCAAAATGAATGAACATCACAAAAGGTGCTGCACGTGGTTCCTGGAGTTGGGGTGGGAGGGACTTGCATTGCAATAGCAAGAGTGGCAGCATCCAGTGAACTCTAACTTTAACTTCCCAAAATGGAAGAAGATTCTTGAAAAGAAGCAACTTTACCCAAAAAGGAAGAGGTGGTGACAACAGGCAGCACTACAGCGATGGTGGTAATTGTTTGCACATGTATAGTGATTTCCTATGAATCAAAAATGGCTATGTATGGGACTCCTTATTTTACAGAGGATGATAAGCAGCCTTCGCAAGGCCATCACATAAGTGGAACCAAGTCTCCTGGCTCCCACTCCCTCACTCCGAGCACTGCAAAAGGCTGCCCCTCTCTCATCCAGCCTTCCCCTTTGAAGCCACAAGTCATTCTTTCCTTACATGGGTAGGGGGCAACCTGTAGGTGCAATATTAGCCTTGGCCTCTTAGCCTCATCTCCTTCTCTACATGCTTTAGGACAAAGCTGGCCCTGCCTAGCTGGGATGCAGGCTTCAAGCCAAGGCTTATATTCTATGATTCAAGAGGCAGCAGAGTCGAAGGGATGGCTTGGAGATAGGTCAAGGAGAGCTTTTATTATAGGCACAAGCTAAATCTGAGTTACTCCAAGAGCTATGTTCAAATTAATTTTCCCTCAAATCACTACCCTGAAGCCACTCTTCTTCAAAAAACTTCCCTTCTGCTGTTGTGAAAAGGAGTCAGATGAGCATAGAAAGGGTCAAAGGGCAATAATTGCTCCCACAATACAGATTCCAAAGCCCCAAACTGGCCCCATATTTTAACATGTGCAAAACAATTCAAGAACTTACTCCTAAAAGATGGGGGGTTTCTGGCCAGTAGGGGGAGATTTTGCTCATTCATTTCACCAACACACACCACAAACCAACTTGTGTCCCTACCTTTTTCTGGAGTTCCACACTGGCCCACTTGCTGTGCTGGGCTGTCAACAAAGTCTGTCTTGATAATATCCATTTGATTTTTATTACCAACCAGAACATTACGGAGCATGGACCCGGTCACCTGGATGTCCTGGTCACACGGCATAGCTGCTTTAGCTTCCGAGTCATCGTACGAGATCTTGGCGTTCTTTGTTGAACTCATAGAACTCCAAGCAGTTGGGTTACAGTCTGCACCATACACGCAAAAGGAAATCATTGTTAAGGAAAAGGGGGCTGCACATATTTACAACACCAAGACCTGGGCAAGCTCTATGAGCCTACTGAAGTCGATGGCCATCTTTCCATTGATATCAAGGGAGTTTGGATTAGATCTGGTAGAGCAATGGGAGTCAGCCTTTTTGGCAAGTATGTTACAAGTAAGCCCCACCCCTTCTACGAGTGCCACTCCAATCCCTTTCCTCTGCCTGATCGGTCTCTCTGCTTCCTGCCCTGTGCTCCCTGCCTGATCTGCTGCTCTGCTTTCTGCTCCCTGTCCTATCTGGAGCTGTGCTCCCTGCCCTGTTTCTGATCTGCTGCATGCCACAGAGAGGCTGCCCATGCCATTTGTGGCATTCATGCTACAGCTTGGCCACCCCTGCTGTAGAGGATGTCACCTCAGCGGAGTTACTGAGCACCAGGGACAGCAGTCACAGCTCACAACTGTCCCGTAACCAATGTGCCATATCTGCTCCTTGCTTGAAATGGAGGCATCCAAAGAACAAAGAGGTGCTTATCAGATGCAGCAAAGATATTTTTACGTTTTGAGTAAGACCCCACCTATGCTGGGGTAATGTAGTTGTCTAATAACACTATACAATGATTTCGCATTCACTGCAGACAAGACCTACCTTGTTTCAAGACATCTGGCTGCACCAAGCAAAACACAACAATCCTAATTTACAATATTCTGCACCTCCACTTGCTAAGAGAGCTGTTGGCCTGGCCAACCAATCAGTGCAGGGACAAGATAGTATCTACAGGTGCAAATGCAAATGTTTGTCATGTACATTTAGAGCCCAGGTTGACAGTAGATGTCCATTCAATTAACCAAACCTCAGGATTTAAAAGCTCTGTGAATGTTTGGAGTTGGGATATAATATATATTAATGGCATTAAGGAAAACTCTGAAGTAGAATACATAAAGCTGGTTGAAAGCTGGTTATACAGGAAAAGACAGATTCTTCAAATTAAAAAATGCCATGGAACGCATCAGTTTTCACAATGAGAAAAATGTCAACTTTTAAATTTTTTTATTTAATTGCATTGAGATTTTTTTTATTTCCATTTAAAATACGAATCTTAATATTGTATTGTTATAATGTTTCAATATTATGGCAATTACACTATTTGATGTTACTTAAGAGAAAGTTTTTGGCATTTCTGTTTGAGAAGCCACTTAAAAATCTTGACATTTTATTCCAGTCTAAAATAAACATGTTTCAAAAAGCCACTTAGCCTATTTTCTGACCAGTTTTAGTTCAGTGCCTTTTGATCACTAATTATGATGGCTATTGTTCATAAATAGTAGAATATCAAGAACATTTTAGTGAGAAATAATTACCATTGTTTTGGCCCATCACGCCTGCAGTATTGTTATTCCCAACCTGTGTAGCAGTGGAATGAGAAATTTGAACAACATGGTGATTCCCTGGCAGAGAAATATTGTTTGTTGGATTATTCTGAAAAATATAGACCATACTCGGCTTCACTTTAGGACCTGTTGCTTGGTAATCTGTAACAAAATAAAAGGCACATTAGTCGCTAATAGATTGACAAGTTACCATCAAAGTGATTATATATGGAATGGGGTAAGAAAAACCAAACTGGAAGTTCAGCTTTCTGAAAGAAAGCTCTTAGAAAAGGCTCTAATTAAAGCACTCACAGCATCTTGTGTCCTCAGCGTCCCATGCTTCAAAATGGCTCCTTCAATGCGTTTTAGTGAAAGCATCCCTACCCCCATTTGAAATGCTGGAACGCTGAATACACAAGATGTGGAGGCTATTGCAGTGCGGTAATTAGCACACTGCAATTACAGCGCATCAGAGCAACGTCCCTGCACATCTGCGGGTACCCTATGAAAGCAAGTGTGAGCGAATGTAACTTCTGATCAAACTAGTCAGTAGTGAAAGCTGCCATAAGCCACCCAGTGGTACCCAAAAGTGAGGTAGAGTAACCAACAACAATAGGGATACCATATATCTAAAGGCAAATGCTGATTTTGTAAAAGAACCGATCAACCAAAATGTGGTGAACAATTTCAGAAGGAGAATTATACAAGACTTCTCTTTTTCCAGTATATAACAACATCTAGTGATTATTCAGTGCTAAAAAGATCAAGAGCTCTGAGTTCTGAATTTGAGGGGAAGTACATGAGTTATTCCCAGGTGACACATGGGGAAATGGAAGCACAGAGCTGTTAAATCACAGCCGACCCCAGGTCCCCACAAAGGGAATCCACAAGATGAGTCAGAGGCATTGACTGCAGCCTCCCAACCCCCAACCCTCTTCATCATCATTTGTGCTTAAAGGTAAAACCTCAGTGTGGATATGCAAATTGACCAGTAGTCAAAAGTCTCTGCTCTGAACTGGCTCAGGAAAAGAACTTGGTTTTCTAGCTGAAAGTCTTTCCAGCCAAAAAGAAAACAAAGCACCCTTTTGTGACGGAGCCCAGAATTGGGCTATGAGGGCCTCTCCCAGTACAGTACCTGCTCCCTCACCATAACGTGACCACAGTTTATGTTCTTCATTGAAGTGTAAGAGATGTTTTTTCATCAGTGCATGTAAATCTGGATTGACGTCCTTTTGCGTCTGCTTCCCAAGGTGTTTGGCAATGCTTAAAGCCCTCTGAGGTCCATTTTCCTGCAGAAATGTCCATATCCTTTTCTCTGAGAAACAAAGGCCTGGCTTATTGATTCAATCTGACTACAGGAGGATAATCCAGCTGTTTGTAGCATGTCCCCTGGAAAGACTGGGCCAAGAGTACCCACCCTGGCACCTGTGGCCATTCACAGTCCACCGGCTTGAAGCACTTTTCCAGGATTGTGAGTAAGGAGCGCCAGGCTACCACCTGGGCGCAAGTGCCCAGACTCGGCCCCGCCACTGTATTTGCTGAAGAGGAAATGGGGAGTAGGGACGACCCTGGCTCTGCCTGCAGGCACCAATTACCAGGGCTGGTTGGCTGCACATGTTTAAGAGAGGAGTAAGCCCCTAAAGGCATGTTGCAATGCCTCTACACCCCTTTGCACCAATGGCATCTGGGAAGGACTCTGCCTCTCTGAAAGAGTATTTCTAATGGCTCATGTGGAAAAATCAGGCTGTGCCTGCCACATCCCATTGCCTATACAAGCACTAGCAAGGGAATGGTGTTTGCTAGGCTTCTACACATGCTCTAGCACAGCAGTTCCCAAACTCTGCCAGATTGTGCACCACCGGTTTAAAATGATACAACCTGAAGTACCACCAACACATTTTTGTCATATAAAGCAATTATAATAAATCTCTTAACGCGTACTGACAGGTTGTCTGGTGGTGCGCGTACCACAGATTGGGACTCTAGCACACTGCTGAGATCAGTAAACCTCCGTTGTGGCTGCTGACACCCAAGGAATTAAAATCAGCCTATTCAGCCTTGGAAACTTAACATGCACCAAATGGCTTACGTGTTTCTGTCAGTCCACTGTTGTTGCTCACAGGCACCACCTCATTCCCATGCCGGCCCCTTGGCACCAGGGCAGTGTCAGCTACAAGAGAGAACATTGTCGGGCACTGTAACTTGTATGAAAGGACAACTGTGAAAGATCTGCTGTTTAGCCAGACAGAGGGACAAGGTCCTCCTCCTCCTGTCTTGTGCCAGTCTCCAAAGCCACATTTGCATCCTTGCTTGAGTCCTTTCCCCAAGCCCAGAGAACAGGGGGCTTTGCAAGCATTCAGCCGGGAGAGCTGATGGCCCATTTCTGGAGCACGCCATACGAGGTGGGGCATGTGGATTTGACTTGACCGGGGAAACAGCGGGGCACTTTTTGACCTTTGCATGGGCTTTGTCGCTCTCTCTAGTTAGTTTACAGCCAAAGATCACTGGCTGGAAGTACCTCGTTCTTTATAGTGCTTTACAGACTTATATCCCTGACCCCAATTTTACAGGTGGGGAAAAAAAGGCACAGAGAGAAATCCAAGGACCCTCATCAGACAAGTGGACAGGCTGGGACTATAATGTGGGTGCCCCGAGTCCGCATCCAGTGTTCTGTCACCTTCTGATAAAAGACCCCAATGTTCCCTGTGAAAGGGAGGAAAAGCTCGAGTTTAACAGCAGAGAGGTTCTTGCAGATTTTTCTGTTGGGAATGATCTGCCTCCCAGAGGAAAAAGGGGAAGATTTTAGGAGGTCCACAGGATTCAAAGTGCATTGGCTGGTTTCTTCTGCAGAAGCTTCACTTAGAGACCTAATCTCCCACAGCTTCTCCTGACATCTTCCATGACGTGAGGCAAGACGGCCTCCAGTATGGGCCAAGAGGCAGTGCCTCATCCTTGGGCATCTATACATGGGCCGGGGTTCGGGGCCCTTTAATTAAAGTGGCTCCAAGAGCTGCTCTAATTAAAGCGCCTGCAGCATCACGTGTATTCAGCGTCCCGTGCTTCATTCAACGAGCTTCAGTTCAAGCGCCCCTGCTGCCATTTTGAAGCATGGGGGAACTGAATAGACATGACAGGTTGCTGCAGCGCATTTCATAGTTTCATAGTTGGCAGGGTCGGAAGGGACCTAAGCAGATCATCTAGTCCAATCCCCTGCCTTGGCAGGAAAGGGTGCTGGGGTCAAATGACCCCAACTAGGTCTACCTCCTTTTGAAGACCTCCATGGTAAGGGCAAGCACCACTTCCCTTGGAAGTTGGTTCCAGCTCCTAGCCGCCCTGACCGTGAAGTAGCGCTTCCTGATGTCTAGCCTGAATCTACTGTCAGTCAACCTGTGGCCGTTGCTGCTTGTTACCCTGGTAGTGGTGGGCAGAACAGTTCCTCAAGCACTCTGGGGTAGGGATTGTCAGGGCCTGCTGATCTGAACACATCTAGTCAATTAATTAACACACTCCAGCAGACTTAATTAATCGAATTAGCATGTGTCAGACCAGATGTCCAGTGTGTGTATAGATGCCCCTCGTGTGCTGGAGGAGAATCTAGAGCATGCTGCCCCTACCACAGCTCTGACATATGCAGAGGCTCTCGTAGGGAGGTGTGCCAGACAGGCTGAACTGCCCTTTCTATGTGTGAAAGTATGAGAAGGGGCCTGACACCCAGAAATAGGCCTGAGCCAGCTTTAGTTGGCATCTGGAATGCACAAGACTGCAAATATTCCTAAAAAAGCTGTTTTAAGCATTGTGTTCTCAGAAAGCATGACACAGGGTTTATTTATCTTCCCTACAAATCCCTCTGGACACTACTCTCAGTGCAGGATGTGCTCTAGGACTACACGTACCTTCTGCTTTATTCAAATTTCAGTTCTGTATGAAAGAGAGAAAGAGAGAAAGCCAATTGACTTGCTACCCACTGGACTGAGTAAAAAATGAACTCCAAGTAATTGAGGTCAAGGGCTCAATGGTCTCTGATAGTTAGGCTGTAATGTAGCTATAGCCTTGCAAACAGAATCTCCTCTCAATTGCTCTCAGTATCAGAAGGTTGCAGATAGAGCGTAAAAAGGTTTTCAAAACATTTACCAGCTGCTGGCTGGGGGGTTTCCTGCTCCATACCGCCTGCACAGACAACCCATTTGCCACTGTCCAGTTTCTCTATTTGGCCTTCCTTCTGCAGTGTGTACAGCACATGATTGGCTTCCCGCTTCATAACTGAACATGCACTGGCAACTTCAATGGCCTTTTTTGGAGTCTTAGCTGCCCTTAAATAGTCCAAGATGCGTTGCTTCAGTTCTGGAGCGAAAGGCAAGAGCAAAAGGCTGTCTATAAATTAAAGCAATTAAAACATTGGTTTTGGATTGTTATTTATTTATTTTGCAGCTGAACTTTCCCCCCATTAATCTCTAGCTTGTATTAGGATTTGGAAGCATGGGTATAACACGTATATAATTATAATCACAGAAAGCGAAAATGTACCTCAGCCACAGAGCAGTTTGACGATGGAGGCAGGAACCATGATGAGACTACAGGATGTTGTGGCTGGCACTGCCCCTATCCATCATGGCCACTGTGCTGCTACTAAAAGGCTCTTTTTAAATCTTGTGTGTCTACTCACTCACATCAGCTTAAGGACTTATTTTTTTTAAAGTGACACCCTCATTATAGCTGCACATTTCTGGCTGTGAAGGACCTACTTGTCCACCTCACAGAACTAGTATCACTGACGATGTCCATATCCCATCCTCCATTGTAGTGACAGATTATAGGATGTGGTATATTTAGACCACAAACGGACTTTGTTTAAAAGAAATGATGCAAGGAAAAGCGCTGCATACATTCAAAGCTGGTTCCCTGGTTGAAGCCAGTCCCATAACTAAGAGCACTGACAGAAGTGACATTTTTTTGCGTGACTGGCCCCCCTAAGGGCTCTACAGCCATGCCCTGACAGAAGTGCACGGCTGCAGAGCCCAACTGCATGACGATCTGAATCCTCATTACATGAGCATTCAGATGAAGGTGCTCCAAAGAGAAGCACCTTCACATGAATATCTGTCAGTCCATGCTGGGATCCCCAGCCCTGGTACTGTCTTCAGAATGAGAGGGGGAGAAGTGAAGGGAGGAAGCTTGGTTTGGGGTTTGCCCAGCCTGCACTGGAGGTTGGGGCAGGTAAATTGGAGCCTCCCTTCCCCCTAGGTAGGGGCTAGGGGAGAGAGTCTACAAACACGCAGCCACTCCAAACTGGAGCTCAATCCCCCAACCCCCTGGACATCTGCTGGGTCAGGGTGGATCGTTGTAACTCATGGCACTTGTTGTAAAGCACCGTGAATTACAGCAGGGAGCTGCACATCTATCAGCACCACCCTAAGGCATGAAGGAATTGACTTGCCACTTGCCCCAGGTCTGCCTTGAAAGGGTTTCTTTAATGAAAACTAGAAAATAGTGAGAAGTAGAGCAGACCTTGAGGTGCCTCCTCACCAATGACCACACAAAGAGCAGAAAGAGCTTCTCTAATCAGAAGTACATTAGTATATCTAACCAAACCTCACTTTATTTCCCCAGGAATACCAATGCTGAGAAATCCTACCAGCACGTTTGCCCTTGCATGCAAACTAATTTAATCAAGAAACAGGAAATGTGAGGCAAGTAAGTTTAGCTGTCATTTTACAAAAAACAATTAAATGCATGAGATGTGTCCTAATGATATTATTAAAAAGAAATTCCAATCTTCTGTTAGCAGCAGCATTAATTATGGCGAGCACATCACATTCACTATCATTTACAAGAGGAAATCTTGTTGCTATACAGCCTTTTAGAAAAATTTTAAAATAAAAACGTTTGATTCAATCCCCCCAGGAAAGCCCCCACAAGAAGCCACATTTGAATGAAGCTGTGATTATCTTTGTTTTTTCAGGCTGGTAATAAAAGAAGTCATAAATAATGCTGAGCAACACACTGTGAAATGCTGTATTTTCTCACACATTATGCACACCTTTTTCCTCCCCAGAACACTCTGCTATAAATTGGTGTGCGTATCATATATAAGAGAATATGGTAAGAGCAGTTTCTGCTAATCACTGGACAAAAACAGAAGTAAAAGCCTGCATGTGAGCCACAAGGCTCAGCCCTGTAGCTGCTGCTACTCATTTACTTACTACAAGGAAAGATCTTTTTTCTTCATTCTGCCTTTCAAAATCAAGGTGTGTGTCTTATTCCAGGGCATGCTATAAGTGAGAAAATATAGCTTCTTTTACCCATTATACACCAGCTATGGGTCAATCTACAATAAGATGCGAGGCACTAACTCATGGACTTTTGCATAACTCAGTGACAAAAGCAAATTGCCTTTTGCCATTGGAAAAGTACACAAGCAGCTTAGGGCTATACATTATGCATTGAGTTAGCCATAATAATGCACTTAAACCCAAAAGATGATTATGGATATTAACTATATGTATTCAAAATTTGGATGTTACATCTGGCAGCCTGAGCACCTCTCTAACAGCAATGACTACTCTAGGCCCCAGGTGGTGAAGGGACTTCGTTTTATCTCCTCAAAGCAATTAAGATCTCATCTGAATCAGGGCAAGACTTCGTTTTGTAGGGCAGCCTTTCCTAGGAAGAATGGCATTGAATCCCAGCTTACGTTCTTCAAACTGAGTCTTAGTTACATGCTGTCCTGCCCTCCCCACCCACACTGAAATAAAACAGTTCAGGAAGAAAGAAAGAAAAATTTTGCTGGAGTTTCCTATCTTTTAAGTTACATTTCCTCTGGCTTTTGCTGTGGGAGGAGCCATTGATCAGCTGTTAAAAGCTTCCTTGGATGGTACCCAAGATTCCTTTACAAGTTGAGACTGATTTTGGAATTACTGACTGATCTCAAGGATCTGAGAACATCAAATGCACCTTCCCAACTGAAAGAGAAAGTCATCAATAGAGCTCACCATAAAGGGACATTTATTCAGGGCCATGAGCAAACTTATTATACATCAAAGCTAGCTTGTAGTGAGGTTTTCAATCCAAATTCAGCACAGGAGCACTTAAAAATATATAACTCAGCTAAAATTCATGCAGAGAGCCATGTGGCTATCAGCAAAAGCAGCCTGAGAACAAGCAAATGCATTAGTTGAGTGATTATGTGGATACCTGCTGAAAGAGGGGGATTTGCAATTATCCATGGATGATTTTCTACATGTACATCTCCCGTTATAGTGTAAAATCAATTAACAATAGTCATTTGCTTCTGAACACATTGGTTGGAGAGAAACATTAGTTCAGAAACATTAATTTCTGGACAAATGTTTACAATTAAAATGTGATTTTGATTCCACTCAAGTCCTGCACCAACACATTGTATCTAGGCCAAATTCAGAGGATAAATGAGCATCTTCAAAAATACAGTTCAAGCTGCAGAATGATGGGAAATGCCCCCATATGGTTTGCTTTTAGGAAGATATGAGATGCCTAGTAAAGGTGGTGAAGGGATCAGACTGTTCTTGCTTCATAAACCTTTACCCCTTGACAAGCAAGCTCCAAAAGAAACTTTTTGCACAATTCTGAAGTGTTTGGAAGCAACAGCCACCAAATATCACAGGAAAGTCAGTTCCCAGGTTATTTCCAACTCTGCATACAATATGGTTTGCAAAACTCAACTCCACCTTACGAGGACATGGTGCCAATACAAACTGTAGCCAAATGCCACCCTTTCCCAGGGTCACCCAGCTGGAAAGTTTAAGAGACAAACTGAAAAAAAAAAAGCTTAGATTTGTCCTCACTTCTTCTTTCCTTCTCCAAAAGAGCAACAAAGTTATTCTGCATTTACCAGGATGTAACCTAGAAGGGGACCGAAAGGGGGGACCCAACTCACAGTATTAGCAATGGGAATTTTGGCTTCATAGACATCCCCAAGGGAGTGTGAAGGAATCCACAGGAGAGTTGTTGAAGATAACAAGTAGCAATGCTATACCAGAGACCCTGCTCCTGGAAAGATTTACACGGTAAGCAGTCCTTGGGGAGTCAGTGGAACTTTCCACAGGAAGATGTGTAGACATGACTGGACCTCAAAATATCTATTGATGATAAATACTGGAGAGAAGTGAGGAGAAGACAGGAAGTCCGTATAAAGGGACCAGCCTTTCCAGCCAAAATGAAAAGAAAGGGAAAAGTAAAATTGCATTTTCTATGGATAAACCAGCTTTACAGCAAATCAGCCTGTCATTCATATTGGTGCTATATCCATTGCAGAAATGGCTCCTGCACAGTCTTGAAGTGGACAAAGCAGCAGCCTGATCCTGAAAGGTGCTGCCCTTGCAGAGAGCCCTCCTATCCCATTTAATACAGTGGAAGCTAAGGGTGCACAGCTCGCAGGATGAGGCCTGCGGTTGGAACACTGCAATGTATTTAGATCCCCTGCAGTTGCCATGCTGACGGGGCATTGAGTATTAGAGACTGGCACCCTCGTCACCCTGGCTATAGCAAGTGATGCATAGTCCACCTCCACTATCAAGTAGCACATAAAATACAGAGCAGCAAAATGGATGGGCGTTTTCGGTGCCAGCTCTCATCAAACCCAATTTTGGGCCATGTCATTGTTTTCCTTAATTAGTGTGATGATTTTGCCTGCACACATTTAGTTAAAACATAACAGTCCCACATGCTTCAGGCCAAGCACAGCTGGTAGCACCTGGGAAGCATGGGTACTGCCTCAGTTGGGGGGGGGGGGCATGTGCCCCCCCCTCAGCAACCAGCGGGGAGGGTCCCCCTCATGGCCAATAGTGCTGACAGACCCTACTGGCCAACTGCTGCAGCCGCTTCCAGAATGGATCTGGCCATTTCTAGGAGCGCCATGGCACTCCCACTCCCTGGCCAGTGCTTGCAACGAGTGTGGCTGGTCAGGGGGTACATATGCACCCCTACGCATCACCACTGCAGGGGAGCAAGTCTCGCTGGCTGAGGCAGTGCTATACCAGAGTTCAGCTGCTATGGGCTTCACGCAACTAAACCTGTGGGTGCCATTTCCAGAGGCTCCCTTGTCCTCCAGGCTGGTGTTGGCATGAACCTGGAGACAGTTGAGGGACCAAAGGAAGAAACCGGCAAGTTTTATGTCCACCCAAAACCCTTTGGCTCTCTTCATGGTGACTGCCTGAATGACCTGCTCTCCCCACCCACCAGCTTCAGGATGAAGGGGTCAGTAAGAAAACCCGATGCTTTCCCAAGTCCCACAACTAGAGCTGATCAAAACTTTTTCACCACTGCCTGTAAGACAGAATCAAATTTGGGTCTACCCAGCTGTTGTTACTCATCTTGTCTACTTTCAGCCAACATTTTCAGAAAAACTCAGACTTCTGTCTGTTAAAGAAGGCTGTTTCTAAGATTTGGGCTGAAAGCTGACAGTTCTCCATTATTCAATTAATGAAATTGTTATTATTGAAATATTTCCTAGAAAAACACTCCAGTCCTGCTCATGACATCCCCAAGAAAGCAGGAACTTTTCCTAACTCCCTTCTCAATTACAAAAAACACAGAAGACATAATTTAGCTTTCTAATCTCCATGTCTCTCAGTTTCCTGTTCAAGACATTTACTACCCAGCATAGTGTGTCTGCTTCCGTTTATATGCTGCAGAGCAGCAGGAATTAACTGGTCAAGGAAAATAGCCAGCAGTTGGGAAAACTAGGTAGAAGCCCAAATGTAGGAGATGTTTGAAGGCCAGTCTTACCTTCCTTGGATGCTGTTTTTGCCATTTTTCCAAAGTCCTGATACAGATCAAAAGACAAATTCAGTTAGCCGGAAACTTACGGACTCCAGCTTAAAAAGAAAGCCTGTGTCAGTGCCAGGAAGAAACAAATGTACAGTCAGACTAAGAGAAAGCCGGAACTTGTTGCTTGTGGCTTAGTTTCTAACTCCAATTTGAGGCTTGGCTTCTAAACAAGACTTGTGCTGCATCAGGAAAGCGAAGCGAAAGTGAAACTTAACTATTGGTTTATAAAACAAAACTTACTGATCTCACAGGACACAGCCCTTCTTTTCTGATAGGTAAGTGGTAACACATGACACCATGACAAACAGCTTTGGACAAGTCTAAACTGCAGCAGGCTTGCCGTACCTCAATACAACTAGAGCAGCCTTCGTCTGATAAGGAAGATAAGGAGCTTCCAAAGCACTTCACAAAAGCTTCGGAGCCACTTTGGAGATCTGGCCATAGGATATAATGGGGAATCAATGAAATGTCTATAACTGGATGCACCCCTGCAAGTTTCATCCAAATCAGACAAAAACCAACAAAAGTTATAGATATTTCATTGATTCCCCATTACATCCTATGGCCAGATCTCCGAAGCCTCGGAGCTGCCTTGGAGCCGCTTCGACTGGATCAAAGCAGAAACCCAGTCCGGAGCTCCAGATTGGATCCCTGTCATCCAAAGCAGCCGGATCCAAAGCCAGACTGAATAGCTGCCTACTCGCACAGGCCTAGCAGAAATGTGGCTAAACAGAAGGCCAAGAGTCTGCTTCTGAGTTAACGGTAGTGTGAACCTTTGCAGATGAGACAACGAGCTTGGTCAGCAAAGTAAAGGAAGCCATCAGACACAGTTAAACAAAGCACAAGGCCTGAAAGGAGATAAGGGAAGACCATATATTAAATAATCCAAACACATTACTGTATATCATAACTTTATCTTAAAATATTAGCAGTAGTGATTGATGTAACCAAATGTATTAGATGTTATTTTGCTATAATAGATATATTATAAAATAAAACCAGCCTTCTCAGAGAAGACCATAAACTAAGGCAAAGAAGAAACAGGCCAGTGTTGAACAGCACTCCACAGTGGGGAGATAAGAAACCCTCCCTCTTTTTTTCCCTCAAGGATTTAAATCCCAGCTAACTGACACCTTCCAAGTCCGTAAGGGTTAGTCCAGTTCCAAAAGTTGCAGTGAAACAAAGACACTTAAATAAAGCCAGATAATTTATTTGAATATTAAAACCAGCCATCTATAAATATTGGGTGTAGACTGGAGGAAAATTTGGAGAACTCAGAAAATTCAAGAAGACCTGCAGCCAGTCTGTGTGCCAACTCCTCTCACCTCTTGAATCTCCCCAGTACAGGTGAGAATCTATGTTGTGCTGTTGCAGGTAGCCAGATAAAACTTAAAACCAAACATATATCCCAAAAATCTAAGGTGCAGGCAAATAAAAGCTTTGGCCATAGACCTGTTTCTGCCTCTTGTAGCCTCCCCACAAGTTTAACAATCCTGGCACCACAAAGATTGCCTTGCCAATCCACATTTACATGTTGTGGATTAACTTTCTTTGTGCCATATTTTTTACGGAGACAGGGGAATGAAGAAGTCTCCCTGGGATTAATTCTGAGGCTTGAGCACAATGCCAAGCTATTGGTAGAATTTCTTCCACCAATCAGGAGTGGGTGTCTCCCCTTCTCCTGATTGGTGCGTTTATGATCCATGGGCAGAGCTCCTGGGAGGGGCTCCAATGAGGTTTTCACTGCCCCTTGCTCTGATTGGACCTTTTGCGATCCAGGGCAGAGACCCAGATGGCTATAAAAGAACAGCATGTTCGGCTGGGGGACCAGACCAGTGAGGGACGAGAAGAAGAGCAGAGCCAAGAAAAGTTGGGGAGAGCTGCCCCAGCGGGCAATAGGCCTAGGGTCCTGAAGATGCCGCTCGAGAAACTATCACCGGAGCCTCGGCCCTGGGAGCGGTGAGAGATCACTTGGGCCCCATCAAGGAGCACCTGCCCCAAGGCGCTCTTAGAGCATTGCCAGTCCCTTTCCTCCCACAGGGACACTGGGCCTGGGCCCAGAAAAGGTGGGCTGAGCCCCACCCCTTGCCTCGACAGAAGGGTGGCCCTTGGAGGGCCCAAGAGCCAGACCCTGGTCTATGAAGAAGGAGCCCCCTGTGGCATGCCGGAGCAGCAGCCAGATCTACACGGGGGGAAAACAAGCCTACCACACCCCCACTCGGGACAACCACAAGTTCAGGGAATAGGGGCTTTGCAAGTGAGGGGCCAGAGAAAAGGGACCCCCAACCCCCCTCCTTTCAGAGAACTGGATGAGAGCATGCCCTGCAAAATGGGGAGTTGCACCTAATATTTTGTAAACTGGTTGTACTGTGTGAGTTATGTTATATTTTAGCAGGTAAATAATTTTAAGGTTGTTATTTTCTTTTGGACTCTATTTTTCTTGTTGCTTAATTTCCCATTATATTGGGAATCTGGTACTTACTTGCTGGAGGCCCACCTGGGATTGCTCTGTGGACCTCCTGGCTTACCTTAAGGATCTCGGGGTCCTGGGTAAGGAAACCACTCTCAAAGCATGCCCCACACAACCCCGTTCCCAAATATAGTTATAAGTATGTGTATGTATAAGAGTGTACAGTGGTTAATTTTCTCTATTTTTCTCTATTACCTATTGCTTTGGGATATTATATATAAATATAATTTTTATATGTTAAATAAATTCTGTATATAGTTAAGAAGCCCATTGTGTAGTGTGGCTTTATAGAAAATAGAGCAGGGGCTGGCAGTTATTTTGAGCAAAGCGCCGCTTACTGAGTTTTGGCAAGCTGTCAAGGGCCACATGACAGGCAGCCAGGGGCAGATAAATACTTATTTTCTAAATTTTTTAGGGGCCCTGTGGGCCAGACAGAATAGCCTGGTGGGGCGCATTTTGCCCACCCCTGAAATAGAGGGAACTGTACCCAAGTCACAGCATCCCTCTCACGGCACTGTTACCTGTCCACTTATCCCATCCAATTGAAGATGGGGCACACCCAGGTTACACATCCCATGTTTAAAATGCAATTCCCAAAAAAATAACATTCTGGGTCATCTTCTACCAATGGTAGGAAACATGCATAGTAATATACTTGGCCTTACCTGACCTTTCTTTGTCCTTCCTAGCCTTCAAACTGGCTGATCCATGCCAAAAATGGGGTAGCTGAAGATACTGTGACACATGACCGTGAGAGAAGCACAGCGTCACACGGCTCTTTGAAAGCTCTCCTCTCAGAGACTCAGTTCTGCTGCACCACATCAAATAAGTAGGGAGGCCCACTTTTAAATCTAGCAGATGCATCCTGAAGGGAACTAGCTAAAAGGGAGGCGCACACCCAATGGAAAGGAGGGGACATCACCAGGGATGACTATATTGCAGTTGCTCAGGGATGCAGGGGGCAGTCAGGAAGGCCAAGGCAGAGATGGAACTGGGACTAGCTTCCCGGATTAAGGACAATAAAAAGTCCTTCTTTAAATACATAGGGGGTAAAAAGAAGGTTCCGGGTAATGTGGGGCACCTGCAGGGCATGTTAGGAAATTTGGTCATCACACCAGACGACAAAGCCAACATATTTAACAATTTCTTTGCCTCCATCTTCCTAAGCAGGGACCGGAACAGCCACCCCCCACTGGGCTCCCTCAGGCCCCAGGGGAGGTGCACCTAGGCCAAGGGTTAGTGAGGAACTAATTAGGGAGCTTCTGGAGGGACTGAACATATTCAAGTCAGCCGGTCCGGATGATCTCCACCCCTGAGTACTGAAGGAATTGGCTGAGATCATTGCGGGACCCCTGGCGTGGCTGTACGAGCACTCGTGGTGCTCTGGAGTGGTGCCGGAGGACTGGAAGGGGGCCAACGTGGTTCTCATCTTCAAAAAAGGGAGGAAGGAGGACCCAGGAAACTATAGGCCAGTTAGTCTTACCTCGATCCTAGGTAAGCTGTTCGAGAAAATTATGCAGGCACACATCCACGAGGGGCCAGCAGGGGATTTCATGCTTAGGGGCAACCAACACGGGTTCATCAGTGGCAGGTCCTCTCAGACCAACCTGGTGGCCTTTTACGATCAGATCACCAGATCATTAGGTGCAGGGGTAGCAGTGGACATCGTCTTCCTGGACTTCCGGAAGGCCTCCGACACTGTCTCTCACCCCGTTCTCATTAAGAAACTGGGGGGCTGTGGTGTAGACACCCACACAGTCAAATGGGTCGCCAACTGGCTGGAGGGCCGCACCCAGAGAGTGGTGGTGGATGGGTTGTTTCCGACCTGGAGGGATGTGGGCAGTGGGGTCCCCCAAGGCTCAGTCCTCGGGACCGCGCTGTTCAACATCTTCATCAGCGACTTGGACGAGGGGGTAAAAAGCACCCTGTTCAAATTTGCTGATGACACTAAGATGTGGGGGGATGTGAGCACACTAGAAGGGAGCAACAGGCTACAATCAGACCTCGACAGGTTACAAGGGTGGGCGGAGGAGAATAGGATGGGATTCAACACTGACAAGTGCAAGGTGATGCACCTGGGGAGGAACAACCGGCACCATACCTACAGGATGGGGAACTCCCTTCTCGTCAGTGCAGAGGCAGAAAAGGATCTTGGAGTCATCATTGATGCCAAGAGGAACATGGGCCGGCAGTGTGGGGATGCGGTTAGGAAAGCCAACCACACCTTGTCGTGCATCCACAGATGCATCTCGAGCAGGTCCAGGGAGGTGATCCTCCCCCTCCATGCGGCACTGGTCAGGCCGCAGCTGGAGTACTGCATCCAGTTCTGGGCGCCGCACTTCAAGAGGGATGTGGACAACATGGAGAGGGTCCAGAGGAGACCACTCGCATGGTCAGGGGGCAGCAGGGCAGGCCCTATGAGGAAAGGCTATGGGACCTGAACCTGTTCCTCCCCACAAGAGAAGGCTGAGGGGGGATCTCGTGGCTTGTTATTAACTAGATAGAGGGGACCAGCAGGCACCGGAGGAGTGCCTGTTCCCCCGAGCACTGCCAGGAGTGACCAGGAATAACGGTCACAAGCTGGCAGAGGGTAGGTTTAGGTTAGATATCAGGAGGCGCGACTTCACAGTCAGGGGGGCTAGGGTCTGGAACCAACTTCCAAGAGAAGTGGTGCTGGCTCCTACCCTGGGGGTCTTTACGAGGAGGCTGGATGAACACCTTGCTGGGGTCATTTGACCCCAGTACTCTTTCCTGCCATGATAGGGGGTCGGACTTGATGATCTACTCAGGTCCCTTCCGACCCTACAAACTATGAAACTACGATTTCTGCTGAGTTCATATAAAAGGCGCGAGGCCTGAAAGGAGATAAAACAAAGCACAAGGCTTGGGCTTGCGAGTATAATCTGGCACACACAGAAACCAACCAGTAGATCTCAGGACCAGGACGTTTGCTGGAGTCAGGCACCACGGCTTCATCAGGGACTGTGGTCTGACTTACCCTCGGGATGAAAAATCTCCTAGAGACCTTCGACAAGACAAGACCAAAGCGCATCTCCAGAGGTTAACTCCTGAAGCCTCGATCCTGCTTCAGATACCTGGTACAATTTAGGAATGGAAACCTGGGTAAGAGCAGAATCGGAGCTTTTCAAAGCATGAAGGAAGTGGATGAAAGAAGATGAAAGGAATTGGAGGGAGAGTAGAATAAACAGTGTTTGCATTCGCCCTCTGCCTTCACCCTGGCGAGTCTGCCCCGATAAAAAGGAAAACCAGTTCTACCTTATGTATTTGATGTCTTTGGAGAGGTGATTTTTTTTCTTTTCCAGGGGGGAGGGAAGCGCAGCTTTACCCATAGTTTTCAATTCTCCTGTTTTTGTACTAGGCCGCTTATTAGCAATGCACATCATCACTGAAGGTGCCTACCTCTGCACTTCAGAACTATGCAGTTAATCAAATCCAATTTAATAGAGCCAACCTGACTTAATTGTTCAATGTCCAGCTTCTCTGCATTTGCAAGGGACAAATACTCCAAGGAGGCACTTTTTAACTGGCATCCAAAACTCGCCGTGAGATGCTGCGATTGTGATTTATTGCTGCTTCTAACAATCAATCTCAAGGTACTGTGTGTATTTGAACAGGGAGCCTGTACTGTGTGGGGAGGAAGAAATATGAGTTGCCACCGAGAGCTGACAAATAATTAATTCTGACTGATAGTCAATGCTGTCCCCGATTTCTGCATTTCAAAATCCACTCTGAGCACTTCACATCAAATGTTTCAAGTTGCTTCTCCTTTGTGTAGTCTGGAACCACTGCTTTACTTCGTTAGGGCTGTAAATTCCATTACGTGTCTTTTAATCTTATCTGACAATATACATCCAACATGCTGAGATGTGGAAAAACCTTAAGAGCAGGTCAGTCTATTTTACCTGTTGTTTATTATACCCGAGAAAGATGAAGCACCATATCTGCCTGCAGCGATCCCAGTCCATGCAGGGACTCAGACGGGTCTCACGTACTAATCGGGGGCAACATCGCTGCCATGGGAGCTGCCAGGGTGCACCGCTGTGCTGTAGGGAACGGTGACAGGTAGTCATGGATTCACCCTCCTTTGCGTGTCGGTACTGGCGTCAGGAAGGTAGCATGAGGCCTGGCAGCAGCAACTGAGGTTCTGACTATGGCTGGCCATGAGGGGAAAAATTACCTGAGAAAATTTAGGGTCAACAGAGTAATGCGTAGTGTAACCCACTGGCCACTATGTTAGAAGGCCGTGTCTGTGCCCAGATCAGCTTTATATTGCAACCCTCTACTTCAAAGCATTTTTCTTGCAAGCTCAAGCTGTTGCAAAACCCTACTACAGCTCCAGGTCACCAGTCCTTCCTCTGGTGTTTCGGACAAGGCAGCTGCCATCACGTTTGCGTGCTCTGTTTTTGGAAGAGCTCCACAAACATGGCCTAATCATCACCACTGTGGTAGAGAGGTTATCACCCCTTTGTTTAGGATGCACATTGAAATCAGTCATGCTTGGAAATGTGTCATGGAACAGACTTCTCGATCTTCTCCCGTCAGCCCTACTCCACTCATCCTGGCTCCCAGTCCTATCATCAGTTTGCTCTGCGAAAAGCTAGCTTTTCAACTTGTGTAAAATAGATGCAGCTCAGCTGACTCAGATTAGCACCAACCAGGGATCTGGCAGCAGTTGTTTTTTGTTCTTTAGGGTGGGGTGGTTGTTTTATGAAAGTGTTTTTCTGCCCAAATCTGCATGCAATAAGGAGGAGCTCCACAGGAGCCTCATTTGCCAGTCAGAAGTAACCCACTAAAAGCCCAGGGAACGAGGGATAATCAGACCCTTACTCATACAGGCAGCACTACCGAGTGTGCAGCTCAGCAGAGTTTTAATACTGGCCAACATGAGGCTTTTCAAAAGGAGCTTCAGGGAACTAAGTGCCAAATGCCATTGAGTCCCCCAGTTTCCTCCGACTTAACCCAGGCTAATTACTCTCACCAGCGATAATCCTAGATGTAACTCAGGTTGGAGTTTGCAGAGCAGCACACTTACCTTGAAAGTCCTGGCTACGAACAGCCACAGCCTTCGTTTGACTTGGGCTTTAAGAGAGCGCCCTTTGGACCTTTTCATCTCCCACCATGTTTTTGCTAGCTTGACTGCAACTAAAGGGAACTTCCCTTAGGATCTAACAGTCTGTCCCCACAATTTCACCCCCAAAATGCCATGTATACTAAAGAAAAGAAAAAGTAAAGAAACCTCGAATAAAACTGCCTCTTTTCCCTGCTGGTCCCTGCAGAGTCCGTACAGGTTTTCTTCGAAGAACCCATCCTCTAATGCATGTTATGTAGTTAGCCAAGATCCCATTTCAGAAGAATTTCAGGCCCTTTGGGTGACAAGACACATTTATTTGAGTGGAAGAAAGATGAAGTGCAGTGTTTGAAGTGACAATCCTGATCTGTATCCACAGCAGCCGGCGTAAGTTGTGTCAGATACAGGGAGGTCGAGGCAACTATGACCGTCAGCAGGATGCCAAACAAACCGGCAGCACCGTTACGGTCACTAAAAAAATACCCACCGCACACAACCACTCCAACCAGCCAGGCAGACTCGAACCCAGGCAGGGATTAGCATCCATTCTTAAGGCCACTGCAGCCCTTTGCTCGGAGGGGATGAGAGAGGATTGGCTGGTGACCCCTATCAGGGCTCATCCGCGATCATCCACCCTGGCGATCATCAGAAAACATCATGATGCCTATCTTTCCTACCCACGTGCAGGGGGCCTGGACCTGATGATCTGTAAGGTCCCTGACTATGAAACTAGACCTTCAGCAGGAAAGGCTGCTCGAGCTAAAGTGGGTTTTCATCCTTTCTGGCATGACTGCTAGAGGGTAACAATACAACCCGCGAGTGGCAGGAACATGCAACGTTGGGTGCGCAAGAAAACTGCGTAGTATCAACCCAGCTCCCCTCCATTCCTGTGGGGATGGATGGTGGGGCAAGACTATGGAGAATAAGAACAGCAGAGTTTCTCTGACCCAGTAACTCTGAAGCAGTCAGTCACCCTGGCCACGTCCACACGAGACATGACTGCGCAGTCGTTATCATGCATTTATTTACTACTTGTGCCCCCTGTGCACTAAACCCCTTCAGCCCTTATCCTACGGAGAAAAAACCCAACCCTCCCAGCAGTCCTGCCAGCCACAAGCCTCCAAAGCAGCTCTTTGGACCAGAGGACTGCCAAGGCTGGGTAGGAAAACTTCCCCTTCACCAGAAGCTGAGCTGCCTCCAGGAACAAGAAGTGATTAAATACGGGCGCAGGCAGCAACGTGGCCAGGACTGCCCAAGCTACGCGAGAAGTAAATCATCTGTCAAGGAGTAACGGGGACAAGGATTAACTCAGTGCCGGAGGAAGAGCTGTGTGGAAACTCTGCCAGAGAAAAGTTGGGGTGATGATGAGATGATGAGAAAGATAAAACAGAGACAAAAGGGGATTTTTAAAAAGACAGATGACAGATGCTGTGAAGTTTAGATCCTTTCAAGTAGGGATACACACCTTCCAGCAAGCAAAGCCAGGGAGAGATTCAACAACTTCACAGAAACAGTCTCAATGCTGGAAGTGCTGGGTAAGGAAAAACTATTCCGCCCTCCCACAACCAAATCCTTTTAAATTTCAACCCGGAAAGCTACTTAAGCTCCTGCCACTTGTGCTTTCCAAAAGTCACAGTTAAAACAATTTCCCCATGGTAGGAAAGAAAACAGCTTTAAAAAAAACAAAAAACCACCTCTCTCCCCAATCTATCAGGCTGCACTCCTTTCTTTTTGTTATTTGGGGTAGAAAAGAAGGGGGTTAGGCACAATAGTCCCCTACCCACCAATGCCACCAGCTGAGCTGGCTGGCATTTCTGAGCCTGAGAACACTTCCCATTGGAAAAATGTGGTTTCATCTAAGCTGACATTTTCTGTGGGAAGAGTTGATTTTAGTGGAATTTATAAGTGTTCCAACTAGGAGACCCAAAATGAAAAACGTCAATTTGAAATGTTGATCTGGAACCAAAAAAGGCTGTTCTGGCTAACCAAGCCTTTGAGTTTTCCTTTAACATGTCAACATTTCTCATTTTGACATTTCCTATTGCATGAAAATTTGTTAATTTAATTTTTCTTTCCAGATCAAAGGACAGCAGCTTTGAAATGTCATCCTTTTCCACACAAGGCGTCTTCCCCGTCTCAAACAACTCTTCCTCATAACAGACAAGTCTTCTGCCTCAGAAGTCTTTTTTTTCCCCCCACCCGCAATGAAAATAAAAGGTAGCGGACTCAAAATTCAAGTTTCATACAGGCCTAGTAGAGGGCACTAGCGCCCCCCGGCTTCTAGCCTGAGCCACTGCAGGCATGTGCCTGCACTCTGGGATGTCTGTGCAGTTACAAACTGATTTAGCCTAGCCAGGTTAGACTAACCTGCAAAGATTGAATCAATTCAGGCTCAGGCTCTTTGAATGCCTCTCCCTAGCCCTAATGGGCCTCCCTGTCTTCTATTCTCTCACAAACTCCTCTGAAAGCAGGGGTGTGTGCGTTGGGAGGGGAGGCGGTGTTAGCTAAACCTTGTATGTTTGTGCAGAGACCATAAACAGGATTATTAAATTATGCCTCTGTTACTTCCTTCTCTTCTAAATGCTGTACAGAGAGCGACACCACCCTCGTATCTGAATCTCCTTGGTTCAAATCACTTTAGGCTAAGGCTAATGGTATTGCACTGTCCATTAAAATATTTCAGGAACGCCGGCTAATGCATACGCATGTTCGGTATGACATATAGAAGCCCATAGAAATGCTCAGGTATTAAACATTCCCCATAGGTTTATAACTGGCACACTCACTGCCTGTTACTACCAGTGCCCTTGCTGTGGGCACTGTGCTAAGGGACACTGCCTTCCAGCACCAGCGTGGCACATACTGTAGCACTAGGAGCAGGTGGTACCAGATGACACACCTTGCTGCCGATGGCCTGTTGCCAAGGATTATGTGCCTCCCATAGTCTGTACATCTTCCATGTCCAGGGCACAGGTATCCTTGCACGGATGCAGAGGGGCATCCAACACTAATACAGTCAGAGTTGTTCACTGAACGGGAGTCTGAGGGCGAATCACAAGAGTCAAGGGCACTGTTTTGAGGGCCTGCAAGGAAGGTGACTGGAGGATTCAAATCCAGGTGGGCTGGCATTACTCTTAGCCAGATTTAAGAGGGGAACTGCAAGACACAAACAAGGCCTCTGTTCATGCTCAGCATAAACCCTGCCGTCCCCTCTGTCTTTGACATCCCTTATTGCTAATAAAAAACTTATCTTTGCTAGAAAATTAGGGGGTCGACTACAAATCAGCTAAACACGAGGTTCAGGTTAGGGTCATCCTCAGTTTAAAAATAACTTTACTCTTTCCCTATTTTTGTATGCGTGCTTCGTGTAGTCCTCTTGGCCTCATTCTGCCTCTCACCCCGAAGAGCAACTTGCTTGCAGACTAGAAATGACACACCACTCGAGATGCACAAGGGTGCTTGAACAGACTCTTGAGGAAGCTACTTTGGGGGCGTCACTCGGCAGTCTCTCAAACGCCACTGGCTGCATCGCTGGAAACGCTCTTCAGTGAGCCACGTGGACAGAAAGAAGGGATGCAACAGATACGGTGCATCTGTGAAGGTCAGAGCCTGGTCAATAGAAACAGCAATGCAGGAGATTCTTTTAAAAAGTTTAAACTTCAAAATACAACAGATCACTTCCTAGTACAGGCCACAACCTGAGAGCCCTGACCACCCGTCTGGCTCCCCACCAAGCACTCAAAGTGATTGCTCTCAATCCCTACTTCCTAACACTATCTGAAGGTGGCACTTGGTCTGAAATCTCTTCAAAGGGTAAGAGTGCTGTGCCTGACCACAAGGTGCTCTGCTACACCTGGTGCTGTACAAAGACTCAGAATCGTCGGTGGAAGTTATGCAAGTCCCCGCTAGCAAAAACCAAGCAGCCACAGGTAACATCATGCGCTCTGCTCCCAGCAGGTGCTTCCAGAATACAAGCAATTAAATAGCAAGAGTGAACTCTGAAATGGCAAATTGCATCTTTTGTGCTATTTGGGGGAAATTACTTGCTTCCTCAATGAGCCAAAGGCTCACATCTTACCTACATCAACCAACGCAACCAGTTTGTACATCACATCCCCGTTTCTCCCCCTACGCCAGCTTTTCGCAAGTTAAATGCCACCAGCTGTTAGTGGCTGCCACTGCTGAGCTGAACAGCGCGAGAGGAGAATCCGGCACGCTCTGAAGAGCTAGGCAGCGAGGAAGGAAGGGTGGGGGACAAAAAATTAAGCCATTTGTCTGAATACAGGTAAGAAATTCAACTTAATAAGCTTGAAATAACCAACTACCTTTGCTCAAAATTCAGATCACAACACTTTAATTAATCTGCCTTCTTCCTGGAAGAGTAAAGTATCAGGTTTACCTCAAACTCCCCTGCCTGGTTTTTGCAGCACCTGTTTTCTCATCTTACAATGATAAGCTTGTTGGGCAGGGAGTGACTTTTGTATTATGTTCATGTCATGCCTCAGTACAACCAACAGCAGAATGGGCCTAAGTGACGTACTAGCATAGCAAAGATCTTAGAAAAATAAGCCAACTCATCATAAAAGATGCATGGAAACATGGCCATAAACTAGCCAGTCGAAGCAAAAATCGCTATGCAGCAGCGCTCACACAGCTCAGCATTGGAGAATACAACTGAACATCTCTGAAAGACTCATGTCAACATGCGGAAGGCAAAATGGTGGATCGGGTATGGCACGTAAGTCTCCATGAGACGCCTAGGTGTCCTTCACTTCTTAACAAGCCCCTTCCTCTCTCTCAGTAGACCTTTCCCCTAACAGCTTGATTGACCATGTCCATAATTCAGCTAAAGTTCCTTTATTAAATCCAAAAGCCAATGTTTGCTACATACTTTTAAAAAATCATGTTAAATATCATTACAAAATGCCAGCTCTATATTAGGTAGAAACATTACAATCCTTATCAATGACTGTACCCACACAATTAGTTACAAGCATTTGAGCAGAATATCTACAGCTGGGCTAGTGATGGAGACACTAGCTTCTCCTGCTGGCTGGCTCAAATAAATCAACTCAAACTAGCCAAGGATTCATTAATTTCTCTCTCTCGCCTTTAAAAAAAAAAAAGACCCCTGAGTTTCTCATTACATCATATTCTTTACAGTTCTAGAAACTGGTCAGATTTTGCTCCAAACTTTCACATAGGCCTACACTATTATTCCCAATACACAAAATCTTCCTAATGTCTTTGTTTATCCTCGATGGGTTTCTTCCTAGAACTTCTTGGAGCCAACATTTGGCGCACTAATCTTCTTGCTATTGTTCACCCACCTTTCGCCCTACATTAGCATATCTACAGCTCAGCAGGCTTCATCCTGATGTTAGCATTCTGCCTGCCTGTCTCCTAAACCCTGAATACCTGGAAGATTGTGATGCTTGTACCCAATACAATAAAACATCCCATCACCTACTGCATGCAAGACATTTTGGCATTCTTACAGGAAGAGGTCCATTTTTCTAAGAAATTCTTCACCTCCAACTGAAGCCTAGACATACAAGTCAGATTGGCTTCAGCTGACCTTGAACACGTTGGCCATGTTCAGCCAATGTGGGATGCTGAGGAAATGCCCTGCAACCAAATCCAGCTGGCTTTGTTTGAAACTCCAGTAGCCAGAAAAGCTACTGAGATTTTTGCTATTGCTGTCATAGCAAGGGAAGAGAAATCCAACTCATCTTCTTTAAAGGCCTGTATTAGAAGAATATCCCAGTAACTGTGTTTTCACTGACATTCTAGCACTGTGACAAGGGCTGAGCTTACAAGTGATTCCATGTTTTGCCACAGCTATTTTACATGGTTTTGTTAGCAGCCCTGGGTTGTTTTAAGGTCTTGGACCCTGGTATAGATGTTGTATTTGAAAAAGGAACATTTGCTGGCAGTTGCAAGTACTTATTAGCTGAGATGCAACGTATACTGATGGATTTCCCAAACTCTTGTTAACTCACCATAATGTTCTTCTTTGCCCATGCCTTATGGCTGGTTTCTTCTGCATAGACTCAGGCTGAAGCTTAATATTTGCTTCCTAAATTTATCCCCTTATGTAAATTCCCCCACCCCAATTTGCTGCTTCCACAATTTGCTTATTAATAAAAGTTGTTAGTTAGCAGAATTGAGGTAAGCAATGAGGAAAAAAAGTCCAAGCCCCCTAAATATCTTGAAATAATCTCCCCTTTTCAGGAGCAAGTCATCACTCCCATCTCTGGCATGCTAGAAATTACTGTACAGCCTTTATGTCCTAGTTTAGCTCCAAACACAACTGGCAGCAAGGTCTAAAAGGTAAAAAAATGTAATGGACCCTTGGGTCATTCAAACCATTGTGTTAAGTTTATGGATTAATTGACAGAAACAAGATTAATTGCCAGTAAGCATAATCTTATGAGATGAGTCTCTTCTGCCATGGAGTGGCATGGCATCAGCTAACTTTTTAGTCTCCACAACGGGGGGTGGGGGGGGGAATCCTCTTTCAACTTCCATCAGGCAAGCATCTGGGCCATGCAGCAGTCCCACAGGTGTTGAAAAGTTACCCTCCCAATTTCTTCCAGTCACATCCCCTATTTATGGATGGCTGGTAAGCAGGATTTCAATATACTAAGGAATGATCTCCGATCGGTTGCATTTAAAATTCTCTGTTTCACAGGAACCTTCAGAACTGGATTAAACCAGATTTCTTGCAAGCCTGGAGGGTGGTCTCTTAACTGGGATTCATATCCTGCAAATGCAAAAAGGAAGACAAGTTTCTTATCTCCCTCCCTTCCTTATTTACACTGGTCTGTTACTTCTAATGTTAGTGGAGTTAACAGATAATAAGGTCCTGTTTTCCACAGGTTGTCTAAATGTAAATGTGTTGTTTCCTGTTTAAGCAGGCCATCTGGTGACACTTCCCTGCTCGGGTCTGACCTGTTGCTCCAGCATGTTAGAGGGCCCAATACATGTAACGCCAGGTCTTTGCTTACAGTCCCCTCCTGCAACATCGGTTCTTGGTATTTAGGTATAGACATCTGACCCGGTCTCCAATCTTTCAGATTTTCCCACAAGCTAAGAGAGGAGGTAGATACGGACATTCAGGATATCAAGTATATAGTCTCAGAAGTCTTATTCCAGAGCTAGGCCAAACTAGTATCAGAGGTTTCAATATCCCCCCAAACACTGCTATGTGGTACTTTGGTCTACTGGAGCCCATCATCTATAATCCCTTTTCCCAGCAACTGACATAAGCAGCACAACGGCACTGATGCAACCAGAGACCAGCAAGGTTTTAGAGCGAACCTGTTACCGACTCACCTGGGGGAAAGAACTAGATCGTTCCAGCCAGATGTAACTTGCTTTCAGGACGTCGTTCTTCAGTGTCCTCGTTCCAGTTTGAACGTACATTGGAAATCCAACAAATAAACCTTAAGCAGGAGACAAGCAGTTTGAACTAAGGGGTTAGAGCCATGAGCAGGTGAGGAACATTGGGCCTCTTTCCCAGCTCGGCCATTAGCCTGCTTCAAAGATCATAGAGACTGACATTTTGTAAAAATCAGTCATTCAATGCATGCACTTGGACTACTTTGATATCAAAGTGCCGATCACCTAAAACTCTAGTTGAAGGCCATGGGAATTGCAGGAACTCAGCACTAAGCTGTCACAAAGTGGACATCCAAAACTCAGGCAGCACCAACAATCAGTGACCACTTAAAGAGGTGCTACTCTCTATGCTGGCAGATAACCAAGACATAGACATAAGGGGCTGGAAGGGACCTTGTGAGATTGAGTCCAGCCCTGCTGCCATGAGCACGAAGTCTGCAGGGATCAAATGATCCCAGCAAGATAAACATCCAAGCCAGGTTGTAACAGAAGCTACCATCACTTATAGGTCTGTCAGGAGGCTTAACTATTGTAATGTGCCTCCGGCCCTCAAATGAATACTGGTACGGGAAACTCATACGGTTCACAGACATTGCTTATTTTCAAGAGGAAAAACTGACTAGGAGGCCTACCCAACTCAGCTGAATTTTGATATTAGGAAGTCCTTAATAACATTAAAGAAAAACCCCTGCAAACAGTAAAGTTTCCAGTCATTTTAATGTGATCACTGCAATCTGACCACCACCTCAGAGAGGAAAAAAAAAAAAAAAGTTATACAAGTTATCTGTGCTTCCAATTGAAGTCGTATCTAAACAGTTCTTGCTGACAGAGTTACTCAAGTTAAGACCTTCAGGTGATCAGTGATGCTCTTGTCTGAAAGGCAGGACTGCAAGTGTTGTATATAATGCAGAACAGGAATGCTTCTTCTGGAATTAAAGCTGCAACACCTTCTGATGTATTCAAAGGAAAACTGGTATGTAAGTGCATGCACACACAAAATATCTGGCATGCAGCACAGTAGGAGTGGATTACAGATTCATTTGAAAACCACATCAAATTAATGTCATTTTAGCCCATAGAGAATGCTACTTAATGGGGGAGGGGGGGAATACCAAGACCTAAGAATAGATTTTCCCAACTTCTTCAAAAATTTGGGATGTGCATTTTTAAAAAAAACAAACAACAAAAAGAAACAAACAACAAAAACTTGTGTTGACAATTTAGGCAACAAAAGCAGAAGGTGAAATCAAATTTTCCAAAGTATTGTAAAATTTATTGTATAAGTATTGCAGCTTTTAGAATGACATATAATTGCCACTATTGGTTACTGTTACACAATAAGCGTTTACAACAGATTTTTGTAAATTGGCATCAGAGTACATATTCATACTAAAACAGCAAAATATAGATAAGTACTGCATTGCATGTGCTGTCAATAGTTTACATAAGTTTAAACTTGAACAGAACTCAGAATACAGGACTGCCTATAACAAACTCCAAAGCCAAAGCAATGCAACTGGAAGTTTAAGAAAATATTAATACAATGAAATGTGACTATAAGGCAGGCAAATTAGGACCTTAATGTTGTCCTTCATGAGCTTCTATAGTACAGCAAAAAATTTGAAGCGCGGTTTCTGGAAAACTTTTTTTTTTTTCTTGTAGCTTTGTGTTGTACATAGAAAAATCTCTGAGCTATACAGAGACAGAAGAGAATAAAAATTCATTCTGTTCTTGCCTAGCATTGTTAATGCTACACATCTGGATTCAGTCATTTTTCAACCCTTTAAGAAAAATGTTGGGCTTTTATTTTTATTTTCAATAGAGCAGTTAGTGCAATTTTATAGATTTGTACGCATACAAAAGCATCATTTCCCCAAGAAATCAAATTAAGTTTCCTTATACCCCACCCTTAAGATAGAATGAATTTTAACACACATAAGGAAACAATGCACTAGATTAGTAAAGCTGAATCTTCCAACCATTGAAATCAAGGGTTGTGAAGGGAACTTAGTTTTACCAGTGTCAGAAACAAATAAAACCCATTCTTCCTTGCCATCCTTATTGAAAAAGCCATGTTCACATTCCAGTTCACTAAGTTTTGGTGGCACTTTGAGAATGCTGTTTGCCATACTGTAATACACCAAGGGAAAGAAAGGTAGCAAACCCCTTTTAAAGCTAACATGACTCTTAAACTTCTAGCAAATAGGCAGGTTGGGACAAGAGGTTGCTAAGCGTAAGCAATGTCTTGTTTCTTCTGTTTTGTTTTTAAAAAAAGGAATCGTTGTTTTAAAAGGATGCTCGGTCCGAAAGGGCTTGAACCATCCCTATTTGACGACTGCAAAACTCCTAATGGCTTCTGTGGTATCTGACCATAGTCAAGCTTCAAGTACAATTATGTTATCTGCACAAGGGCAAGAAGCAAGCGAGGACCAAGATGCAGTAGCTATTGAGTGCAAAGCCATTTTTGATAGGGCGGTGGCAATGTGGAATAGCCGTATTTGGTAGAAAAGGACCCCAGGCCAAAAAAATTCCGACATCAATCCTAGCTACGTGGTGAAACTTGAGAGCAGGTTTGGGCCCCAGCGCTAGTATTTGCATTTCTAATACACAGGATTCTTCAAGACTGCAGAGCAGGGAGAACCGTCCCCCCCCCAAAATAAAAAGCTAACAGTGAAATCTCAGCTCCGTTGAAGTCAGCTGGAGTTTTGCCAGATTGGATAGGGAACGCATAGATGCCGATTGTACATACCCAGAGCTAACTCCCCTGGTAACAGAGCTTAAGGAAAAGGAATAAACGATTAAGCAATAAGCAAGAAAAGATGGATTCTTTTTGTACACCTGCAAGATACAGATTGAAAGAGAAGTTTGATTCCAGATTAAGCCGCCCTTGCTTTTTATTGGCGTATATTGTGCACAAGAAAATTCTTCAGTAACACCAAACCCGTAACTTGATCAACCGACCAACGGGTTGCAAGCTTTTGGGATGATGTGCAAGTAATCCATTCTCAAACTGGAAGGTGATTAGGAAAAAAAAAAAAAAAAAAAAAATAGTACGATTACTTTTCCAAGAGGGGAAAAAAAGTTGAAATTCTGAGTTTTTGAAGAACGGGGATTCCTTTCAGAATCTTCTCCAAGTGTCCCCCATTAGACAGTGCCTTCAGGATATCCAAATACCTTTCAGATTAAGACTTGGTTCTATTATTCTCTAGGCCAGATTCATCTCCATAGGACAAGACAGACCAGTTACTTAACAACCTCCTATCCTGATGACACTTCCACATTTACTATACAGTTTTAGATGTGTGATGCATACTCCACCCAAAACCTGTTGAGGTAACCATTTTTGTAGCAAACAAACTAGTTAGACCACAGAACACAAAAAAGAAAAGAAAAGAAAAGAACAAAACAAAACAAAACCCAAAATAAAACCCAACAATACTATTCACGTATTTTGGCTCAAGAGGGCAGTAGATATTATATTTCTGTTTGTCTTTTGGTTGGGATCTCATTTACAATATCCACCACAGTTTCCTACCTGTTAAAGTAGGATATGTGCATAAATGTATTCAAGTTACCTTGCAAACAGTCCAAGAAAACGAATGGCATAAAGGGAGCACCTTACTCGGCTAGGCACATCAAACTGGGTCTAGTGGGTGCAAGGGAACATTTAAAGAAGCAGTACCCCTTTTAAATAAGTAATTGGAAAAAATTTAAATATATGATCCTAAAAGTCAAGAAGCCAAAACACAGTAAATCACAATAATTCATTTTCCCTTATATAAAAAGGGAGGGTTACTGTTTCTTTAATAAGGCACTAAATAGACATGTTACATAAAGGAAAGATACCTTTTAAAAACTTGTAGAAATTCATCAGCTTTGTACCTTTCATGACAAACTAGATTCATCTTTTTGTGTGTGTCTTTTTTGTTGCTGCTGTTGTTTGAAGGTCAGCAAAATTTAAGTTCCATGACTCATAAAGCTATGAAGACTTCAAGAAACTGTGAAAAAGCAGGCTGAACTACTGTAAAGGTACAGGACCACTGCTAGGCAAAACAAAAACAAAGCAAAAAAAAATAACGATCAAACTTCAAGTTCATCTACTCACCATCATCTTTAAAATATATATAAATATTGTTCAAATGGTCAGAACTTCAAAACCTGTTCTCATGGTTGGTTGTTTTTTTTTTCTTCAAGTAATAGAAAAGTTGCTTAAAAACAATAGTTATTGCCTTTATATCTTTCATTTATGTTACTCTACTAGTTAGCATCCTGCAGAAAATGAAGTTATACTTTGTAAAAATCTTCACTCGTTGTAGTTCCCCCCCTCCCTCTCCCCATCTGACCCATCCTCACATTTGGAGAAATCCTCTCCCAGCGAATGGAGAAGTGTTGCCAAGCTAGTAATATCTGCACAAGGTAGTGAGAACAATTTTTCCCTTTTGTTTTCTCTCTCTCTCAAACTTCTCACTCTCTCACTCTCTTTCACATACAAGTTCACCCCAAGGGTAAAACGGCTACCAGATATCTACACAATATAAAAATGTAAACAATAGCATAGTAAGACAAAATGCTCATGAAACAAAGATAAATTAAAAAAGACGTGACATCCCATGATTCTGACGGGGTGGGGTTGAACCTTGCCATGTGGGCACGAGGGATTGGGGCTGTTTTGGATGAAGAAATCTCCAGAAGAGGTAAAGGGTTTTGCTTCTAAAGCATTAAGCATATTTCTTTAGCCTTTCCTTAATATATCACAGGAGCATGCTCCTTTCCATCTATTGGACTTTATGCCTCTTTAGCTAGAAAAAGAAAAGAAATAAAATAAACAACCAGAGGCAGCCTAGAAGAACTACAGGTAGTTGGGCGATAGGACTGCACTCTTCATCCCAATAAAAGTTGCGGTGGTTCATATAACATGAAGATGATTTGCACAAGCTGCAGATTGCTCGGCTCGTATTTTCAGTGACATTTAAAAACCCATCTTAAAGGCAGGTTTCTGGTATATCACCATTTACTCCCATTTGAAAACATCCTTGATGTCAACACCAGGCCCTACAGCTCAATGTACAAAGAAACAAATGAAGAAAATCACTTTGTTTTCCTTCAGAGACAGAAGTTTATTCTCACCCGCTCCCAAAAAGAATTAGAGCTCATCAAAAAAATCAAGTAAATTGTGTTTGCTTCTGCTAAGTTGTTTTCTTTCTTTTTTGATTCACAGAAGCACTGAGAATTTTTTTTTTTTTACTATGATAATCCTAACTGATAACATATAAACATACACACAAATTCCTCTTGTTTTGTAGGGAATGTATAAGACCATGACTGTCATTAAACTACCCATTAGCTGACTGAACTAGATGGGTAATGCTCAGTGAATATGGAAATCAAAGGTTTCAGAAGATGCAGTCTCTCTTACAAGGTTCCTCACAGGGCTGTTTACTTTAATTTTAGGAATTTCCACCCCTTTCCAGCTAGTTTGTTCTCCATGTTGACATATTAATCCCTTAACAGTTTTGTGGTAGACATGATAGAGGCTTTGACCAACACAAGCACTGACATATTTATATTAAAAAATAGTGCAAAATTTCAACATTTATATAAATAACTAAACCCCTGCTTTTGATTTTTTTTTGTGTTTTTTTCTTTTTTTTTAGGGTTTTTTCTTTTTTTTTTTTTACAACGTAATACACACTTTTTGAGTTGGCACTCAAAAAATTGCCATTTTTCTTCTAGTTCAGAAAACAACAAAACTTATTTTTTTTTGTTTTGAATAGGTCTCTTCTAATACAAAAATACTCCTGCTCCTCACACATACAGTTTCTCTTATTTTAATATATATTTATATATATATATTGCAGATCTTTAAACAAAATGTTTTTGTGCAAATATTTTCCTCTTTAAAGTTAAGTGAAATAATCAAAAACAAAAACAAAACAAAAAAGCGCACACACGCGCGCGCACACACACGCACACACAGCTCAACTAGAAACAAAAATGAAGGACTACAGTTGATTCTTTTTCCTTTTTTAAACTTCTAGACACAGCTCAATAAAGAAATGTTTTTGCAAGCTTTCTTGGCTTGTGCATTCAGACCAGACATTACAAGGAAATATTTATACACAGAGAGATGGGGAAGGGCTTTTTATTCTTTGCTCATCTTCCCAACTCTCTCCCTTTCTCTCTCTCTCTCTTTTCTTTAAATGAGAAGTGCAGAGTGTTTTATTTTCTTTTGCGCTTGATTTTGTTTTAAAAGGGGTGCCCTTTTTGCTTCTCCTTATCTTTGTTCCATGCAGTTGTGCTCTCAAGGCCATTGATTTGTGAAGGCTGCAGTCTGCTACCCTCTAGTATCGAGGGCATCCCATTGTTGTTCTGCTGGTGCTGGTAAAACGTAGATCCAGGATAGTGACCTATCACCTCACTGTACGTCGGTGGCGGTCCTTCCATTCTACCATTGCTTCCATAGCAGGTTGCGCTGATGCCAGAGTTACTGCTGGGAGGGCAGGGCCCTCCATATACTGAGTTATCTATCAAGTCACTGTCAAAGATGGTTCTGTTGGGGGGGGCTCGGACTGATTCTCTGTTGAGTTCCATTTGCTGCTCTGGATCTCGGAGTTGTAGCGTGCAGGGTCCCTGGTAAGGGGGAGGCTCCTCTCCATCCGACAGCGAGATGGTGGGCGGGAGGTCGATCTCATGCTGCATATAGGGGTATGTTGGCTGGAATCTGTTAAAACGGTCCCTCTGCAAAAAGGATGGAACTGCTAGTCTGTCGCTGGGTCTCGGAGTGTAGATTTGCTGCTGAAGAGAAAGGGAGAGACCATGAGTTTCAAAATGCTTGTGCGCGAGTCCTTACCCACAACCCAGTCAGTACCAACACTGCCCTCACCTCTGTTATTCCATTTCCTGACACTGTGCTTTCTGAAGGCCACAGGCTTCCTTCCTACAGTGGAAAGAATAGGAAAAGGGTTGAGAATCATTCACGATCAGCCAGTCTAGAAACCACACCATTTTTGACAAGAGACCTCGTCCGATTAGATTTACCGCTGCTGGCTAAAAATGTATGGTTGCTCCGCACAGTGCAGCTGCATTTACATGAGCACAGAGTAAGTCCCTATGTCTTAAGATAGCCAACATTCATACCTGCTTCGTGATTTTCTACCATCTATCTCTGTATTAAGAAAAATTCACTTGCTGATTAGACAATCAAAATAATACCAAATTTCACACACTTCCATTCATCATCCCCGGTGGCAGTTTTATTTTCACCACCCAATTCCAGCCGATGCATTAAAGTACAACGTGCCCAGACAGAAGCCCACGTGCTCTGCGTGAAAAAGCCATGCAACTATAATATAAACCCATACATTTATTATCTCTGACAGAGTAACTGAGGGTTAGCCCATAATGCTTTCTGAATATGACACCAACACCTGAAGAGTAAGAAGTCATTTAGTGTTAGGCTGGTCCAGGTGTCATTTCCCTCTATTTATATGTACTAGGACACAAAATATACTGTGGGAAAATGGAGTTGTGATATTCAAGTCTAGAGCCAGCCTTACTGTCCTAATCAGCTGCTTGGTCTATACACAAAACAAGGGCAGCCAGTTATATCATTGCTCATATATGCACAGCACCTATAGCCGACTCATGCAAAGGGATGAAATGGAAACATTCTAATTAACTTGGACAGTCTAACGAAGACACCCAAGATGCATTAAGATCCTGAAAAACAACAGGCGGTTAAACTCCAATTGTGTTCCCTGCCCTGTCCTTTACTTTCCTTTTCCCAATTTTAAGTGGGGGAAATGTAGTTTGTGGCACTGCACGTGCTAACAGATACCCAGAGAATCCAATCAGGTGCTTGTTTTTGAAGCTCAGTTTCTGCTCACAAACCTCGAGGCAGTTCTGTTACCAGTGGAACAAAAAAACCCAGTGATTTATATGGAAATGAGTTGGCCCAGATTCTTTTCACTTCTCTGCAGTTTTTTTGGGAACCTCTCCTTGAAATGCTAGAGGTTAAGTATTATGACAATGGAATACTGTAGAGTTGAGGTTAGTGGAGCTGCGGGGTTAGTTTTCAACCAGCTCTTCCATTCAGTCGATATCTTTGGCAGTTGCGAGCAACACGATGACTATTTTATGGGGAAGTTGTGTCCTTCACACGCAACTTTTTAAACAAGCAGTAATTGATCAATCAGATTCCACTTGGATTTTTCTGCTTACAAAAAACCAAAAGCCTATAAAGAATATTCTCGATTAACCTTCCCCGCCCCCAAAATACAAAGTGGCCACCAACTGCAGCAGAAAAGTTTCCACTGCTAATCAGTGCTGCAGCAAATGTCCTCAGCCTAGGCATGATGAGCCTACTCAGGACACAGAGCTTGCCCAGCTACCGCCTCTGCATCAAAGATCAAAATCTCTCCTCTACCCACACATTTAAATCCAATGAGCAAACTAAAGGATTGTTTCTTTTATGTCTATACGGTAGCTTTGAGGTAGCTTGATTACAGTTAGTTACCTCAGTCAAAAGAAATCCAAATCAATGGGCAGGGGAGTGAGTGTTTACTTTGCAATGTCCTCATGGCAGACTTCCTGAGCAGCGAGTGCCTCGCTGCCTTATGCTAGATGTTTTATATTTAATTTAGCAGTGGGCAGTGCTGTTGCAACATCCCATCTGCTTTTCCATTTCCCCTGGAGTGATGTCAGCCTCCTTCCATGGGGGCAGCTGCAGCATAGCAGAAAGTCCAACACTTTCCATAATGAAGAGGCAACACCTCTGAATCCCATTTTCAGTTGGCTACTTTAGAAGGCCATTTCTAAATGGGGACAATGAACATTGGCAAGTGAATTAAATTATTTTCAAAGCTTCTCCAAAGCCCTACCCCCTGCACAGTAAGCACTTTGGGGCAGAAACGCCCTTGCTGTTTTGTTCTATGTATACACAGCACCTTATATCAACGGGTCCTGACTTAGGACTAGGGCTTCCACATGCTACTGTAATAGAAATAATAATGATAAGTAGACAGCACCCAAGATTAAATAGAAGATCAGAAACATTGTTAAAGTAGAACTGGCAAGAATCTGAGGATGGTCAGAAGCTGCATCAACTTTTGTTCCCGACTCTGAAGTAGTTTGATCTGGTATTTTGGTTCTTATCTATTCCACATAGGCTTTTACAGCTGGATCTGGCAAGCCTAGCTATACACTTGGCTTGTCCCACTGGAATTCAGCACATGTGCGAGTGTCTGCAGGCCTGGGGCCATGTGCATCAGCCATTGCCATGATGCCTGAGCAGTGGCTTGTACTTCTCCTCTAAATCCAAGGAGAGTAGCAAGTTTGTAGGACAAAACGTTAGCCGTGACTTCCTTGTTTTAAGCACCTGTACCCTGGCTAAGAGACTGCAGCACTGCTGACCTTCAACAAAATCCCCAGGAGATCAGGGATTTTTCAGACAAGACATCTGAAGCTTTTTATTTTAATTCACCTTTGATTTCTGGGTACTAGGGTTCATGTTTTTTTCAAGCTTATCTGCATAACCACTGGGTCTACAGACCTGCTGTTTACACCAGAAGCTGAGTTTTCACTTAAAATAAAAGTATTCGTATAACTGGATTTCAGGGGGAAAAAACAAATCAAATCAAGCAGGTATAAAAAAGAATTCCAGAAGTTGGCAACACTGACAATAACTCGCCAAAAAATATATTAAAAAAAAAATCTATTCAATAGAATGTAATACAGCAGTTCCTTATCAGGACAGTACTCATGCATCTTATGTGTAGAAATAAATAGCAAAAATAGCAAGATCTCAGTCCCTAAGATTTGTTTCTGGCTCTTTGGTTTTGGGCATCAGGAGGGAGTAGGGTTTCCATTTCTGATTAAGTTTTTATCTATCCCCGCTGGTGAGGGCGGTGGGGAGGGAGTCAACACTTCCTCTTCTTCCAGAGATGGTCAGATTTTGAATAAGTGAAAGGATCTTTACAGGAAAAGGAGTTTTAGCAGCAAGGGAGAAAAGGGAATAAAAAACCCCATTGTGTTAGTATTGCTCACATTAAAACCTTCTCTGAGAAAATAGTAAGGCTTTTTCTTTTTTACTTACAATTTTTAAGCCATGAGAGCAGGAGGGAAATAAAAAGGGGGACTACTAGCGCTCTAGGACTCTGCTAGGGAAAAGGCACTTTCCAATTTCCAGGAACTGAGAGTATATGCACATCTCTGCTCACAACACCACAGCAATATTTGCTTTTATTTATTTATTTTAAGGCTCAGTAAAAGTTCAGTGGATTGCGCAAACCAATATCCAGTTCAACACTGAGAATGCATGGAGATGGCAGGGAGTCATTTCTATTGGAATACTGTTTTCTCTAAAAATAAATCACACTGTGCTGAATTTAAAATGAGCCACCTTTAAGAGCTTTGTGATGATTGATCCTCATGTAATGAGCTTCCTGTGCAGCACGCTAGGGGGCTTTTCTGTCCTTCTAGGAGAGCACCCAGCAGGCCACTAACTAAAGTGTGTCTGAGACTTAATTACACTCTATTTAAGAAAATGGGGAAAAAGAAAATAAAAAGGAAAAAAAAAACCCCCAAAAAAACAACCCTTTCCTCTGGGGTAAAAAGAAAGGGAAAAAAAGGGAGGCTGAAAACTGAAGACATAATCCATAATTAAAAATAAAAAGATAAAGGAGTGTTTGATCTATGATGCTAATTTGGGTTACAAAGCTATTCCTTCTATGGTAAAGTCAAACAGGCTTTGAAAGTATTTATACACAATGCACATAGCATTGAACTGGTGTACTGTAAAACCTGCCAGGAGATGTTCTTGATTTTATGCTGCCTAACCACAGGAAATCCATTTCTACTGAGCCCCCAAGAATGCAGGTAACTGGAGACTAGTATCCTGGTTTGCAGGATGCTCTCGATGAGGGGTACGGGCATACCGCAGACTTCTGCGTCTGAGCCTCTACATGCAAAGTGGCACAGCAGCCTCAGGTTGGAGACAGACTAGGACTCGGTGCCTCTCCAGGGGTTTAGCTTAAAACAGAGTGCACCGCAGGTAAACCTTTTATGAAAAGCTATCTTAATTTCTGACATGAAAACATCTGAAGTAGAAGTCATGACAGCTGGGCAAAGGGTTTTTTTTTTTTTGGTTTTTGTTTTTAGCTTCAGGGCCAAGTTGAAAATTAAGGGGGGGGCAAAGGGGGAAGAATGGTTCAGAGTCAAACTGGGCTAAACCAGAAAGCTTAAGGTCACCCCAAAACACATCATTGGATCCAATCAGATTGCCCTCACCATTTAAATCCTTTTTAGACTTCAAAGGGGATCTGCATACAAGTTAAAAGTTCAAGTCTGATCCCAATATTTTTGTGAAATATCGTCAAATGATTATCACGCCAGTCCAAAGCAGTTTGCTCCTGTTGCCTGTTTAAACAAGTGACTGTTCATGGTGCTCACTCTTAGTCCCTCAGAGATGCAGTCTGCATCAGACTAAATGAAGGGTTGTTTAACTGAACTGAGTATTTTTACAGTTCTTCCTCCTGAGAGGCTGTCCCATTTTGGCATGAAATACTAGTCAAGGGACCTCACCTCATGGCCAAAATGAAAGATCATCCATGGGATGAGGGGGACGGTTTGTGGGATTCTGCACATGAACAGAAAAGTGGACTGTCATCTGAATACCATGCTCCTGCCCACATGGGCATGAGAGGCACGACAGCTCTGACTCTAAAACTCACTGCTTTGTCCATTAGGTTGCCTGCGTCTAAAGGGAGCACTTTACTTAAGGCGTGGAAATGGTGCCCCATGTTTGACAAAATGAACGAATTTGTATTCAAGTAGAAGCCCATGAACTGGAAAAGAGCAACTTCTGGTTCACATCAGTGAATAGAGGGGCATTCGTTTTTTATTTCACTCCTAGGCAGTTCCAAATGTGTGCAGTATTCCTCCTTTTCACTTCCTGTCCCAAACTGCCCAGTTCTACATTGCGGGTGGTGCGAGGCAACCTGACTATGAAAGAGCCTTGCGATCCTTCAGCAGGAAAGAAAGACAATTGGCAAAGAAAAGATATTCCTGGGCTGAAAGGTGATTCCAATAAACAGGAACATGAAGATTGGATTTGTTGGCTACAGGTTCTTAAACTGTGCTCATCCCCACAGGATCAGAGCATTAAGCAACATCTGTTACTTTGCTGGAGTGGCTTTTGATTGAATTGGTGTCAGCAATGCAATTAATAGAACAGCATTTCTTCCCTGGGCTTTAAACTTCCTGCTTCATTAAAAATGTCTCCATGAACATCACAGGCATTATTTCAGGGAGAACTTTTCTTGTAAGACAGACCTATTCTACATTACGGGAATGGCACAAAACCATTGCACTTTCTGCAGTTGAGACATTTTGCCGCCACTAGAGAGTGCTAGAAAACACCTAGGGAGATGTGCACCTTCCCTTCTAAACTGCAGTGCAGTGTGGGGCTTGCTAGGAATATGGTACCCAAAGGGGTGGTGTAATTTGGAATTATGCAAGTTAACATATTTAACTCCCAGATGACTGCCTGCATCTAGTGATTTCAGAAAACAAGGGATATAAGAATATTCTTCCCAACATCACTTTTAGCAGTGTTTGTATCAGGACACCGGTACAATGCAGGCACCTGTAGCTGCATTTGTGATGGACAGAGAGCACAAAATGGTTGCAGTATTTCTCCTAATGCACAGCATGCCAACTACACAGACCCCAACCACCTCATGCATGAAGATTTAACTATCTTGAAGGTGCCTGCTCATAATGCTTTGGGGGGAGACATATAGACTCTACTAGTTAGGCAAATTCAGGTAGGAATTTGGACTCCTAAGGATTCAGGCAACAATTCACAAGCATCTCATCAGGTGGCAAACACTGGGCCCAGACAGGGAGACAGACAGATGTGGGAGAATTATTGGAGATACTTACTGATGACAGGTTCTCATCTCTTCTTCTCCCTTGGCTGTGCCGGTTGATGAAGGATCGTGCAGAGAGTTTGTAGTGGTTCAGCAGACACGTGATCACCACCACCATCACCATCATCACCACCACGATAATGATTATCTGTACAAACTCCAACTCCGCTGTAAGAGAGGTAGAGACACATTTTCAACCATCTTGGAAAGCAGAGGAATATAGTACAAGAAACACCAGAGTGAGTTTGACTAGGAAGCCCGTGGAGTTGCACAGCTACATCCACAGATGTTTAAGGCTCTCAGACGCACAAGGTTTCCACATGCTTTCAGTTAGGCAACACAGAACAAGGGAAATGACCTGTGCCAAGGAATAAGAGGCCTGAGACATGATCTACAAAGATTCTAAGTTATGCTCAAATGTTTAAAATTGATTAACTTGAGCTTCAAGGGTAGGACCCCAACACAAAAAAAAAATCTCTCTAAAGCTTCAGGTCTGGCTTACCTCTCCCAGAAATGTGTTTCCTGCCTCCACAAACCACTCTGCAAATGAAAGATTTCTGTACTGAATGCCGCTTTGGCCCACTCTGTGGAACAATGCAGCAAGTATTTCTGGACTTAATTAGAATTTAAAACAAACAAACACCACCGAGTTCAGTCTTGCAGTTCACTTAACTTTTACTGAACCTCTGTACACCAGAGGGTTTGGGATTAAATTAAGCCTTGACACCCCTGTGAAACAGAAGAGTTATCCCCATTTTACGGAGATGCTAACAGAGGTACAGGAAACACAAGGACCCACCCACTCAAGACGGTGCAGAGAGTCTGCAGTTCTGTGGTCTGTTCCTGACTCCCAGTCCCAGCTACCAGCCAAATTCCCTCTCTAAGACCATGAACTGGACTAGAAGAGGGCCAACGTGGTTCCAATCTTCAAAAAGGGGAGGAAGGAGGACCCAGGAAACTATAGGCCAGTCACTCTTACCTTGAGAAAAGTTCTCTCAAGCTGTTTGAGAAAATTATGCTGGCACACATCCAGGAGGGGCCAGCAGGGGACTGCATGCTTAGGGGCAACCAGCACGGGTTCATCAGTGGCAGGTCCTGTCAGACCAACCTGGTGGCCTTCTATGATCAGATCACCAGATCATTAGATGCAGGGGTGGCAGTGGACATCGTCTTCCTGGACTTCCGGAAGGCTTTCGACACTCTCGCCCAGTTCTCATTAAGAAACTGGGGGGCTGTGGTGTCAACACCCACACAGTCAATTGGATCACCAACTGGCTGGACGGCCGCACCCAGAGGGAGGTAGTGGATGGGTCCTTCTCAACCTGGAAGGACGTGGGCAGTGGGGTCCCGCAGGGCTCGGTCCTTGGGCCTGCAGTGTTCAACATCTTCATCAGCGATTTGGACGAGGGGGTAAAAAGCACCCTGTTCAAAATTTGCTGATGACACTAAGATGTGGGGGGACGTGGGTACATTGGAAGGATGCAACAGGCTACAATCAGACCTCGACAGGTTACAAGGGTGTGTGGATGAGAATAGGATGGGTTTCAACACAGACAAGTGCAAGGTGATGCACCTCGGGAGGAACAACCGGCACCATACCTACAGGATGGGGAACTCCCCTCTTGTCAGCACGGAGGCGGAAAGGGATCGGGGGTCATCATTGACTCCAAGATGAACATGGGCCAGCAGTGTGGGGAGGCAGTCAGGAAGGCCAACCACACCTTGGCATGCATCCACAGATGCATCTCGAGCAGGTCCAGGGAGGTGATCCTCCCCCTCTGTGCAGCACTGGTCAGGCCGCAGCTGGAGTACTGCGTCCAGTTCTGGGCGCCGCACTTCAGGAGGGATGTGGACAGCATGGAGAGGGTCCAGAGGAGGCCACTCGCATGATCAGGCGTCAGCAGGGCAGGCCCTATGAGGACAGGCTGCGGGACCTGAACCTGTTCAGCCTCCACAAGAGAAGGCTGAAGGGGGATCTTGTGGCCTGTTACAAACTAGTCAGAGGGGACCAGCAGGCATTGGGGGAGTCCCTGTTTCCCCGAGCACCGCCAGGAGTGACCAGGAATAACGGTCACAAGCTGGCAGAGGGTAGGTTTAGGTTAGCTATCAGGAGGCGCTACTTCATGGTCAGGGCGGCTAGGGTCTGGAACCAGCTTCCAAGAGAAGTGGTGCTGGCTCCTACCCTGGGGGTTTTTAAGAGGAGGTTAGATGAACACCTTGCCAGGGTCGTTTGACCCCAGTATTGTTTCCTGCCATGGCAGGGGGCCGGACTAGATGATCTGCTCAGGTCTCTTCTGACCCTAGAAACTATGAAACTCTGCCACAACACACAGCTGTTCAATGAGAAGACAGACATCCTCAATCTATGCTGATTGCAACTCCTCCCAGGTCTGAGAACAGAAGTAATTCAATGTAGTACTCAATTTACCAAGCTGACACTGGCAGCTCGAATGGACTCAACTGGCACAAAGGACTGTTACAGGAAAAAACCCAAGAAAGCCCTCCAAACAAGCAGGAACAAGCAGCAACAGCGTGTCTTCAAAAGACACAGGACAGTGGCTGGCAGGGGCCGACTCCTAGATGCTAAGACGGCAGTTTCCCCACACTTCGTTTTGACTGTGTGCAATTAGATGGAGAAAACTGGATATGAAAAACAGCACATAATAACTTGATAGATGTGTCTATACATTCCTAGCTCAGACAATGAATTTGGCATCCAGGCAGAGCTACTTTGGGGATCCAGTCTCTGCTTCCCAACAGCTGGCCAAGAAATTACTGCCACTGCCCGTGGAACGCAGATGCTCACCTATGCTATAGGGCACGGCGTGTTCATGTCTGTGCCACCTTGGCAGCGGGAACCGCAGGGATAATTTGGAATATCTGTAAAGGCACGAGCCATTGCAGGGGAAAGAAAAGAGGACTAACAAAGCCAATAATACTCATGATTTTCTCTGAGAGAAAAGCTATTGAAAGAGCAGACTTGAAAAAGCTGTGTTCTTAGCGATTCCAGGTGCTGCAATTTGCATTAAAATGTAAGCACCTAAAAAAGGCAGAATGGCAGTAGCATTCATATTGGATAGGGTGGGTTCTGCTGAATCAGGCAGATTTTTTTTTTTTTTTTTTTTTGAGAGAGAGAGTTTCACAACTGCCAGCTGCCAAGAGGAAAGTGCCAGCAAAAGCATATAAAACATCAAGGAAAAACAGTCCAGGTGCAATCCTTGCTGGTTACCTTGGAGTAAATTCTGCTAGGCAGCAGCTGCAGCTCTCTCTGCCTCTGGACCAGTCTTCATACTACCTTTCCCGTAGCACCTTCCAACGGAAAGAAGCCCCAAACACTAGTCCCAATTATGCCCACAACCTCAAAAAAGTCTCAGGACCATCTTTAAAACACTGCAACTATGACACATGCAAGTCTGTTCAGGGCTGGACTTCATATATGCCGACAGTGCCACTGAAAACAGAGTCACTTCTGGAGTGGAGGGAGGCAAATAAGCGCGCGCATGTGGTGGGAGCGCATGGAAATCAGCCCATAAAAGCATGCACAGTGAGAGAGAGCAAGTTTAGCTCAGGTCAAAGGCAAGGTCACCAGGTTCCTAAAAGGGAAGCACAGGATCTTCACTGTAAAGCAGACACGGCGTCCAAACACCACAGTCATGGGCACAGCATGCAGATACGTCTTTTGCCTCTTTAAGCTGCAGGATGATGAGCCAAGGGCCCCTGCTGGAATTAATAGGGTGGAGCTAGCAGTACAAGGAGACATTAAACCAGCAAGTCCCATCGAAGGACAAAACCAGTGCATCTCCCCCTCTGAAGGATTTAAGGAGTGGGGGTGAAAGTCCTACAAATCCCCCTTCATTTTTGTCCTCTTTTAAAAAGCAACTTCGGGGGGGAGGATTAAGGTATGGACTCTCTAGAAAAAAAGCGTGCGTCTTACATTTGCAGTGCTCCCCTCTCATCCCTCCCCCATCTTCATTTCAAACGTCCGCGAATTCAGGAATCCAGAGCGTGAGCCTCTTATTTTTAATGGGAGGAAAGAGGCTGGAGAGGCGACGGGCGGAGAGATTTACCCAGCAACAGCCCAAGAGCGCTCTCGCTCCCCCCCAGAGCCTTTCAAAGTCTCAATAATCTAAATGTAATACTCTCAATTGAATGGGGAACATACAGTACGCATATTGTTCCTGACACCCACATTCAGAGCCGCAGCCTATCATTGGGGATTGTTTGGGGGCCTGTAATAAACAGAGGTCTTTAAATCCACTCCAAAGAAAAGGCAGCTCTGCACTTTCTACCTCAATGAGATACATGTCAAAAAGCCACACAATGCCATGAAGGGAAGCAGTCACACAGGCCCTCGGTCTCATTTAAATATTTGCTATTAAAATTCAAGGGCCCTTTGTAGCAAGTCTCCCTGCATGACCAAAAGGATGAGAGCCTTTAAACCATTACGCAGGGCCCTTTTGTTTCCTCCCAACCATGAGAGGTTAAAGGTAACAGGAACCCTGACAAGGAGACAATCCCCTTGTCCTTGTGTTAACTGCGAGCGCCCTGGGCATGCTTCGGTGCTTCCTAGACAGCTCTAAGCACTTTGGCAGACAGACAGGCAGCCTCGAGAGTGGAGTTACGGCAGACGGCATTTGACAGTCCTCTCACGCACCGCACCTCACAGGGCCTCAGCCTTGCCTGACAAGGGGGAAGAGTGGGGGAGAGGGGGGTGTTATATAGATGCACGGGCATTTTTAAAAAAAAAAATTTTGGTTTTGTTTTACTAGGCACATTTCTGAGCGTCTGCCTGCAGGGGATGGATGGGTTTCCCACAGTCACCCTCTATGCATCCAGGCTGCAGGAGACCTGCACTTGGGCTAGCTCGCGCTACAAGGAAGTACAGATTTGCAGACCGCCGGGCTGTATGGGGCGAGCGATTCGGTTTCCTAACAGCGCTGTTGTGATCTTCCAGCCACTGAGAAACTTGATGCCCCCTTTAAAAAGAAGATTCCCCCAAGATACTCGTTCAGAAGAGGAGTCTTGTTGCAAACGGCCGCTCTTCAGAGAGATGGACCTCACAGTGGGAGCTCCGGTTCACTTTGCATATGGTGGTTGGCTTAGATGAGGCAGCAGCATATTATAACAGCCCCTTTCGGTGACTTCACAGAATCCCATTCCCATTAGGCAAAGTCAGAAACTCAGTAAAATGTATTTACCTGCAGACAGCATCACCTACCCAGTACACAGATGCACCCCCCACGCAGTGCCCTGTACAGCGACTCCAAGCACGTGAAGTCTGGACAGGAACCCGGTTTTGTTACTCAGGTGCAAAAGTGGTTTGCAAATAAGCCTCAAGCTAATTGGATTGGGTGGAGATGCTGCATTCAGAACATGCCTGTGCAACGTCAAAGATCATGTGCATTGGGGTTCACAGGAGTTTGCTGTGAGCTAATTTAGAAGTCTGCTAAAGCCAAACAATTATCATCATGATAGAGGCACACCCACTGCAGCCCTGGTCGCCACTCCGACAGGAAAGCTTCAGGCTTTCATGGCATTGCCCCAGCAATGGTCATGTTTCTTCTATAAACACTGCTTGGCACAGTCTCGCCAGGGCACGGCTGCAGTACATTCCCTTTCTACATGCCCAGCCCCTAGCAAGGTGCCCAAGTTACTCAGCAGCTGCATTCACAGCTCTTTGAAACATGGTACAGATTATTTCAGCTTCAGAATGATGAACCCCCTTACCCCACGCACCCACTGGTAGCAGAGACCGTAAGCTGGATAAACAGCCATCCCACATACTGGAACATGCCATTTGCTGCAGCAGTTACAAAAACCTGGGATTTAAGAAGGTGAGTCAATTTTGCCCCTGAAAGTGTAACATATGCTCTTGGCCACCGTAGGAAGATTCAGAGAGAAATGCTAAAAGAGAAGCAAGGCTAGCTGGTTATAAAGGAAAGTTCTCACCCATCAGTGACAGATGCACCAATTAGCTACAACTTGCTAAACTGTTTCAGGAATTTTGCTGGTGCAAATAAAGCAACTGCTGTTTGGGAGTGGTTTTCATACATCTTTACCTGCAAAGACAGGTGTCTTAGTAAACTAGGAGTGTTTTTACACCTGCTCCAACGGTGGGGGTGCGTGGGGGCTTTAATTAGACCAGCTCCAACAGTTTTTAGTTCAAGTGCTCCTGCTACCATTTTGAAGCACTGGTACAGAAGACACGGACGGAGACTGGCTGCGCTCCAGCAGACTTGATTAATCTACTTTAATTACAGCACGCTGGAGCAGCCTCCCTGCATGTCTATGGGTACCCAATGAGACCAACCTTAAGAGGGAAAGAAAAAGATAAGTTTTTTTAATGTCCTGCAAAATGATTTAAAATAGCTTTTACACACACGCGTGTGCACGCACGCAAGAAACAAAGGACTGGGTTCCCTCACTGAGAAGAGTGTGAATGATACAAGGATCAGGGTCATATCAACAGCCTTGGAATTGGTTCCTAGTCCAGCAGTAGACGTTATCTAGATTGGCACAGAGGCTGGCTTAATAGCTGCAAAAAAGCTATTAATGTGACAATATTAATGTGATTACTAGAACAAAAGAAACACTAATTTCAGACCAGGTTTTTGCTTCTCCTCCCCCTCTTTCTTTCAAAGGCAACTTGGAGCTGGCTTGGAATATTAGGAGTAGACCCAAGTGAGACAAAGTTGTCAGATGAGGTTATAAGATTTATTGCATGGTTCTGCATCAACACACCACTACTTTGATTCCACTGCTAACCCCCTTTGATTCAAAGTTAGGTTGTTTAGAGTTGTAATTTAGTTTGAGCACCAGGTGCAGTGTTTAAAAAAAAAAAAAAGTGAGAAAAAAAAGCATGCGTAACATCATAAACAGAAGCACAACTTCAATCTCCTCATTTGAAGGAGGGATTCATTTGCAAATTTAGCATTTTTCTGAGATTTCTGCAATATTTCAAAGTAACCAACACCCAACCAATTTGACTCCTCCTTTTTCTTATCTATACCTGAACCCTTTAAATCATTTATCTTTGTCTGAAGGGGGAAGTAAATGACTCACAAATATGGAAATATCACTGTAACACTTACTGTAGATTTTAGTAACATAAAAAAGACCCTGAACGGTGATGATTATGCTTCTCAGCCAGTGCTAGCTATAAGAACGTGTCTATGCTGACCTCTTTAAAAAAAAACCCCAAAAAACCAAGATTTCCTACCACTGCATGCCTAGTGTAGATGATGCATCTGCAACTTTCAGTAGCCAAGGACCACAAGGGTCATATATGAATGCCCTTATGGTAGCTGCTACTTGTGGGGTTGCACCCAGTGGAGTGCAATGGTGGAAAATTAAGCAGCAGCTCAGGGTAGGGAGTTCCTGAGAGTCTAATTCTGCCCCTTAAATCCCAGTCTGAAGTGAGCATGTGAGCTAGTAAATGAGACAAAATTTGGAGGTGAGATAACTGTACCATTTCAGCAAGAACATGGATGTCATCAGACCTGGCCTTTGGAAAAAATAAAACAAATTAACACCACCCCCCCCACCACGATCTGCTCTTTTCAAGCTCCAAAGACTCCAGGCATCAAGATTTATACCAACTTTCCTTCCCTTTTAACATTCATGAGTTACTGTTTTCCCCCCCGCAAAAAAAGAGAACCCACACTGGAAAGCAAGATATACATTATAAAATGTTATCTAGTAATGAAAACTAATAAATAAAGATCTTAAAGAAATTCAAAACTTTGGTGACTGTTGTTATAACCACTATACAAAAAAGGGTCTTTGGGGAAAGAAAAACCAAAACTACAAAGCATGTAATTTATAATTCCACTAGTATCTTAATTTAAAAAAAACAAAAAACAAAAACAGTTTAGTTTGTATTTGGTTTCCTAACCATTGTCACTTTTCAATTAGAAGAGCTCTCATTCCATTTCTCTCTGTAATTTCCCCCCAGGGAGGTGTTATACATGTACTAGGCTTTACAAGCTGGACAAATTCAGGTTTTAAATGCAAAGTAAGGTCACACTAATTTAATTTAGCATAATGTTACTCCGAAGTACATTTCAAACTAAGAGGTTCAGACACTGCATCTGTGTAAGGCAACCAGATTTTCTGACTTGTCTGTCTAGACAACACTGCTATTTAAATATAGGAGCCTTCGGTGTCTCCCAAAGCTGCTGGACTATGAAGAAAAAAAAAAAGAAAAAGGAGAGACAGACTGCAGCCATTCCCCTTGAAATCAGCATTCCTCAGATCAAAGTAGTACAGACAATTATAGCGATGTTGAATTTCTAAGGCTGTAAGCAAGCTAGGCACAGTCCTTTGGCAATACACCTTATGACCTTTTGCCCTGCAAACTTCAGGTGTGGTAGAAGACGGACATTTCCGCTGAACAATGTATTAAAAATAAGCTAAGAGCAGCAATGTCACTTTGCTTCACCTCCTGGTTAAAAACAAACACGTGCAAACTTGCTCATGCCTGGACTACTGGCTGCCCACTAAGGTATTAGGGATTAAAAGTGTCTGAAATTTATGAAAATCTAATCTGGTTAGCAGTTGCTGCCAATGTGACAAGGCAGAGGAAAGCTCATTGTCATTCTGACCGGCAGCTCCCGTGAAACGACTTTCGACAGGCATGCCGTTTCATTTACTGAGGCTCCAAGAGCACCCAAGCCAAGGTTCCCTCTTCATCTGAATGAAGACCTGTTCTTTAGAATTTAAAATCAATTTGAATCAGACACTGAAAGGAATAACTTTCTGATAGAAACTGGGAGTAGTTGAATTCTGCGTCCATTGAGCATTTCAGACACAAAAGGTTTCATATTAGTTTAAAATGGAGAAAAACAGAGACAGCGATTTGCATTGATACTCATGCTACTATCAATGGGTATTTCTCTTTGCTAAGACATAGCAAGGCTCAGCTTTGAAGCATAACTAGAATTGCCACAGGATATTTTATGCTGTGATGCATTTATTGTGCATTTCCTTATTTTGCAATTATTGCAATGTACAGAATATCTACCAATTAACTTCGTTATGATTTTTCTTTGTGGACAGAGTGCCATTTCTTACAGACACAAATACTCCACATGAGTAGGGGTAACATGGTGTATTTTGCTGAACTAAACCAGCAATACAATCTGTGATTTGTTGTACAACCAATCTGTACCGAATGGTTTTCCGGAGGGTCTTTTCCAATAAGACCTTTGCTTTCAGTTGGATGCAATTTGCAGGGGCAAGTCAGAACAATTCTCTTACTATCTGTAAGCTTTAGTCATATGTATTGGAATTACATATCATGCAGTAAAGGCGAAAAATAAAAATTACTTGGGAGATAATGCAACTATATTGGCTTAGTTTGCTTACAGCTGCACTTGATAAAGGATATACAGATCATGCTTTCTATGGTAAACTGTGCTGTAACTGGAAAATATTTCGAGAGAGACTTAAGTCAGTTCAGAGTCAGACAAAGGATATCCTGGTGAAATGAATTCTTCCAACACTTTGTTTCTCTCTTGCCTAGATTAGCACCACATTTGAATGCTCTTAATACTGGAAATTTAAAAATCCACCCTTCAAACTGGTGCTGGAGTATTTCAAATAAGAATGTGATTCAAGATCTGGAGCAGTTCTAAATGTTTGTGTTTTTATAGCGTTTAGTAACGGCTTTTTGTAAAAGTTCACATATTTGAGGGTCTCTGGTAGACTCGTAGATGAGACTTTCCATATACCATTTCCAATTCACAAGCACCAGGCACCTTCCAAGAAACCATATTTTTTCCAAAGATTCCCAACATGGAAGGGACAGGATGGGAATCTGAACTTCTAGGTGGCACCCAGATTAAGTCTTGGAACCAGTGGACATTCAGCCCTCACTATGGTCTTCACAGGACACCACCATTTTGAAGAAAGCATCTGAAACACAATTTTTCCCTTGCTCCATGAGCTCTGAGAAGCAGGGATGTGTGGCAACAGAGTCAAGCAAGCCCTTATTTGAAGGGACCTCACATACTGACCTCTCAGCCACACTCAAGACAGACCATGTGATTTTGTGCATACAAAAGTCATTGACCGCGGGTGTGTATGGGTGTCACCCATGCACAACTCTTCCTCCCCCCATTAATGACTGTTCCTTACAGTGTTTTCAGAGACCTTTGGGAACATGGGCCTTCTTGCTTCTTACAGGCTTCCAAGGGAGGTGGTGCTTGCCCCATCCTTGGGGGTCTTCAAGAGGAGACCGGACAGGCACCTGGCTGGGTTCACACGACCCCAGGTTTGGTGACCCTTTTCTTGCCTGCCAGGGGCAGGGGATCAGACTAGATGGCCCACTGAGGTCCCTTCTGACCCTAGAAGGTACGAAATCTAACCCCTTTGAAAAAGTTAAGTATTACTATTTGGGGCTTGGGGAAAGGCAGGCTGAGTCCAGAGGAGTGCTAAGATGCTTTGCTCTGGCAAATCCTCAAGCCTGCCCATGTCCCAGGAGCAAACCGAAAATGGGTAATTTTTAGCATTGTCATCTTCACAACAGAGAATTTTTAGAGGCTTTGCCGATTAACTGGAGATTTTTACTTTCCAGAGAAACTGCCGCCTCATGTTATTAAAATGAACCCTCCCACCCACACTAAACAAAAATTGAATGGGCTTTTATCACTTAAAAAAAATTAGAGGTGCACATTTCCATCTCCGCTGTCCATAAAACCATGCGGTTTTCCTCTCAGCTGGAGCCGATTATGGGTGAAAGAGGGGAGTTCTCTTAGCTTTACTGTCTTTTCAGGCAGCTTTTGCAGGCACTCTCTCCAAACCTGGTTCTCTTTTGGATGTGCACACAAGCCAGCTCGGAGAACAATGGGCCCCTCTCCCCACCCGTGACTCTGGTTGGCCACGAGACCACTACAGAAGCATCCGGGTGGACCGTTTCGGAAAGTTCACTGTTCATAAAGAAGAAGTCTGCCATCAGGATCAAGATACAATTGAACATGTATATGTCTGCACCCTGTATCCGATTCACACAGGAGTGGCAAAAATGGGGCACTGGAGAGGCAAAGCTCCAGGAGATTTTCCCCGTCCCCACCAATCATCCTTCAGAGGAGGGATTTTGGAGGCGAGGGTTGAATCCGCTCTACTCCCAAGTCTCTTGCTTCTCTGGGGTTGTGGCCTTGACATCCGCACCTGCTCTGGTCCTGGTACTCCTACTCCTTGGCCATATGGATCCAGCAGAGCTGCCCTGCCAGGTGACCCTGGAGGCCTGCTGGAGTCCTAGGGAGAGGACATGCTGGCTACACAGAATACATCCTATGGTCAGATATACTCCCCCCCACATGCTCTTCAACCTATTCATTCTTCACCTTCCCCAGAAAGGCTTCTGCATAAAGCTGACTCCATGTAAAAAGCAGATGGGAAGAGGGACAAATCATTCCCAAGACGAGAGCACCCCTGTCCCAGGTGAAAACTGGGGCAAGTCCCCATGAAACAAGCCTCCCTGGAGATAGCTTGAGGACACAATCTGGCCCAGTACCTGATCTGCAGGTTTCCTCTCAAAAACTCCCCCTTTCAAGCATCACACCATCCTTCCATCTCCAGGCAAGCTCCTGTCTTTGTCTGACCCTCAGACAGCTAGGGCAGGCCTACATAAAAAGGTTACAGCTGAGTAATATGGAAAGGGGGACAAAAGTCCTGGGTGACGAGGTGAACGCAGGAAGTGAGTCAGTGCAGCAGGCCGTCTCTACAAAGGGGAATTTTATTTAATTTTTTTTAATTACCCCAGTTTTGTCAATGCCACACTTCAGAGGCCAGGCCAAAACCATGTTTATAATGGAAAGGAGTTGCAGATTAAACTACGTAGGGGCCGCTACTAATCTATAAACCAAAATGAATTAGATTACTAAGCAGGGGGAGTGGAGGGGAGAAGAAAGAGAAAAAGGAAGTGAGTAAGAATTCAGGAGATTAAAGGGGAGGGGGGAAGGAGAGCGATAGAAAACACTTCTTTCATTATTTTAAAAGTTCCAAGATTCAGCAGAAACTTCTCTCCCACCGCATTTTAGTCACCACCTCACCTTGCCAAAAAGTACCTTTTCTTTCTTTCCTTTAGCCATGTTCCTCATTGAGAGGAATTCGGCAGAAGTGATAACGACTCTTACCGGGCAGAAAAGGAGTGCACAGCTCCAGCCAGAGATGAAATTCAGAGCTACAGGGGGGAGATAAAGCTGCTAGGCATCTGGACCTCATTTCAATTTTCCTTCCCGGTTAAGTTCGCTGTTTTGCAAATCAGACGTACAAAAAAGCTGAACCTCTCCCACAGGCTGATTTCCACTGCTAATAGGGCACTTCTTCCGATTTAAAAGCTCAAGAAATTTGGCGAACTTTTCAGAGAAAGAGGCCCCAGGCATCCAATGACATAGCCAAATCTTTTTGTTTGAGTACTACATATTTGTCTTTGGTTTTGAATTTGCTTAATATACTTCAAAAAACTTCTCTGTCTAACCACCCTGGGATACCAACAAACAATTTTTGGTGGGTGGAAGGGAAGACTGCTTTTGCTCGACTAGTAACGCTCAATGAAGCCAATACAAACGGTTATGGGAAGATTGAGAGAAATTCAGCAAGATGCAGCCATCTCTTCTACAAACTTGAACAACATCCCTGTAAAAATCGAAATGATTCTTGGAAGATGTGCACTGAGAACTTTTCTTCGTAGTGATCGGTTTCAGGATGTTCACTGTCAAGCAATAAAAAACCATCTAAACCGATGGGCTTTAATCCTAGCCAACTTTTAAACATCCTATTCCCAGCAAACTGCCAGAGGTTCTGCCTGAAGTTCTCCACCTCAGCTGATTACAAATATACAAGGACTGGCACAAAATGCTGGTGATGATCATACTAGCCACTGAAGGGAACAGATGAAGCTACAGCTCTTTTTAGTAAAAGCTAACTCGTGCATTAGTGCTATGCAATGCTAGTGGGGACACAGTGCTGGCACTTCACTGAGATGAAAACTAAGGCCAACCGCATGCAAGTGCTGCCCGGTCCTTCCTACCACACAGCAGAAGCCAAAGGCAACTTGCCTTGAACAGTATTTTAACCAGACGGCATCTCCTCATTTGTATGACAACGTAAGAGAGAGAGACAGCCCACTTTTTATGGCTAAGAGTTGTAAAAAAGTGTGACTTAATAAGATACACATGGTTGCTTGTGGGGGAGTGAGCAAACCAACAGTTTTTGTTTAGGGCCTCCACCAAAGCCAAGTGAGGTTAGCTGTTGCAGCATGGCTCGTCATGGGAGGTGTCACTTTTGGGCACAGTGGGATGGTTCCAGGGCTGAGCAGCTTTTTCAGCCTTTTCCCAAATCTTACCCAGTAGTCCCAGAAAAAATTGTGTATAGGCTGCAAGCACGCTCAGGAATACTGAACTGAAAATTTCTCCATAGCTCTCTACTATGACCCTTGCTATGACTCAGTTTCCCAGGTGTGCAGAAGACGTACGCAGAGTTGGACAGGCATTGAAGTCCTTTAAGATCTTCTACGAAATGCATTATTTAGAGGCAAACTGGGCAACTGAGTCATAGCAAGACTTTCCCAACATCTCCTCAAGAGACAGTGGTTCAGGCTTCATACACACATTTAAATAACCTTTTTTCTCCTTACACAACCTGTTCTCACATGAGTAAGTTTTTTTTTTTTTTTCTCCTTAAGAGCCACATGTACAGATGTTTGAATGCCGAGGCCATGAAGAGTGAAGAGCTTGCGGTGCTGATGCTGCAGCCAGGGCGCAGCCCTGGGCGCACATCCCAGCATGCTGCGCAGGCCCCCGTAGTCTACCTGGCAAAAGATGACAGCAGTGCACAGGGCAGCCCTAAGTGGCTAACTCAGATAGTTCAAGGTGATCACGGGCTGTCAGCAGGTACAGACATTTACTCTCCTAGAAGTGATTTAACCCGGGTTGTACCCAGGTTATTTTTCTCCTGGAGTGGCCATTTTTACTCTGGGAAGAAAAAGGCTGAAAATCACAAACATTTGTGGTTTCTCCTGGGAGAACAATGACTGACTGCCAAGAGAAACTAAATGCCTGCACAAGGCCAGAGATAGGGACAGGATCTGGGCTTTCCATCTCCCAAGCTCTTGTTCAACCATGATGTGGCACACTGCCCTCCTCACTGTGCGAGACTCCTTGTACAGGGTTTGCTGTTACTTATGGAGTCTCACTTGATGAATGCGATTTGCATGGTGAATAAAAAGATGGGAAAGCAGTTACTACTACCAGAGTTTAAACAGGCCAGTGTGAAATGTGGCCTCCAATCAGAAGGAAAATTTGCATAAACAATAGCATTCTGACTGGGCGGTACCTTCCCCGTTAACCAGCACTCATTGTGCCCTCCTCAGTTAATACAAGTGCTGAGCAAAACTCTGAACATGAGGGGTATCTTTTGAAGCTTAAAAAATCCTAAATGAAATACTGACCACAATAAAACTGTGTATGTATATAAAGGAGGAGGGTTGCTGGGAGGGGTGTGCATGTGCAAGGATGGATTTTTTCCTATTTGAGAAAGTCCCTACATACACAAAGATCTTCCAGACTAGACACAGTTTACTGGATAAATTAGGAAAGAGGTTCACAAATCCAAGATGAGCACTTTCATCATGTACCGTTTCTCTGATTTTCTATTAGCACCTCCAACATCCAAAGAGCAGCCCTAGCAGCGTGACACTCAAAGTAAAATGCTGTGGTGATCTACACAGTACTTGTTTCTATTTTCATCCCCATTTTTCTAATCCCGCTGTGCTGTCCTTGCTTATGGGCATCTTTTGCTTGAGCAGACTCTTTACAGGCCTGGATGGCAGCATCATTTGTGTGGAAATTGAGGTGAAGGAAATAAACCCAGAGAAGGGCAAGTTTTGGACTATTAGGACAATTCAGACATGAAGACTCCAAAGCCACAGACAGAGAGGAGAGAGACAGGGAAATAAAAATAAGTCTTGTTTAAAATGATGTTTGATCCCTCCACGAACCACTGGACCACTGAGTCTTCAAGACAGCTTCCACCCCCATTTCTGATTTCTAAAGTCATGTATTTGATGGATTGCCAAGAGAGAAACCAAAAGGCATAGAGAGTACTGGGCTATCACCAACAACTGGGAGAAAGGTTGGGTAGTGACCCTCAAGGCTTCAAAACACCCCAAATGAAAAAACAGCTCTTAAAATATGGTTGAGGGAGCCTTACATCCCACATCTGATGTAAGAAATGCTTTTCAGTATACAGGCATTTGAATGATTTTTATAAATATACTGTAGTAGAGCACCCATTTTGGCCAGCTTTCCCAAGGACCTTGCCTATTTTCCCTACCTTAAGAAAGAAACCTTGGCAAATGTACATGCCTTAAGAACAAGCTAATAAGGTATGATCTAGCCAGACACCGTGAGAGTGATGCACAGCAGCCTCAGGCCCAATGACTTGTTGCCTTGGGTATAGCCCATGGGCCTGATTCTCAGCAATGCTTAAGCACCCAAGCCTCCAGCTTAACTCACTGGTGCTCAGAAGGCATCAAAATCAGGGCCTAAGTATTGAGAGGGAGAGGCAGGGGAGGTAGAAAGGAGACAATGTCTATTGCCTTGGGTTAGCTGGCTGACAGGCCTAGCCAGATACAGGCAGACTATCATCCATGCAGCTTTGAAGTGTGTCCAGCTACTGAACTGCATGAGAACAGCTCAGCACTATTAAGGACAACAGTCCCATTCTGCCAGGTGCTGATTTTTAAATAATTCATCTAGTTAATTCCATCTCAACTGGAAGACCTGTGTGTATGTAGGGACTTTTTCTCAGTTCTTGCCACAAGCAGCTCACCACCAGCCAGCACACTGCGTGCCAGAGCAGTTGGGGTCTGCACAAACATTACCCTGAGTCTTTTGCTTTACAAAGGCTGGTATGCTACACTAGCAGCAAGTAGAGAAGAACCAGAAAAGTCTATACCTGCCAAAGAGCTTTATTAGCAATGTCAGGTGATGTCCTACCTCCATTTGATGCTGCAAGTGCCTCGAGGTATGTCTATTCTGCAACCGCATTCGAACAATTGCGACCTATGCAGCTGTACCTGAAATGGTTTAAAACTGTCTAGCACCAGCAGTCTGCACTGGCCCAGATTACCATCCCTGAACCAGCTATGTACTTGGGCACTGATGTTCAGCTATTTTTCTCCCAGTAGCCAAGCTAGGTAAGCAAGGGGTAAGATGTAGCTTAAGTTTTAGAAAGAAGAGAGCCCTGGGGACAGTTTAGAAAGGACACCTCTTCTGAAGCCCTCACCCTTGAGGACGCGTAACAGAAGCAGACAGCTCAACTGGGTACTGCTCCAGTTCCCTGTACAATTACAGAGACTTGAAGCCCAGTTTCTCCAGAGGAAACAAGAGAACTTGAACCAGAGGAGAGCATCTGAACAAATGCCACTTCTAGGAATGCGGCTGGGGCTTTTTTGAGGGGTAATACTTGCCTTCTTGACTTGCTGTAGCAACCTGAATATTCAGAGCACAATCCGAGGGTTAGTTCCCACACCAGCCACTTCCCTGGCTCTACCCACAAAGGAGCATAAAAGGCCTGGAAAAGATTCCCCTGGCACAGCAGCCTTGTATCTTCCTGCTTCACCAGACAAAGGTATTCTGTTACAAGGAATTCAGAGCTGCTCTCCTTCAAGCCGAAGAGAAAACCAAAACAGCCAAAATCCAGAGGACTGACAACCTGGCACATAACAGAAGCTACTGCCCCATCCCAAATTTTACCAGCTAGGAAGACTCCAATGTACTGGCTTCCAGAGCTGGTGCAGAGGAGAACAAAGGTGAAAGACTGCAGTAGCCTTTGGTCACCAGCCCATTGGAAGGTGATCACAGTTAGAAAAAATGAAGCATCAAGCCTGGCTTTGTGTTGCTCCTGTGATATTTCTTCTGCTTCCCAAGCAACACCAGTAGTGTTTAAACAGGATGTATGCATCAGCTATGCCTACGAGACATGCAAGGAGGCATTATGAAAAAGAAATACAGCAGACAAAGCTCATCTCACTGGATTTGGTTCATCTAGGAGAAATACCCCAGAACTTTGAAAGGCTTATTCCCAACCCTGGCAATATGGGATATAAAATTAGGTAAGACTCAGACCCACAGTTACATCCAGCACTACGCAGCTATATATGCAGCTATGGGAATTTGGTTCTTTAAGTGTCATTAATACACTTCACAGACATATCAACAGGGCCGGTTATAATGTATGTTGATAAATAATGCATCAGTAGGGCTGGTTATAACGTACAAGGCAGACCCCCCCACACCCATATGATTTACTAACCCTAGACTGAAAACTGTAGCACATGGGCTAAGGAATGACAATTGCCCTATGATTAGTAAAGGGAGCTGGATGGAGAAGGAACTCATTGCTCAAGAAATATAGCCCGGTTGAATGCCAAAAGGTTATATTCACAGTACTGCTTCTCCAGCCATAATTATGCTTTAATATAGTTCATTTTCTTTGTTCACTGGAATGGCAAAAGCGTCATCTCGTCCGAGTCACAGACATGCCAGGGCCTCGAGCTGTGACTTCCCACAGAAGGCTGGGCTATCACCCCCATTTCATACCCTCTGCGATGGGTATGCCTAATCAGAAAGGGCTTGGATGTCTGCGAAATAGTTTCATGTAGAGCTGCTTTGATTTTTGCCCTAGAAACAATGCCGCATCCCAGTTACACCAGTGCTCCCACTGATACAGAGAGGGTTGTCCCAAGGTAGTGTGAATGCAGATCTCAAGAATGGGAGTCTGGTTCAAAGCCAGGGCTGTCAGAGACTGAGAAGAAAAAAAAAATCTACATGACAATGCGTGGAGCTGCACAGACTTTAGACATACAGTCAGCAAATCTTTCAGCTAAGTCATCTTTTCTCTCCCAAATGATTAACAAAGAGCAGAGCGTTGGCAACTGCGATGCCAGTGACTTGCTAGAAGAAATTCCTTTGTAGGGGAGTACGAAGTTACAAGACAGTGTAAGAATTAAACACGGATGGTTTAGGACAGGGAGCACTAGCAAAACAAACTCCCACCTTGCTTTAAGTCCAGCTGCACTTATTCCTCCTCACCTCATCCCACCCATAGCTAACAGAAGTGCCCCGATACAAAATCTGCTGGAGTCAATACAAGGACAAGAATTTGAGCTGATAGCTTGGGGGAAAAAAATCCTTTTTCTGGGACTATCTATGGTTTATTGCATAACCTGAGACTTACTATTTATAGAATAAGGTTGCTAAAAGAAAAACAACTTTTACAAGGTCCCCTCTGACAATCAGAGAGCTCTACGGCTAAGTGCGGACATTCGGGGACTTTAGATCAGGGTAAAAATGGCCACCCGATCCAAGGTAAGTCAGGATTGGGGGGGGGGGGGTGGTAGCAAGCTCAGGGAGGGGCAGATGGCATCGGAGGGCAGCAGGCAGGATCTGCAGGAGGGATTGGGGGGGGTAGGCAGGGTCTGCAGGGGGTTGCTGGTGTCTGGGAGGGTTTGGCAGGATCAGGGGCTCCCAGGGTCCACTGGGAACTTTGAAGGGGCCCTAGGGGCTATTCTTAGCCCCTCAGCTCCCCCTCCAGCAAACCTAAACCCCATCAATACTTACTTGCCTTTGCTCCCAACCAGAGCGAACACTTATAAACTTGGCACCAGAGCAGTTTGCAGGATGAGGGTGATGGAGCCGGGGGTTGGACGGTCCACAGGGTTGGGGTGGCTGGTGGGCTAAAAGCAGCCCAGTGCCAGAGGAGCTGTTATGAAAAGGGCAGCCCTGCCAGCAGCTAGGCTTTTCTAGCCCTGGGGCCATATAGGTAACAATACAAAAGTTCCAAGCACAAATCTAACCTAGATCAATTAAGCTTGAGTGTACATCAATCCAGATCCATCTTAGGCTGGGTTTCACCACTTAGGCTGGTCTGTGCACACAGAACTTCTGTACTGGTACAGGTTCAGATTGATTTTCAATCATTGAGACCGGGTCTAAGTGTAAGGTTGGTACCTGGGTGAATTATGTTAGATTGGGTGGCTATTTTTAACCCAAAGTAACCTCCTCTGAACCCCCCGAATGTCTGCACTTAGCTCTTTGCTCACTTAGGCCATTTCACCATCTTTTACGAGCTCTGCAAAGGTACCAGAGCTAGATGGCTTCGGGTACTAGTAATAAAGTCCCTTGATTTGCTCTCCTAATTCCCCGTTTTTGATTCTCGTCTCTTGGCGATAATTAACAGCTTAAACATCAAGTCCAGATTTCACCACATGTACCCAAAGGAAGACGCCAACCCCTAGTTCTGCCAGACCTTTACTCTGCCCTAGACCTAAACCCAGTACAATCCCCAGTGCTTCCAGTTCTGCTTGTAGGGACAGAAAACAGAAACTGTAAGCCTCATTTCCCAGCTGTAGTGACAAACTCAGAGTGGCCCACATCAGTGGGTGTTATGCTGGGTTAAAAAAAAGGCAGCATAAGCAATACAAAAAAAATAAAGCCTTGTATATTTATTCTGAAAGACAAAAGATGCATTTGTTTAGCCAGGAGCTTTAGACTTCTACTAACCCAACAAATAATAGTCCCACATGCTCTTGATCAATTTGTGGTTTGCTGCTGTATATGTTTCCCCCAACCACTAGAAACTCATGACAAAAGAGAGCAGGTCTCATTTATGAATTTAGCTATAAATACTTTTGCTAACTGCCATTTAGGCATTTCATTTCCTGCTTGAACAAGTCCTGTTGAAAGAAGCAATTACCAAATTTGTTTCTAGTTATAGAAATAGATGTTTGCTGCTGCCCACATCTGTTTCAGCAGACAAATTGCAACCTATGGATGTCCGCTCCAAAGAGGGCAAAAGACTCCTTCCAGGAATATGTTTGCCACCTCTCCAAAAAAGTGAACAGCAGCTAGAGGGACTGGGTCCCACTGACAGAAGGAAACAGCTGAAAAGAAACTGGAGGAGAGCTGCCTGGAGTTTGTTCTTAATGCAAAGCTACAAGATTGATTAGGAAAGCCTACGTGACCTCCTGTGTTATATACACTATGGGTTGCTGTTTGTGGAATGGTAAACTGTTCTACTTCCTGCTGCTAATGCAGAGATACTACAAAAAAAACTGTCTGCCCAGTTATTAGAAATATGAAGCCAAACAGCTTTCATTTGGCATGTTCTGCATTTTTGAATCTACAGAAGGAACAGTGGAATGAAAGGACAGGTCTAGCTAAAATATATGAAACATATGCTTGCACTCCAAAGCTGGAAAGAAATGTTTTTGCCATCCCACGAAACCCTGAGATTTCAAAGACAGTCCTGGTCTGTACAAGGAAAGAGCCCAGTAACTAAGAAACTCACAAAAGAGATGGAAAACTGATGTGCAAATCCCCGCTTGCTCTAAGTTAGATTGAGCAGGTACTTGAGCATGAGTTTCCCAGATCCGGGTTAACCACTGGGCTACATTTCTTAAGTGCCTCCCCACCCCCCCGCAACAAATACGAGAAATCCCAGTATGTAGCTTGTGATACCTTACTTGCATTGCTTAGCAGTTGCTCACGTGACCCCAGTGAAACTAGTCACGCAAACTTTCCCCAGTGTAAAGAAGCAGTGCCACTGACTGTCAAACAGTCTCTGCTCCAAAGAGCCTACAATCTCAAACTCTGTATGTACATATAGCACCATGCACAATGGGGCCCTAGGAACAGCTGAGCCCTCTGGGTGCTGCAAATAAGTTACTTGCACTTGTATATACAAGCTGCTAGCCTGAGAATGTAAGAGAGGATAAAGCCAACTAGAAATATTCACATCCATGTGCATCTGGGTATTTCTCTCTCATGCCCCCCACTCCAACTGCTGCTTAGTCTCATAAGCTGGCAGCTCAAGGAGTTTTGAAGATGCACTAGAAATACTTTATCTGCTGTAACCAAGAAAGAGGGTTTAGCACAACCCGTCTGTTACTCACGCATTTCCCAACATGAAACAGCAGCAACTTCCCACTCACTTAAATGGCAGTGCCACCGAGGCCAAGGTGACGTCACTTACTTGCACTGGAAGAGCACCTACCTGGAGGCCCTGGCCAAAGTCAGGACCCCGCTGCTTTTCTCACTAAGACAGAAATGGGACAAGTTTTAGACGCCCCATGAGACATCTGTTTCCCTTCCTCCCCACTCCTAGCAGAGACCTTATCCACCCCGCACGTAGGAACCAGAAGGTAGATTGATGACTAGGGGCTGCGGCTGGAAATTTACAGCTATTCAGTAAGGTCAACACTAACAATAGGTTGTCACAAGGGGTTGGGAGCAGAGTGGGAAGAAACGAGTTTCTTTCATTATCTGCACCAACCCATCCCCCACCTTGCTCTTCACAAATGAAATTTTGGCATGGCTTCTCAGAGACTTTGTAGAGACCTTACGTTGGCTTGGTGCTCCCAATTTCAGTCATGGCAATGGCTGGCTAGCTCTTCTTAGCCTCTCAGCTTGGAAGAGCCTGTAGCACGGTGCTGGTGACCCTGATCTTTTCAGGGAAGAAGGAGGACATTGCAGCTGACTTTGTAGTTTGACTCTTGTAGAGATGAAGAGTGGGGTAGGGATGGGGCTGGGGGAGGGCAATGCAGAGAGAAGGATAATTCAGGAACACAGCTTGTCCCCCTTTTCACTGAGTTTAACAATAAAGTAGTAGCCATGGCAACGGGGTTAATTAATACACCACATTTGCATAACTAAAATGCAGAACCCATTCAAGCCTTGCTGATACTTTCCTTCTTAAACCCGGCCTGTATTCTTCGTACCACGATGTAGAAACTAGAATATATATATAAATAAAAAATCATGGTTTTTGTAATGTGACCTGCCTAGGCAACGCTGAGAGACTCCTCCCCCACTCAGAAAAATATTAGCACTTGTAAGTAAACATATTAAAAAGGTAGAAAATAAAGGAGACTGATGTGCCATTTAAAAAAAAGCAAATGGCATAAACGTGATTTTCATGGATGGAGGGGGCACGCGGCATTCCATGATCAGGGGGTAAAAAGATAGTGAATGTAAAGGCTTCAGACTATCATATATCCAGAGGGGGAAATGTCTTCTCACCACAAACATGCATCTGCATGATGTCTAGACAGTCATAAAAAGGGCAATTAAAGTACTGCAAGCTGCAGTAAGCTAATGTCTCCTCCCAGAGTGGAAGCAGTTTAAAACATACTGTACCAACTTCTAAAAATAAATAAATAAATAAAGAGGGAAAGAGAGAGACAAACAAAAAGGCAGTTTCTCAGGTAGGTGGAAAATGTTTTGAAATTCAGTTTTAAATAAGCTGGTAAATTAATTCAACCTTGTCAAATCTTTGCCTTATAACATATCAAATATTCTGCCTGCGTCCTGTCTAGACGGTGATAACAAAGGGCATTTAAAGCCCTGCGAGATGCACTGACAGAGTAGCCATTTAAAGATGCAGCACTGCTTTCTCTATCTAAAACGATTTGTGTCAGATGGAGTTAAAATGAAAATGATAAGTCATCGCTTGCGTTCATAGCCAACATTCAAAAAGAAAAAGGAAGAGAGAAAAAGCATCCCCCGCCAAAGCCCTACGCCCTGTCTTTACCTATTCTTTCAAAATCCATCCAATATGTCCTTCCAGTGGATTTGGTCAACATTTGTTTGTTTTTATTACCAAGAGATGGAGCTATCTTGGTTTAGCCAAAAAAAAACAAAAACTCAAGTGCTGCCTTCTGATTTACATGCTTAAAAATAAAAAAGTAACATCTGACATTACAACCAGCCGCTCTCTACTGAGATAAAACTGGACTGTTTGCATCACCTCTTCCAAGAGGAAAAAGAAGAGCTGATGCAAATTGACTGTCCAAGCCACCTTTATTGACAAAGAACACTTTTCTGAGAAAAGCAAAAATAGATTAAAAAAGAGCTTGTCCAAAGCAAAACTGGGAGAGGGAAGGCAATGTTTCTTATCGGCTGCTTGAGAGATGAAACATTTATAAACTACATACAAAATATGTGCTTTGTCTGAACCAAATAGATTGACAATGCCTGCGATGCAGTTGAGATAAGTGAATATTTTGGCTGGACCATGAAATATAATGTTACAGGTAACAATTTTAGCAAAATGCAAGCATAAGACTATGACTTCTAAAAGGCATTATGTTATCGTGAGCTAAAATAAACTGGAGAGATTATATATTGTGAGCCAAGATAAACTGGAGAGGGCATCAAAACCATCTTCCGAAGAGTGGGTAGCTGGGCGCAGTTTCTAGCCCAGCTGCACCACGTGGTAGTTGTTAGGAGTTGGTGCAAGAGCATTCAATGGGTCTTCCGAGTTCAAAAATCAGATTTTCTACAATTTCTCTCAGCACATGCATGAAAACGTTCCCCACACCCCATTTGTGTTCTCACTCCTTCCCTCCCACCCTTGTTTCTTAATTATTATTTTAATAAGACTGATCCCAACTTCACTGCTCATTCTGCAATAGCCCAAGGGCTACAACTGTTCATTAGACAAAATTTCTGTTTTAATTGCACTGACACAGATGTGTAGGTTATCTGGAAGAAATTACTAAAACGAGCAGTAAAGAATGGAGCTGGATGCTTTTCTTCCCTTATGAAGAGTTTAATTTAATATTACTTTTCCCCTGTACAAATAGCAGTGTTAAACACGTTGCAGGTTTTGCAGTCAAGAGATGTAAATTAGTCTCTAATTGCTTTCTGAGCCATATTCTGTACAGGTGTTACAGAATCCTTACCAGAAAGTGTACTGTTTGTGTTTATTGTAGCACATGGGTTATAGGCAATGGAGCCACACTCTGGAAAGCCATTTAATAGGGATATTTTAGCATTTGGTTGACAAGCATATCCAGAATTATCCATCTACCAGCATATGTTCTAAGTAGAGGTGCACTGATACATTGGTCCATATACTATCACCACTGATAAAATGAAAATTGACATTATTGGCAATTGGCTTTTTTTGGCCGATGTAGCTGATAATGCCGCACGCATTTGCACAGCTGCAGCATGCACATTGCCAGAAACGTAGCTTAGAGAGCAGCATTAGGCAGGTAGGTCTGTGGGGGACGAAGGGGCAGGGAGGAAGAAAAGGGTGTAGGGGGTGCAGATTGAGGCCCCCAATGGTGACGGAGGAAGTGAGGCTGGGGCAGATGCTGCACAGCTTGTCCAAGGAGCACTGGGGAGGAGGGGCGGCTCCTGCCACTGCATGCACTCCCAAGGGAGCCATGTGGGGGGCACATGCTCCCCAGATCTGTGCACGGGGTAAGAGTGGGCTGCCACTGCGCACTCAGGGCCAGGGGGGCAGTGGCACTGGGAGGAAGGTTTCATAGTTAGTAGGGTCGGAAGGGACCTGAGCAGATCATCAAGTCCAACCCCCTGCTGTCGCAGGAAAGAGTACTGGGGTCAAACAACCCCAGCAAGGTGTACACCCAGCCTCCTTTTGAAGACCCCAGGGTAGGAGCCAGCACCACTTCACTTGGAAGTCGGTTCCAGATCCTAGCCGCCCTGGCAGTGAAGTAGCGCCTCCTGATATCTAGCCTAAACCTACCCTCTGCCAGCTTGTGACCATTATTTCTAGTCACTCCTGGTAGTGCTCAGGGGAACAGGGACTCCCCCAGTGCCTGCTGGTGCCCTCTGACTAGTTTGTAGCAGGCCACTAGATCCCCCCCCCTCGGCCTTCTCTTATGGTTGGGGGGGGGGACTATAGCCCAAAATTCACTGTAGCCCCCCTCCCAGAGTGCAGACACTGAAACAGCCCAGGCCCCACAAGCACTGTGGGTAGCCTGCCCTCACCCCATGCACAGATCCAGGGTGCCCCCAATGCTTCCCCTGGGGGTGCGCAGAGCAGCTGGATGCAGCACTGCCCCCTTGTCTATCCCCCTCCCTGCCCCAGCTGGACAGTGCCTGCCCCTGCCCTACTCCCTCCCTCACCACAGCGGCTTCAATCTGTCCCCCACTTCCCCCCGAGACTTACCAGCCGGACAGTGCTCTCCACACTGCTGGGCTGCATATTGGGAATTAAATCAGTATCAGCTGATATGGCTGGTTAATAATCAGCCATCGGTATTGGCCCAAAAAATCTTTATCAGTTCACACCTAGTGCTCAGTATACCCTGGAAGGGCTTTGAAAAAAAAAAGCAAGCCAGAGAGGCATTTAACTGTACTCAATAGTGTAAGAGTTCTACAAAGCTTAAAAATGCAGGTTTTTATTGAGTCCCTTTGAAGGGGGTGACCTGTGTGTGCTTACAGACCAGATAACCAAGAACCTTCTCAGTGCAGCTCCTCTCTCAGGCTAGGGACAAAAGTTACACAAACCGGTTTAAGTGATCAGAAACTGATTTAAACCTGTAACAGAATAGAAGCTTAGTGCACATAAAACAGTTTCAACATGGCTGAAACTGGTTTAAGATAAACCTGGTTAAATCTAGCATCAGACTTAACTGATTTGGGTCCAAACGGTTTATAAAACTTCTGTCCCAGACCCCTTGCTGGTTCAAGTTAAGATCAGGCCCCCACCCAGCATGCTTTCCAGCCCTGGGCTGGGCTGTGCTGTCTGCTCCAGCTGAGAAGGGGTGGGGGGAAGGGAGAGAAAAGAGGCAGGGACTGCCCCCTCCCCCCCCCCCAGCAAATCCTGGCTGGGGCCTGGGAGGGCGGTTAAACTCCCTTTCCCCCAAGTACAGAGGTGCCTGACCTGCTAAAAGCTTACTGCTGACTGCAACTGTGGATTACAAATCCCAGTGGCACCTGGAAGCAGGAAGAGGAAGTGATGAGCAACCCTGCAGAGTCCTGCTGCCGTGAGTCTGGACTGCAAATCTGAGGGGAAGCAGGAAGAGGAGGTGAACACACAGCCCATGCTAGCTGTGTGCCAGAGCCATGCTCTAGCACCTCCTGGCTTCTGACTTGAGCCACTGCAGGCATGTGGCTGCATATCCGAATCAAAAATGAATGTCTGTCCAGTTGTTTTTCAGTTTTATCCCTGAAGCTTAAATTAACCTGCAAAGACTGAATCAATTCAGCCTCAGGCTTTTTGACAGTCTGTATCTGGCCCCAAATTTAGATGGCAAAGTTTGAGAAACTTAATGGAGGCACTAACATGAATTCATCAAAGCTAAATAAAATTCACATTACATTCCACTAGAATCTTTCTATTGACTTTAATGGGTTGGGCCCAGAGTGTGAAGCACTACAAGCATGTCAGACAGCGGTATTACAGGGCTAAATGCAGCTCTTCAGTTCTACTAAAGCAAATTCGTTTAGTTTTTATGTAAAGTGTAGCCATGGCCTCAGTCTGGGTCACAACTGGTAGGAAGCAAGCAAGCCGACACGACCACAGCTCAAGATACTTTAACCAAATCAGAAAAGCGGTCCTTTGGTAAAAATCCCATTTTAAAAAAAATGCCTGGGGCATTGGCCCTGGGGTTGGAAGCATGTTGACTGGATTTTGTTCCTACCCCAAAAGATGTAAAATCACTAGGCAGGATTTACTCTATAAAAAGACAACATCATACCTCCTTAACACCACTCAGGCTTCAAACCTGCCAGCCTTGCAGCTGTTAAATTTGCCATGGTGTTTCTACAGAATTCCTTTGATTTGCACTGGCAAAAGCCAGACATGCAATAGCCTTGAATAGGAAGAAAAATTGCTGCCACTGCTATTTCTATCAGTCTTATGTATCATTGGCATGGAATGAATATATGTGGACACCCAGAAACAAAGTGGGCCAAACCTTAACTTACCTGACTTTACCAAGACCTCTGCCTAAATAAGGACGTCAAGGTTTGGCACACACTTGCTATGAAATCCTTTTTATTCAATGGAAAAGAAAAGGACTAATCTGCCAATATTTTTGTCTTCTGGCCAACGAAGCAATAAAACTTGAGAGCAATTTATCAGACAAATCCAGAAATCAGACAAAAAGGCCAAATGCTGATTTCAACACCATGGATGCAAGCACATCCAAAGGGGGGAGAGAAAGAGAGACACGGAAGTGGCAAAGTTTAAGGAGAGCAGGAAGAGAGAGATGGACATCAAGGCTTCAATCTCTGAAAAATTCTTCTTCGCCAAAAAAACCAAAAACAAAACCTTCTTTGATTTAAGGAAAAAATGCTTCATTACAAAAATTTGCATTAAAAAAAAAAAAAGGAGTGCTTTTGTTGCTAGGGGAGCTTATTTGCTTTGTGTCTGATGAAAACCTTTAACAAAAAAAAATTCCACTCTTACATTTCCAAAAAGCCCTTAAGACTAAACCATCTTGCAAGTTGGACTGGGGAGACAGAGGCACATAAGTTGCATCCTTTATATATGTATATATTGTATATAAATGTACTTTGCTCAAACCTGACTTTGGTTTCTATCTGAGTCCTAGCTGCTTTTTGGCAGTTTGCTCTAGACTTATTGGCATAGGCTAAAAAGGTTTTTATTTAGACAGTGTCAGCTGAGCATCTGTGCATGTAAGAACTAGAGTGGGAGTAATCTTGACTGAATTTCAAAAGCACATGTCTCTTTGGGAGCTGCCTTGATAATTATAAATCTGAGCATGTTTAAATAGTGGGGTTACTCCCCATGGAGGAGTCCCCATTTCCTTTCCCAAGCACAGCTCCCTATTCTAGGAAGCGTTCCCTGATCAGTCGAGAGAAAACTGGCTGGGAACACTCCCTAACCTATGACCTCCACTAACAAAAGGTAGAGAAAGCGTCTAGACCTTCAGTCTGAATGCGAGAGAAGGCAAGTATTGTATTGCTGAGATACAGCGTTTGCCTTAGAGAGCAGAGACGGCGGCGTGTCAAGGGAGGTGCTCAGACTGGAGGGGAAGGGGGGAAGGCACAACCAAAAGCAATGCAAGCTCCAGCCCTAATATTTGGTGAACGTAACCCAGAACACACCAGAGAGAAAGAGGGATCTTTCCTTCCCATCCATGTACTAAGATAAGCTTCCCAAACCAGCCACAACTGAACAGACCCACTTTGAAGGGTGTTGGATTTCTCTTAGCTTCTTTGCATCTCACAAAGAGCACCTACACGTTTCTAACAACTCCACTCAAGCCACCAATTTGGGTTCAGTTCAGGGCTGATTATTAGGAGTAACAGCAGACAGCTGTCAGGGCAGACGGCAGGACCTCTCTCTTGTGGAGCCTTTCCTTTGGTTTGGCTGTTTATCTGAACTCAAAGGTTACTATGAAACTTCCTTCCATCCAGTTGTTAGGGTGGTAGCTGCAAATTCAGACCAGGACACTTCAGCTCCCATCTCTCTCCCACACACCCTATGTGACACTGGGGAAGTACAACAGGCACAGCAGCACTGTCCAACCTACTACAGGAGGAAGTCAGACAAGTATGTGTAAAGGAGGAAAGGGGGGGAAGGGAAGACTCACTCTATGGACTGGGGAGAAATGTGGGAAGTGTTATGAGAAGGATGTTTGGTGTAAATCTCAGTATTTTTTTCAAATACGCAAGTTGATCAACTCTCACACTTCAATATTTGCTTTCAACCTTCATTCATGACGAAAAGTTGTTTCAAAATTCTTTGTGGGGAAAAAGTAAAGCTACAATTCACAAAAGTTGAAAAATGCCATTTCAACATTTTTGATTAGAAGAAAGCATTTTGACATTCCCAAAGCCAAAACGACATAGTTTAGCTTGTTGAAATTACCCGAGAGGTTGCCTGTCAATTCTCTTCAATGGTAAACTGCTTTTTCCCCTTCTGAGACGGACAGCCTCATGGAAGCTCCAGTCCAAGGAAACTGATGCTTGGCTTCCCAATGACCAAGTTACTAGGGCAGATTACTTATCAGTAACTTTCTCTGAGGGACTCTGAATCTGGAAGCTGCATTATGGAAGATGTACCAATATGGAACTCAAGTTTAGTGTGGTATTAAACTATTATAAAATAAAACATTATGGGTCAGCTGAGCAACAGAAAGTACATTTGGATCAAAATGACCTGAAAAGACAAGATATATCTTCTCATTTTCCCCCCGCCACTGTAAACTGTTTTCTGTTAGAAAAATTCAGATTGAAAGGATTCTTCTACTAATTTTACAATAAATAAATAAAAAGCAACCTCTGTATACCAAGCCAGGGATAGTTTCTAGGAATTACTGCTACAAGCAGGCATGGGTGTTATTTCCGGGATGGTGAAGCCGGTCAGCATAGTACTTCTGAACAGTGGTAGTCATGGTTCAAATTACACACTTTGACTCTTGGGGAGGTCTGCAAAAATAATTACTTGGAAGAGGCAATGCAATTGGGGACCCCTCCTCTTCCCTCCCTCCCCCCGGTTATGATTTTCAAATTGTATGGGGGGGGGGGGGCTCTTGTCTCTTATGGGGGGGGGCTCAGCCCACACCCCTCCAGCTCCCCTGTAATTTGCACCATGGTGGTAATGAAAAGATTACCACCCGATTACCAGAAATTTCCTTTCTTCAGCACAGTGAAAATCCAGAGATCTCACATGGGATCACAAAGCTGGACACAAAGAGAACAAGACAACTGAAAATTTTCTGTAGCTGTGAAACCGAATTCAGTTCCTCCAAACTGAATGCTCTGATAATAAGGAGTAAAATGGTAACAACCAAGAACAAATATGCAGAACATGAGCAGAGCGCCGTTATTCGCTTTCAAATGGTGACCTCTTCTCCGATCCAGACTACTTAAAAGCTATAAACCTCACTGCTTGGAGAAAGTGAGCAGCCCACAGATACAGTCTGATTTTAGCAACAGCATGTAGCCACAGAGAAGACAAGCGTAGCTCCTTCAGTTCTGGTCCTGTTAGCTGGATGCTGAATTAGGGAGCTACACGTACAGAGTTTCTCAGCGGCCTGAGGCAGGATAGGATCCAACAGCAGCAAACAATGTCATCTTTAGAATTGTGACCCACGCCCACTGAAGCCAGGGGACGGTGCTTTTCAGTCCTTCTACATATTTTGTGCTGTGCCAACATCCCAGATGGACTTTAGATTTTATAAAGGGAAAGGATAGGCTGGAAGAGGACTGTAATACCATCTCTTGTGATTAATGGCACGTGGACTTGAATGGAACAATTTTTCAAAACAGCCGTTGCCTTACGAGTGCCTTCTGGACCGAGCTCAGTTAAGATGCTTGTCCAGCTAGTGATTGTCACCATACTTTCTGAATGCACCCACAAATTCACAGACAGACAATCCTTGAGGTATAACTGTGCAAATTACAGAGAAACCAAACAAGTAAAACAAGTAACCAAGCCAACTAGCTACTGGCATTTGTGCTCTCTGACTGCTCTCCCCTGCCACATTATTTCCCACTCTTGCTGTACCTCCTCCAAAATGAGACCCAAAGCCCTTTATTTAGGTGGGTTTTTTTCTTATGACTTAATAACTAACTAAACCAATGGGGGGGAGGGGAGAGAAGAGGAAATGAGGGGATTGAGAGGGGCACTATGAAACAATAAGAAAGTTGCAGACACAGTTGTCTGCTCTGTCCTTAGACCAACACGACTACAACCAACAACCCTGACAAAGTTGCTGCATTTTCTGGGGGGCAATCTATTTTGATAGAAGACATAACAGAGTGCCTCAGTTCAGCACTCCATTTCTCCTCCCAAGACAAAACTGGACTTTTTTGGTGGTATTTCCATTAATCTCTTTAAAAGAGGAGGGGGGGGGGGGAAAAAAAAAAAAAAAAAAAAAATCAGTCAAACGCTAGCTAAATCTGAGAAAGAATTCCATTTCTAAACTAAATTAGAGGATTTCACTAGACGTTCAGGCATCAGAAGCAGGCACGAGACACAAAACCAAAACAAAACCTCTAAATCCGTTGGTTCAGACTAACTGGAAATGGTTTTCCTGCCTGGTGCTTGTGTTTTGACCTGTTGTATGCAGAGTTTTATGAGCTTTATCTCAACATCCAAAGAGAGTCAGGGATTATCCCCAATGATGCCAACAGAGAACTTGGCTAGTGCTGCCACTGGCATTATTGTGATTGTGTCAACTAACAAATGTGCCAGTGCCAGGATGTCACAGCTAAGGGGGCAAATGATTCAACTCAAAGGTTCAAATACAAAACAAAACAAAACAACCCCCTCCCCTTTAATTAGAGTGTAAAATGGGGGGGAGGGGGGTTCTTTTTTGCAGAAGAGATTCTCCCCACCCTACATCCTCTCAGCCAAATCAAGTTTCAGAGGATCGTGCCTTAGAACAAGAAGCTTAACAATTCCTAGGAAATTCAACTCCAGATGCCCAAGAATGCCAGAAAAGGCTTGCTGGCATCCTCTGGATACACACAGCGCAAGCTCTCCATGTGCAGTCTCAAGGGCGGTGGTCTGAAACCTAACAACAATACTGTGAAAGCTACAGAATAAAGCATTTTTGGATCTGCTGGTTTTGGCAATATAGACACAGTCTGGGGCTGCAGACAAGGTCCTAGACAACAAAGGCTCTGAGAATAACCATCTGACAGAGAGAGTGCTGTTTTGCAGACTGCATCTTTTAAGAGCCTTATTTTTCTCATTTTGTTATGCACTGCAGTCTCCCCTTTTCATGTAACACTTAAATATGTACTTTTAAAAATGCTGGCTGTATATAGAAATACTATGATCTGTTACTGGCCTACATTGTGCTCTCGCTCCCTCTCACTTACACACACACATTTACTTTTTTTTTTTTTCAGTCAGGCTATTACAGCACATGTCTACCCTGCCTTCCAGCTGCATTCGAGTGTAATTCAGTGCAGACAAGGTTCTTTGGGTGAATCTGATATCTTTCATTAAACCAACTTAAATAGTTGGAAAAAAGTTTTTAAGCAAAGTCTCGGGTTTAAAAACCTTTAGTCAGGCTGAGGAAGTCTCTGCAGTTGGTATGCGCTCTTCCTGGGGCAAGACTACTACAGAAAACCTACACGTAGCAAAGGAGCCAATGAAGTTCATTCAAAAAAAAAAAAAATTCTTTTTAGCCCTTTCCCCCCACCCCCTAGTCTAGGAATGGCACAAATTCTCAACAGACTTTTTTTTTTTCCCTTCAACAAAACAGGGCAGGGAAAGCTAATAATGAAAAGCAAAAGATCATGAAATTAAAATAAACCTTTGGCTCATTTCTTTCCTTTAATCACAGGAACAAGGTAACTGGTGCGAGCTTTATACAATTAAAACTGCAAGTGTTTCCTGCTGCATAAAAATGTAATTATTGCCAATGAGAACAGTCCCCCATTCGAACTTTCTAGATTAGACCAACATCTCTGCAGAAAACTTCAAATCAGCCAAGAGTTTGGATGGGTTTCTTACTAAAGAATTTTTTTAACTTTTCTTTCTACAGACTAAATTCTTGCCAGATCTTAATAAATATCTTTGCCACCTTCAAAGCTCTCCATACATGCTGGTTATGTCTGTCCTTCACACCCCTCCACACACCAGCTGCTCCTAACCTTAAGCTCAATTGTTTTTCCTGAATCTCATGTAGTTATTTGCAGCGGTTCAAAAATTTTACAAACAGTGGAGGCAGCAATGAAAGCAATTCTACGTTGCCTTTTACCTTATTGTATATAAAAGGCCAGATCGCACATCTTAAACAACTCTTTTTTGATCACTTTAGATTAAAGTTCCATTCATAAGTGGTTGATAAAATACTAATAAATGATTTATAGATGTTATAAGTATGTTACGGACCTCAGCAGTGTGTTATAGATTATAGTTTATAAGCCAACGCCATAAAACTATTGACTTGTTGGACTTTATGACAATTGATTAACCATTTATGAAAACATCCATTAAATCATTTGTTAACACTTTGTAAACTGTTCATAAATGGACTCTCAATTTAAAAGGCCATTCAAATACGCTCAGCTATACTGCTGCATTTTCTTTTTTTTGCCCAAAGATATTTTGCTGAAAGGGTACACCAAGGTAAAAATCAATTCCCAGATTTTTTTTTTTTTTTAAGTGACCCACTGATGCCATGATAGCATATTTTTAAGAAGCAAAGGGTGTTTTGCAAGCAGCTTTAGATGGATGCTTTATTGCTGAAATGTCACCAGCTTTGGAAAGTTTGGCAATATGGGGTAACCTGGCATGTAATGAATCTTGGGTAATAAGGTGGCAATGTAAGTTTTGTGGAGCAGACACTAGGTGGAGACAGTAAGACCCCATGGAGTCCTGCACCTCTGGCCACCTAAGCTGCATGACCATTTAAAACAAAAGGGGCTAGGTAAAGCCCAAAGATACCTCCAGCTACGCCAAAGCTTAGCTTAGATGTTGTAGCCCTCAAAGTTTCAACCACACTTCCCAGCTACTGGTGTTGGGTGCTCATTCCAGTCTGAAGGAAGGTTTACGCTTCAAGGACACTTTCACATGCCTCAGCGTCTTCACGCTTCAAAATGGTGGTGGGGGCGCTTGGACTAAAGCTTTAGTTCAAGTGCCCCCACCGCCACTCTGAAGTGCGGGGACACTGATACACTAGACGCAGGAGGCTGCTGGAGCAGGGTAATTACCAGGCTCCACCAGACTCTATTAATTGACTCGGCTCAGACACACTGTAGCAAGCCACAGCAAGCTCCACACTGGTGTGCAGGTGCCCCAAAAGTCTGTACTGATGGTTTATAAGGGTGGACTGAAAACACTGTGGGGCCTTTAGGCAGGCCAAGAATAATCTGAGCAATCCTTTGTGAAACCCCAACCTATGCCAACGAGGGCAGAAATCTTAGAGCACCATTTCAATTAAAAAAGTTAAAGTAAAACGCTTGCATAGAACTTACCGATTTAAACTGAGGTTTCCTTAAAAAGGCAGGCATTGGCAGTACATACAAACAACCAGGCTATGACTAAAAGGCAACGAACTGCTTATTTGCTGGCTGCAATTTAGTGCTGCATGACTATTTGCATAACCAATTTGCTTATCTACGGCCCATGGTCACAAGTCTGCAAAGTCTACGTTAATAACATTATAATCTAAGGTGAACACTGGGGCACGGCTGTGGCAAACAACAACACAGTACTTCCTGTCAGGGCTACCACATTTTATGGAACAAACTATATACCACTGGGAAATGCTATTTGACATCTACCGCTAAAAACCCACCAGCCTTTTTTATCATAGGAGATTTTCAGTTCTAATGTAAAACTGCCCTATGCAAGTCGATGATAGCAGGGGAACAGGGTATGTCAGACACCACATAGATCCAGGCAAGGTGACACCACAAAAACCCCTGACAAATCAAAGTTTCTATTGCACTCCCTTCCTCTCTCAGGCCTCCCATTGCAAGATGGCAAGCCAGAAGTGCACAAAAGCAGTCCACAAGGCAATTCAAGAGGTTATATTAACACTTCCTTCCTCTTGAACGCAACTTTAAAAATTACTTTCAGGGCACCTGAAAGGATACAGATAAGCAACTTTTTCACCCTTGAAAAGAAATTAAGGGTCAGAGAGTCATTGTAAATTACTGCAGCAGCTAAATAACTTGGGATTTCTAGGCTTAGAGTCAACTCACTGATTTTAAGTCATTCTGATTTACAGGAACAAGTTCAGATGCATTGCAAATCAATTCTTCGTGCACAGACGGAATTAGGAAGTTATCTTGTAAGATACAAATTGTACCCTCCATTTCCTTTGGGCAGCTGAAACATCACTGGGCAGCTTGCAATATTAGCACATATGCAGGCAATAAAGTTTTAACTGAAAGCTGTAGCTCATCAAGTTACTGTGAAGGGAGAGGACAAAATGCTATCAAGCTTTATACCAACGTGCAACTTTTTTCTCTCACATTCTGGCTAGTGAAGTGCAGATGCTCAAATGCTTTTGATTTCTGAAACCCATGAAAAGAAGAAGTCAGCAGAGGATCCAGCATATCTGGAACACTTAACCGTGGGACAGAAGGCAGTCATTGGACATTTTCCCCACACCACTACGAATTCACTTATATAACTACCTAGGTGCATACATATTCCACCGAGGGTTATGCACTGCATGTCTACTGCTAGGTTGCAATAGATAGAAGTTAAGAGTTTCTAGCTACAGAGAGCTTTGCATCAACACCTTGGCATGTCAGCCTTAAAAGTAGCCATCATACCTCTATCACATTTTGCATATTCACATGTATGGTATCTGCTCATGGGATGACTCGCTCGAGATACTCTGGCACTGGGCTTGGCTGGCCTTCATTCCAGCATGTGGCATTTTAGGAAGTTGCCTCCTGCCTCTCTCTCACTGGCTGAACCCCACTTTCCCATGTTTTGTTGCACATCAGTGACAATCAGGGAAGTAAATATAAGGTAAGGGAGCAGGAAGGCTCCAGGTACTATTTGCCTGGAGACTTCTGAAGACCTCCCTCACCAGGCATGCCATATTCTTAAGATTTTGCCCCATCTCTACAAACTCCAAGCTCCTGTTGAGCTTGACTGTTTGCCAAGTCCAAATTGATGACCTGAAAGGGACCTGAGGCACCTCCTGTTCTCCTTTAACATGGGGGTGCAATGTGAAATGCTGACATAAGGACTACTGCACATTCAGAGGATACCCTTGGGCTAGTAGGCAGAGTTAAAGAAAACTGTATGAATACAATAGGCAGCTCCTGTTAAGAGTCTGTCTATATGTAAAAGGCCAGAATTAGTTGGGTGTAAATGTAAAGCAGAGCAGTTATTCCAGAAAAACTCTATGGGCAAACACTCCTTTCTGAGTTGAGGCTAGATCACTTTATAAACTGAAACACAAACAAGAACACTTATTTGGGAATAAGAGTGTCCACATGTTGAGTTACCGAGGAGTTGCCAGCCACTAAGACAAAAGGTTTGGAAAGGAAACCGATAGCATGCCAAAAGCCACTGGCTAGGCAGGGAATAAAACGCAGAACCCCTTAATCCCAGGCACTTGCCCTATCCACCACACTATGCTGCTGCCGAGTTGGATAGTCATCATCATAAAGAACACGCTAACTCAAGAGAACAGTTTTCAGAATTCAGGCAAAATCCACCCGGCCAGCATTCAATGACAAAAGTCATTAGAGACTCACTCCATGCTGCGTAAGGATGACTCAAGACAACTACCCGGTCTTCAGCTTTCACCAGTGTTTGTAACCAACACAGCTAGAGCCATTATGTACTGATCTACTGTCACAGACCATCTGCCCTTCCCTATCTCCCCAAGATAGCCGACAGCCACCGGGTCAGTGACTACCTAATTACATCACTGGAAAAGTGAGAACAGCCTCTCAGCTGCACAATGTCCCGCCCAAAATGTGCTCGTCGGCAGCTGGAATTGATTCGACTTTAAATGAATCTTCCTGGGAGAAAGTAGCATCAGGCAGCATATCCCACTGAAGCAACCAAACACCAGGCAGAGTATCGGGTGTACTCCAGAAACAGCTGGAATTCTCTCTTTCCCCTTAAGAATCACCCCTCTCCTTCCCAAGGAAGACATTTCGGTTCGGTGCGGGAAACATGAGATGGTCTCTGGAACCCCTTTTTGAATGATTACATAAGTTAGTGCCCAATTGCAATGAAATCTCTAAAGCCTCAGCCTCTTCTCCCTTCCCCACCAAGAGACAGATCCTTGGCAGCACGTTAACCAATTAAAGTGCTGCTCAGAAAAGAAATAGGGCTTTTACCATCTCAGACCTATATCACCTAGGAAGATAACTGGTTATAATCCTAGCAAGTGCAGCCTCAAACAAGGTTGGAAAGAAGCCTGGTTTAAACATGGGAAGGTTGCTAAACAAGAGGAGGGTGTACTGTCCCTCTAGGTACAGATATTACATATAAACCAGTATAAGTGACCAAAAGCAGGCCTACACCCATGATAGACCACAAGTTTGGGGCACAGAGACTGGTTTAAAATGGTGAAACATGGTCTATAATAGATCTAGATTGATGAAGTGTCAGACGATTGGTTCAGATTAGACTTGAATGTCCATATCTATCCTATTTCTCTCTCTATCTTGGAAAAGCTCTGGCTTACACGATCAAAAAGGTGAGAACTGGTAAGCTCCACTAAAAAAATAAAAATAAAAACAAAACAGTCAAAAGAGGCAGGATGGTATCTGACCAGCAGGATCAATGCTTTGGCTTCGCAAGCAGGAAAATAGAGAGTATCCGGCTTAAATGTGAGAGAATGAGGTATAACATCCCCCATTTCCTTATGCTCTTGATTCAGAAAAGGTTGGGAGGCACAGAAGCATCAGCTGGCTGTTTTGTGAGGCTGGGGGAAGCCTTGTTTAAATGGAAGTCCCCTCCTCTCCTCCCCATGAAGGGCAAACAAAGCAATCCAGTCTCGTGTTAGTCAGACAAAAGTGCCTAGAGCTACGAAATTATCCAACTACTTAAACTAACAGCATTGATCAGGCTGGAAAACAAAGCTGCAGTTCTTGGCATCTGCACAATTAGGAGAGTACAGCTGCAATAGAGTTTGCATTTTTCACCTGCTGGTAGTTACAAAAATAATAAGAGAACACTTTCCCTCTGCCCATCCCTAAACACTGGCAGAATGAACGTTACAGATACAGTTTGACTAGCAAACATCACTAAGATTAATTTAATCTCCCACTATTCTTTACAAAAAGAAGAACAAAACAACAATAAACCAAGTACAGCAGATGACAGATGTGTTTGGCTTGGCAGGCAATGGGCACTGTTGTTCCTAGAACTATTCCTATAATCTAAGGTCTCCAGCCCTCCATGGTACCCATGTATTTTGAGCTGTATGTCCACTACAGTGAACCCTACACTGAAGTTCATTACAGCATTTAAATTAGAATCCATAAAGCCACTGTGAAAAAAAAAGTTAGCTACACTTACATTGGCAACAGCTGAGTGTAAGACATGCACTTGGTTAACAAGAAAAAAGAAAACCTGCACAATTGTTCAAATCAGCTGTTAAACTAACAGCACTGATCAGGCTGGAAAGTGCATGTCTTACACTTCATTTTTTTTTCTTGATAAGGAGAGTCTTCCCTTGGTTTAACATACTGCCAATGCTACAAATACCACTGGAAAAAAATGCACGCAGAGCATAATCTGGGCCTCCTTGTACCAAAGAAAAAGAACATAACATGATGCAAGTTTTCTCCAAAGCCTTTTGAGACTGAAGTGCACTTGTGGTTTGGAGTGCAACAAAACCCAATGGTCAAGTGAAAATAGAAGTTCTTTAAATGTTCGCACACAACCGGCGCCCTGTTTGAAGAACAGCTAATTCTTCACACATTCACTGACTGCCCTCATGCAGCCAGAGAGGTTTCCCCTCTCACTTCATAACTGAATTAAAGTAAATTAAACCCATTCACACATTTTTTTCTTCGCATTTCAACAAGTTACTTTCAGGATTTAGCTGTACATAAATGCAGCATCTAAGGAAAAAGAAATACCAAGAAAGGCCACTGGGAGTTGATTGTGAATGGAGTCCGTGGGCATGTCTATAAAAGATGCTGTTGCCATAGCAACACGCTACACCGACGTAGCATTGGCAAACAAACCGTGGCGCTGCAGCTACATCACCGTAGTGATGCGCCCTCTTGCTATTGCACGTCGCTACGGTGACACTGCAGCTCAAAATTTACTGTGCTGCCAGCACGGCGCAGTGCCGTCATTTAGTGCTCCCTTTAGTACAGCCTACGGGAAGTCCTAAACGATGGCGCAGTAACAACAGCACTGTAGGGGCACATGGAGATGTGCCCTGCGTGTCCATTATGTTTAGTCTCCCTTTTAGTCACCGCGCACTGGCTGATGTATTTTGGTGAAGAATAGCATCTGCCACAAGACCACACTAACATTAGGAAGAGTAGAGACATTAATAAAAAATGATACTGGTGTAACCTGCTGACCCCCTCCCGTATCTACTTCACAGAGGAACTGCTACATGGAAACCTTTGGTCCTGAAGCCCTAGAAGGCCTCAGTTCAATCTCTGGTTTCAGCCAAAATGGTGGCTGCCACGTTTGTACCCTGCATTCACGATGAAGGCTGCATCAAGAGCAAAGCCCCAGTGACTCTAGACACGAAGAAAACTGCCTCAGAACCAGCAAGCGACCTAAAACATGAAAAATGCTCAGCCTCTTGTTTTATACTGCATGCCGTGGGCCTGGAGACTAGCCTAGAATATTTCAGTCGAAAGTCACCGTATGCATTCGTTATGTGGATTGCAAGGAGGTCTTCTCACCTGGAGAGAGTTCTCACTACAGCTTTATGAAAGGGAAAGGGGAAAAGGAAATAAAGAAAAAAAAAAAAAGAGACATCATACATAAAATTGGAAGCATAAGATTAAACTTCTAAGCTAATTTTTACTTGGGAATGAGTAAAACAAAGAGCAATGCAACTGTGGATGCTTAAGTATCATTAAGGGGGAGCTTAATTGGCCCATGTTCCTTTTGATCTCAGTATTGAAAAGACTAATATGTATACAATTTGGTGTTGTTATTGGAGCCAAGGAACTATAATACAGTTCAACCATAATACTGAGTATTGGTGGAGAGGCAGAACACCTCAGAGATCATGAGGAACAGCAGTGCTTGTTACTCCAAACACAAAAGGTTCAGAATTCATTTTCTCAGCAACCAAACACCTGCAGCTCCCACGCACTTCACTGGAAACATTGGTGTTTGCATCCCAAAGCTTGTCTAACTTTATGCCAGCTAATAGCTGGGCCAATACAAGGTATAACCCTAAGAAGTCCTTGGCTCTCCCATAATTTCTGGATCACTACAGCTACGTCACTCTTATACTATGTGGGAGGAAATCAAAAGCTCTTTGCACAACTGCCCTCTTGGAGTGCTAGCAAATGTAAAGGGATGTCACGTGTTTCAAGAGACCACTGCAAACAGACACACCATGCTTCCAGAATGAAATCCTGGATCAACTGAAGTCAATGTCAGAACTCCCATTGACTTCACTACGGCCAGGATCTCTCTCCATTTGCTTTCAGAGAGAACCAGAAAACGTTCTACCCTCCATCACATCCTGGCCCTGCTGGAAACTGATTGACCAAAAAACTCCTTAGACAAACTTCTCACTTACCAACCCCTACATGAGGGTTATAAATGGTTCACCTCCTCCGTGCTCAGTTGGTTCATGCATCTGTATTGCAACGGCTGGCAGCACATGTGAGAAGGGCCTTTGTATTGTAAGCTGTCGAGTATATTCTGGACACCCCACCCTTTACAGCACAGACAACAGGAATGTTCAGACCAGCCACGGGTGTGAGAATGACTCTGCTGAGCATTCGTCTGCGTCTCGGATCATCAGCAGAATGTGGAATGCAGAACAGGTGAGGGGTGTGGGGACGTCTGCAACATGACTTCGCTTTCATGGCTTTTGGAGGGTTTAAAAACCCCTGAACAAGTTAAGAGTGGGATTTTCAAAATCTCTCCCTGCCAATTTAGGACCATACTGAACACTTAGCAAGTCATACCCACTGAGTAAAGTCTCCATCCCCTAAGGGTAATGTCTGATTAAGTACTTTTAGTCTCAGGAGACACCATGACCCCCACAAGTGCTCAGCACATTGAGTCAGAGGGCTTTGACTGAGGAACCTGAACATGGATTCAAAAAAAAAAACAAAAAAAAAACAAAAAACACCAGTTTGGATACACAGATTTGCAAATTTTGGCCCTAATGTTTCAGGGCTAGACATTGCATAGGAATTGATCCAAATGGCAATGGCATTGTTCCTCTTCCGCTTCCCCTGCAGGCAAGTCTAGCATGAGTTGCATAATCTGTTGATTTAAATAAACCAAGAGGAGAGCAATTCTGATTCCACAAGAGACTCCTCAGCCCTTTAGGGCAAAAGTCTGGGTCACTTCCCTTCTGAAAACATTTCAGAGGTTAGCAGAGGCCCAGTTCCCTTTTAGTGACTGCACTTGAACAAGTGTGCAACAGAGCTGGTCAAAGCTTTTTGCATTTTCAGTTATGCCCAATTTTTCCTCAGTTGTTGGCCAGCTCTAGTGCACTCATTCAATTTAGAGTACATCTGTAACCCATCAAGCTCTGGGCTTCAGTTGACTCCCTCATAAACTAGGTGGGGAGAAGTGCCAAAGTATCCTTGAACATGGGCATATTTAAAATCTCACAGATTTTTTTTTTTTTAAATGTTGCTGCTCAAGCCTCTCTCCAATGTGATGCTTACCTGCATAAGTGCTGCAAGATCCTCACGTGGTTAGCTCTGCAATTGTCAAGTCCTATATACTTATTTAAAAAACACAGCATTTCTGTTTAAGACTAAGGGCCATATAGCATCCTAAACCCTATGCAGAATTATCACTGGCTTAGATGAAACGAATAGATGAATTTCAGTTTGGCAACTCCCTTCACCAGTAAGTCCATGGCAGTAGAAACAAAATCCCTCTCCTTACACTCTTCTGAGAACGGTTTCTTCTCTCATAACCAGTCTGAAACCCCCTTTCTTCCTTATTGCCAGCACAGCCAACAAGGTGCCACTGAGCCTAGTCTGAATTCCCCAAACAGGAGACAGAATTTAGGTATTTCTGTCTGAGCAGAGGGCAGTCCTAAAGCATCAGTGCTAATTGTACCAAATTTCTGTTAGTCTGTGCACCAGGATTTAGAAAAGGAAAATTAATTCTCAGCATTAGTGACAAGAGATGCACAGAGTCACTAAGTGTCCAGTCCATCTCACTATGCACAGCTCTCTTCCCAATTCCCCAAGAAAGCACTGACAAAAGGAACAGAAAGGTTTTCTGAGGAGAGTCAGCCTACTTGCTCACTGCATTTACTTTTCTAAGCTGTTCCACAGCAGTCATAGTTGATGTATAAAAATGGCATGTTATCCCTGCTCATGAATATACAGCTATGCAAGTACTGGGCTAAATTTTGAATGTAATGAAGTAATGGCATCGACTAGTGCAAATCTGGAGTAACAGGGAGCAAGGTTTAGTTCATTATCTACAAAATCTAGAGGCCAATATGCATGAGTGACTGGTGCCTCCTGAATCTGGGGGGGCACCCACAGAAGCTGCCGATGGCGGCGGCCCCGTCAGGGGGAGCACCAGCCCTACTGACAGCATCACTGTCAGCCGTCAGGGGGCACCGACCCCACTGGGGGGGCACGTGCACCCCCCACCAGTCCCCTATGCCAATATGAATTTTGACTGAAGTAGGCATAAGGAATCAACGTTACAGTTATGCTCGTCTCTTAAAGGAATCGCCACCTAGAGACACCAGGCTGAGTGGATGTGATATCATGTAAATGTGATCTACTGTTCTGATCATCAGCAACAAGCAGAAAGTATTTTTAAGCAATGCTTAGTGTTACTTAACCGGTTATATTCACCAATGTAATTGACACCTATTCCATCATCCTTAATACACCCACTTCTTTCTCTGATACCATAAATAGATTAGAAAAGTTTCTGCAGATGGCCATGACCCCATTTGTTTGTGCACTTAGCCATGTATGAATCACTCTTGGCTTGTAGCAGCACTCTGGAATTACTGAAAGATAACTAGTCGGCACAGACACCAATAAATGAATCATGCTTTCCACAAGACCAAACCTTTGGGCTTTTACAGACACCGATTACAAAGTAAGAAGAAAAGAACAAAGAAATTACTCAGTCTATTTGCACAAAGTCATGCAAAGTTGATTCATAGTTTTACAGAATTATTACTGACAAGTCTTTGTAGGGGGCTGGAGTAACAAACTCGCTACTCAACAAATTGGTCTTTCTTACTTCACTTGATCCCAAAACCCTATATAATTCTTGAAGAGGTTACATAATTTTTAAGGGCATCTTTTCAACTTTTATGTCATTCTAAATAGTAATTTAATCATCTTGCATGCACATCCTTCATTCTTTGTTACAGAATTGTACGTGTTAGGTTGCATTGGCCAAGTCTTCAGTACTGAGCATTTTGGTAGCACCTGTTAAAGTGCACATGTCTTGTCTAAACTCCCATCACATGCCCAATTCTTCATAGCTGTAGATGTAAACAGAGTGTTCAGAACAAGCAAGTGCACTGGCATAAGCAAGTCTGTACATGCAAATACAGGCATTTGTGCACATATTGCAGTGTAAGATTCACCACTTGCGGGTAAAAATCTTGGTCAATTTTAGTACGGATTTGTGAGGCCTCGTTAACATCACAGACAGACCAGTGACTGGAAGGCATCACAGAAACCCACCACAGAACAGCTAACTAACACACGGGAAGTTAAGTTCAAAGTTATGTACTAGACTTCAGTTCGAAAAAAATCTACAGTCTGTGACTGACATTACAACGTGCATCAGAAATGGACAGCAAACAGTGTTCTAGATCCAGTGCAAATTCAAACCTGTACAAACTGTAAATGCCCTTTCACGATTTTGATAGGCACTGCCAAATTTCTCGTAGATCACAAACAGAAATACATTGTGGAGGGTAGGGGCGTGCACAGGGTAGGGCCTCAATGCTGATCTCAATGCCTGCAAAAATCCATCAGGCAAATTCAGGTCACAACACCTGCACATTTTGACAGACTTGATCATACATGCCCATATGCCCAAAAATCAGTAGTTGGGATCAAGTAGAGGCAAAGAGTAACTCAGGATGAGTTTTAACTCCAGGAAGAACTTTTACTTCCGGAGAAGCATGTAATAAGGCTCAAATTTAAAAAATGCAAAAACTCTGCTTAGCTCCATATGAATGCCTTGCTAACTAGCACATACTCTAAGGAGTGGGTTTTTGCTCCAATGAAATGTATTTGATCTCTTCTAAACCCCAGCTGACCAGTGCCTGCACAAAGGCATTATTTTGGCGTAATTGGGAGTCTATGCAAGAAAAGGCTTAACAGCAGTTACGAAAACTAATCAGAGGCACTACTGAAGCTATTTGGGAAAGCCTGCTCAATTATCCCTCATCATTAAAGGGCATCACCTCCTCAACTAGAAGACAAAGCCCACACAAGCCGGCCTCAAGACAGACTGACTATTTTCAAGCAGATTTAAATTAAACAATTTATATTATAAGTTATAAAATATCTTTTGCGCTTCTACTTCTGACAAACTTGGATCCACGTTGCATGAATCACTGCAACAACCATCACTACTCATGCATAAGAAATAACCTATGCAGGCAACAACCCGCAATCCCCAATACAGTTTACCCGAGGATAAATAGCTATTGACAGAGGTGGAAGGACAAAAAAACCCCCAAAACCATTCTGAAAGAACTTAGTGGCTGTTTTATCTGTACAAAACTGCTGAGGTGTTGATTGAAACGACAATCTTTTCTTGTGCAAAATAATATTAAAAGGATTCACATGCTAAAAATAATAAAATGTCCAATTTCAGGTGGAAAAATATTTGGAAGCAGAGACATGCAACATTAGGTAGAATGGATATCTCCAAAGTAAGAACTGTAGTATAAATGTTAAAGTGAGCATAGGTTTCTCACGGGAGAAAATTCAAAAGGCTTGCAACACTTCGATAAGTTTAACATCTCTACTAATTTCCTGTTTAGCGTAATCATGCAATTACCATGTGATCTGCAGAACACGAGGAATTATATACTTATAGGTGGCTTCAATGTAGACAAGAAGTTGTCCTCTTCCTCTCGTTCTTCTTGTTAAACAAAACTCTGCAGAACTGACTTAGAAAAGGGGGAAAGAAACGTGAAAAGTTTTCATTATAAAGCACCATTTAAAATGCAGATCAAAGCGCTGCCTTGGAAGTTATATTCCTTGCCAAGTCATCAAAGCCTTTTCTGCCATCAGTAGTTCCCCCAAATCCTCAGATTGGGAATGATAAACTGCAGCAGTTGAAATAGACTAAAAAATAAAACACGACTTGCTAAAGTTAACCAATACTTTAGAAATTCCATTTTCTGGCAGTTAAGTCAACTAGCTGTTATCAATTATTTTATGTATAAAACTGTAGTCCTCTGCAATTATTGAAGATAATTACAAACAATCAATCATACAGAAATGCATGCACACTATCACTTTCACCCCCTTCACTGATGTCTGTAAGACCAGAATTTGACTTCAACAGGCAAATCTCACAGAAATTTAGCTCCAGAGCCACAAAAAACATTTGTCATACACACTCCACAGTCCTTAATGGCCCCTTTGCTCTCTATATATTTAGGAGTATACTCATTGTGCAAACAGAGCCTACACTTAAATGCAGCAAGGCTGCCCTTCTAGTTTCATGACAGAAGCTGTTAGTAAGAAGGCAAAAATAAGCTGACAATAGATGCACTAAAGCCATCTATACCGAACACCTTAAAGCTCTGAATAAGAACATATACCACACAGAATTTCTTTGCATACAGCAGATCCGCTTAATTGAAAATCATTTTTTATTTAACAACAATCACAAATAAAAATCCTAACGGATCTGTTACCAAATGATAACTGTGTGTTAACCGAGGCAAAACCAATCTCGACTGTACAATTATTTACCACTTAGGTAAAAGGCTGGGTCGCAGCTATTGGCCATTGGTGTCACTATATACTTATACACTTCTTTTAGAAAAGTCGTCTCCTTTATAAATTCCATTTATAATTTAGGTTTACAAACTGATTCTGGATTTGAATTTATGCAGCCAGCTACCAGCGCCCAAGATATTTGAGTTTTAGTACCTTTGGAGAGCAAAAATAAAACAAAAATAAGGAAACCATTGTGGAAGTTTACATTTTACATTTCCACAGAATGCATCAAGAATTCAGCTAAATCCAAGTCAACGTTGCAAAATTTCACATGCAACTTCAGTCCCAACTCTTAAAATGCCTTGGCTTAAAAATATATAGCTATGTCGTTCCCTGCTCCCATGGTACATTATCACCCAAATTTACTAGCATCTGAGAACTTGCTATAAAACCCGAAACAAACAGAAAGACTCATTCTGGTGGTAACTAACACCTCCATGACACAGAGTAACAAGTTGTATTGTGTCAAATATCCTCTTCTGGATATGCCCCATTAAGGAAGAGTTCACTGTATCATGTCACTGCTATGCATTATAAATGATTTCAGGTGCCTCTCTTTCAATGCATGCCACAGGACTCTGACCCACCTTGTAGTAGCAGGATGTGAAGTACTGTACAGGTGTTCACCCAGAGGGAAAAGACGTTTGACTCTATATGTCTGATCCTGTCTTCTTTTCTATCCCCTTTTTGAATCAACATTGAATGAAAGCAATAAAATTCAACAATTAAGTCGCCATTTCATGGGACTAAAATTAAACACTGCTCTGAGACCCCACTGGTACATACACACAGCAGAGCAACGGTGACTTATGACTGTATCTTTACTCAAAAAAGGTTGTGCTTTCGCAGAGATAAGTAACTTAAAATCTCCAGGATTTTACATGGAGATGGCTAAGAGAAGGTGCAGATAATTCCCAGCCTTTTAGAAGTAAGAACTACCAGTGTTTTTTCTCCACTTGGATTTTATGCAGAAAAGGCAGTCTCTGTATAAAACACTTTTTGGTGTAGCAAAGACGCAATCGAAGATGGGTAACACGCACCTGACTTTGGTTTGTTTATACCAAATTGAAATATCAGGAATTGAATGGCCATAGGTGAAGACTAATTAGCTTGATAAAAAGCTGGTAGTAGACCTGTGCTTGTTTTTGTAGACTTATTTCTGAAATGTTCAGTTAAAACAAAACAAACAAACAAACAAACAAACAAACAAACAAAAAAGCAGCACGTAAAAAACCTGAGCCAGTATTACAGATTTTTTTCAGTAAGGATAGTACAACAGTTCCAGTGCTGCCACTGACACATCAATGAAAAAACAAAACATTCTTGAAAAATTATATATAAATCACAGCAATATAGTACATCATATATACTAGTCAGAGAGCGAGAGAGAGAGGAAGGGAGAAAATTCTAGGCTGAGCCATCTGCATTTGGTTTATTAAACTAAAGGATATGAAAATATTGGATTTGTTTCTGAGGACAGAACTTCTCACACATAATAGACTTACAATTTTAAATGTCTTTAAATGGCTTTAAAACTTGTGCTTTGCAGCTCTAAAAATAAAGAAAAGATGAGGGAATACTGCCATACTGAGAGAACCTCTTTATTATTAAAGCTATTAGATACTTCATAGTACTAAAGGCGACCTTCAACCAGCCCCTTACTCAAGGTGAGCATCTCTGAACCTCCGCAGCTGTTACATGCATCTACATTATTGTGGCAGGTCGAAGCAAAACAGAAGCATCTCTAGCCAAAGATTCCCAACCCTGTATCAATGTACGAGAAGTCCTTTCAGGTCTGAAACGGCTCCACAGTTTTCCAGAGCTCAGCATTCATAGCAAACTATTACCTGTACAAAGGACTCCAAATGCTGAATGAACAAGGCCATCACAAGATCCTGTAAAAACTTGCTCATCGATTATACCAGACAGATAAAAACACAAGTTTAGCTGTTTGTGGCAAGAGGCCGTGAGCTATGAATGAACACTGTTGCAAGAACTTTGTTGGGCTGAATAAGTAGTTATTTACAGACTCCGACAACACTGAAATCACCCCAACCCCCTTCACCCTGGGTGACTGATTAGAGGCCACAGCAGAGATGTCTGGCTGGCTTGGCTGGCCTAGTGTATTGGCACTGCACCAGGTCAGAGTACTCTCTCTAGTCACTATGGGCGTCAAGACTTTGAACCTGTAGTGAAAAAATATAAAACCCTTTGTAATCCTCATCTAGGAAAGCTACAGACAGAAAGAGCCCAACTGCTTCATTTGTTTAAATACTCCAGCTTGTCACCTGAAATAAGAAATGCACAGAAATATTTTTAGATCAATTTCACAGTTAACCCAATTAGAGGGTTAAATTAAAAGCAGTTTGCACTTATGCTACTATCTTGCATCAGTCCTGAGCTAGATTCACACCTACAAAATTAAACGGAATCTCGTTTTACCTGTTCTCAGACCCCGTCCAAATAATTTTTCAAAACTGAGTCATGCTGCCCCCCGCCCCCCACCATCTACTTTAAACTACTGAATCTAACGGACTTTCAACTCTGTCCTTTCTGTTACATCAAAGTAAAAAGAAGCATTTGTGTAGCCAGCTCCATTGCAATCTAACCACTCTTGCTTCGTAGGAAAAAACAACTAATTTCAACAAAGGAAGTTACTGCCAAATACAATGGTGTAAGGTAATGGTAAAAGTTTTAAAGGCCTCAGTCAAAAGAAAACTTACCCGCTTTGGGTAAGTACCATGATGTTAACTAGCTGATTGTGGGGGGAGGGAGGTGCAGAGATTTGATAGAGCAGACCAAAGAGAACAGGGTCTCATGGAGTAGGTTCTAGCTTTTTTAAAGGAAGAGATCCTCCGATAGGTAAGTTTTCTTGGTTACACCCCCCGCCCCCACCAAATGGATAGTATTTCTAAGAAGTCAAGCAATTAAATTAAGAGATCAGATTGTTCCAACAAGAAACCTGGCCCAAGAATCAGATTGGAAGAAGAAAGACTGTTTCTTCAAAAGACAGAGTGGATGCTAATTCTTCAAAAATATTCCACTTTGATATTATCACAGTTCTGATCAGACCTAAACTTAAAAAAAAAAAAAAAAAAAAAAGTTTCTCAGCTTTATGTCATGGGATAGCAGACTCATTTACATTCACTCTCTGACTGGCATTAAAAAAAAAAACAGAAATCAGTATCTTTTAATTTGTAGAGCTCTAATGGTATTCATATCTAGCACGGCCTGTTAAAGTCAAGAAAGAATAATGGTCTATTCAGTACTGGTAGTGTTAATAAAATCAGGCAAATCCAGCTTAGCTTTGTCTGAACACGAATGAGATTAAATCAGGATTAAATGTGCATACAGTACAAAGGCTATGGTTTATTTTACAATTCAGGTTGAACACGTTTTAGTACCCATTCTATGAATGCCTATAGATTTTTTTTCCAAAATCCATATATAACCAAATCAATGCAAAATGTGGCTTGCAAAGTTGATGGCAGAGGACTCAAGGCTTTGACCATCTGAAATGCCAAAGACCAGAGCTGCCCTAAAATACAGCTCTGCAGCCCCCAAACAACAGACTCAATCCTAAAATTGTCAATGGGAATCGGTGGCATTAAATAGGGCTCAACGGACTTTCACATGCTTACATCAAGAATGAATTTGCCATACTGGGGTGTTAGCAACAGCAAGATTATGTCCAAGTCTCCACTTTGTGCCAAATGCACTAGCACGCAGAGGTTACAACTGCGTTGCATGGTACTGGATGTCGACCCAAGTAGAAATGAGCCCTCTGGCTGCAGAAAAGCCACACAGGCTGAGACGCTTTGAAAATAATCAGGCCCAGGCAATGCATTTTTAAAAATAGCCGGGGAAACCAATTGACTTCCCTTAAAAAGAAAACTCCATTTCAATTCTAGGTAGCTTGTTAGGGTGACCCGACACAGAAGTACAGGCTACTTGGGTCAGACAACGCTCTCAGTGATTCTTCATGTTTACAGTTTAAAATAAAATTTTAAAAAATTATAACAAGTTTTCAAAATATTTGCTCCACTTTTGCCTCCAGCCCTCCAACCCCCAAATAACTGAAATGGAGCCGTTAATTAAGATACCTAAAAGCAAGGCTCAAAGTGTTAACAGTGCTAACCTTATGGGTCAAAATCTCCTGAGCATCACTTCAGCTGAAGTGAGAAACATAGCCTATTTGGAAGAGCAGACAGTTAGAGCAGACAACTAAATTAACAAGACTGCCTCAGTGTCAGCCAAAACATCATTACGGCTCATTAGCCGAGGGGAAGGGATGATATAAAAAAAGATGAATCGGAAGAGGAAATTTTACATATGCTGAAGAGGAAGTTTTACATACACTGAAGGAAACAAGAGGGGCGAAGATAACCCTCATGATATAAACCCCTCACAACTCCGCGCTGGGTCGGGCAAAAGCGATTTCTGAGCCCTGCGGGTCCCTCACCCGCGGACGCAATACGCTCATCCCTGCTCATGCCAGGATGCTCCGACACAAAGATGCTAAATCCCAAACAGCAACAGATTAAAGACCAGGACGCGCACAGACCGGACAAGCCGCTTAACAGCAACAGCTTTCTTTGCTCTTTGCGGCAGCCTGACAAGCCGGAGCGACCGGCTAAAACTTTACTTCTATTTGGGGCGCCGGGAGAGCCCGACTCGTCTTCTCCCCGGCCACGCGTGAGTGTTTGCTGTCGGGTCTGGCACAAAACTTTCCTCCAAAAGACACCCGCGGCGGGCAGCGACTCCGGCTGCGAACCGGTGCCTCCAGGTGCGGATTAGGGAGGGAAGAGGAGGAGGCAGGGGGGCGTCTAGCGCCCCAAAAAACTCCTTGCTCCGGCCCTCGAGGAGAGGCTGCGGCAGGGCCCCGTGCGCGACCTGAGCCCCCGCGCTCGGCCAGGACTATTTATAGCCGCCCCCTCACAGGCGCGCACCCCGGCCCCACTCACTGATCTCCATGCTCTGGAACAAAGAGCGCTTGCAGTTGCACGTGCAGGACACATTGGGCTGCAGGGCGATGCCGGCGGTGCCGTTCAGCCCCATGAAGTTATACATGGGCGAGGAGGCGGCGGCGAGGCGAGGCGCGGCGGCGGGGCCCGGGCCGCCCCGCATGCAGGCAGCACGGGCCGGGCGGCAGGAGCCGAGCGGGCCAGGAGCGGGCAGGCAGCCCCCCGCGCCCGCGTGCAGCGCGCTGGAGCCGCCGCCGCCAGCCCGGGCAGTGCCCGCTGCCTCCGCGCCCGCCTCCGCCGCCGCCGCCGCTGCCGCTCTGCGCGTCTCGCGCGGCCCCAGCAAGATCCCGGCCCCGCCCCGCCCCGCCCCGCCCGCCGGGGAGTCGGTGTCGCGGCGGGGGGGCAGACAGACGCGCTGACGTCAGCGCTAGACTGGGACTGCCCTCGCCACAGCCCCGCCGGGCGGAGGGGTAGGGGTGAGTGACGGCGGCGCGGGCCAATCACAGCGCGCTCTGCTCCACCCGCCCCGGGGGGCGCCCTGTCTCTTAAAGGCGCCGCAAACCCGGGAGAGTGGGGAGATGGGTTGTGTGTCTTCTCCGTCGGGTCTCGGGAGCTAGTGCACCTCAGCAGTCAACATTCCCTCCTCAAGCGTGCGTGCCCCCCTCCACACACGCACACGTACTCACTCATTCACTCTTCCCCCACCCCGCCAGGAGCATGCACGCACCCCCAGCAACCCTCTTCCTTTACACACACACGCACACACCCCCAGCAACCCTCCTTTATACACACATGCACAGCCCTCCCCAGCGATTTCTGCCCCCCTCCTTCAGGCATGCACACACACGTACATGTGCACACACAGCAGCCCCCCGCGCCCCCACTGCAGCACCCCTCCCCCCACAACAACCCGCCTCCTTCAGGCAGGCAGGCACGTGCACACACACTCCCCGCAGACAGTGCAAGCCCCCCTCCTTGAGGCATGTGCGTGCACACACACCTCTCCCTGCACAGGGGGAGAAGAGAGGGGCTCTGCGGGTATGCTTAGGGCAGGGGACCAGCAACAGCTCCTCCGGCGGGGCCGTGTGGTGGGACTTGCCCCCGGAGAGCCCTTCCCTGGCTCTGCACTGTGCTGCTGCCCCAGCCAGCTGTGCAGACCCCCCTCACCCCAACCCCAGCGAGGCCCTTCCGGGCGGGGGATTGCAGTCATGGCCCCGTCCTCGTGGCTTCTCCTGGGGCGGGGGTCTCCCCCTTTCGCGCTTGCAATGAAATACATTTGCCCATGAGGCCCTCTCCTGACTGCACGCAGCAGGCTGATGGCTTTGTTCGAGGGTCATTGCTCAAACTCTTCTTTCTTGGTTAATATCACCAAACTCTGTCTTGTGAAGTGAAAATCATTTCAGGCCTCAAACCTGTAAAACAAAAACAAAAAAATGAAGGGCCCACTGCATACTCATCTCCCACCTGAGAGATGCCTTGAGAAAAAATGCAGCCGCAGCTTGATTTGTTGGTTAATTAGCCCCATGTACAGCAGCAAGTCTGGCACGTCAGAGAAGTTGTGTTAGAACTTTGCAGCGTGCCACGCTACGTTCTATGGCTGGGTCTTGCATGCTCGTGCAAGATTAAAACATCTTTGACTAGATTGTGCAAAGCCACACTGCCAGCCAGCAACCACCAATGTGGAAGCCCTTCGAATTTGGGATGCCCAGCCCATGCACGTCAAGGAGTTCATTGAGGGCTCAGCGCCTTTGCAAATCGGACCAAAAGCATGTCAGTTCAGACACTCCGAGACTGACGCGTGCAAAATCAGTGGCTGTGTTTAAAACTGTTGGCCTTAACTCATTCAGGGTTTTAACACGGTGCTATAACGTGGTTCAGTCCCTTCTTCAGAGAAAAACTCACTGGTTTATAGCATGGTTAGGACACTACAGTATAATGAGTTCCTTCTGGCTTTGTAGATTTACTTCTATGGACAGCTGGACACCGGGGCTGGAGGAGGTTGCTATGGGATGAAATGCAGAGGTGTGGAAAAGAAAAGCTTCCTTGAAGTCAGTGGGGGCTTTGCTGTTACCAGCAGAAGGATCAGGCTCTGAATTACAAATCTCGGTCTTGCCCTCGGTCTGCAGTGCAAGCCATGACTCTGTAACACTTACAGGGTTGAAAGAAATGGCGAGCAGTGTTGAGCGTGTCAAGCATTATGGTGCCTTTCCCAATCCTTCTGAATGGGAGCTGCTGGGACATCAGAAATTCTGTTTCTTTCTCCAAATGCACCAGAAAAACCTTTTAGGGCTTGATTGCCCTGATTGCTAAGCAGATTTTGCTTTTTCAGCTGAACTAGCGTTTGTCTTGCATGCACAAAACTCAAAAAATATTCCAGAAAGATGAACTTCTATTTTTATTTAATTTGAAGATGACCAATCCCATTTCCTTTTTAGGCAGCTGTAAAGGAAAAAAAATCTTCACTCCCTCACTGAGTGCTTATGTGCCAGGTTTTATTCAGGAGTGATTTTTTTTTTCTGCTGAGAAATAAACCTGTGAAAATAGGGGTTTATAATGAAAATGCTGAAACAAGCTTAACTATAGTGGTGCGAAGAAGCTGCTATAATACTTGGTGAATTCTGTTACTGGGAGATAAAGACAGCTTCAGTTATCTTCTAAGAAAGCATATTTTCCCATAATTCTTGATAGCTATGATTTAGTATTTGGAAGTCGTTAAAGGGTCTTCAGTTGGGCCAACACTCCCTAGAGATGCTACCATGAATATAGTGCTAAATAAGGATAAAAGCTGTGAACAGCATATGTAAAACCAAAATCTCCTGCAAAGCCATAGAAATCATGGAGGGTGGAGAGCGTCTCCAAGTCAAGCCTGATATTATTTATTGGAAAGTCTGAAATGTTATTTCCTCCCACAGAAAATGGGATTTTTAAACACTTGATTATTTACAAAATGATTTTAAATGGGTCTGCATACTTCTCAGAGGCTGCTTTAGCACCATCAACCCCTAAGAAAAATGCCTAGCGAAAAGGATCGTGTTAATCAAAAGGTTATTTAATCTTTATACTGTGTCATCCACTAAAAGTTACCTCCAACAATTACTAATTCAGTGTGAAGAGTGGAGGATATACTGCATCATGTAGAGCAAAGCAGATTTAAGAGGTTACATTGTGGTTTCTAACAAGTGTGGGTCTAAATGGATATGAATTATTATAGAACCAGAGATGGCCAAGGAAACTTATCTGCCAGCTGACTTGACCTTCCCTTCCATAGTGAAAGACATATTTGAATTCATGGAAAATAATATTGAACACAAAACTGGAAGGAGGAGACAGCGCCTGCAGTTAATGTCTATTGCTGGGAGTCTGTAAGGCAGAGGTGTTTTATTTCTCATTGTAATGCAGATTTCCTGTATGACTGCACAAATCCGGGAGCCCAAATTTTTCACACTTTGGTGGTGACCTAAATTAGGCACTTGAGTGTGCCAGTAAGTCTCAAAATTAGAGGTATGATGTTTCAGAGGTACTGAGCACCCACAACTGCAGCTGAAGTCAGTGGAAGCTGATGAAGATAAGCATCGCTGAAAATCACACTGTGGTTTAGGTGTCTAAGTATGGATGCAAGGGCTTGAATTGAAACAGCCTACCAGGAAATAAAACACTTGACTTCTGATGCCGAATCTGCTTCTATACCAAGTCACCATCTTATTTTTCCAGCACAATAAGAAATGTTGGGGCCACCTCGTTCTACTTCAGTTTCCTCCCCTGTGAAACAGGAATAATCTCTCTCCCCTTTTGGGGCTTCAGTTCACTAATGCTCCTACAGCACTCTGAGATCCCCCTTGCATGCTGACGGACTGTAACAAAGTACTGTTACTCTTAGTGGCCTGGGATTCCTGGAAACAGAGTGCTTAAATGTGGGTTTTGCTGTCTAAGAAAGGCCACTTAAAGTAGAAAGTTTCAGTTAAGCACATGCTTAAGTGCCTGGCTGAATAGAAATCTCAAGGATGAATGCTAGTTCAGACCACTTCTTTGTCACCCCAGCCTCGCGCAGTTTGGCAAATGTAATTGGTGCTTGGATAGAAGGAGTTTTCCTTCTGAAGAAAGCGTTCATACACAGGGAATATTAGACACCCTATTTCAAGGGCTCGTGCTCACTTGCCCCCAAAAGCACTGGAAGCTTGTGAGCTAAACCTAGGCTATACAGCTTGTAAACAACATATGCCTTCCCACTTACAGTATGCAGCCTACTCATAAACGAGTCACTGTTAACAATACACACTTACTCGTGTTTCATGGGAAACCAGTAAACAATGACCTGCTAGTAGGAATCCTGCAGTTACCCATCTGACCTTCTGAGTTCTGTATGGGCCCATGTTGCTGCACAGGTATAAGTGATGGTGTTCTGGGCATGCGTGATAAATAATTACTGGATGGAAGTGGGGCTACCATCTTAAATGGATATAAGTGCCCAACTATTGCTTAAGGTGCCCAAGTCGGACATATGGAGCAGGGTCCTTGAACCTGATGTTCCTGCAGCCCCAAGTGAGTGCCCTGACTAGTAGAAGAGTCACTCCGCTCTCTGCCTCACCAGTGACTACCTGTTTATTCATACAAAGTGGAGCCGCTTCAGACGGGGAGATGAAAAATACTTGTCGCAGAACAGTCTTTCTCAAGTGCCTCAAGGAATAGGGCACTTATATGGCATAGCAGGGATTTAAAAACACCTACCAAGTGAGCGTACGAACCAGCTGGCTCTTGGGCATAATAATGGAGTGGGTTTCCCTCTCTCTCTTTCCGATTTTTTGTGAGCAGGGTTAGGTGCCTAACTCCAGAGAAGGAGTCTGTGGCTGAGAATCCAGAGCAGAGACATGGATCTCATTCTGATGCCTACCTACCAGGAAGAGACGGGGCTTAAACTTTGCCCTGCTCCTCACCATTTCTTGCTAGCTATCCTAGGCAGTCAGTGGCTTCTGCGAAGTCCCATCTGAGATGCCTCTCTATCCCTCTGCGTTCTGGAGGTCCCACCCCGTGGCAAAGGCATGGCGATGCTCGTTGTTGCCATGCCTCCACATTTATTTCACAACTAAAATGCCTGTGGAAAGGACAGGCTCCTTTCCTACATCAGCAAGTGGAGTCCACAGAGCTCTGGATGAGCAAGAAAAAGCAATGCAGGATTGGGCCCCTGGAGAGCTGATGGGAGTTTTGCCATTGCTTTAATAGGACACAGAGAATCAGGCTGGAGGTGATCTGAGGAAGAGCTGGCTCAGGAGATAAAAAGAGATCTGCCTTTATGCCTGGGAAAAGGTGGGGACAAGAGTCTCCATTATTCCTGTGAATCATCCTTCTTGTTTAAGGAGGAGTTTTTACAAGTTCTGTGCAGCTTTGGTAGATAAAAGCTCCCATTTCAGGTGCAGGCTTCTGCAAGTTCACACATTTTCTACACCTTTTATTAAATATATATATATCACTGTTTGCAAGTTGATACTGGTATAAAAATGCAGCGTTTACCAATACCCCACTTTCCTCTGTACTGGGGCCCAAAGAACAGCTAACCTTTCTCCACCAGGATATTAGAATGCATAATTAAAAGGCAACTGGGAAAGGACATGTAAAAATTAAAGTACAACCTCATCCCTTTGATGATTTATTCTACCCTTTGCATTGGTTAAAAGGGTGGGTAGAATTATGTCAGTTCTACAATACTTCTCCTGTATTACAAGCATTACTAATGTGTACTTGCCTGCTGTAAGAGGTTTTTTATTACAATTTTGCAGCACGTCACTGGTATCCACACATTGCTCACCTTTACTCAGGGTTTGTTGGTAGTGTCGGCTTAGAGAGAGACAGAGAATATGTAGCAACTAGAGAACTGATCTGCTAGCGACAATCTCAGTTCCTCTCCCTAGTTCTGTCATGAGCTCTTAGTGGGAACCAAGCATTTACCTGTGCTGTGCCTCAGTTTCCTCACCTGTAAAATGGGATTCATGATACCTCACTGGGGTACAAGAAAGCATTGCTAATGTTCATAATATATCTCAACAAACTGAGCAACAGAAATGTCATTCTGTTGTAGTGAGGTTTTATTTTATGTCATTTAAAGACAAGAAGTTAACCAACTGTCTTTCTTACCTGTACAAGAGCATGTTTAAATCGCTGCTTGTTTTTCTCACTGCAAACACTTTCAGCTTTAGTCTAGGATTTGAGCTGCCCTGCATAATTATTATGCCTTTCTACTAAGTATAAGTTCATATGAAGTGCTGGGAAAGAAAGATCCATAATAGAAATAAGTAACCCTGGGATTTGAATAATTTTCTGCAAAAAATATGTTGAGGCAATCTGGGAAACAATAAAAAAAAAAATCTAAAGGCACCAACTCCCCAAAGATTTGTTAACTAAATAGGTGTCCATTAAAGAGAGCAAATATTTCACAGCATTAGTTCTTGGATTAATGTTAAATCGATATCCGCTAACGCAATAGGGCAATAGTTACCATGGTGAATAATTCTATATTTATTTTTGAGCAAGCCTTATTTCTAACAATTCCAGACATGGTTTCCACTTTCTGGTGACTAACCTCTTAACTGAAGTTTATTTCTTTAACTCTTTGGTACCAAGGACTCCAATCTTCCCCAGGCCATTTACAGCATGATAGTTCACATGATAAAGCAGAACAGTATGGAGAGCTTTTCTTTTGTACTTGAAAATGAACTCAGATTATGTTAAGAGGCAAATATAAAATGCAATATCTCTCCCTGAATACGTCCATCGAAAGATAAGCCCTGATTGGAGTTTTTTGGACTCCAGGAGCACCTTTCGTCTCAGATCACCTGGCAAGAGTTAATTATTTACTTTATGCAGCATTCGTAATTGCCAGGATAGGATGAGAGAAATCTATTCGTGTCCTACTCAGCCTTGTCACCAGTTCTCTGCTTAATATACCTGTCCATCCATCTCCACCAGTTATACTGTCTCCATTAGCACAGCTCATGCACAATGTCTGTGATCTCTTTGCTTTTCTGTCTCCTGGTTTTTGTGCCTCTGTCTCTTTGCTCTCCCGTTATCTAGTCACTCTTCTTTAGCTCCAACCTTCCTTTCCTTCCTCCTTTGCTTTCTCCGGTGACTCACAACCAGCCTTGGGCTGCTAAAGTGGGTTAAAATTTTAAAAAAAAAGAAAGCTAAAAAAATACTCCACGGGTAGGATTCAGAGTCCATGCCTTGTTTAGGTGAATGTAGACAGATCACCTCCATCTTACTGCTAGTACTTCCACCTACCCAAATAAGATGACATGAGGCTGGGATATATTTGGAAAGTTTTGTTCACAACCAGCAGAGCTACAAAGTCAAGGGGTACTTGTCTGGAATGAAACGTTCTCCTAAATGCACCGAATGTTACTCTGGACTCTTCTGTGTCGTTCAGGGCTTCTTTTAACTTCTGCCGACATTAATGGGAAGATGCCACCCTCCTTTAATATCTCATTGGAGGCACAGGCAGGGAATATATCACATCGCTAACAAAAAAATAAACAGGCTCTGAATTCACGACTCCCCATGTGAAAACATTTTACTTTCTTGCTCTGAAAACCAAGAACAGCAAAGGCAGAATGACAGTATGTAAAAAATTAAAAAATAAAAACAAAAAAGCTGTGCCAGGGAAAGAGTTTTAAAATACAAAAGCATGAACGAGCCCTGATTTCTCTTGACAGAACAAGAGTCACTGTGGCTGGAGAAATAGTGCGCTGGAAAGCAAACAAAGGTGACACTTTGAATTTCTGAAATTACAGCCAGCATACCAAAGCAACGTCTTGCAGCTTTGCTCGTGAGGAGGTTCGGGAGTTTTGAAAGCATACCTTGTGCTGGGGTGTGCATTGAGAACCTTTTTTATAAAGCAACTGGGGAGAGGACTAGCTGTGCGCATTTCAAATGTTAAGGAATCCAGGTTGTATTCTGTGCACGCGCAGACGTACACACAGATAGGGATACATATTTGAACCATAACAGATTACTCTAAGTAATTACCCCTCACTGCTTTTCTAATAACAAGATCAGAGAAATCCAGATTTAGCCATTCGACCAGAAGCGTCCCTGAGTGCTTCTTTTAGTGCGTAAAAGCACGGGCAATGTGCTAACTCCTAACAGCCCATGTGTTAGGAGTCATTTCAGCTATCAGAAGGGATCCGCTCCATTTCAGCGACAAGTTAAACGTGTAAGAATGGCAGCAGCGGCTTCAACATGGCCCTAGTAGCAGAATTTGTCTGTTTCCCTATTTGCTGATGAACTCCTTTGTGTGGAAAGAGGGAGCGGGGAGGATCAGGTCTTAAAGGGAAATGGCTACACTACGGGGGTGCATCTGCTCAGAAAAAATGGTGAGACTAGTGCTAATAGCCAAATGTAGCACAACCAAAGTACGCACTCCCCAGGGACCCTGGGCACTTCCATGCTACCATGTGCTACCCTTGCCAACAGTAGCCAGGCTAATCAGACTGAGGTAGCACATCACATCAGACTAAGGTAGCCAAAATCACATTTTCATTTTGCTGTGTAAACAGACCCAGAGATGCTACTGTTGCTCTTTCCCTTTTCACTTGGTTGGAATATCTCTGCCCTCCAACATTCAGGTCCATGCTGCCTTACTCCAACACATATCTCGGTGCTGAGCCCAGAGATGCTCCTCACCCCAGACTGAAACCAATGATTTGCTTTCAGACCCTGGAAGAAGCGTGCTGAGGCACTGCAGCACCTGAAGCTAGCTCCAAAATGCAGCGTGGGTTTTTGAGAACTTGCCTGGTGCCGTTGTCTTGCAAAGAGCTATTAAAACCAGGAGAAGCAAGGGCAGCCTGCAAAAAAAGACCAGCCTAGTCCATTCTTCAGCAATCAGAGTAGTGTGAGCTGGCAGCAGAAAGACTGTTTGCATCATCATATGGTGCCCACCTGGGCGGGCACTCCCTCAATTTAACTTACACTGATGTCATGGTTAAAAAATAAAAGAAAGCAGGCCAATGATAACAGTATGATTGAAGAGCTGGATGCAGGGGGCAGAGATGTGTGGTTACACCCTTTCTCTCAGTGAAGTAAGAAGAGAAACTTCTTCTCTATATAGGTATCAGACATATCATTGACACCTGTACTCTTTGTCTCAATCTAGGGGCCATTAAAAGAAGAGAGAGAGAGAGAAAGAAAGAAATAGCACACTGGAGTGTTTGCTGCTTATTTCTATGTCAGTTGCCAGAGGATAATCAAGCGTTTTGAAAATCTCTAGAAACATCCCTCCTAAGGGAGTTTGCCACTGAAAAGAATGGCATGATTTGACGGTTCTGAACAGGCATTGTGTTCAAAACCAGGGAAAAGCATACATAATATTCCCAATTTACCCTTGAAACAGCTGTGCGCTTTGGCGGTACTAACCAGACAGTTTTTTTTCCTCTATACACCTGTATGCTTGGGGAAACAGACAGAGTCAATAGTCCAGAATATAATCTTGGTCAAGTGTATTTGTAACAGCTTGGGGAAGAGGCATTGATCAAAGTGCTCTGCCGCTTTAAATGTCTCCAGACCCCCTAGAGGGGGGTGTTCAGACAGGGTTTGATGTCACAGACGAGTTTCTGTGCATGACACAACCGCTCAGCCAATCGGAAGTTCAGATCCGTGAAGTGGCAGCTTCCACTGGTTGCAAGCCAGCTAATCAGGGAAGAGAAGGAAGGCCCCAGCTGTCCATGTGGGTTTTAAATCCACGTGGTGGAGGGAGGGGGGAGGAAGTGTCTGCACACACAGACACAATTCATTACCCAGGCAATCAGGGCCTGTTGTAAAAAGGGGCTGCTAACCTCAGTTTGACCCACTGCTATCACAAAGGAATAAACAGCTTCTCCTTTTCCCTGAGCCAGATGCATTGAAGAGCCACCCCCCGCCTCCGCAGAAGCCGCACCAGTGGCTCTGTCCTCAGAGCCATGAAGACAAGTTCTCCAAGCCCGCGCCGCTTACCGTCCCTGGTGAAATCTGGCTTAGGCAGAGCTCTGTCTCCCTGCTATGGTTTTAAAACTCTTTCGTCCCCTCTTACGTTTTTAGCATTTCCCGGTGATTGAAATTAAATCCCCTCTCCAGCTGGAGAGAGAAGCAAACCTGGTGCACTCAAAAAAAAAAAAAAAAAAAAAAGAAGCAGCAGCAAAAACGCTATTTCTCCAGATAAACGCATCTGTTCGTCTGGGAAATGAACAGGTTGTCAGATTTCCTGGGTGTAATCACGTTAGGGCCCCATCGTGAGAGGAGAATGATCAGAACCTTGTAGGATCACGTCCGTATTGTGTAATGCATAGGGTACGATTCGGTCGTTATCAGTAGATAACAGGTCAAAACGCTAGGGTGCATTTTTTTAGTCCGTAAATCCCAATTCTGCAAAGCTTTATGCAGGGGAATAACTCTCCAGTTGTGACCAGTCCCAGTTCTTCACAACTAGGCATGTGTAGGAGATTACTCATGTTTGGGAGGATGATTCCCATGTATTAAGGTACTTAGCTGTAGGACTGTCTTCTATTAATTACCAGCCTATGAAGAAAGGGCACTACAAGCAGAGCCAGCCTTAGGGGTGGGCAATGTGGGCACTGTGGTCAGGGGGGCACCACACACACACACACACACATTTGCACGTGGGTGCCATGAGCAGCAGATAGCGCTGCCAACCTGGGCATTGCTCGGTGCAGTGTCGGGGCCGGGTAGCGCGTAGCCCGCAGGGGGGAGCAGGGTGGGCTCCAGCTGAGTCTCACCTGTGTGCGCTGGCTGTATGTTGGGCCCTGGAGGAGCCCTGTTGTGCCAGCACTCGCTGGTCACTCATTGCAAGTTCCTGCTCCCTCCACTTCAGCTCCAGGCGGCTTTAGCCGGAGGTCTCTGTCAGAGGCAGACGCCTTGCCCAGCTGACCGGTCTGTTGGACTGAGACCCTCTGCAGCAGGGCTGCAGCGCTGGTGACTTGGGGGGATGGGCACGAAAATACAAGTTCATCCAGGACACCATTTTCCCTAGGGCCAGCTCTGAGTGCGAGGACAGAAAAAAAGAGGGACAACCCCCACCCCCTTCTTATATGTTTTAAATGATCCTTGCTTTCAAGAGCAGTTTGGGATATATAAATGCACCCCATTCAGCCTTATATTTACCACAAGGGGCTCAGTCCTGCTTTGTTTCTGCTGAAGATATGGCTCTTGGGTTTTTTGGGGTTGGGGGGGTTTGGTTAAAAAAATACAATTTGGAGGCATTTTCTGCATTGGTTATGAACACTACTCTCTGTTTAAGCATCACATTACTGACATCAGTAGATAGCAACGGCCTTTGGTGATTCTGGAATCCCAGTTGTATTGTGTTATTAAACAGGAAATGCTTTTTGTGATGCATTTTTGCGAACGATGCTGGATTAAATCCAGTTCTCTCTCAGCATCACCGTGGAACTGGGGATGCAAGGCTCGTACTAACCCACCCAGCAAATTCAGTTCAGGCCTTTTGTTAGGGCCCAAGGCCTCAGTGGTAGGGCTCACAGAAGCTTCCACGATACCAACATCATGCAGTTGAACTCTATCCTTTTAGGCTTTGATTATTCTGGACCTCCTCCTCCTCCTGCTGATATATTTAAGAGCATGCGTTGGAATCTCATTCTGACAAGGATCTGATCTTGTTACTACTCACTGGGGGAAAGTGCAATGGGAGTGATCTGGTTGCAGCTGATAGAAATGACTAAAGAGCAGAAGGAAAAGTCTGCTGGGGGATTTTGTGTGTGTGTCGTACAGACTCTGGGATTGTGCTTGACTGGTCACGGCTTTTGGTGGCAATCAGCCAAGCACGCAGCTGAATAGACCTACTGCTTTAGAGAGGGCCATTGTTTGTGGATGGGCTGCTGAACTTGCACTCAGTTTGCTCAGCCTATATGTATACGTTACAGTCTAGAGGCCTCGTTGACTGCATAACTGCACATTTGACATCGTCATCACTACCTAATAAACCTGTTGACTTGGAAGCTTCAACTCAAATGAAGCAGAAAAAACATGGGGGGGGGGGAACAGAGAGGTGGGGAAAGCCTGAAGAACAACTCTTTCCCGTAAATTTATTTACTCAGCTGCCAAAATGACTTTAACTGACTTTATAGTCTTACACAAAACCCACCCAGCCTTCTGCGCTCTGGTCTTCAGCAATCCTCCATTTGCTAGCTTATCAGGAGAAGTTTTGTTTAATTAAAAGCAAAATTTTGCCATATTTAGTCCCTTGTTACTATATATCATCACATTTTATGCTCAGAGTGAATCACAGGCATTAAAATAGATTGTCACAGCACCAGTCGTGTTGTGTAGAGCTGGCTGGGAATTTTCCAATAGAAGATTGTTTCTCTGGACAAGGCAGGTCCCACAAAACCTGCTTTCTGGAAGTGTTCAGTTTTGCAGAAAGGCCTTGATTTCCACCTTCCCTCCCTGGCAAATCAAAACATAGTATTCAGCATTTAATTTCAGGTCAGCTCAACATTAATCTGGGTCCATTTGACCTGCCACGGTACTTCGTGGCAATGATTCTCAACCAGGGTGCCATGGTATCCTGGGGTGCCTTGGGATCCTTTCAAAGGTGCTGTGGGGTGCCACACAATGTTAGTGCTGTTGGCTGTTCCAAATACGATTCACAAGATAAACAAAGAGATTTTAAATAAGAATGCACAGCATTAAAAAAATGTTTTTTAATTTCTCTTCGGTATTTTCAAAGTTTATTGAGGCATGCCTTGAATCTAAAAATTTGAGGACCACTGCCTCATGGGCACTGTAGTTTGATGCCTCGTGGCCAAACTGTTCTGTAAGCACGGTTATCTGGTTGCACTGCATCTGCCACCAGATGTGCCAGGAGAATGCCTGGCACTAGTGGCAGATGATAAGCATAGGAGGCCAGATCATCAGCTGGTATCAATGGAGCACCAGCTTATGTTACCTGAGCTTCTGCCATAGTGCTGTGTATATTCAAAATAACAAGAACAAAAACTATCATTGATGTGCAGAACTGTCTCAAGCCTTAGCATGGCAAGCATACTTTCCGCAACTTCACAAAGAATATCCATACAGCGCTGCCAGCTTTCATGCCCTACTTCATGCTCCCATCCAGCATCCTGGTCCATCCACTTACAACAGTGCCTGGGGCCTGACCGCATATCTGACACTCTGGACTTGCATCTTTCCCACCATCTATGTTTGCTTTAACAATCTCATACAAGTTGCTGTTTCCATCCTTTGAAAATCTTCCTTTGGTGGGCTTCCCCCCCAACACACACACACAAAATCTGTGTAGTTCCTTTTCCATCTATTTCTGCCTATGCATCTCTAGTCGTTGCCTGTCTAATGACTTACAGTAGGAGAATATTCCTCGTTTAGTTTTGGAACTTGTTCAAGATTCCAGTCAGGCTGTCTTTTCTCTCTCATATAGTTTGCTGTCATCACACATTCCTGTTTCACGACATCCCTGGATGCTCTCAGCCCCTTTCCTCCCTTCTTCCTGTCAATATAAAGCCTGTCCACATCTGAGTTCCTGCTCATCACCTAAAACAGTGCTAGCTTCCTCCTGGTCCTCCTGCCCAGCTCCCTTCAGTCAATCTTTGTTCAGTTTACCGCTGCAGTGCAACGCTGTATAATCAGCGTGGCACACATGTTTGTCACATTAACTGTGTTTAGCACATTGATCTTTAATTGCAAAAAGTTTGCTAATCTATCAAATTGCTCTTGCTTTAATTTCTTCATCACACACTTTTCCTTCTGTAAATACTTTCGATGTCCGATATTATTGATGGTTTCTGTTATCCTATTATTCCTTTTTATCCAGAGGCATTTGTATAGGGGGGGTTTTAGTATCTTAAAATAAATAGTATCTTAAAATTAAACTCAAATGCCATTTCTATAGCCTTTGAAAGAAGAATTTAAATACTGAATTAGTCTATTACTATTATTTTTCTTGTTATTATGATTCATATTACTGCCATTTTATTATTATTGTTATGAGTTTTGCTTGAGTTCTGGAGTGTTTGGTACGACTAAGATTTGCAGTTATATTTAAGGCCCAGGAAATAAGGATTTGGGGTGTTTAAAAGGGTTATTTTTTCCAGTTTAGATTTTTTTCAGAATGATTTTGGTATTTTGTAAAATGATGAAGTTTAAGGCTTAAGAGAGCACACAAAACCAACTCCTTCCCATGGGCCACACATCAATCTGATTTTCAAAATGAAAAGAGTTACAACATCAACTAAGACCTAGAGGCTTTACTTCTGCAAATCTTTTATTGCAGATTTTACACAGCTAATACATCGCCAATGTTTCCAAGGAAACCAATATGCCCTGTTCTCATGGAACCAAATCTCACTATTAAAACAATTAGAAATTTAATCTGGGTTTTCATTTTTTTGGTATCATTTTACAGATTTTAATTTAAAATATGATTGTGATCATTTTTATACATACATGGGCTATGTTGTAAATTACCTAAGGGAAAAATTTCATTCCAACACATAATAACTGGAGTCATAATATGTTTTCAACAATTCAATAAAAACAAATTAAAAGGAGTTTTGATAATTTAATTTCATCCACTGCTCATCTCTGAAAACTTGTGGCCATCTGATGGCAAGTAGCTGAAAACAGGGGATATGAAAAATATATGTCTACGTATAGCTTAGAATGCTACATCTCTGCTGAAATACTGCTTGCTAGACCATTCTGGCTGGTAGTAACAAAGACTAGTGTTAACTGTACCCAGCCACAGAAGAAAGTCAGCTCTTGAATGATAAACCCAATGGTCCAGGATAAGCGCTGGTCCCTTTGGTAGTCTATCAATGGGCATGAAGGATCAACTTGTTGACAGAATGGCATTCTTTTTATGTTCTGATCCCTCAAAACACTTAAGGATGTACTTAAACACATCCTTAGGTCTCAGAGAAGGCAACCTGCACAGTATTACTGGGCAAAATGCACAATTATACTGTACAAATTGAAGTCAACCTACAAATATAGAAGGTACCATGGGATGAAGTCGATGAGACCTCAGTAAGCACTTAATATTGAGGACATGATTAAGAGTTCTTATAAACTTCACCCTCCAGGAGCAATTTCTGCTTGCAAAATTTGAGCCCACACTGTTGGTGCAGACATTCAAAAAGCCTGAGCCAGAATCAGTCTGAATTACATGGGTTTCTGTAAGTGTTGTAGTTTAGATTGGTCACAAACAGAACACACATTTGCCCTTTGATGGAAAGGCAAATTTTAGACTGGTTTCTGCCATTTTTAAACCAGTCTATCTGTATTGAACTTCTATTTTGTCATGGGTATAGACCAGTTTCTGATCATTTATACCTGTAAAAATGTAATGTCTGCACCTGGCCCTGAAGTGCTGAATCAAACTTGAGTTCTGACCTCTGTACCTGCCTCACCATGGGTGAGTAGCAGGTCAGAAGCACTACAAACTGCATGTGAAGTAAAAGGGGGTTGAGCTTCACACCTTTTGTAAATTGAACCCCAAGTTGTATCTTTTTGCACTAAAAAATCTTATTGGGGTTCACAGCCACTCTCTCATAAGTAGCTTTTTCCAAGCTCTTCCCTATGGGCTGGAACTGGGTGACTCCCTGGTACAGAAGAGGTCAAACAAATGTCCTTGTTTTCCTGAGTTTCTAGCAAACATCCCGATTCTGCCAAGTTTCTGCATGTTGGGCTTCTGTGGCTGTTGATCTTGACCAACACTGCCATGCCAGTGGGAGAACTGTCTGCCAGAGTGAGTGCCTTTGAGAAGCTAGAAACATTCCTAAGCTTTGGACTGTTCAGATCTAGGGTTCAGTTTTAAGTCCGTCTGTATTTATGACTTAATGAGTCCAACTGCTGCTCTTAGCACTTTGCAAATGCATATGAACTCAGGGCACCTTCCTCCCAGAGTTTAGAGCACAGCTAGAATCCAATAGTTCAGACACTGTCATTGTGTTAGCATGAGTGGAAGAGATACAAGACTCTAGTGCAGCGGTTCTCAACCTTTTTTGTACCAGGACCCATTAGTAAGCATCAATGGTCAGTACTAACCCAGTGCCAGGCCTAACCCCCAGTGTGTGGGGTAGGGGATATGTGTGGGACATGGGGGACCCCAAGCAGCCCCTTGCCGGCTGGAACTCTGCCAGCCTGCAAGGGAATAGCCACCGTTTCCCACATTTTTCTCCTTTAAAGAAGAATCCATTTTTAAAGTTTGTTCACAATCCTTTCTTATACTCTTGCAACCCACTTCTGGGTCACAACCCACAGGTTGAGAAACGTTGGTCTAGTGCATGGTCTGTTTAAGAAGCTTCACTGAAGGAATGTGTTAAAGGAGCTCTGACGGTAAAGAAGTGATGAGAAGAGGGAAGCAGTTGCATATAGGAACAGTGGATTCTTTTAAGAATACAGTAAATAAAACCCATCTATTAGGCATTGCTACCCATGGTTAAGCTATGGAGTGCTTGCAGATCTGTCTGCTAGTTCAATGCATGTGCAACTTGTGCGCTTGGCTGGAGAGCTGGGCAAGGAAGAGAGTCAGCCCTTGCAATCTTGCAAGTGGGTCCAGCAGCTCAGTATTTCCTAAATGATCTTTTTCTTAGTTCTTCAAAGGATCCTAGAGGAGGGGAACTCACAGCTACTTACTTATCCATTGTCTGACTACTCAGAGTAGACCTTGTGGCAGGGGTCAAGTTCTGCCCAGTATTAAGGGCAGACCTTGACCCCTGGGAGCTTGGGAGGAAGACTTCTAATGGGGTCAAACAGAATATTTCCCTGGGGATGATGCTGGTTGGTGCACAGCTCTACTGGACTGTCTACCAAAGCATCTGCAAGCATAGTTGACTATGAAAAAAGCCCCCAGCCATGCCAATGTCACACTAGTATCAATACATACCTGTTAATATACAACCTCATGTAACCCTGACAAAGAATGTCTTGCACCCAAAGGAGTTAAAAATGTAAAACACAACAACATTAAGATACCTGATGCCTGTTTAGGGGTTGTTGTTTTTTCCTTTTTCTTTTCTTTTTCCAAAGGAGTTTTGAATATTACTGTCAGCCATCTGCCCTGCTAGTGCGAGGAAATATTTGGAATACATTCCATTCTCCTAATGAACATGCAGCAGCAGGGGGGCAGCAAATAAGAGAGAGAAAATCTTTCTAATGAACAACAAATGAACTTAGAAATCAGATCTACATAGCTTCAGCTTTGTTGCCTATAGCTTTAGGGTGATTAATGTAGACAAAATCAATGATATGCTCTAAACACAGGTCTAGTGCTGCATGCAGAAACCTTACCACTACCCAAACCATATTTGTTTTGGATACAAATATAGACTCTTGCTAGCTTCCTTTTCTTTGTAATTGCAAAAAAATTCTTAAGTGCAGTAGCTCCAATTCTTGCTAATACTCTTCAAAATGTGTTGAATTTATGTGAGGCTGTCAAATGCATATTAGTATTCATGACACAAATCACATTGCTTCAAACTGATATATAGAGCTGTATCATGTTCTTTTGTTAAAAAAAAATAATAATGTGCTCAGGCTGAAAATTTTAGTGGATCTTTCCACAATAAAAGAGAGTCAAAGAGCTGCAGCTGAATTATGCCCTTCAAAGATTATGGATTCATGTTTGCGGGTCTAGGGAGAAGTACTTTTCCAGATCCACAGCATTAAAAGTTAAGGGCATCTGTCCAGTATACTGTTATGAATATGCAGTGATCTGTTCTTCCTTGTAACAAGCCAGTCAGATATAGGTGACTTTTCATGCAAGCTATTTCTTGTCAAAAGCTTGGGGCTGGTATCAGGTAGAAACTGCACTTCCAGTCCCCGAAGAACCAGTTTTACAAAGCATGGTGCAAAGCTACTGAGCGTGACTGTAGTGACAAAAAATATGAAAAATGCAACATTCATGTAGCTTCACAACCCAGCTTTTAACAGCAAGATCTGTTCAGCTCTCAGGATACTCCTTCACACTCCCTTCATATAGATAACTGACTTCTAACAAAAAATACTCATGCAATGGCATGGCATTCACCAGCCCTGATCTTTGAAACCCAAGATGATCGCTCAAGACCTGCTCCTGGAAAGAAAAGGGGAGGCCCAATATGCTTTTTGGCATGCATTGAAAGCATAGTCTTCAGTGGGTAAAAGAAGAATTAGCTTCCAGAACCGTGGCATAAAGCAGGCAGGACTTTAGGTCAGAGTTTTCTAAGCTAACTCTAATGCTGTGAACTTTATCCAGCAATTGTGCAGCGGGTCACAGAGCGCAGGACCAAAGACCTTGCTGCATGACATGCCGTGAGTAGGCTGGGAAGCGCGGGTGTGCAAGATGGCTGCCTCCTTCCGCGCTAGCCTACACTTCCAACTGGTCTTGAAACAGAGTAGCCCTATAAATAAACATTACAGCAATCCAATCTGCAGGTAATAAAAGCCCTGGCCCAGCTGGGGATTGCTTGGGTGTCAGGATGCCTGGCCATGCCCACGCTCCCTAGATAAGACCTCTACACCATTAACTGAGAGAAGATAGTATACCAGCTCCTCCACCTGGCTCTGGGCCATCAAACAATTCTCCTGTGCAAAACCGGCTTTTTGCTCCTGGTGAATCAGGTTCGCTGAGCATATGCTGGGTTTTGGGCAGATGCGGAGAATGTCTTGAGCTTTATTGTGCAGTTCCTTCAAGCACAAAACCCACATGGAAATCTGCAGAACTTCGTGTATTATGGGACCTCTTTATTTAAAAGCATTTTCTGGGTGCTGATCAACTCCCTTTGTCTTGTATTTGTTGTGCCTGCACTTAACTGGGAGAGGAGTTGCAATCTGCATGTTAAATGGATAGGAAGGTCATCAGGCTTTTCTGGAGCTCCTGGTTTTTCACACTGGCGTGTTAAAAAACCCCATTTATACAAAAAAAAAAGTGATTTCTTAGCTGGGTACTTTGTATCTTCCCCTCTGCTGCCCCCCAGTATCATAGACTATATTTATGTCTGAATAAATGCCTTCTCACTCCTAATCAACCCGGTTTCTCTGGCTTGTGTCTGCACCGCAGTTACACTGTTTATATCAGTCGGCTACTGTGAAATTTCATGTGACAACACAAAAGGCAGCATTATGGCTTCAGGTGTGTGAAATATTCCTCGAGAAAGGAAGTGAATTGGAAGGTATTTTCTCCCATTCCCCCCACACTGTGGTGCAAATCTGGACCTGGGGGAATTTTCAAAAGAGGCTTTGTTTTTAAGGGGAAAAAAGGTGAAAGCAGGTGCTATTTTTATTGGAAAGTGGCAATTTTTTGAGTTGATCCAACCTCATCTTCTAAAAAAAGTGACTCTAGTTACCATGTAAGTGTGGCTATCACAATTGGAATATCATGTATTGAGCACCCTTGCAGGACAAAAAATAGGCCTTATTGGATAAAATGGCACTGGGGTAAAAACTATCCATGTAAGTTGGGTGCATGGGAGCAGGATGGGAATTACAGCAGCCTGAATTATCTGACTGAATTCACAAGTGAAGTTATGGGTTTCAGGCCCCTAAATTTCAAATTGGGTTAAAAATGGGGAAATAACTTGAAAGGAGAACAATTTGGATGGTTTTTTTAGACAAGCCTTGTCTAACGAAGTCAACCCAGAATTTTTTTTTTTTTTTCAGTTTGGTTGCCCAGCTAGGACATCCCTGATTCATACAGTGCTTGTAGTCACATGACAAAGGGTGGTAGAGTAGGCTGGGCCACGTCATAGTGATGTCACAATTGCAAAGAAAGTCAGGGTGGGAAGGCAATTGTGCAAACACTGAAAATGCTCACACAACAACCTCTGAAATGGTGGGTTTCACACCACTCCAATTCCAGTGCCAGCACAGGCTTTGTACAGAGGAAATGAACTGAGAGGATAAAAATCCTTTATTTAAATACAGATGTTGAAAGAGTAAAATGAAAAATCCTAGGACGAGTGAAAGCTAAGGGATCCAGAGCCAGCTTTTCAGAAAGGTAGCTTCTATTGTATGCATACACAGTTTGTGCTGGCCAGATGTGCGCCTGCATCTTTGAGCCTGGCAGAACTGCAAAGGCCAATCTAGTCATACTTCTCCTGGCAAGAATATGATGGAAGGTGCTTGTTGTGGCACAAGTACTCACATTTACTTCTAAATACCTCTTGCAGATGTCAGGTTTGGCACATTTTGGGCAGGCCTCAGCCCTTTTGGTAATTTGTCCTGTCAGGCTTGTGTCTGTTGGTTTCCAAATCCCCCCCCCCCCAAAAGTGCACAAGTCTTGATCCCATTCCCAGGGACCTTATTAATGTGCATAACCCCATGCCCTTCAGCAGGACAGTAAGTATGATCAGAGCTAAAATTTTCCAGTGTGCCTAAATCCCATTTCACTGAGGCCCTTAATGAGTCAAATCTCATTGACACATTGTGTCGCTTTATCATGGCAAATTTTCTCTGAAATACAATGTCCCAATCCTCATTCTTTTATATAGGTTTGGGCCCTGATACAATAATTTGTACTCAAACATTTAACTTTATATATACCGCTCCTGGTGACACATTGACTTACTTTTCTGAGCAATGGCTTTAACGCAGCATTTGTTTTATATTATGGTTCTTGTGCTTTTAGAAGCCAGTGCTTTCTACAATAGCACTAAGAGTTTGGAAACAGAAAGAAGATACTTTCCAGATTCAAAAGCCTTGGTTTCCTTAAGGTAACTAGTGAGAATATATTTTCTTATTACTGAGAAAAAGATAGAAGTGCTCTTTTGTGAATGCAGAGCATCCTATACTTTGGAGCAGGCATGAATTATTGCTATGTCTTCATCCAAGCAAGTGAACATCTGTATCCCATTTTCACTGGCACCACAAGATACCTGGCATAGCCCCAAAACTGAACGTTTAGCTACAAGGGTTTAAAATATGCAGTAATTTGCTGTTGTGTTATCTTCTGGTATTCTCTGCTTTGGGGGGAAAAGTACTTCATCAGTGGAGTCCTACCACTGTCGAGTCGATTCATCCTAACCCCCCATCCTCCTCCCGCCGCTAAAATAAATTGAAATAAACAGGTCCCCAAAGCATCGATTCATACCCCACTTGAGGAGCAGCGGGTATGCGTGTCTGTTGGTAAAGGATTCTGTGGTGAAGCCTGTGTTTTACTTAACTACCTCTGTTCTTTCAGAGGATATTTCATATCAAAGAAGGGGAATCTAAATTCATTCGAACCTGCTAAAGGCAGGAGCATTTGGGGAGTGACTGCCCACAGCAGCAATAGAAGGAAATCTAAGGGAGGACACAGTTTTTCTCATGCTTCAAATTTTGGCGTTGGCCCCCTTTCACCACAGTTTCTGACACCCCCTTAGGGATTGTCTTCAAATTAGACCATATGGAAATACCCCCAAAATAAATTTAAATCAACAATAGTTAGCTACTTGTATGCTGAAACCACTGCCTAGCATGCTGACCACTCTTGTCTCATTGTTCCCCTGTACTCCTCCATCTGTCTGTCTCCCCCTGTTCTCTTACACATTTCAGGTGCATCTATACATTCATTAATGTGCCGCAATTATGGCACATTAAGTTTAGTACCTGTGATTATAGATACTAAACTTAATATGCTATAACCGGTGCTACCGGGCATCAGCGCCAGTGCATGCTTTTTCTGTGACGTTAATGCAGAGTAGACTGATTCTACTGCGCCTTAGTGCATTAGCAAAAGTTTTTCCTGCTGCGCTAACTTGCAGTAGAATTAGTCTACTGCGCCTGTAGCGTCTCGTGTAGACGCACCCTGTATGTAAGTTCCTTTGAGGAAGGACCGTCTGTGTTTGGACAATGCCTGGTAGAATGGGATCCTGGTCTCTAGCCAGGGCTTGTAAGCATCATGAAAGCAGTGATAATAATACTATGAATAAAGAGGACAGTAGGTCCTGGATGGGTTCCAGCGAGTCTAGGACTGTGTAAATGCCTATAGTCAACGGGTGCGCATGTCAGAACTTGCAGTCACCTTGCCATTGACTGAATGAGCTAACGTAATTCAAATCGTTGTCAGCATAATATTCATTTACAGTTTCATTAACACCTTCTCACATTTCTTCTTTCTAATTCTCAAACCTAAGTGAGGTGGGCTGATGGGAAGCTTCCCCCCTGCAGATTAACAGTCTCAAGGGTCACTTTTCTAACACACTGCTTCAAAAAGCAATCTGGATCTCCTGGGGGGGGAGGGGTGGACTTTACACCTCCACAGAGTGTCCCACACAAGCTTTCTGCAGCACTTAAGCATCGCATTTGTTTTCTATGAAGCAGGGACCAGAGGTATAGAGGCTCTCAGTAAACTCTGTGTATACAGGGTCTTCATGAAGTTCTTGTGCACAACCTAAGTTATTAAAGTTGAAAAGTGCACAAGGACGTTATGAAGACAATGTATATGGTGAGCTCTGAGTTGGGCTTGAGGAAGAGCCTGGTGTGGAGGACTGAGCAGGAGGGGTGGCGGGTTCAGTACCCTGGGGACAAAGACTCCCAACACCTCGTACAGGTATTTGACAGTTTCCTGCACCACGGGCGGGAGTTTGGGGTCCCTCACTGTATCACAACTGAACTTTACACCTGAGGTTGATGAACTGAACTTCATACCTGATGCTCTAGAAAATCATGAAGTTTCAAATAATCCTACAAAGCTGTGGCCCCATTCACATGACCATTCCCTGTAGCTATGGCACCCACTGGGGTCTGGTGGTGATCACCCTTATCATTCACATAAAAATCTTCACAACTTTACAAGGAGCAAGCAAGTTTTACCACCTGAAGCCTGAGATCCTGCTCCTGCCTTTGTTCGAGGTAATTTGCATCATCACAGAGCCCGGAGACACCTTGCCACATCAGCATTTCCTGCCCAGAAGAGCTTGCCATCCTTTTTCTCTTCTGTGACAGATGAAACGTCAGAACCAGAAAGAAATGCGACCACATCCTGCTTGCCACCAACCAACTTCGAGGTAAACAGACTATTCCAACTTTTCTCGAGGTCCAACCTGCATAAAATGAACTGTACCAAACAGGAGATTTGACCACACCTTTAACTCTATGAAATCTTAACTTTCATTTCTACCTGGGAGAATTTTTACAATCTTTTCTCCTGGGCCTGAAGAAGGGTGAGTGCGTGGCTCGCTTTTGCCCAGTAAACCAGGCTTGGGAAGGACACTTCAGATTGGTGGAACATTTCCACCAATCAGGTAACAGTGGGAGGGGCTTGCCCTGCCCCTCCTCAGAGGGGGGCGGTGAAATGCTCCTGGCCTTGATTGAAGACTTGCCGGTCCAGCGGATTTCAGGGTGGAGCCTCCGACGCCGCGAGGAGGAGGGAGCTCCAGAGAAGATCATCATCGGGACCCCGCCTGAGCCTCGACAGTGCATGGAGAGCCGGCCCTGAGAGCAGGTATAGAGAGCCCCACACGGTGTGCAGGTTGGCACACGGAGAGTCGACCTCGAGGGCAGCTCAAGTTAGCCCCAGCTCTAGTCCGGGCAGCTGGAGCCCCACAGTGTGGACCAGCATTGAACTAAAGAGCCCCGGTGCCCAGAGCAGTGCCCAGGAAGGGGAAAGACCCTGGGCGTAAGGCCAGGGAACCAGAGACAGTAAGGACTCGGCTCCCATAGGAGCTCCCTGGGTGTCCGGTGCGGGGCACTAGGCCATTGAGAGGAGCCAGAGGCACCGCCAGAGAGAGGCTCTTGCAGGACTGGGCACCAGGGGACAAGCCTTGTCTGCTTCAGAGCAGGAGTGTGAGTTACTGGAAAAGTGGGTCTCGCAAGGGAGGCAGTCTTGGGAGGGGAGGGTCTGCAGCCTCCACCCTCCTCCATTGTCGGGGGGCATGTCCACATCCCAGGGCCCTGAAGGGAAGGGGCTCCAGGGAACACCCTGTGGGGTGCTGAGCACACTTCATATTTTGTGATTGAAGTTTGTTTCGTATTGTTGATGTTAATATAGTTATGGGTACCCCTTAAGGGGGGTTATATTGGTTTACCCATTTCATTGCCTATATATGTTTACTGCCTATTACCTGAACTTACCTGTATTGTTGCCTGTGTATGTCTATTGTATTGCTACCTCAACTTACCTGGGTTTATTTAAGTTGATGCTTATATGTGTTTACTATGTTGATGCCTTGACTTACCTGTGCCAGAGTGTTAATGTTCAGTGTTAATGTTCATCTGTGCAGGGGGGTTAATTATTGCCTGCACTGTGGGTCACCTGTGCCAAGTTCCCAGTTACCTGTTCTATGTTTTCCAGTCCCTCAAGGTAGTGCAATGTGTTGTTTGCAGGTTACTGTATATGGTGTCACATACCAATTCTACTGTAAATATTTAATGTCTCTTATTCATACTTACTTTTTGTATAGCAGTAAATTTGTATATAGTTAAGTGCTTTGTCCCTGCCTGGCTCTATAGACAAAAGAGGGAACTGCTCCCCCGGTGGCAGGCTGCTCTCACAGCCTGACCACCCTGTACCTTCCACTTGTGGACAGGGCACACCCCTGGGTGTACCTGGGCTACACTTGTGCCCGAAAGCTTGCAATTAAAGGATGTTTTTTGCAAAAATCTAGTTGGTCTAATAAAAATTATCATTTCTACCATGAGTTCTGATTCCTTTTGCCTCTAGACCAATAAGGCTACAACCTGGAGACCTGTCATTCACGTAGCACTTAACCTTTGAGAGGTGCCCCACACTGGTAAACATGAAGGATTCCTGATATTGTGGGCTGCTCCTTCATAATTGCTATCCAGCTGGGAAACAGAGGTAAGGAAGACAGGCCAGGAATGATGGCAGAGACAGCTTTAGACCTCAGGATCCGTTGGTCACCGTCATATCTAGAGTCTACATTATTTCTGACCATCCTACTAAAGTAACATTGCAACCTCAGCTTTGTTCCAAAATAAATAAAGCCAGAAGCAAATATGAGAGTAAGAAACACCCTGGTGAGTTGGTTAATGCCCATAGAGAAAGTTATGAAATTCATGTTATGTTGCTAAACCCTATGTTCATTTGTCTAAAAATAATGAAATAGAGAAGTGAATAGGGCCTTGCCCTTTATACCAATACAGTTACACCAGTATAACTGCCTTGTTGACTCTCACTCTAAGGGGTAGGTTTTATGGTATGGCTTTGAAACCTTCCCAAGTGACATAAGCTAAGTGGAAAAGAGCATTGTTTAACGGTGTCAAGCCTGGGCATGGCTCATGCCACTATGTCCATTGGAATTCACACCATAGGTTCTACTGAAAAAGCTTCCCCCGGTCCATCAGACCTCAGGTTTTAAACTAGCCATGCCTCTGAAGAAATGAGCTCTTACTGGCCCCGGAGAGTTATCCCTGCATTGGGACTGCAAGACTGGTCCATGACATATTATTTCCCAAGTATTTATGGATTGTTATCAGTGCTTCCCTGCAATCTATTTTCCATGAGAGCATCAAAGGGGAAGGAATGTCACTTGCCCAAACGTGATAGACTATTGCTGCAGGCGGGAGTAACTTATGCTGTCAGTATTCAATTAGCACCAAGTTAAACTAAATGTCTTGTGAATATTTCATAACGATCTGGCAGCATTATATCTGAACTCTAGCTTTTATCAAGCCATTTCCATTCTAAAGTGACATGATGTGGGATTACAGTGGGGGACGAGCCAGCCTACTGGTATGCTTACCCGTTCTAGAATCAAGCTGTAGATTAAAAAATAAAACAAAACCCCTGCAACCCTGAACTCGTGTCTCATCCTTTGATGATTACAAGTCACCTTTGACTAAAAATTGGCCGAAGTGGGAGATGCTGTAAATGTCATTCCTTCTGTCTCCTAAAATGTGAATGTAATTGAGACATTGGCCAGATGCTGATATTGCCAAGAGCAGGGTGGCCTGTAGATTTTTGGCTTTGTTTTTTTTGTAAGGATCTCTGGACCCAAATAGTGAAAACAGGCCCTTCCTCAACCTGCTGTTCCAGCCACTAACATCCAGTTTCAGAGTAGATTTCAGTGCTAGAGTCAGCTGCCAGGTGAATAGCAGTGCTTCACTAAACTATCTGTTGAAGCTGAAAGGCCTTTCTGACTGCCCAAAGCTAGAGTTGATGAGCTTTCTGTGGGGCATCAAGCACACCTCCATCAAATAGACCAGCATTTCTCAGCCCACAAGAATATAGGAAGGGTCATGAACAACTTTTAAAAATGGATCAATAAACTTTAAAAGAGGAAAACATGGGAAACTGTGGCTTCCCATGTGAGGAGCTGCTTGGGACTCCCCATGCCCCACACCCCCCTGACCTACAGACTTGGGGGCTGGAACTGGGGGTGGGAGGCAGTGGGTTGGGAGTGAGGGGCAGTGGATCAGGTCTGGCCATTGATGTTTACAAAGGGGCTCTGGTACAACCGAGCAGCACCTGGTGAGTCGGGGCTTTTTTTTTAACAAGTGCCGGGAGCTGGGGCGAACAGGGTAGCCATTGCTGAGCTGGGCGGGGATAGGCCTGGGTTATTCGCAGATTTGGCAGCAGCCAGATCTCTGAATCAGATTCGGCCGAATCAATTCAGGACAGTGCTTCGAATCAATGAATCGAATCACTGTCCCCCGAATCAGCCAAACCCAAATCTGAAGTTAATACTAGCCACTTTGCACCGGCCTACTAGCTTCCCTGTAGACCCCCACTCTCCTACTAGTTACACTTCTGCCCGCTGAACAAGAAATCAGGAGCCCTGAGCCCCTGCCTGGAAAGGTCATTTCCCGCAAGACTTGCTGGAACTGGTGCAAGACCCTCTTCCACAGTACATGCTGCCCGCGGCAGCTCAGTCTCCTGCACTGATTTCTCAAACTTCATCCCCAAGCTGCAGTGGCCTCCAGCGGGATTTGAGGGCTGTGTTGTGCATGACCTTCCATGCCTAGTCCCTTAGCCGAGGCTTCCTGTTCGGTAATCAATCGGTTCCATTTGTAATGGACCAAGACCACCGATTCACAATCACCCCACCCACCACGTACCCAGAGACCAAATGGGTATTACTCACAACCAGCCTTGGCTAGCGTATGGTAAATACAGCCCAAATAATTTAGCTTTTTTTTTCCCCAAGAGACAGCCCATTTGACTGACTAAGGGGAGGTCTCAATAAGACATTTTTGCTGGCTGAGCCATGTTGGTTGGTGGGGTGATTTTTTATGACAGTGCTGAAGCCAGCAAAAGCCCTTACAAAGAGGTAGCTGGATGAGTGGGAAAAAAAGTGCTGGCCTACACCTAAAAGTTAGCATGGATTAAGACACTGTGACATGAAAGTGCAATCAGTATATCTCACTAACACCATGTACAGGGAAGCCCAAACTTATCTGACTTGCCACATCTATCCCTTATGCCTGATTAACTTCCCCTAGCTACAGTACAGTAAAAGCTTGACTCTTGTCCCCATTAGATTATCCAGTAAGATCATTAATTGTTAGTTATCTCACCATATAGATGCCCCTTATTTAGCAAGGAAACACAGCCTGGAGCTAACAAAAGCCAGCAGAAAACATGGTTTTTAGTCACAGAGCAGCAGATCCAGCAAGCAAAAGAAATTGGGAGTGGCATTCGGGAAGGGTGCAGGGCTAATCTGTGGCACACCTGGCAAAAAGTTTGCTTTGGGCCATCTAAGTGCTCACCCTCCCGAACACAGCAATCTGAAGTTCCAGAATAAAGGGTTTGCATTTAGTCTACGCACCCCTTTACACCTCCCAATGGCTGTCAGTGAGCAGCAGAGCTGTGCAGAGGACAGAGTTCCCATCACATGAAAGACCTTTCGATTTTGTCCAATTTGGATTTATTCCCAGTTGGAGGGGGGAAACCTCCATGATGAAAAAATCTGGAAGGCTGGTTTTTTTCAGGTCAGTTGAACTGATTCATTTTGATTTAGACCCTTTAAAATTTCATATTCTAATAAATAATACACGCAAAAAATGTGAAGCAAAACATCTTTTCAAAACTGAAAATTGAAAGGTTTGGTTAAGCAAATGTTGACATGGGGCATTAGAACATAGGAACTGCCATTTACTGGGTCAAACCAGAGGTCCATCTTGCCCAGTATCCTGCGTCACACAGTTGTTAACACTGTCGGGACTTTTTTCCTTGTGTTTTTTTTCTCTTCAAACTGAAATGCTGGCAAAATCAACCTGATTTTTTAGGTTTCAGTTGCCCCAGAGTGGCATATTCGGACAAAAGAGGGGTATGTCAAAGTTTCTCTGACTGGCTTCAGTGAGCAGTTGACTCATATGCATGTTAGCAGGAGCTCGGGTTAAGCAGGCCAGATGGAATTCACAAGTTTATAAACTTTTCTCCTAACATTTAACTGCACATTTTGTGTCAAGATCCCATTAAGGAAAAAACGAAAAGAGGTCATGTAGCAAAAAGAGTAACTTATAATTTATTAAGGGTGGAACTCCACCAATCCCTCACACTTCCAATAATTTAAACTCATGTAGTTCTACCATTATAACCCTTCTCTTCCATGTGGAGGAACTCTTAACAGTGGCTTTTTTCCATTTTAGCTCCTGTGAACTGGAAAGGGGTTTAAGCTACTTGTAAAACAATGACACTCATCCACCCAGGGAATTAGTCTGTTATACCAGTTCCTGTAGAACCAGGCAGGTCCCCCTACACATATCTACACAGGTAGTGCTTCATCCCTAGAAGGATGTCAGTCCACAGCAATGGAGAGGTGCTGCAGGTTTGGACACAGCTATACTGGCAAAGCTGAACCTACAGCAGGAAACCAGTGTGGACCCAACCCAAGGAAAGTCAAGGTGGGGCAGAGGGTACTCCTTAGGTTATACAGGCTCAAATTTACCTGTGGGTAGCTGTTTGCCCAATGAAGGCAGGCAATTATCTATGTAGTCCAGAGGCATTTGACTAGCACCTGCAGTATGCAGCTACCCCAAGGGGAATGCTCATCTGCTCACTCCAGATTTAGGAGCTGAAGATGTCCCTTAGGCCCCTGGCAGCCTGACTCCCAAGACAACTTGGACTCCTGTACTGCTTTTCACAATGTGAACAGTCTTCTTCACACTTGAGTTGGAGTTTTCTGGGAAAGGGGAAATAGAAGAAAAGGAGCAAAAAAAAACCGAGGGTGGGGTGTTCACGTCAGGAAGCAAAAAGCAGTAGGAAGGGGAACTATGAGAATGGGGGAAGGGTGGGACCAACTGTGGCAAAGGAGGCAGACCAATGTGGGTGGAGAAACTCGTGCAAAGGGTGCATCTACATGAGATGCTTTAAGGTGCATTAGCCTAAATTTAAGGTGCATTTGGGCATGTGTCTACACATGCATGCCTTCAATGCTCTTTAAAAATGCTGAATTCAGGCTATTTGGGCATTTGTACACCTGGGCTGGATAGAACGGCCTGGTAGGCCACATCTGGCCCCCGGGCCACATTTTGCCCACCCCTGCTCCAGTAGGTGCTATGCAGGGCCTTGGATATACCATTAGTACCCTGTTGCAATAAATGCTGATCCTGCCCCCCATCCCCACACTGAACTTTTCAGATAATAACGCAACACAGCTTCTGTCCCAGTGGTGGAGTCAGAGCCTTCTTGGCTGAGATCGCACAGCTGTGTAATTACCACGGTGGCTCTTAGAGGAACAGCGCTCTAGCTTGTCATGTGAAGGGCAGGATTCCCCTTTTAGGGGCTCCTGGCATACATTTAAGAGACACAGTGATCTATCAACATTAAACTGCTGCAGATATGGATGTTGTACAAACAGCAAAATAAATCCAAGCCTGGCTTGAGCGAACTATTAATATCTCCCAAAGAGGGCCTTGGAAACAGGGAAGAGTCAGTGATTAACATAAACACTGGGAGTTTTGTTGTGGACAGACGGCAAGATTAACAGCAGAATGCCTTGACCTCTCCGCATTAGAAATGCTGACATTTGTTCTCCCCAAATGGCTGAACTAATATTCTTGATAGCAGTGATGGCATCTTTCCAGTGGATGGTACTGATATGTTTTGTACACAGATCTGATTATTTTGGACAGCCACTTGTACAGCAGCAGCAGGGTCAGTATCCGAAAGACCGGCCAATGAGTTCCCTTTTACAGGTCAAACCTTTCTATTTCTCCGCTGCAGAAACCCGAGTGAAACAGGGGAACCCTGTGGTATTGAGGGCATGCAAGCAATGAAATCTGCTTGATATGGGCTTCAGATTTTTAGCAGGCATTTTAAGAGTGGATACAAGGATGTGTTTTAAAATGCTTCGGTCCATAGTACATAAGTAATGTTCATCTTGGGACTGTGGGGGTGGCAGGCTATAGGAGAGGATTTTGTTTGTGAGTCTGAAAAGAAAAGGCTTAATTCATCTCATATTTTGTTACCAAAAAAAAAAAACGGTCTGACAAACAAAATCTCCCCCCCTCCCAGTGGCATCAAACTGGGTGGAATAGACTATCTGGAGACTGGAACAGTCCTACTTTCATCAGAACGTCTCTTAGCCGCCCCAGTCACATTGGCTTGTAGCACGTTGTTAGAAATAATCAGGAGATTTGAAAAATAATACTTCCGACTTGATTAACATGATGTTGCACTTAACCACTCTGTGGCTGTTGTTTCCCCCCCGCAATATAGCTGACAATCAGTGGGGAGAGACTGATATTAAATGTGTAATCGCTAACCACCAGATTGTACTTCAGCCTCAGTTGTCCAGAAAGGGGGAGGGGGGGATAAAGGAGAGATCCAAAATGAGGGATACAGGAAAAAGAATGGGCCTGAAAGCGTTACGTGGCACAGCAGTACTTTCCTGCCTATACATAATGTTTCCTATACCTTGCTCAGTGGCAGGGGGCAGCTACTCACCCAGTCAGTCCTGCCAGGGGTGCTTTGGCTGTCGTCTGGGCCATCTGGAGAACTGGGGTCCTTCGGAGCTAAAAGTAGGGGTTTACAGCATGGGGTAATGGATGGGGTTTTCGAGCTGGAGGCAGTAACTCTTGCATGGATTGTGCATGGAGGAGGACACGAAACACTGACTGAGCAAGGAGCCAGGATGAGGGGAGCTGAGCAGGAGGAGTAAGTGCCACAAAAAGACATCTGGAGAAAGAAGTAGAAGAGGCAGGGCTGGGACCTTGTTCCCAGTTATGTCCGTGGGACAGCAACATGCCGTCTCGAGTCAGGTAATGGTTCTAAAGTTGTAGGACCTAGATCTTATTCTGCACCCCCCCCAACCCAAGCCTGTATTGATGCTGAGCAGATGTTCCTCCTGAAGCAGCGAGTGGGGCATGGTTGGGAAACACAGGCAGAGTCTGTGCCTGAGGTGCACATTTTGGTTTCTGGATGCCAAGACACAGGAAACTCCTGTCTATGAACTTCCTCTTTGCCGAGTCCATGATAATCATGTGGTTGTGCTCAGGGGTGTGCAAAGTATTTAGACCTATCCTATATGCCACTCAGGCAGCACACCCCCAAAGCTGGTACAGCTGGTTCCTGCGCCTCCCTTTCCCTAGGCCTTGGTGAAGAAGGCACATCAGAAGCAGGGAAAGGCAAGGAGATTTATATAGACAGCGGCTGGGAGGAATGGCCTTTTGCTGCTGGCTCTGCTCCTCCAGACCAGCCATTTCCACCTGATGCAATTTAGAGCAGCCCTCAGGCTGTTCTTGCCCACTCGGAGAGCCATGCAGAGAAGGAAACGGCAGAAAAATGACTGCTCCTGTGAACCCTGGAGTTTTCAGGGGAACATCGTCCCCTCTGTGTCCGTCAGACCTTTGGGATCTCGGGTCCCAGGAAGAAGAGAAGTCACAGTATCATGGAGAAATAAGGCTGGAAGGGACTTTCATAGGTCATCTAGTCCAACGCCTGCCTGAGGCAGGATCATCACTATCCAAACCAAAAGTCAAAGCACTCATTGTTACTTTACTGTATTCCAAAGACCACAATATTCACATACTGATGCTAGCAGAATGGAGAAATGTCTTTGTAAAATGGCTCTCACATAGCTTTAGCTTTCTTGTTCATTGGCAGAGCCGCCCACTGCCTGCTTCCCACTCTCCTTGCAGCCCAAAGGGGCATAAAACCATCCATACTATTTTTGTCTTCCAGTGCTTGCACCTATACATTCACGTGCTATTTTTACAAGCCATTTCTAAAGGACAGTAGGCCAAACGGGACAATGACCACCCTTGGACATAACAACACGCTTCAAACAGAGAAATATTTCTGGGTCCTCTTTCATCTCTCTGTCTGTCTCTCTCCCAGCTATTGGAAAGCTGAAATTCTCAAGAAGCATTAAACTCACCTGGTGCTTCCAGGTTCCTCCACAAAGTTTTATTACATTAATGTTGTCAAATTGTGACATTTTTGAGTGCAAGTCATAGGGTTGTTGTTAATGCCAATTTAATGGTGCTAAAATGATTAAATATGGCAGGCTTTTAAATAATGAGGTACATAAAAGGTGTTAATAACCTCTTAAGTGCTTTAATAATATTCTGTGCTATCATAAAATGTTAGTAATTGGACCTCTTAACTTTCATCTGCCATAAAGAAAGAAAAATCTCAGCGAGGAGCTGAATGGTTGAAAAATTTGCTTAAAATAAAAGAAAAATTGAACAATGGTAAAACTAAGCTCTGTTTGTTTAAAAAAAAAAATTAAATGGAAAGCCCAATGGAACCTGCATTTTAATATCATGCAAATTTTTAGCATTTCCAAAAAAAAAGAAAAAAGGGCTCTCATACAAAGTACTGCAGGAATAAAGAATAGAGACTAAGGCATGCTGGTTCCTTCAGAAACTGTGAAACCTGGTTTGGATGGGATGCTTAGGTCTGTCATAAACAAAAGCCTGAGAACTGGTAACACATCAGTTGTTTCACTTATCTGGTTTGCCCTTTGTTTCTGTGGAAGCCGAACTGGGGTTATTTCTATACACCAGACAAACAAAGCTTCTTATATAGAAGTTTTAATAGCCATTAGGATCAACCCTGCCTACAGAGTTTGCTCTGGGAACAGACCAAAGGCATCAATGGTAACTGCAACATTTTTCCATTTTCATAGCACTGTTCATTACAAATGGACAAAAGTGGTTGCTTAAATACACCAGCACACTGCAGCCATCTCTGTTGCAATAAATTGTGGCTGCTGAACAGCGCACAGCTGCAATGCACAACAGCGTGGGATGGGAATGAAGCATGCTAAACACAATTAAACACAAGGAAAGAGGAAAGGCGGGGAGGCAGAACATAGGAATCTACACGGGTCAAACCTGGCACCCAACGCTTCAGACCACAGCCACAGATCATTCAGTCGGGTGCCCCAGACATGGGGACCCTCCGCCTCTCCTGGCAGAGCAGCCCCACTCTGTAGGTCAGGCATTAACCTGTCAGGTGAGAGATAAAACTTCAGGTCTTCTCAGGCAGAGGAGTGATTTAAAACCAGGTCACTGCTCCTATCTAACACTCTTCGTTAAAAGGGACATTTACCCTGCTCAGTTCCTAAATTCATGTGTAGACAAAACAGGGGCACAAAATTGAAGCGGTGGGTTTTTAAAAGCACCGCTTTAATTTAGGGCCAAGTAAACTCCCATGTCATGCACACACCCGACTTGCCTTTCCGGCAGCGGGGAGGGGAGAGCGAGCTGCTGGCAGGCGGAGCGGTCCCTGGGCTGTTGGGGGGCTGGTGCTTCCTTCCATGGCAGTGGCAGCCCACCCCCCCCAGGCAGCATCCACCAGCAGGCACCCAGCTCAGGTGGTCCCGGGGGGCTCTGCAGCTGCAGGGGGAAGCACCAGGCCCCCACATAGCTCAGGCAAGCAGGCAAGCTCGGGGGGTGGAAATCAAGCTTACTACTTTTTTTTTTCCTCTCTTGGGCAGAGCCTGCCTTTCCAGGCTGCTGCCCGCGCACGGGTCCCGGTGCTTCGCTCCATGGCTGGTAGGGCAGCAAACTAAAGCTGCTTGGAGGAGATATAGTTTGCTGTACCCCAAGTCATTTAAGGCGCGCTATGCTGCTGAATTTGCTACAGCAGCTGGAATTAATGCATAATACGCCACCGACGCATGCAACCACCAAGACCATTAAAGCGATGCAAAAACATTTAGCCCGCTTGAAAGTATCATGCACACATGCCCATCGTTCCATCTACACGTGGCCTAAGTCTGAAAGGTGGGACTTATGCTTCATCTCTGTCTGCAGAATTGGTAACAAGCCTAAACTCAACATACTGTAAATCTCATTCCTCCCTAGCATTGTACTGGGAAGCCTGTATCTTAGCGTTATGAACTGCTTTAGGTGTCAGGGTGGCTAGTAGGTGTTTCAACAACTCATCTTCCACAGGACTTTCACTCCTTGGTCCGGGACAGACATTGTATAAACCGGTTTGACCCAAATCAGTTAAGTCTGAGACTACAGTCACCCAGGTTTATCTCAAACCAGTTTGGGGCATTTTGAAACTGGTTTATGTGCACTGAACTTCTGATCTGTTACAGGTTTAAACCAGTTTCTGATCACTTAAACTAGTTTATGTGTAATGTCTGTCCCTAGGGGTCCCAGCCTCTAGAGTTTTAAACAAGCTATTTTTACAATGCTTTGTATAACTTAAGGAAGCCTTTTTGTTGATTGCCTGCACAAACATTTGAGGAAACTCTTTTCCCTTGGGTAAGTACCTATTTTGGCACTCAAACATAGATGGAAATACAGTTATTTGCTATTTGTACTGAACATATTTGCTCTCAGCTTATAAATTCAGGCAGGGAGCAGGAAGAAATCCAGGTGACTGGGACAGGCAATCATACACCCAGAATAATGAAGAGCAAATGACTAGTTGAAGATTCGCCAACCTGCTGATTTGCTCACAGAAAATTACTAAATAACAAAGAGCCAGTCAGGTCCTCATATTCTATGGCTGTATGTAGATGGGTTTAGCACTTGGACAGAACAAGTGCTGAACCCATTACAGATGAATGACTCACTACAAAGTTTGCTCACACCTGTCCAGAAGCTCCTCGCCACCAAATGCCAATTCCTTTCTTCTCACTGAAGACAAGCTCATAGTAATTTGCTCGTTGTGGGTTAAATACTGATCTCAAGCTGATCATAAGATCAAATGAGGATCTCACTGAAGTAATGGCCAAACTTCCAGTATCTTTAATAGGGGAGTTAGACTTATCCATAGACAAATGCTTCATTTATCCATAAGTGCATCTAAAAGTGCTTTTAGGCACTTGCGTTTGACAGAGGCCGCTCTCCACTCATTGGCATCCCTCTCCATCATAGCTGAAGTTTGCCAGACTCTCCTGTGCTCAAATCCAAGGCCCTGATTAAGAACACATTTCCTCTCACTTAGATGCACTCCCACCTAGTTCATTTGACTCATCCACTGTTTTGAGAAATGTCTTTTCTTTTTCCCATTAGGTAAATTCTGGATGAAATTAATACACAGGCCTGGGTTGTACTAAGCCTTCTGGAGCCATTAGTATGTGTATCAGGACCTTGGAAACCTAATTTGTTTTGTGTTAAAGTATACAGGTTCATGTCCCATATGGTCTCTGCTATTCATCCTGACATCACCTCAGTCTGTGACTCAACTCCAAGGTCTGCACACTGGTGGGAACAGGAGCAGGGCACAGTTCAAGTTGAATAGCCTCCTGAGACACGCATACAATTTGGGTCTATGCTCATGCGACCAATTAGCCTGCTAAGTGGCTAGATAGCTAGTTGATTTTGCTGTTTCTTCAATTCTCCATTGAAAACTCATGTATTGATCAATAACTGCCCACTCCTGCCTTTGCTATTAGTTCAATATATGTTTTACAACAAGCCCCTGGACTATCAAGAGATGGGCCAAGCCAAAGAGCTAACATTCACAAACCTTTTCCAGATCTTTTGTCTGTCTGCTATCTTATTCTGTAAATGCTTTGGGATGCAGCCTTTGTCTTCTTGTACTTGCCTGCAAAACTCCAGATATATCCTTGATCACATGGAAACAACCAATAGCAATGATTTCTTTCCACTGTTTCTCAAGAAAAATGAGCAGGTTACGACCAGCCTTGCAAAGACACAAAACTTGATTAGAGAGGATAGCTTCAAAAAAAAAATCCCATAGAAAGTGATTGTAATGAAACCCTCTGGTTCCTGGTTCTCCTACAGGGTGACAGTCAGGCTCAACTGCAGCTCACCACAAGTTCTGTGCAAGGGACACCACGTAGTTGGTGGACCTCGAGCAACAGAGGTGGTCACATTCTTACTTTCTGGGCACCACTTACTTTCTTCTCTGAGCAACAGTTTATGGGGTAGCCTCAGCACCCCAGACCATGGGACAGAGCATATGTCACTGGGGAAGTCTCCCTCCGAAGTGCAGCTCCAAGCACAGGGCTAGCTTCCTCTCCTTCACTGCATGGGGCAGCTCACAGTTTAACAACAGGCTGTGGCTTAATGTTACTGCTCACATTGGAAGCTGAATGGAGCAGTTGTATCATGCAGGAGGGATCAGGACACTCTCCTATCCCAGAGATCTTGAGGGCTTTTCTTTTTCAGTCTGTCTTCTAGACCTCCCCATGGCAAGGTACAGATAGTCAAAAAGCCTGAGGCTGAATTGATTCAGTCTTTGCAAGTTAATCTAAACTGCACATGTTAAATTGAAACGGAAGCAAACAGACATTTACCTTTGATTCAGGAAATGCAGCCAGATGTCTGCAGTGGCCCAGGCCAAAAGCCAGGGGGTGCTAGAGCACAGCTCTCTGGCTGTGTGTTCACTTCCTCTTCCTGCTGCCCGCCAGGTCACTAGAATTTGCAGCCCAGAATTACAGCAGCAGGACTCTGCAGGGTTGCTCATCACTTCCTCTTCCTGCTTCAGGTGCCTCTGGGATTTGTAGTCCACAGTTGCAGCCAGCAGGCCTGTGCAAAGTGGCTAGTATTCACTTTGGATTTGGATTTGGTCAATTCGGGGAACAGTGATTCGACTTGGTGATTCAAATCACTGTCCTGAATCTATTTGGGCAAATCTGATTCGGAGATTCGGGTGCTGCCTGCTGGAAGGGGGAGGAGGGGGCTGAGGGAGGAGGCAAGGGATGCAGCCTGGCAGAGGTCCCCTCATGGTCCTCTCCCCACTCCTCCAGCCCCTCCTTGGCCCACCCCCTACTTACCGGCATGGAGTCTGGCTCCAGCTCCCTGCTGCAGCAGGCAGAGACTGCCTGAATCATCGAAGCTGTCTGAATCTGAATTGATTTGGACCTTTTTATTGGTCCCCTGATTCGATTTGGATTTGGAAATTCAGCCACTGAATCAGGCCGAATTTCCTCTGAATCAAATCAGCACCCGGAGTTTTGCACAGCCCTAGCAGCCAGCAGTAAGTTCAAACAAGCAAAGGAAAATTTAGCTCCCCTCCCTGGCCCCAGCTGGGGTTAGCCTGGTGGGGGGTAGCTTCCTCCATAGACTGGGATGCATCCCCAGTTGGGCTACCCCTTCTCCTGCCCCGCTTTCAGCCAGCCATCATTGCTCCAGCCAGGAACGAGAAGGCTGGAGCCAGAGCCAGTCCTGCTTTCTGGAGCAGACAGCACAGCCTGGTCCAGGGCTGGAAAGCATGCTGGGATGCTGGTGGACTGTGATTAAACTTGAACCAGAAAGGGGTCCGGGACAGAAGTTTCATAAACCAGTTTGACTCATATCAGTTAAGTCTGATACTACTTTCAACTAGGTTTATCTTAAACCAGTTTCAGCCATTTTGAAACTGATTTATGTGCACTGAGCTTCTGTTCTGTTACAGGTTTAAACCAGCTTCTGATCATCACTTAAACCGGTTTATGTGTAACTTCTGTCCCTAGCCCTTGTCTAAGTACCAGTTTGCATCAATGGGAGTTCCATGTACAGAAAACTCCCAGAACAATTCCTTGGAGCTGAATCCTTGGCATCCTGCTTTTGCAACTGCCACAGTAAGCAGCAGATGTCACATGCAGAAGAGGTGCATTATGGACCTTTGAGAACTCCTCCTACACCACCCTAGGTCAGGAGAAAAGCCAAGGGCTCTGCCATGCCTCGTGTGCACACACACGTTGCCAGCTGTCTTGAGGCACAAGTGCCAAATATTTGGTGTCTCCAGACCCAGTCCACACTTTAAACATCAAAAGATACTGAAAATTCACATGAAGGGATATTTAATGTGCAGCATTGCATTGCTTTGCAGGAGACCAAAATGAACTCACTACAGTGTTTGCAAAGTTGTTCTACACTTAGTTTTCCATGCTTCTTTAGAAACCCTCCCTTCCTTGCCATTCAGCTCCTGGATCTATTCTTGGAGAGTAAGAATTGGGATGTACTTTGCAGCCAAAAGTAAAGTTATAAAGAAGTTTGCTCACGTTCCTCAACACATGAGATATAGAGTTAATTAAAAATTGTTCTCTGTACAACAGGTTTGTTTCACTGGAAAATGTCACTGACGTAAGGCTGTTCTACTCCTGTTGCCAACTGCATTGAATTGACTCCATTATAAGCGCCCCCCCCCCCCGCCCCAGTTTTCTTCCCATAATAAAACAGGCAGATCCTAGATCCTGCTGTGGATTATTTAGGGGGCAAGGGCATTTGGGAGAAGGTGCTGCAGGATAGCTGGGTTAGGGCCACCAGTCTTCACTCCTTTATTTACTGTTTATCTGAGGGTCTACAGAAGAAGACACTTAACCTAGCACTGTGCTGTATTAATTCGATCCTACATGTCTGGTGCTGTTAAAAGATTTTTAATTAGATAAATACATTTTAAAAAAGATTTTGCAGAATAGTTGCCTCTAGCAACCGTAACAATCTTGAATAAGCTTCATCTTTGCAAGGAAAGACAACTCTCACAGAGGGCTAATGTATTATATCAGAAAAGAAAGATGCTATTATGGAATTTATGGAGAAGGGCCCGTGTTCCAATGGAAATGCAATCCCACTGCTGGAAAAGGGAATTCATTTCAATATTTCCTTCAAACAGCACACAGATTTTGCTTTAATTTTTCCAGTCAGGTTGCCAAGTTTCAGCCACAGGCTGGAGGGAGATTTCTGCAAGTGCTTTCTTTCCGTAGTCAACATCCTTGCAAAGGCATCATGAAAACATTAGCCTCAAGGAGAGCGTGTTGAATCCCTTTATGCGACAAGGAGAGCCAGACTTTGGAACCAGACCCTGACACACTCATCTGACCCAGTTACAACAAACGTGGGTGAATTGTGTTCACACTACAGTGTCCTTCACAAGTTAGGAGAGTCGGTGTGTCTGGAAATACCAGCTCGCTAACCCTAAATGATACAGAGCTTCCTGGGGGAGCACCTGAACAAGGACCAGTACTAGGGAACAAAGAGCTTCATTGGCGTCATGGATGGCAATGAATTCAAGGGTGACGCACCACACTAGGAGCTGAAGGATGAAGGAGGCTTTGTCCACCCAGCTCCCCCGTCACAGTCAGGGATGTCATGTGTTAACTGTGCTGTATATAGTTGTATGTATGTGTTTATGCGATGCTGTTCACAGATGATAATGGGAGTGCCAGAGCACTCGAGAACAACTAAGGAAATGAAGCTGCCACCGTTACATGTCCTCCTTCAAATACCATAGCTGGCCAACGGCTACTTTGGCCCCAGCTAAATGTAGAGCAGCTTCTGGTCTTCTCCAGAGTCTGGTACACTGCTCCCCCAAGAGCTACTCCGCTGCTCATGAGACAGTCAAGTGTGAACATAGCACTACTTTGATTCTTCCATCAGAGGATCTCAACGCTCTCAGTGAATTAATCCTCCCAACATTCCTCTGATGTTAGGCATTTTTATCCCCAGGGTCCCTGCACAGGCTAGGCACACAGTAGGCAGCTTCAATGGGAAATTTTCCATCCTCACCCCCATGCTTGGTATATTTAGCCCTGACCTAGAAAGACCATCCTTTCTAGGGCTGAGTTGTGATTCAGACAGTCTGCTTACTAGCTTAAATGTGAGCCTCAGCTGAGCAGAGGCTGCCAACTGTGCCGAATCATATCTGATTAGAGGTGGGAGAAAGCTTGAAAAACAACATAGCCAAGCAAATGGAGTGGGCTGAGCATATCACGAAAATTATATTTAACACCATTTTGATGATATAAAACAAAACAACCTTCACATCCTCCAAAATAACCCCTACCTGTCTGCAGGGGGAGAGTAGAGACAGGCAGAGGGCTGCTATTTAGAATTACAAGAAAGTAGGGTAAAAGAGAGCATATTTATGCAGCAAGGGGTAGTCAAGAAGGTGGATGTCCCCTTTCCCCCTCACATCCCAATGGAGAAGGCAGGCAGGTTTTTCTTGCCATTTATAGTAATTTTGGGGAGAATCCATCTTTGCAGCATGGAAACAAAACCTCCTAGTTTTACAAACCAGAACAAAACAAAAAGCAGGGGGGTGTCGAGAAATTGCACTGAGAAATCAGAAAAAATGAAAAAAAAGAAACACAGCTCCATTTGAATTTGGATTTCAGCACACGCTGTCCCACCAGCCCCATGGGGCTGATGCACCATGAGTATGGAGCCCCAACTACCAACACATCCGGACTGCCAATTGGACTCCAATCAGACATCCAAAGGTGAAATCTTATCTCCAAGCCTGTGAGAAAATCGGAGGAGATGCAGATGGTCCCTATAAACTATCCTGGTAACACAGTCCAGGAGGTTTACAGGAAAATGCAGCCTAACCCAGTCTGGAGAGAAGAGAACATGAGACTAAACACAACAGTTTAACAAATAATTACAGGTTCTTTGTATGGCCTCGGAGTTGTAATCCACCTTCATCCACTTTTCTTTGCACAGTTTAGAATTACAATGCCAAAGGGATCACAGGGAATCATGAAATAATGTCCTGCATTTGAGTGCAGTGCAGACAGTCTCTGAAGGTTTTAGACAGTCCATTTGATACTCTTTTCATGAAACATTTACCATGTTGTACCAAAGCGTTCACTCCATTGTACCTTAGCAAACAGCACACAGGCTGTTACAGTCACTCACACGTACAGGATTCCTGCAGCCATCAAATGCTATAAGTAAAACTGACCTGAATAGGTCTTCCTGGTTTTAAATTCAGGCCAGTGTGTTCCTTGAATATTAAAGCCATGGTAGATTTACCACACCATAAAGCAGTGCAGGGAATTGCCAAGTAATATTCTGCATTTCAACCAACTCAGCGGGGTCTCGGAGGACAGCGCACTATCCATTTGCTTCACTTTGTAGCTAAAAGTGCATTTTTGTTTTCTTGTTATCTGTATGTCTTCCTTCACCACATGGGGAATGCACAGACCTGTGGTGAAGGCACTGGCCTGAAGGTTGGGGGAAGTGGATGAATTGCTTAATCTCTCAGTTTGCTGTCTCTGAAATGGACAGGACTAATATTTCCATCCTCCCACCCCAGGCCTGTAACCTGCCAGGGCAGGCAGTATTCTCTGGTCATGTGCTTGCCCAGTGATTATCACTGTTCAACATCTTCATCAGTGACTTGGACGAGGGGGTAAAAAGCACCTGTTCAAATTTGCTGATGACACTAAGATGTGGGGGGATGCGGGCACTCTAGAAGGGAGCAATAGGCTACAATCAGACCTAGACAGGTTACAGGGGTGGGCAGATGAGAACAGGATGGGATTCAAAACTGACTAGTGCAAGGTGCTGCACCTCGGGAGGAACAACTGGCTCCATACCTACAGGCTGGGGAACTCCCTTCTTGTGAGTACAGAGGCAGAAAAGGATCCTGGAGTCATCACTGATGCCAAGATGACCATGGGCCGGCAGTGTGGGGAGGCAGTCAGGAAGGCCAGCCGCACCTTATCATGCATCCACAGATGCATCTCGAGCAGGTCCGAGGAGGTGATCCTCCCCCTCTATGTGACACTGGTCAGGCCGCAGCTGGAGTACTGCATCCAGTTCTGGGCGCCGCACTTCAAGAGGGACGTGGACAGCATGGAGAGGGTCCAGAGGAGGCCACTCGCATGATCAGGGGACAGCAGGGCAGGCCCTACGAGGAGAGGCGACGGGACCTGAACCTGTTCAGCCTCCACAAGAGAAGGCTGAGGGAGGATCTAGTGGCCTGTTACAAACTAGTCAGGGGGGACCAGGAGGCATTGGAGGAGTGCCTGTTCCTCCGAGCACCGCCAGGAGTGACCAGGAATAACGGTCACAAGCTGGCAGAGGGGAGATTTAGGCTAGATATCAGGAGGTGTGACTTCACGGTCAGGGCGGCTAGGATCTGGAACCAGCTTCCAAGAGAAGTGGTGCTGGCTCCTACCCTGGGGGTGTTTAAGAGGAGGTTGGATGAACATCTTGCTGGGGTCATTTGACCCCAGTACTCTTTCCTGCCATGGCAGAGGGTCGAACTAGATGATCTACTCAGGTCCCTTCTGACCCTAGAAACTATGAAACTTAGCTCAGTGTTTTCCAACCTTTTTTCACTTGCAGGCCCCTAAAACATTTTGACCAGAAGTACGGACCCTTTGTATTGCAAGTGTGGGTATTCACACACTTTTGATTGATCATAGTCAGGGTCTGCAGACCACAGGTTGAAAACCACTGCTCTAGGTGCTTCCATAATTCATATAACTAGTGATACTAAGATGATGCTGCGGCTTTAGTAGAATTGCAATACAAAAATAATTTCTGGCCTTTGTTCCTTCCTACTTTTGTAACCAACCGCATTTGCATGACCTGTGTTTTTTTGCTTGCCAGTATCATATACCAGCTTCCCCCTTTTCTTTGCAGACCTTGGCTGGATGATCTTCGGAGAGTGTAACAGATGGACCCGAGAACTTTAACTGCAGGTCTCCCAGCCAGAGACTAAGGACTAAACATCTCCTCTTTCCTTTTGGGACAGCTGCAGCTCAAGTTCAAACCACTATGTGTGAGGTCATATCCCAGGCCTGACAAAGTTTGCCAAAGACCACTACAACACAGAGGTAAGATAGAGCCTAGCATTGTAATGGAAAATAAATACATGGAAGTGAGGGATCACCGAGCAGCAGAGCCACCGGAAAAAGCAGGGATATGCACAAGCACAATTTCTTTTTTATTTGTTCGGTTTCCTTCGATCTGGGATAGGAGGCAGTGTGATTTGGAGGAACAAATTGTAGGCTTGAAAATCAGGAATGGGTCTGGGCTAATAGTCACATTTTTACTTTGCTTGTAGTTCCACGTCTTTCTTTCTTTATTTAAAAACAAACTATTTCAGGGCAACCTGAAAGGAATATCTAGCAAGATTTTTGATTAAAAAAAAAGTCGGGAAAATATAACTGGGGCAAAAAAAAATTAGTTTGATCAAAAATGGACTGCTTTGTTTTCACCGTGTGGTTTTTTTTTTTTTTTTTTAATGCTTTCAATAAAACAGAAGGAAATTTCAAAAAAACAAGTTATTTCAAAAAACATCAAAACAAAACAGTCCAACTCTTCAGGTACCATTTGCTTTTTCCTGTACAAGCAGTTTGGTAGAACACAGACCGAGGTTGTGAAGTGTTTCACTAACCACCAACTCTGTTTTTTGCCCAATAATTTCATTTACCTCTCATCAATGCTTAGTCTGGCATTGAGATGGCAAGTGAATTTTCCTGCAGGTAAATCCATGCTCACAACATGCTCTTAACCTACCTCGTAGGGAAGTAGTATGGATAATGGATTAGGTAGCATTTGTACAGGGGGGAAGTCCTGAATCTTGTGCTATACAGGGCACAATTCTGCTCTTTCAGGACTTCTTCAGCCCTGTAATTCAATTGGGGTTATTCCTGATTTAGCTGTAAATCAGGAGAGAAACAAGCCCATAAAGTGATGCATAAGTTCATTTTTCATCTCCCAGACTATACACTGATCTTTAAACAATGTAAGTCAACTCTAATCTAGTCAAATACTCACTATCCAAACTACCCTTTCTAATGAGCTACCAGTACCTATTCCTGTTTGACTCGCCTACTCACTCCCCTACTACCCAGCGTCCTGCTACTGTGAACGTCAGTGCAGTCCTAGAAGTGGTTGTAGCGTCAGGCCTTGTGTATTCTTTGCACCCAAATGTACTGGGACTCAGCATTTCTATGTACTGGTCAATAATTTCCAAGTGAACAAGTTCAGGAGACTCAGAAGCTGACCCAAAGCCCACTTAAGTCGCCCTTTCCTGCCCAGAGCAGGGGTCGGACTCAATGATCTAATCTACCCTAGCAGTCAATGAAGTCAATGGGGGTCTTTCCATTGAGTTGATTAGGGCAAGTCTTCAGCCCTAATTCTGCCACCCATCCCCACTTTACTAATTTAATGCTTAACATCAGGCATGTGCTTAAATCCCTTTGGCTTCAGTGGAACTTAAGCATATGCTTACAATTAAGCAAATGCTCAACTGGTTTACCAAATCGGGCTGCTTTTAGGCATTCCCTCGGATGCTCCGTAGAACTGGGCCCCAGAGCACATAGTGAAGAGTAAAAATAAAGCATGGTCATGCAGAAATAAACAGCCAATAGGCCTGGGCTCTTCAAGGCCTTTGAGCTTCATTTGGTGCAGTATTTCCAAGGTATGTTTTGTATGTCTGCAAAATCATGTTATTCAGCAGCCCAGAATCACTCTTCCATCTTCAGCATTGATGAATAGAAAAAACACAGCATGCAGTCCATTATTCTGAAGGAGGCTTAATCATGAAACTGCTGCTCCATTTGACTGACAGAATTAGAAGCAATCCACACAGTGGAAGAAGGGGAAAAAAAAAGCAGCCCCATTTGGTTGTCAGACTGTGGGTACATACACAAAGCTTTTAGCAAAAAAAAGAAGAAAAAGAAGAAGAAAAAGTTGTTGCCTTCTTAAATCACATCTATATTCATGACATGAATGACAGGCTTAAGGGGAAAATTATAAATCTTTCCTTCCAGCTTTTCTTTTATTGCCTAACCATAGATTTCATCTTTCCACAGAGCAGTGCCACTAAACACGCAGCAGAGAGAAGCAAGCACTGTAGTTAAGCTGTGCTTATTGCTAGGTTAGTCTGCGGCAATGGTAAGCAAATTGTTAGCGCTTGCCCAGTGGGGGCTATTGTGATGCTTTGCCATCTCCAACAACACCATACAATGCGGACAGTAATTGATATGGGGTTTTGCATCTGCTTTTCCCCCAGGCAAAGCGCAGGGGAGGGGCGAGTGCCCTTACTCCCATTCGTCAGATGAGAGCACCGAGGCCCGGACTGGGTGAACCAAAGCCAAGAACGTAACGCAGGTGCTCCAAATCCCTTGCTTCCCAGGTCATGTTGCCTTTCTTGAAATGAAGGGTTGGGCACTAAGCTAATTTAGCAATAAAGAAGCTTTACATAGAAACCTGAGACTTGTTTCTTTGTCGTTTCTATATTTTGGCTCATTCCCTTGGCGGAGAATATTGGGTTTTGTCCCACTGGACAGAACAATTCTCTAAGATTTGCAGCCTCCTCATGACAGCTCTGGGAGTCCACCCACCCACCCGAACAGGACAGAAGGACGCCAGGACCTGCAAATCCACCACAATAACCACAGCAGACCGCCCGCCCCCCTGACAGAGCACTAGGGCACCAATACCCAAGGGTACCCATCTGCCCAGCTCAGAGGAGCTCTAGGGCATCTCACGACAGCTCTTCCCCCTGAGACTCCTGGCCTAAGGGAGAACAGTGCCGACAAGAGAAGAAACCAGTCCTTCCCCCGTCCCTGGGATGAACTCATCTATGCCTGCAGGGAAGCCAGCACATCTTCTCAGCAGATCGAATCCATGCCCATCTTTCCAGCTGGCCCCAAGGGAAAAGAGGAAGGAAAACAGTGGAACCAAGAGTCTTATGGAACGACAGAAGTAAAACACAAACTCTTATTGCCTTCCATTAGAAACAATTCCTTTAAAATCCCTCAGTCTCGAGCGCTATTCCCCCGAGAGAAAATGTTACTGATACTGCTCTTAGAACCAATCTATATTTGCAATGTATGTATTTACACATTACTCATTTCCATTGTGGGCCTCCTGTGGAAACCTGTTTTCGGCTGGTGTGCAGCTGCCTGCATGCAGACGCACTGTAAAGACACTAGCTCAGTTTGTGCTGTCTGTGGCCGCTGCTTTTATGTTATATCATAGCCTAATTGCAGACAATCCTCTTTAACTGCTGACACACAGTTAAGTTGTTCTGCAGGTGAATGAGTGCCTGTAATGTTCCTCCAAGTTTTTTAAAGTCCTGCAATATTATTAGGTGGATTTATCAATGGCAAGACACCAGCTAGAGACATAAATCTATTTAAACACTGCCTCTGATTTCCCATTGTCCGTGGCATTAACTACCCAGTGGGGTTTTTGGTTTGGTCTTTTTGAGGGGGTAAAGTATGTTTAAAAATTAAAGGAATCCATTTTAACGCTCCTGTACAGACTGCTTCCTCTAGTTTATCAAGGGAAACCATGTTTTGTTACCAATAAATAGTGAAAAATAAACTTAATGAAACAAAGACAAAGAAACCAGCATTGCTGTACTATTTTGCCATCATATAGATTGGAGCATAGTGCTGAGATCCTTTATAACATCAGTGCCCTAAGAAATAATAATACTAATGTATGTTGCTGTTGCTGCTTTTGTTGTTAAGGCTCCCACCGTACTTTATAACCACAGAAAGGCAGCAGTACAGAAACACAGCTTCTTTCAGGCAGAGAGATGTGGAGGAAGAGCAATTCAGGGGCTAGGGTGCCAGAAGAAAAACCTCTCTGTAGAAATAATATCTGTCAGGTAGAAAATACTCAGACTTGGAGTCTTTGGCACCCAGTTTCACCCATGGCAGCAAGGGGCTGAGCTGCACCTTCCAAGATCTGAACCCAAGAATTCAGCTCTGAAGGATTTCACTTTTCAGAGGTGGGACCTATCCTTTTCCAGAGACTCTGAACCTCAGTGGAAACCAGCAGGATCTGGGGGTGTGCACCACCTCCCCCAAAATCGAGTTCCTAATATCTTGACACCCTCTTAGAGAGAGCTTTCAGACGAGTCTACAGCAGAAACGTGCCAGGATTCAGACTCCCCTGCAAAGAAGGCAGGATCTCCACTGTGTCACCCTTCCCTGGGACTCGGGTGCATTGCAGTGATAAGCACAAGCAGAAATAGTGGCTGGTAGGTGACAGAGCAGGATGCGACAAGGGTGTCCTTCCTCTGTTCCCGCAGTGGTGATCCACTAAACGTGACTATTAGAAATCCTTTCTAATGAACAGGGTGTGAAGTCCTGGAACAGGCGACCTAGGGACAAATGTCCCTGGAAGTTTTGAAGAGTAGATTAGACAAACATCTAACCTGGGGGGTGGTTGCTTGAGTGGTTCAGGTTTAGATAATTCAGCCTCGGCAAAGGGGATGGACTAGATGACCACACGAGGTTCCTTCCAGTTCTCCGGTTCGAGGACTTTGTGCCACGCGTGCGCAGGTGTTGCAAGACGTGTTGAGTCTGCCTTCCTCTTTGGAGAGAGGCTTCGAAAAGGAGAGTGGAGATGTAGGGAACAGGATAAAGTAAGCATCTTATGTGCTAGCCTGTAACAGAGCAAACAGAGTGGAAACCAAGCATAGAAAAGCTGAGGAAAAGAGCTGAGAAGGGCAGAGACAGTTCTAATGGATAAAAAATATACTGTGCCCCAGCCTCTGACTCAAGCAGGGGGACAGGAGACACAGAGACTGCAGCCCTAATTTGTGCTTCTAGGATTTCTGCAGTGACGTGGTTCCCCCTTACTTCTCCCTGCCCGGTTTTTGCAGGCAGGCACTGAGAGCCACGTCCAGCCCAAGCTGCAGTTCTTTCCCTGTTAGGGACAGATTACATCACGCTGTGTGCCTGCAGCAAAGAGATGGTGCAGAGCTGCAGTGACCCAAGGTGCGCTCCAAGTAAGACTGTGCCCCAGAGGACTGTGCTGCAGAGTGATACTCCATTAGGATTGGGAGAAATGCATGCTCTTGCTTTCTGCCCAGCCATTCAGTGGGTAATTTACTTTGCCCCAGGGAATGCATTGAGGGGGCAGCCCATGGACTCACCCTTGAGCAGGGGCTGTAATTGCAGCTGGCTTGTCTGGAGTACGCTGGGGCAAAGGAAGGCTCCTTGAACCTGGGTGCCCTGCATAATAGCTAGTCACGACTTGGCCATTCATACGTAGCAGAGGCTTTGCCTTTATTAATATTATCCTCAGGAACTATTTCACTGGATTCTCCAAATCTCTAAAAACTCAGTAACAATAGCATTCCTGGATCAGCACCTAGGTGGCCATTTGCTGAAGACCTTCAGGGCAGAAAACCTGATTTTCTGGTGACAAGGGCTCTGCACTGCCGACAGCTGGACAAATGTAGGGTCTGGCCCTTCCCCCTCCCCTGAAGGGAATTTTGCCATTGGCTCAATGGGAGCAGCAATAAGCCATTGTATTTGCCAGCAGAGTTTGCCAATATGTCTTGGAAGACAAAACCGGAGTGGTTAAGTGCTGGGCTCTAATGAGAGGTCACTTCCCCCCCTAGTCCATTTCCAGACCATAACCGCATTTTAATGAATAAAAAGTCATTGCTTTAAATCCATGCAGATCTGTGGTCCCTGCCAAGCCTGTTTTTCTTCTGGAAAGACAGATGGACGTGCTCACATTATGGTAGTTGTTTTTTGCGTGCCATATATTTTCAGTGATGTTCATGAAACTAGAATTAGTGACACTAATAATGACAAATCAGAGGGCTAATGTTGTTTAACCCTGTTAAAGTGTGTTATTACATTTACATGTTCCCACAGAGTAAATGCTGTTTGGCTCAGACATATGTCTTGCTATCTGTTTATTTTTATGAATCAGAAATGAATCAGCACTCAGCCTAAGAGTGTCCTGCAGATTTACTTGTCTCGTATACCATTTCAGAAAATGGGGGGAAGAGGAGGGGTTTGGATCATCTTGTACCCACTACAGACATAAAACCACTCTTAAATTTAATACAAAAAAGGCTGTCCTAGCATTGTCAAGGATTGATCTGAAGATGCGGAGCAGTACGTAAGCCCAGCTATTCCACAGGGCCCAGAGCTGGGTAGAGACTCTTGGTTGCATTAGCAGCTATGAAACAGATTTGCAGCCATATATTTCATGGCGTTGATAGTATGGTAATGAGTAGGGACCTGATATTGTACCTTTGCATGGGAGGCCCAGAATGTAAGCCCAACCCCTGGCTGGACAGTGGGGTAAGTCCAAATCCCTGCTCATACAGGGGTGATATTCATTCCTGTTCAAGTGTACCAGTGAAGACCCCAAAATAGGATGTACATGTAGATAGCTAGGCCCCATGCTAGCTGACAGAACAACTCCTCTTTGTTATCAGCTACTGAGACAAGCATTCCCATGCCATTTGATGGGATTTCTCTTGTGAGTACTTGCCAATGCCAAGTGGCTGCACAGTCAAGTCAGCAATTTGCAAGTCCTGCTTAGAGAAGAGTCCTACAGTAGTGGAGAACTGGGCAAAGAAACCCCCTGAAGCAGAAAATGTTGATGAAAACCAAATAGATTTTTTTTGCATCAACATTGTTCTTTGAATGTCTCTGGATACTCAAAGAAAAGAGGACTCCTTGACATTGGCTCCTTCATTGTTTGGGTTTCGTTCCCATTCTTGAATCTAGGGGCCTTTATCTGAAAAATAAAATAAAATAAAACCATTCCAAATAGGCTTGATCATCTTGGTGCTTTTGTAATTCAATATGCTGCTTCAGAGATTTGAAAAGGTTATGTAAGCAATAGGAACAACATCCTGCTTTCTTATAGCACTAAACATTCCAGCAGTTGCAGGAGGTAATTTAAATTCAATTACCATCACAAATCCTGAGGTTTGAAATTTAGTTCTTTATTTTTTAACTTTGCTGTCTCCAGTAAGCTATGGTCAAAGTCTTTAGCCAAATCACTGACATTAGACATTCTCACCATCTTCTTTCCTTTTTCCTGTACTAACTGTACTTTGTTTCCTGCAATGGTTTACAGAAACCATCTGCATCTCCTCCTGTTTTCTCTCAGGCATGGAGATAAAATTTCACCTTTGGATGTCTGGTTGCAGTCCAACTGGCAGCCTGGATGCATTTGGTAGCTGTGGCGCAGTGCCTGTTATGTACAAGTGTTAAGCACACAGGGTGGCGATGGGAGAACCTGTGTGAGATCAACCCTTCACAGGTCAGCTTCAGCTCCACCTTTATGCTCAAGGGCCAGCGCCCTTAGAAGTGGTTGCCTGAAATTAAGCAACTAGATCATAGTTAAACGACTGAAGAATAATCTGATTTTTCAAAGGTGCAATGACATTGTGGCCCTCACTGATGTAGAAATCTATGGCTGGAATTACCTCCTAGTCAGGGAAGCTGGAACACTCTGTCTCTGATGCACCTGAAAAAATTTAATGTAACCCAGGTACACCCAAGGGTGTGCCCTATTCTCAGTTGGATGGGATGGGTAGGCAGGAGGGGGTGCTGTGAGAGGGATGCCAGAATTTGCCAAAGCCCAAAGTTCTCAACTATATACAATTTATTGAGTTACCAACATCCCCCACCTCCGAGCAGGGGTGGGGCAAGCCCCTCCCAGCTGTTACCTGATTGATGGAAATGTTCCACCAATCTGAAGTGTTCTTCTCCAAGCCGGGCTTGCCAGGCAAAAGTAGCAAGCCCACCACACTCAGCTCAAGAGGGTAAATAAAGCACAGCTGTTTTATTAACACAGAACAGCACAGTTGTTTTCCTTGCTCCATTTCTGAAAAATAATCATAGGACTCACAGCTTTATCAACTCCAAAAGTAGAAGGGACTCTCTGTTCCCTGTTCCTATGCAACTTGATGCTGTTGCTGTACCATCAGACCATCTAGCTGAGTATCCTCTCTGGGGCAGTGGAGAATATTCTGATGCTTTGGAGGATACCAAAACTAAAGCAATAAACTATAATGATCTTTACAGGTTGTACATGAAGGGCTTCTTCATGACCTCAACAGTTAGTAGTTCAGGCCCTAAAGCACAAAATTTGTTTAGGGTCACTGCCATCTTCCCTTTGTGAAAGGTTCCATGTATAAAGTTTGCAGGAAAAATCAGGACTACCTCCATACTGGAGTGGCATCCAGATCCCAAACTAACATTCCTGCCCTGTGGGTATTACTTAGATCCAGATGTTATACTCCCATCACACTGACCTAAGCCAGTAGTGCTCAACCTTTTGGCCCTGTGGGCTGGACGAGTGGTACAGGGCCAGTCCACAGGCCAGATCTAGTGCTGCAGGTCCATCTATGGGTGCCACACATGACAAGCCAATACCACATGTATATAAGAAGACCTAATACTGACCGATATTGGGTCAGGAGGGGTGATCCAACTAGCAGAGGATCCCTTGTTCATTAGCAGAGGATTAGTTCCTTGTTCATTAATTTGAATGGTGACTGTGATTTAATTGACCCAGACCTGACCAGAAATAGTCCCTGTGAAAGACCTAGGGATTGGAGTGAAGAGCAAATCACGTAGGTAATTCTGAGTGAATGACAGACCAGGGTGTAGGGGAGGAGAAGCCCTGGAAAGGACTCACACCAGGAGACATCACTGACAGGGCAGACATTCTTCTGTCCACAATAGTAACAACAAAGCATGGCGGGTGACACATTAATGGATGATGGAGTGTAAACGCTAGGAAGAAAAATCAAGTTAGTAACTAGCCAGCCTCCACTGTCATGGTGATCCTTGCCACATTCATCTGCACATCAGCAGTACTCCTTTTGTTGGCTTTCTTAAAACATCAGATAGGCAAAGCAATGATTAGTGGTTTCTTCTGTTTTGTGGGACAACAAAAAATTCCTCAAAAAACCAGCAACAGCAACATACGGACAAAAATGCTCTCAGAAGTACCCAAAAAAGATGTAAAAAAATGCAAAATGCTTTTCTTTGGCCTCTCAGCAAGAATCAGAGGTCAGAAATGGATTTTTAAAATCTCTTATATTGGATACTCCATATGCAGTGGGGTTGAAAAGTATTTTGTTTAAGCAGCTAGTGCACCTATTTTGCAAGCAATGTCTCCAAAAGTGGAAGAAAGAAGGAATTCAGCCTTCCAAATGCTCTAGGCATCTCCAAAGCCTACTGTATTTTTGCAGGACTTCCAAATAACTTGAGAAATCAACAAAGTCCCACCTCCCTCCTTGGGTTTTCTGAGACTGATCGTTTCCCTACTCTGGTATAAAGTTGAGTTTACTTTCTAGCCATTAGCTGCAGTGATTCTTACAGAGCCTCCATTGCCAACACATCAGATTATCCCACTGGGGTTGACCCCTCCTAGGAGCAGCATCATTCCCATAGACTGAGACCAAGCTTTTTATTTCATGTTAATGTATTTAATAAGTCAAGAGACAGCAACTTGGCAGAGAAGTACAAGTTATTTACAATGGCCAGATACTCAGTCCTGGTATCACTCAGCAAATTCAGTGGTACTGAGAATGCTCAGCACTTATTGTTATCAGGTAGCTACTATTCACCCAAGCCCAGAGGGTCTCTGTCCCCTGAAAACTGTCCTCTATGCTTTCCCCCTTATTCAGTAACCAGATGCCCTTGCAGTCTGTTCACTTCTAATTCTTTTCATTCTTCCTTATTCAGATCTCAACACAGGCAGCCCTTTCCCATGGTTCTCTTGAACTATTGTGGACTGGTTTGCCACATGCCATGTGTGGGTTTAGGAGAGGGCAATAACACAGATGCACTCCTGGCCTTTTCAGTTAACCAGGTCACGGGACTTTTTATTTAAATCCTCAAAGCAAGCAATAATCCCCTCCTCCCTTCTCCTCTGTGCTCAGTGGCATGTCCCATCCCCTCCTCTTTCCTGCCCCCTTCCTTTGCCCTTCCTGTCTCTGGCTGTGCCAGGGGCAGGGGGATCTCCAGAGCTGCTCCTGGCCACTCTAGCTGGGGTCAGATTGGGAAAGCAGCAGCAGCGGGTAGGTTCCTCTGTTCTGCCTGGCCCATGCCAGCCTGGGAGCAGGTACACGGGAAGTGAACCTACCCACTGCTGCCGCTGTCTGTAGCCGAGCCCAGTTTCAGACACAGCCTGGCTGCAGCAGGTTAGGAGTAGCTCTGGAGCTGCCCCACCACCCCTGGTTCAGCTGGGGACAGGAGCAGCAGTGGTCAGGAAGCAGAGGAGAGAAGAGGAGGGGAGGTGTCTGTAGGAATGTTTCAGCTCCTGGATTCATGCGATTACCAGGGAATCTCAGCTTTCGTTCAAGAAAGGGCAGGTATCTAGTCAGCATTGCTGTAAAGAAAAGCTAGCAAAATGTGAAAGTCTTTACCAGTTTTTCCACAAAGAAAATTCAATCCTATTATTTCTGCTTTAACCAGCTTTATAGCTAAATCAAATATTGTAAGCCAGATCTGTCCTCCACATGGAGGGAAAAGATCTTAGCGATTCAATGCTGGTTACATGGCCTAAGGGAAGTTTGGATTCTTTAAAAACCAGTATTTGTGATTGCACTATATGTGGAATAAAGCCTGAGATGCAAGAGTTACCATAACAACAACACCTCAACATGGTGCATCCACAAATATCTAACACATCCTAGGGAAAAGTATTCGGTATCCCACTTAGGTGAAAACGATTTCTCCCCGAAAGGCTGTTCCATGTAAAGAAGTGATGGGCAAATGATAACACTGTAGCAAGAAATCATTGTGTGTATGAAGGCTTTGATATGTTATTTATTGGAATCACATTAAATTTTAACCTAATCCTAGTACGCCAGTGCAGACTAGTTTGGCCTCTCCTGAAACTTTTACCCAGCTCCTGGGGCTAATGGTGTTGGTAAGTCACAGACTAAGGAAGAATGCAATGTTATCCTTATATAATAATAATCATGTTCATTAAGATACTGCCTAAAGTAAACCAAGAATAGGACCACATTGTGCTAGGCGCTGTACCAACAGCATAGCAGACAATCCCTTTTCCAAAGAGCTTACAATAGACAAGACATAAGGGGTAGGGGAAAGGGGTGGACGCCACAAGCAGAGTGAACAATGGGATGACAAAATAGCATGTTAGTTCCCTGATTTTTTGCAGCATGGGGCTTTGTCTAGTTAGGAGGGGATCAGCTACATGAAGCAAAATAAAAAAGATGAGGGAAACCAGGTCAAAGAGAAGGGGAGGCTAGGTGTGAATGAAGCTAAGGGAAAGGGACTGTGAAGGAGGGGAACGAGGTAAGTTGGAGCAAACAGCCAGGATAGCGAGTGCCCAGCGAGAACCGCACAGAGGGCTCTGAAGGGTCCTGGCTTTGACAGCTGCTTGTACTGATAGATTCTGGCTGGTTCCTCCCTTCAGTCTTTTTTCCCTTTCAGACCATGTGAGTGAAAGGGGAAGCAAGACCACAGTTCTCGCACCCCCAGAGAGTTGGGGTCTGACACAGAAATCCAAGCCAACCAACCAACCAGATGCAATAAGGTGTAAGGTAATGTTTAATTTCATTTTGTGGCTAGGTAAATTTAGTACCAAACCATCTTTTCAAAATGTAAAATCAAAAAGTATTTCAGTTTGCAAAAGCTGGGGGAATGCTTTGACTACAAAGAGGGGAGGGAGGGGGTTAAGCCACTTTTCAGCCAACGCATGATTCACTGAATTCAGTACAAATTTGCAAAGTTTCAGCTGACCTAAATCTGTTTGAATAAGCTACTGGACTGAACACACTTCACCTTGTTCTAATTAAAAGAAAGGGCTTAATTCCTTTTCCTATTTCATAGCTTTGTCAGCTACCCCTTTTTGTTATTTTTCTTACTGAGACAGCATGTCCAATATGCATCCCAACTCATGCATAAAATACTTCACTACTATCTGACCTGCCTACAGGTTTTATTTTGTTGGCGGGGGGCGGGTCTTTTGAGACCCATTTTTGCTATCTTAATCCCACAAAATATTCTGTTTAGAAGTCAGGTATCTAGACATAAAGCAGTTTCTTTTCCCTTCAAAGTAGTTCTTCCATATCCACTTGTATAATGAGATAATCTGCTCATTATACAGAGGAGTGCAGAATAGACAGACTGGATGTGGAAACGCTGCCTGCCTCTAATCACCACGTCTTCATTACTTTTGTTCCCCCTGTAGTCACAATATCGGGCCTCGCGTTTCCTGGGTTTGTACTTATACGGTTCTCTGCTCTTTTGTTTATTCCCAGCACAACTGGGACATTGGACCTGATTTTACTCAAGGCATTTTGCTGCTATTACCCAAAAAAACTAGACTTGTTTCCCTTCTGTTTGCTTTGATAGATGGACACAGCAGCAAGTGTTTTTCTGTGCTAGAAACAGGAAAACTAGCTATGAAAATGTTATTGCTGCTATTTGGGACAAAGAAACTTCTAAAGGCCCCATCAAGATGCAGACCCTACGGTGCTAGGTGCTGTTCATGCACACGTTAATAGACAGTGCTGGCCCCAAACTATTCATAGTCTAACTAGACCAAGCATAAAGGGATAAAACATAGAGGATGGCAGGGGACTGAGGCACAGAGAGGGAAAATGAAGGACTGAAGGCCACGCAGGAAGTGTGGGGCCAAGCTAAGAAGTGAACCCAGGGGTCCTTGGTCCCAGTTTAGTGCTTTAGCCAGAAGAATCTCCTGTCTTACAAGCAAAATGTCACTGAAAGTGGGATTATATTTCCCTTTTCTTTTCCTTTCTAGTAGCATCATGTTTATTCATTGCTTAAAATTTTCCAGTGCGATTGTGAGAATAGAAACCTGCAAGTCAGATGGAAAGAACTCTACGTTTGAGCCTGCGTAAAGCATCCAGCAAAAACAAGTATGTGGGCAAAAAAAAAAATATTGTGCAATAAGGGCATTTCTCAAAGGAAATACTAAAACGGCACGAGAACGGCCGATAGGTATGCTGTGCTGAGAGTAAGTTAGGAGAGCTGGGGACAGCAGGGGTTGTTGGGAGTCAAGGCCAAGTGCAAGGTAGCAGGCAGGGGGCAGTCCTGAGGAGGGATCATCATCCTTCACAGGCAGTGGGACGGAGGCTCCACAAACATCCCTGCAGCTACAGCTTGGCCTATGCTGCGTAGGGCTGGCTGAAAAGCAAGAATTCTGTTTTTGCAGGGGAGAAAAAATGTGGTTTCACCGTTCACGTCCCTTCATCATCAGAAGGAACTTTAAACCTTTCAAAGCTCATCACGGAGAAGACAAGAGAGGGCTCCCACCCAGACGAATGGACAGGCTGGTGGTTTCAGGCACTCACCTGGCATGTGGCAGACACTGGAGTGGGGACTGATCTCCCTCTCTCTCTCTCAGTGACCAGAAAAAGCATCATGACAAAATATTCACTGAAACCATCTCTGCCAAAAGGTTTGGTTTGGATGAATCCCCATTTTCTGACAAAAAAAGAGAGAGAGAGAGAAACATTATGTCAAAAATGTTCCCAGGGTGGGAAGGCTCGGATGGAGAAGCTGAGCGGTTGTGTAGAATGGCAAACACCCCTTTCCTGGCCACCCCGCAAATCCTGGAGGCCTGGTGTAGACGGGCTCCATACACAGAAGCTGCAAACCCCTGGAGTAATATCCAGCGTCTAGCTCCCGACCTTGGCAGTGAACCGCACTGACCGTTCCTCCTTCCCTTCTCATGCACAGCTGCAGAGGATTTGCCTCTTAGGAAAGGAGCCAGAGGAACAGCCAAATGAAGGGTTGTCTGCAGGCGCTGCAGTGAAATGAAGCTTGATTCTACAGACCTTACTCATGCTAAACCGTCTGTTCATGAGCACTGCCTGTTCACAGTCCTGCACTTGCGCAGAAGCCACCCTAGCTGGGACACAAACCGCACACTTGTGTCAAGTTCATTAGTTCTGGTGTGGATGCAGACGGGACAGCTTACAGTGAGAGGTGCAGCTTTCAGCACCTCCAAAACTAGGGCCAGCTTGATGTCCGTACCTACAGGTTTGGGCACTTAAGAGCAAAAAAATGTGGTCGAACTCATTGTATCCAGTGTCACACAAGGGGTTAGAGCCCAAGTAATGGGCTAGGATGGATGCTCACCTGCCAGCTGGGATTTAAAGGGTGAGAGGCAGAAGTCAAGCGACCTGACTTCTACACCTGTATGCAGTTCATAAGGACAGCATATTGTAGGCATTAAGACTCACTGTTTCCCATCTAAAGCTCCGAAGAGCTTGGCACACTGCCTAGGCACTGATTTTAATTGGTGTGGTTAGGGTGGATGCACATACTACACTTGAAACCACCCCGGGACTTTAGCCCACACACTCCTACTTGAGAGGGACTAGACCACAGGTAGCCCCTATAGCTCTGCCTATTGAGCCAGTGCAGTAATAACACTTGGAAGAGGATCCCCATGTCACAGCAGAGCAAACCTTGTTGAAAACAAGTTATCAATGGAGCCCCCAGAGACCAACCACCACAAACCTTTACTTCGTTCCAGAAATGTTTTGGAAGCAATTACTTCATCTTGCTCTTTATTCATGGGATTCACTTAAGTGATGACATTACAGCTCAGTCCATTAACTAAATGGGTTATATATTTTCTCAAAGTTTCAGTGAAGTAATGTTGCATCCTACATTGATATCATTGTCAGCAGTAAAAGTCAGGGGCAAGTCCTCGTTTGTTTAGCCAGGGTTGCCTCGGCTGAGACCATAATATGACATATCTGGCTCCAGCTCTTTGTAATCCTGGAGCAGGAGTTTCAAAAAACCAAGTGTTATTTTCACAAAAATTCCTGGCAGTGGCACAGTTTATTATGAGAGAGAAAGCGAGCAAGAAAAATTGGCATGTCATTTCTTAAATGAATTTATATCCTCATTTCCTTTAGAAAATGAATCCATGCTCCATCTAGCCTTTTTCCATCAATCTGCAGGGGCAAAGTTTGCAGAGCACAATCGAAATGCACAGTTATAGCCCAGGCCAGTGTGCCATATATGGCCTTAATAATAAGATCCTCCCCTACCCTTACTGCCAGTAGTGCCTATAAAGGTTTTATTTTCCATCAGTTAGCCATGCAGTAGGTCTTAAAAGTCAGCAGCAGCTCAGAAAATAATCAGGGACACATGATCAAAATTCTGGTCACTGGGGCCAAACTGATTGTGAAGCCTGCAGACGCCTTCATGGCTTTACAAGCTGATTTGCTGGGGACTTGCCGTTCAGCTCTATTCCACTTTGCTGTTTTTGTGTGGTTTTTTTTTTCTAATGTCTCAGTATCCCAGGCAGGGTCAGCCACAGCAGCAGGCTGTGTGGAGGCCAGTTGAAAGAAGATATGAGAATCTGGGAGCCAGTAAAAGGCACTGATTTTGGTAACTACCACAGAACGCCGTCAATCAAAATAAGTTTCTTGCAAAAATCCCCCAAACAGCCGCCCCTCTGCCACCTCCATCCGCCTTGTCTGATGGGTGGTTGTTGATCTATTAAATACAGCCGAACCACTTGGAAATAGCTTCTTGTTATGAGTCACCGCCTTCCTATTTTTTGCACCCTCAAATACACCCAGGTGAAATGGATGTCATTTATCTGTTATGTGCAAGGGCTGGAACAAAATGGGGAGCTGAGGAACAGCTGGATTGAAAAAGACAGCTCTAGGGCTCAAACAGGCACCGCTGCCTAAAGGGGAAGTCAGGCCTGCCCCCATAAACAGCACTGACTTGCTGGCAAATTCAAAATGGGGGCAGAGGGAGAAATGTTCATTGGGGGTCTGCTTGAGAGGATTTTTTTAAACCGTTGGCAAATGGAAGAGTAAAAGAATAAAATGAGATTTTTGTTTTGCACTCAATCTTTTTTTAAAGGGTTTACACTGCTGGAAGGGAATATCAAGCTGATAATTCATTTGAAAAGAAAACTGAAAATATATATATTAATGGTTTGACCTTTTAAACATGTTTCCCTTGCATGGGAAATTTGATCAAAACTCAGGATTGCCAGATCTGCATTTTTTTGCACAGAATCCCCAGTCTGCCCTCATATACATTGAAGGGGGCATTGGGCTGCAGGTGTGGCTCAGATATTGTGTGTGTGCATCATAAGAGAGTGGAAGTGGGGTTAAATGCTGGTCTTTAACTCAGCATTTATTTCTATTTTAGACTGGGGGGGAAGCTAAAATTATTCCTAAAACATTTTTCAATTCCCACCCCCCCCATTTTTCACACAGTCATCATCACCATCAGCATCATATTGTGACTTTACTCCCCTCATCCTGGGACTTTTAGTGAACTGTAATATTATCACTGAAAATGCATTTGTGAATCCCACAGATTGTGCCATTTGTTTCTCAGAAAACAAAGCAGTATCTTAATTCCCTTGCTCTTCGAAGCCTGCATTGTCTTTGTACTTTGATTCATCACAATAGCAATGGAGCCACATGGGACATCTGCATTGACAAAGAGGTTTGAAGGGCTGGGGGCAAACTGCATTGGAAAGCTGGCCTGTCATCTCCGGAAACAGAGCTTATGTCCTGAGCAACTATGGTTCTGTACGTGAAACCCAGAAAATCCCACAACTTGGTTCAAACTTGGGAACAATACAGCCTCTAGCCAAGTCTCGCAGTAATTTCAGCTTCCACTGTATTCATAATTTAGGTTAATGTTTAGGTTACACTGCACCTCGTTTTCGATCTGTGTTCATTTGTTCTTGCAAGTCAATAAAGTGCCATTTCCTTCTATTACATTGATCTGTGTCTCTTCTGGGTCTAGTGAAGCCTGGGTGGAGGTGTCCTGATTGATGCTTTAGCTGTTGCACGAGAAGGCAGCGCAACTGGCATCGCCGTGGGGTCCTTCGCTCACAACAGCGTGTCAGTGCAAGCGAGAGCCGTGGCTGCTGACGGGGTGCTGGGCCTGCGAGCCCTTCAGACACAGTATGGCGTCAATGGAGCTATTATGATTTCACCCAGGCCGGCTCCTCTGGTGGCAGATTCTCTCATTCCCTGAGCAGCAGGGGAGGTCTAGACTGAAACTACACACAGGGATTTTTTTCTATCCCTTTTTTCCTTTTTTTTCCCCTAGCCTGCCAGTTCACCAACCATGAAAGTAATCCACAAAGTCTGAAAGGGCTTTCTCTGCTCTTACCTGCTCGGCTGGCTTGGTGTGCCTGAACGGCCATGAAGACTAGGCATAAAGACCTGGCATGCAAGGTTGAACTTCTAATGTAGAGTTGTAAAGGTCTGGGGCGCTGCAGGGGCAAGGAAGCAGTGGACTCTAAACAGCTCGATGCATCTTGATCTCATTCCAGGGGAAGGAGGGAAGTAACCGAGGTGAGCCTGGATACAGAAAAAGAGAGCTCCCCAAAAAGGCACTTTTGGGAATCATTTACATCAGGAGTGACATGGACTGTAATGACAGCTGGCCTATTTGCCTCAAATGGCCTCAGCCACAATTCTACAGCAAAACACCTCAAACTCTGTACTTGGGCCAGTTCCAGTTATAAGTATAGGCTACACCCAAGTTGTGCCGTTCCTCTTCTCATGTCTCTACGCCACATTTCACCATTCTGTTATACGTGCTTGCGCTCATGTGTTGTACTGTGCAAGATCTTTCATTGCACATGTGCCTGCAGGCAGTGGGCACTGCAGCAGGTGTTGCACAGTCCGAGGCTCTGTGTTGTAGCCACAGGTGGTTTAACATAGCTCCACTTCTTCATTAGTTCCTTGGACCATCTGACTCCACTATGCAGGCAGTTGAGACTGTGCCACCTTTGCCATGCACCGTTCAGCTTGGCTCTTCTCCAAGTTTCAGTCCAAATCCCCCCTTACCATTTGCACAGAAGACCCTCTGACTGGGGTCTGGAGGAACTTTAGTTTTACCCAACTGGTGACACAGGTTAGAGCCCTAGCTCTGCTGTAATCAAGTCCATGCCTGACTCACCTTGCAATGAGAATGAAAAGAAACATCATTTACATGCTAATAATCCTCAACTGCCCTTCCTTGCTTATCCTTTTGCATAACTGACTGGATTTTGTCTTACCCTGCCCTGAAACAAAGGGTTGTAGGATACGTTCCTGGATGGACACAGTGCAGAAACAGTGAGATTATCAGTAATGCACACAGGGTTTTTCTCTGGAGATGCTCACATGGGAGCTTGGATGGCCTGGGTGCTAACTACACAAAGTGTGCATAAAAAGGCAAACTGCTGGAGGAATGGTGCCCAGACAACAGCACCCTAGTTCATGATTAGGACATCTAGGTATAACTCCAATCACCATTATAATACTCTTTCCTCACTGAGATGAGGGCCAATGTGGACACCGGGTTATTGCTGGAGCCCAGAAACCTCTGCTATTGCTCTCTACTTCTGAATCTACCCCAAAAAGGAGGAAAGATCAGAGAGTCCAAAGAAGACCAGTGCAGTGATTCATGCCTCCTTCACCAGCCTGAAGAAAGCTGCCATAACCAGAGACATTTTTATCAGCAGCCCCGACTTCTGTAAGTGAATTTCCCCTGAAATGGGCTGATTTTAGCGTAAACACCAATGCAACCCATCGGGCAATATCCTGCGGTCAATCAGCCTTGAGGTAAAGGGTGGGGGGTGGGAAAGGAAATAAAACAACCCCATATCCAAGGAAGGTAAAACCCTGGTGGTGGGAGGGAGAGCACAACACAGAGACAGGTTTGCCTTGTTCATGTTTTATTTTGATTTTCAACTTTTGCATAAGAGCAAAAGTATGGAGCAGAACCTCGACGCCGAATCCTTGGGAGTAGGGAAGAAAACAAAACTACTCTGTTACCTGCTGCCCCTGTTTAAAAAGTAGTGTTTTTCTCAAGACATAGTGATAAAAAGGAAGAGATCAAAGATCTTTTTCCTTCCAGCCTTACTCTGTGTGTTCAAGCAGTCCAACACAGCTCCTTCTGTTATTCAAAAAAAAGGAAAAAAGAAAGAAAGGGGGGGAAAACCCCTTCAGCCAGGGAAAGACTACAAAGAGTACCTGCTTCTTTTAATTATCCCTCCTGCCCCGATATGTTTAACATATTTGCATCAGGTATTACTATTAGAAGTGGCTGCTATTGTATCAGTGAATATTTGCTTTTTTATCTGAAGGGAGCACAATCCGTGGTTTCATTAGGGTGCATGGCAACAATTGCAGTGCTGGAAAACACAGAAATAAACATAGTAACTAGTGTTCTACATTACTGCATAGCGACTGCATTTTCTTCTCTCTCCTAATGACTCACACCTTCCAAAAGCACAGAATCGAAAGTCCAGGAGACATGTCTTTCTCTTGAAAACTACTCCATTTTTTTTCTGTTTCGTTCTTCAACCAACTGACTTAGCAAAAGGAACCTGTAGTCCCGTTTCTTTCATTCTCCGGCTCTTCCTTGAATAAAAGGGACTTGATGGCTTTGACAAATAATAGGAAAACCACCACAGGCTTGGACTGATTTATTTGAAGTTTATTTGAACTTTTAAAAGGTTCCTCCCTTCTTCCTAAGCCTTCAGCAAGCCCAAATTCATCCTTTTCCCCTTTCCCCTCTCTTGCCTTGCCTACACGAGAAGCTTCCCAAGTGCAGCTCTACTAGATAACTTACTCTATTATCCTTATACCAGTATAAATGTCTGTATGGACAGTAGTCTGGACTAAAAGTAATTCTATTCTAAAATAATGACTCTGTGGGGTAATCACTTCTATTGCAGGGTCACTGAAGGGGAACTGACTGGTAAAAAGACAGTATAATAATTTTTTCTGGCTTAGCTCTGCCAGGAATCTTCCATAGGGAAACAAGCCCATACCCACCCAGTGAGTACTGGGGAGAAGCAACTGGACTCCATATGCAACCTGCAGAGACAAAATGCATAGTGGCTGTGTATATAAGTACAAGGGAACATGTACAAAGAAGAATGCTGTCTGTGTCCTCTACTTGGAAAAAAACTTGTGAGAAGATACCTGGTCTCCTGTGATGTTTCTGTGTTGCATCTGGACATTATAGAGTAGCTTCTACCACACATACATTTCTTTTACAACATCAACATTATTGGCAGTCATGGGAGTCTATAGTGATATTTAAACCTTCTCACTCAGGTCCCCAAATCCACCCGTGGTATCTTGCCAGGACAATCCATACCTGATTTTGGGTGATGGTGGCAGCTACTGGTAAGAGATGGAGGCAGCAAGGATGTGGCTGGTGCTATTTAGTATTAGGAAGGCCCCAGAGCTCAGAGCACACATGCTGGAACCAGAAACTCTTTCCTTCTGCTACCGGAGCTGGTATCATCTATGATTTTCAGCAAGTCATACATCTTCCATGCCTCAAATTCTCCACTTCTAAAAGGGAAACAGAGGGCTGTTTTGAAGATTAATTAGTTAATGAATTTAAAGTGCTTTGAAGGTGAAAAGCACTGCGTTGGAGCTAAGTACTGTAATTAGGAACAAATTCTACTCTTGAGTACAGGGGGGCAGATCTGAAACAACTTTGCTGCTGTCAGTGGATTTAAATAGATGCCAAGGAGGTAAAAACCAGGCTTATATGGCTTCAAAACATAAATGCAGGTAGACTCCCTGCTGAGTTAGATCTGCCACCATAATTAAATCAGGAAACATGACAACTTTTCATTTCAGTCAGAGATACAGGGAAAATGTCCTTTAAAAAAAATAAAACAGGAAAGAAACATTTTAAGAAAGTGTTTTCTTTGGCTTTGAGACACAGGCCCGAGGAGAAACTGTTCTCAGCGATGCAGTGGCTCTTGAAATATTTACTGGGTCTGGCACTTAGCATAATCTTTCTTGTATAAACCTTATAAAAGGAGCACACATATTATCTTAAACTGCAATCTACTGTGAGGATGAGATGATATTTTAATAGGGTTGCATTCATCACACTGTAACAAGGAAGGGATACTCCACTACAGCACCCCCCCTAGGGTAATGTACAGAAGAAGGAATGACTCTGACCATCAGATAAGGAGCGTTATGGTAGATAGACAGACAGGAAGACTGCTGATGGAGAGAGACGGATCCAGCAGTGACAGGTGTGGCACTTAGCCACAGTTACTGGGAACCTGTCCTCCTCCCGTGACTCCTTCTTTAATGTATTCCACAATGGTCTGGCTTGGAAGTCATCTTCTGCTTGCTTTTACAAGCCTGGAGAGATGAGAAGCTGGGTACATTTCAGAGGTAACAAAATGACCTCTTTTTATGGAAGGCCATCATGCCAGTAAGCACTGTCTTACTAATTCATTTCCATCCCCTGCTGAACGAACCACAGACCAGTGCCCTGAACTGCCACCTTGTCTTCTAGAAGATGTTCTGTCTTCAGATGTTGAGCTCCTGTCTGAAAATGGAAAACCTTACAAGAGTGCTTTCCATTTGCCCCAGTGGTATCATCTACAGGAAGGGACACTATATGGAAGAATGACCAGGTTTTCATTTTTATAAAACAGATTTCCAAGCAGAGCTTAAGAAGATTCAAAGCCTCTTTAATCCAGCTACATTCAGACCAAGACACAGGACTGAGTCAAAAAGTCAACTGCAACAATGGACCATAGTCCTTCTTGCCCCAGATCGTTTTGGCTAATTGCAGACACAGCAGACACCTGCTTCTTATTAACCATCAGGCAACAAATTATGAGACAATTAACTCTTTAACTACTGGGTCAATATTATAGCGAAACAAAACAATCCACTTAAGCTTAGTGTTTAGCGAGCATTATTTCTTGGAACAAATCTCATTCCACATTCACTAAAAAATCTCTTCATAACAACAGATACAACCACCATGAGTCTAACTGTAGTGAGGACAGAATCAAAGTGAAAATCCTTCAAGGAGGATTAAATATAAGATACATTTTTCCAGCAGACAATAAAGCTCACTCACAGGAACTGGATTCACTACTTTGCTTTGCTCACACCAGCCCCGAGTTCAAAAAGGGTGGTGTGTTTAATGGGCTGAGGATTTGCACGCAAGCGACCTTGGCTCCATGAGCAAAGGCAGGGTGGGAAGACAGCTCTAAACCAGCTTTCCCCAGCCCCCATCTTGGAGAAGCTGGGCACTCAGCGGAGTGCAGAGCATAGCTCAGGGCAGTGAAACAGCAATAAATTAAGGTACACCCAGAAATATCCTCTTGGAGCCGTTCCTCCAGCCCCGGTTCAGCAGAGGACAAGAGCTCTTGCCTCATCCCCTTCCATTCTCACCAGAGACACTACTCCTCGCCGAGGACTTCCATAGCGAGCAACGAAGAGCCAGCTACGCTGCAGTCACACCCCACAAAATACGCCCTGTGTGAGGAGCGTTCCCAGATCCTCAGCTAAAGCTGCTTCCTGCTGATTTGCTCTGCCCGGGAGGCACAAAACAGCTGAGAAGAGTGGCAGGAGTGGGCCTTAAGTAAATCCTGTAAGTATTGCCACACAGATAGATTTGCAGGCCAGCGCTCCATGCGTGGCCAGATACACTGGGTGCACAACTTAATCACACAGGTTTCACACCCCAGGATTTTTGGGACGTTATGAGAGGACATTCATTGCTGGATTATTTTCTGTTGCTCTCAGCTATAGATGGCCATCAATAGCTGCAGGATGGCTCAGGGCAAAATCTGGTGTGTGTGCGCATGGGTGTGTAAGTGGGGCTGAAAGTCAGTAAGTCAAAGCAATGGATTAATGTATTTCTTCCTCAGAGTCTTTAAACACTTTTGCAGATCTTTATGATTTGCTTAGTTTTTTATATGCATTTTAGGCATCCTTTGCATGCAATTGAGCCTTCTCTATAAATTGCAAAGGCCGAGAAACTTGCTAAACACTTTGCTCTGATTAATTACTCCCAAACTTCAGCAATATAAGTCAAAGCTGGGTTCTCAAGTCAAAAATACTAGCCCTCGATCATGTTACAGCATTGCAATGGTTATTGTTACAGAGCATTACTCTGCAGCAGCCTTCTGGAGGGACGTTGGTTATTTTAATGCACTGAGCAGATGATCACCAAATCACATATTAGAGCCTGGGAGGGCAGCTAGTCCATCAAATCCTCAGGGTAGATATGAAAAATGTAACTGGATATTTAAACATCAAATAGGAAATAGCCACTATTCAGAGTGGTGGGTTATATAAAAATTTCGTTATGCCCCTGCCCCAGCTCTTATTGCAGGATTTCATCACAGTTTTGGTTGCTATTGATTTATTAGGGCTGGAAGAAAACATTTCATCTGAATTATTTGGGGGGCTCAACTGGACTCATCCCCAAAAAGATTTGCGGACCTTCATTTTTTTTTAATTTTATGCTCGAAAACCAACCGCCTTCCAAAAAGCCCCTTCAGTTTTCATTTGCTACTTCCTGCAAATTTTATCAGAAATTTTTCCAATCTGTGGTTACCCCAAACTGGAAATTTGTCAGTTCTTTTTTGTGACAAATTGTTGTTTTTCATTTAAATACTCTGCACAGATGTCTGCCCCATTTCCTTCCCAGTAGTTGTATCCTAATAGGTTCAGCTGTGTGCTGGGTACTGCCATAGAAGCACCAACCTGAACGACGTACTATAGCCCCAGTCGCACAATGAGGTCCTTATTAGTTGACATGTACCATTTGCTCAGAGCTGCATTGTTTCAATGGGGCTCTGTGCTGATGAGGAGGCTACAAACCCAGAAGAAAACACTTTCTCAGACAGAATCTAACCAGGACACAGGAAGGCTTCCAGCCTCTGGCCTCGGCACTGCAATTTGCATCTCTTGCCTGCCATATCTTTCTTATATAATAAGTTTGTGCACCTGCTACAGCACGTTTGCATTTTGTTAAGCAAACATTTGCAGCACAAATATAATTACCTTTATCTCTGGCAGCCCTTGTACTGTGAAGAGTTTCACTGAAGAGTACGTCTGAATTCAATTAAAACATTTTCTAAGACTTCTATTAATTTTTATGAAGCCCCTTAAAGAAGAAGAAGGGAAAAAAAATCGGCCGTTGTGTCTTTGCCTGTTCTATTAAATGACTTTGCTTAAACATCTCTCTTTTTTGCAGGTCTCATTCTGTGCCTCAGATGAGACTGCCTCAGCATCCAGACCGTCTGTTCATCAGGTAACATTTTATACAAAGGCTGGATCTTTATTTAATAGTCTCCTATTGATTCATACAGCTAGTCACAGTGACTAACAGGACTCTGATTCACTGATACCTATTGATATCCATCTCCCCTCCCTCCCCCCTTAGGACAAAAATGCAATGGTTGTTTTAGAAAGTGGAATAAGCAACGCACCCCATCTTTGGAGGAAACAGTGCCATTGGAAAACGGGAAACCTGCAACGTTCATATATTATTGGGAACGCAGACTGGTAGCCATTTCAGAGCAGTCTGCAAGCTTTCCTCCCCATTTAAATCCATCCGCTCTGCTACTTATCTTTTGTTTTACAGTAGAGGAGGAAACACAAGGTAAAGTCAAGTGCACAGGTTATGAAAAAACAACAAATGCTTCCTGAGGGGTGCAATGTTCCAAAAATCATCTCCTGCCTGTCAGTTTTATGCTCTGGAGCAGAAAATACTCCTACCCAGATCAGCTCAAGTATATATATTTTTAATATTGCACTCATAACACTAGGTATCCTGGTGATAGTAACTTTGAATAACCACCCAGCAGAGAAAATTATCCAGGCAAGAGTCCTGGAAATTAAGATATTTTCTCAAAAGTATGGAAGCCAAAATATTTGGTTTTTAAAATGAGTGGAGGTCGTCGCTCAGTCAGTGATCATAACACGGGGATGTATTTCCCTCTTTCAAACGTCCCTCCGAGTTGATGCACAACAAACAAAATCCCGTGTCAATAATGCCACCGTAAATGAAGGGCCCACCAAAAAATGTGCCAGTCTTCAGTTGCTGTTCTTGCAAAAAATGGACCCGTAAATCTTTGCAGCTTCAAGAATGCATGCCCACAGCTTTTTGCAAGTGAATTGAGGGCTGAACAGCCCGTGCATTTGGGGGGAGACAGGAATTCATGGCTTCAAGCCTGGCTCTTAGTGGTTTGGGATCCTTACTCTAAATAGTGGTTCTCCCACTGGTGACTGTATGTTGCCGGAAAGGCAATACAACCCACATTTTTTCTGTGGGAGACATTTGTCTCCTTGTTACAGCACTGATTCATAGATTCATAGATTCATAGATACTAGGGTCGGAAGGGACCTCAATAGATCATCGAGTCCAACCCACTGCATAAGCAGGAAAGAGTGCTGGGCCTACATTACCCCAGCTAGATACACATCTAGCCTTCGCTTGAAGACCCCCAGGGTAGGGGAGACACCTCCCTTGGGAGCCCGTTCCAGACCTTGGCCACTTGAACTGTGAAGAAGTTCCTCCTAATATCCAATCTAAATCTGCTCTCTTCTAGCTTGTGGCCATTATTTCTTGTAACCCCCGGGGGGGCCTTGGTGAATAAATACTCACCAATTCCCTTCTGTGCCCCCCTGATGAACTTATAGGCAGCCACCAGGTCGCCTCTCAACCTTCTCTTGCGGATGTTCCTTCCATTCCCCCTGCTTTGCATCCCTGTATCTAGACCAGTGGTTCTCAAACTTTTTTGTACCAGGACCAATTTGGAAACATTGATGACCAGTCCTGACTCAGTGCCCCTCACTCCTGACCCACTGCCCCCTGTCCTTAGGCCCCAGCACCCTGCCCCACCTCATGAGTGGGGGAGTGGGGGCTGCCGAAGCAGCCCCTTGCAGGCTGGAAGTCTGCCATGCCTCAAGGGAAAAGCCACTATTTCCCATGTTTTTCTCCTTTAAAGGAGAATCTATTTTTAAAGTTTGTTCACAGCTCTTTCATATATTCTTGTGACCCACTTTTAGGTGGTGGCCCACGGGTCGAGAAACACTGATCTAGGGGCCAAGAAAAGTATGAAATATTTGGGATGAAATCGTGGCCTCATCCAAGTCAAACAGGAGTTCTGCCATTGACTTCACTGGGGCCAGGATTTCACCCCAGCTCTTTTCAAGGTTAACAACTGGGTGGGGGAGAAGGACGAAGGAAGCAATATTTCAGGATCAGACGTGGTACCATGGACGGCAGGAACTGGGGTCGGGCAGAGCTGCGTGATTGGAGCCCCAGAGACAGGGTCTGTTTTACCATCAGAGGCTCTAGCTCAACAACCTCCACATGGTTGACTCTCAACCTCTAGATCCACAGCAGCCAAAAACTGGCTTTTCCTTTTTTCTTTTTCTTTACAATTCATCTTTCAAATCCTTTCCTGGGAGCCTGCCACTGCTGCTTCCCCAGGGCTCTCCTCCCTCACGCGCGTCCTTCCTCAGTCCCGCTGTATTACTTCATAATACCCAAGTTGCACATTTGATGCACAGATTGAATTAGAAATCAGGCCTGTGTCTGATCTGCAAACATACCTCCAGCCTTATTTTTCTCCCCTTAATGTATTCCAGTCTATGCCTGGGTAGTTAAAATCTTCAATTCCTACCACTCTCTCCTTTTTACATGCCTGTTTTATTTGCACAGTCATTTCACAGTCCAGTTGTTCTTTCTGATCAGGTGGCCTATAAAATATTTCTATTACTAGTTTACTCTCTGAAACATCTCCAACTGCAGCCCATAATGACACAGCAGCTCCATTCCAACCTCCCTCAGATCCTCACTTTCAAAGACTAATAAATCCTCTTCCTTCTCAAATAACTCTCTCCCCTCTCATTCTCTTCTCCTTCCCCTCTCACAGGCTAAGCTACTTCTGTTCTTTAATGATAATCCCTGTTTTCTTCCAAGGAAACTTCAGTTGTATCCAGAGCTAGTCCCCAACATGCTTGATGTCTCCTTCAGACAAATGTCTTATCCTGGGACACAAAGGAATCAACCATTTCCCGTAATATGAATCTGAATCTATATGTAAAACCTCTTGCTGACCAAGTCTTGAAGAAAAGCTTTGGTCCTGGACTTGTTCTTACTGAGGTCCATCCTTCTGTGGTTTCCCCTACCCACAGCGTCTAGCCACCCAAACAGCCTCCAGCTTGTCTGAAAAGCAAACTCTGATTTCTGCCCTCTGCTTGGCCCCTTGTACTGAACCCCAGAAGTAGGTCTGACTAGCATTTCCACTCCCCTTTTCCTGGCCTCTTCCTTTCATCTGCCTTTTGGAGTGACCACTGGCCTATCAAAGGATTTTTGCCTTCTGACATCTCATTGTTCTTCCTGTATGTCCTGAAAATATGAGGCTTTTGTTCTCCTGCACGCTGTAGCTTCTGAGGATATGGTGCACACAGTAGTCAAAGGGCACCTGCAGATGTACAAGCTATATGTAAAGGAGCTAGCATGGATAATGCTAAGGGTGCAAACATGGCAGCACCTCTGAGCACTTTACCCACCCTCTTGGGCAGGTTTTACAGCCCTCTCTGAGCTCCACTTTGCAGTCACCCCTTTCTGCAGTGTAGACATAACTTTATCTTGCTACAGGACTCTGTCTGCAGCACTGAGTTCTCAAAATGGCTGCATTCAGCAGATGAATATTAACACTCATTTATACTGCTCTTCCCCAGAACCTTTACTTGTTCTTCCTTTGTGACCTTTTCCTTAATCAGCACTAAAGGCAAGTTTGAAAGGGTTGTTTTGCCACTTGTGTGAGGGAATGAACAATTTCCAGCTGAAGAACCACCAGCGTTTTAGATCCGAGATGTTTCTCTGCTTGCATTTTGTCCAGATGAGCTTCTTGTATGTGGAGATGTATAAATCTCCAGGACTAGGGACAGACATTACACATAAACTGGTCTAAATGATCAGAAACTGGTTTAAACCAGTAACAGAACAGATGTTCAATACACATAAACCAGTCTGAAAATGGCTGAAAGTGGTTTAAGATAAACTTGATTGAATCAGACTTAACTGATTTGGGTCAAACTGGCTTATGCAATGTCTGTCCTATACCCCTTGCTTGTTTAAGTTAAATCAGACTCCCCCAGCATCCCAGCATGCTCTCTGGGCTGGGCTGGGCTGATTGGGGCTGTCTGCTCCACAGTAGGGCTGGCACTTCTCCTCTGCTCCCTGGCTGGTGCTCGGCAGAGACTGCAGGCAGCTGCCTGGCCTCCTCCTCCACCCCCTTCCCCTCCACATCTCCTCTACCTGGCACAGACAGCTCTCGGGATTAGCTAGCAGACCACATGCTGGCTACAGCCTGTGCTGTGGGGGACAAGACAAAGGCAGAATCAACAGGTAGCTGGTAATGTCCCTCTGTTGTTTTCTTAATGGGGCGATAAACACAGTATAACCAATTTTCTGCTGGGCTGGTCAGGAGGAGGGGAACCCCTCCCTAATCATAGCATCCTGCTGGCGCCTAGCTATACCCCCCTCAGCTCAGGTCTGTGCAAGGGAAGGGAGGGCTGCTCTAGCACCCTCTGGCTTCTAGTCTGAGCCACTGCAGGCATGTGCCTGCACATCTGGGATGTCTGTGCAGTTACAAACTGATTCAGCGGAGCCAGGTTAGATTAATCTGCAAAGATTGAATCAATTCAGGCTCAGGCTTTTTAAATGTCTGTCCCTAACCCAGGAAGCCTCAGTTGGTTTGAGGCTGTGTCTTTTCAGTTACAAACAAAAATTTCATCCTCAGTCAAACTCCACTTGTCTAAACCCACTCAGCCAGCCTGACTTATCCTGTGCAAAATGCCCTCTTGTTTTCTAACCCATCCTTTGTATCTCTTCCTTCCTCTGCAGGGGACATAGGCAGTAAATGGAAGGAAATGTTTGTTTTCCCTCAGGATGCATATGGGGGGGGGGGGTTTATTGAACACCTTAAAAGTTCAGACTTCAC